>NW_023336344.1:0-600000 GCF_012971845.1 Lasiodiplodia theobromae | reverse complement strand
GCCCATCTGGTAGTCGACCAGCCCGTGCTTCTCCATCGAGTCGCAGAGCCCCACCAGCTCCTTGCCCATGCTCTCCATAAAATCATATTCCATGAGGCTTTGCGGCGGGCGCGGCGCCTGCCCGGCCTCGGCCATTTCCTGCACCATCTCCTTCTGCTTTTGCAGGATGCTGAGCCAGGCCGTGTTGAACTCCTCCCAGAGCTTCAGGCGCTCGCCGTGCATGGGCTCGTCGTCTCGAACTAGACCTATTGTCAATTCAGCTGCTGGCGGCTGTGAGAGGGTGCTGCGTGCGGCTTACCCAGCGCCTCGGCATTCCCCAGCAACCATTTCGTGATGCGCAAGAGGCAGCCGCCGCCTTCGCTTAGCCGGCCGTCGCGGATGCATTCGAAGGTCCTTTTGACCTGGGTCTGGTATTCTGCGTACGTGTTGTCCCAGTCGGACGCGCCTTGGGTCTGGGCGGCGTAGTTTCCTTGGGGGTACGCCCCGTGTGAGCCGGCCGTGGTGGGATCACTCATTCCAGCGGCGTATGCGGGAGCGAGAGGGTCCCGGCCGACGGGACTTTGAGTGGTATAAGAGAGGGATGGGTATTGTGCCGGCACGTTCTGCGCCGCCATTCCAGCCGCAGGGGCGCTAGTTGGACCGCTTTCGCCAGGCACACCATAATACTGTTGTGGAACTCCAAATTGGGTTGACAACACCTCTATTGCTGCAGACTGCCGTGGCTGGTACTGTTGCACCGAGTCGTAAGGTGCCTGCGGAGCCGCCTGCTGCTGTGCGGGCACATTGTACATCATGCTTGACGCGTACTGCGAATATTGTTGTGGCGTTCGCTGCTGCTGTTGCGGTTGCTGTTCTTGGCCGTACTCGGGTTGGTACTGCAGGGCGCCGGCCGGTATCGACGATCCGACAAACTGCGCTGCGCCTTCGCCGCCGTATGCGTAGCCGTACCCTTGTCCGGTCCTGGCCGTCGGCGGTGCTTGGGTGGGGGACTGCGCGGTCAATGGCGGTTGCTGTCGAAAGCGATCGGAGCCGCTCACGGCCGGGTACGGAGCGGGCGTTCCTTGGGGGATGAGAGGTTGCTGTCCGGTGTAGCCAGTGGGATTTGCCTGCCGCTGCCGCCGGTCATTATTGTCCATGCCAGCCGACCTGCCCTTCTGAGGTGGATACAAGGGCGTCTCACGCGCACCCCGTTGCCCCAGCGGCGATAGAGGAGGAGTCGCGTAGAGTGCCAGCTTTTCGGATTCTGCTGATCCTGTTACAGGCGATCGGGGTGGGAAGCGAGCGGTGGTGCGCGGCGGAGGGGCGAGGAGTGGAGGCCTTGGGAACGCGGGTCACCGAGTCAGAGCTGCTGGTGAATTGAACGAGAGGAGTCTGGCACTCACGATGGACTGAGGTCAGCGACGTGTGGGATATTAAACAGACGCGACTCAGGCCCGGCGCAGCAGAGCAATCGACCAATGGCACGCGCAGGCCGCGCCGTTGGAAGAATGGCGTAGCAGCCTCACGGTAGTCTATGATTGGCGCAAGGATACCCTCGAGCAGCTGTGAGTACCTCGATCGAGAGGGAACCCGGAATGCCCCCCCAAAAGGCGGAGACTGGCGGGTCGCGTCAGCGAGGGTGGGCCGGCCAGACACGTAGGCTGTGCCTGCCCGTGTCAAAAACAAAGCTTGTGAAAGAGCGGGGAGAATCCTTGAACGGAGTCGACGGTAGTGTTCGGCAGGGCCACGAAACGGAACGAGGAAGGACAACCTTGCAAGAATCGGCTGCAAAAGAGGAGACCCAAAATCGGCGCGATTGACGCTTCGGCCTGAAGGACAGTGCAAAGAGACGGGAACCTTGTCGCGCGCCCGCCCACGTTGGGTCGTCCCGCAGCAGAATCGGGTAGCGGGTATCAAACGAAGAGGAGGAGGGCGTGCTGCTGGTGCCCTAGGAGGCGCGCCAACGTGCTATTTGTGCTCACTGCTGAAATTCGAGGAGGATAGTTGAGGTGACTGGCGCAGAGCGGGCGCTGCGGGCGCCTCATTGGCCTGGCGCGCGCTGGCCGGTGATGGAGCCTGTCAGTAGCTGCCGGGTAGTTCGAGCTGATCGGCTCGGGATCGCTCCTAGGGCTGGCCTGGAGCTGGCAGCGTTGTCTGCCCGCCAGCCAGGGCCCCTACGCACCGCAGGTACGCCACGACGCGCCGGCCTGCGTGCCGGATGACGATGGGTGGCAGCGGGCTCGTGCTGGTGTGGATGGGTCAGGGTGCGGTTAGCAGAGTGCGCGCGCCATGGATGCGCCAGACGCTGATGAAAGCAGAGCACCGCGCCCTAAGCTGTTCCGAGCTTTTGGGCGAGAGAAAAAGCCCGAAATGGCGGGGGCGACTTAGGCGGGCGATCCCAGGGTCGTGTCGTCTCGACATCAGCATGCAGGCCACACCACCCGCTGTCAAACCAGCGCCGCACCGCCTGCCTGACCACGAGACCCGCGGCCCAGCCTCGCAAAAGCACATCCGCTCCCGGCGACCGAGGACCGCGACGCGCTGGGCTGACGCCTGAAGCGCCCCTGAGATTAGCGGGCCGGCGTGAGGCAAGCCACCACGTCTGTCGTCCTTCCCGCTTTGTCGTCATGGCCCTCGTGCCCGTCTGTGCTGGGCAGCAGAAGAAACCGTCCAGCGCACTGGCCCGCGGCGGCTCTTTTCGCGACGGAAGACGCGTTTCAGCGCCCCCCGACGCCGCCAAGGGCAGCAGAGCCCAGTTCCGAGGCTGCCGCTCTGCTCCAGACGTGAGGTGCTGGGTGTGAGCGCACAGGGCGCATCTTTCAATCTCCTTTATGCGAGTGTGCCGGGGTATAGGCAAACTAGGGAGAAAAGGATCTTAGCCCGTCGATCCAGCATCCGGATCGCCTCGCCAGGGCGTCGAGCCCTACAAACCGCGCCGATCTCTAGCGTCCGTGGGCACGTTGGGCGTCGATTCATGTGCCCCGACGCCAGAGCAACGAGGAGATTGCTTCTGCCCGCAGCCAACCCAGCTCGAGATGACGGCAGCGCTGGCTGGAGTGTCATCTCGGACGCACCCGGCGTGGAGCAGTGCGCGCTGGAGTCCGAGCTGCGCGAGCCCGCTTACGTGCACGTCAACTACCGTGGATAAGCGTCGTGGTAATTTTAGTTCGACACCACCTCATCAACCAGTCTTTGCCCGCAACGCTGCGCATCCCACTGATCGACCGGCGGTCCCCTCCATTGCATCACCTGAGAACGCCAGGATTTTGGCGAAATTGCGTCGGCCACACGATCCGCCTTCGAGAACCTCTTTCGAAGCGTTTCACCTTCTTCGAGAAGCAATTAGCGTTGTTTCCATCACAATCACACTGCAACAGATCACCGCGGCGGGTGTGCGCGCCCGCTGGCGGTTCTCGCGCCCGAGTGCTGCGCCGCGTATACGTGCGTCTGTAGATTGCCTTGTCCCGCTCTCCCTGCTGCGCTGGCTTGGCACCTGCCTGTGTCCGCGCCGCTCCCTGGACTGTGAACCGTCGAACGCCCGCTTTAGACTCGAGCCGTTGGAGCCAGACTGGTGTCGGGCGAGCCTCTTGCAAACCTTATCTGCTCGCCAGCGGCACGCCTTTCTTGCCAGCGCGCAACCTCGCCATCTGTAGCTTGTAGCGCGATCTGTCTCGAGCCCCGCAATAACTCAAACATCGTCGCGCCGTGGCTTGCGCGCTGCAGTAGGTCAAACGGCTTCGTATGGACGAGCCACATCGTACCTGCAAGGTACCGAGCACGTCCCGCTGCTATTTGGACGCAGCACCAGCCACGCCTTGCGGCGTTTGACAATCCCATCTGCTCACCCTAATCGACATCGGACGGACCGAGCCCACCTTACCCGCAGCGCATCTTGCCCCTTTCGATAGGGCGTGTTTCAGCTGGGGGATCCTGCCCTGCACCCATCAGTCCTTTTTCTCGAGACCCGTCCATACAGCGAACGTCATGCCTGGTCACTTTGCTGCACAGATCAACTGCTACCTACTTGCCTTCTTTAACCTGCGCTAGACAGCAAGGCGCGGCGACAAGAGTTTCACCTAAAAATCGACCCTTCTGCCGGCCACTGCCGATTGACCCGGCTTTCTCAGTCATCAGCCTGTTTCGGAAATGCTAGGCGATCTAGAAACAGTTTGGTAGGCTTGTAGGTTGTTGCAAATAAACTTCCGCCTCTATGAGCTGCTCTTTCTAGCCACAGCCAATGAACAGAGACTAGGTGCGGTTTTCGAAGCGGAGCCAGCTGCGAAGCACCGACCTCAAGGCTAGACGACCCTAGCTACTGCTGTAACAGACCCTCACGGAAGGAAGCGAAAAGGCAAGGGTATTGTCTGAGACTGTTGATTTTTTGACTTTCCATAAACCACCCGCTCAAGCCAGACAATGTACAGGTAGTATACAGCACGGTCAGCCGCCTTAACGTTTGACCCAGGTGGGCATCTTGCGAGCTTTGATGTGGCCCGGCTTCTTCCTTTCGACCTTGCGAGGATCGCGAGTGACGCAGCCAGCTGGTGGAGTCGATAACGTTAGCGTTCCGCACCAAAAGCAAAGTAAAACAGATAGTGGGCATCAACGCGCAGGCGTTCGGTGAGGCGAACGCCCTGCTCTCGCCTTGGGCAGAGACACGTTCCACAACAAGCTCGGTGGACCGCGGCTGAGAGGGGGGAAAAAATGGAGGGTTGCAAGTCTTTATGCCTACCTCTTCGAAGTGCAGGCTTCAAACCTGGCTCGTGCACCATCAATGCTTTTGCAATTGCCAGAGTCAATGCCTCAGCTTGCCCTGTTGTTCCACCTCCTCTTACAAGTGCCCAGACATTGTATTTGTCAACGCGGTTCGTGGCCTTCAGCGCCCAGATGGCGCTCTCGCGGTCGTGCACCCGGCTGAAAGCCTCCGTCAGACTCTTGCTGTTGATCATGACCTCTCCCTCTCCCTCCACTACCCATGCCACCGCCGACGAAGTCTTTCTCCTTCCCACGCCCATTCCCCTTCCCATTTCGTCCAATGTCTTCGGGCTCGGCTGTCGATCGTACGGGTTGAACGCTCTCTTGTACTTTTGCAGGACCTGCG
The DNA here is from genome assembly GCF_012971845.1 of Lasiodiplodia theobromae. Lineage (NCBI taxonomy): Eukaryota > Fungi > Ascomycota > Dothideomycetes > Botryosphaeriales > Botryosphaeriaceae > Lasiodiplodia > Lasiodiplodia theobromae. The sequence continues at coordinate 594,920 of NW_023336344.1, read as the reverse complement.
TAACTTCCTCCGGAACAAGAGTAGGGTGAATGTAGTTGAGCCTCTGCAGAAGTTTTTGCATCTTGCGCCATTTCGAAATTTTAATGACCTCATTGGTCGCCAGCCTGTACTCGCCCAAGTTCTTCCAAGCCACCCTCGGCGCGTAGATCGGCTCTATCATCGGTAGTGTCTGATACTTGCGCAGGACGGCCTGGAGCTCGAGGAAGTCGTCGGTGAAGGTAGGCTTGGCCGTGAAGTACGACGGCGATGCTGGCACTACTCGAACGCGGCTCAGGAGCGGAATGTCCTTGGGATAGTCGCCGAAATGGATTGGGGCGGCCGCCTGGAAACTCGGCTGGCTGCCATTATCGGCGCGGGGAGCGGAGGTCGAGAAGGAAGTCGCGTCGGAACGGCTGACTGCTCGCAGCGAAGCGACGTCTGGTCGGACACGGGGCCGCAGGGGCAGGGTGACGGAGCGCCCGGCCTTCTGGAGGCTTGTCGTAAGCCGGGTGCTCGCCATTGTATGCGTGACCGGGGCGATGAGCTGCTGGTGGTGCTTGCTGTCGTGCAAGCAGCGTCAATCATCGACATTTCCCTTCGCGAGACGTGCCAAGGCGGGGAAACTGCGGCTCCAAGGGCGGTCGGCGCGAGAGGGCACCGATTGCCTGGCGAGTAAATCGCAAATTTGACGCGACCGCCGCCCAACTCTCCAACTTCCCAACCACCACATCACTCGACTCTGAGAATCACTGGTTCTCTTTGTTCTCTTATACCCCTTTGAGCTTCCAGTGTCAGAGTAAACCAGCAACCATGTCTTTCGGCAAGGTCTACGGCTTCCAGGTACGTGCGGGCGCTGAGGCGATTTTCTACCCCGCTGTGACTCCTCTCGAGGCCGCTCTCTGACAGCACAATTCTCTACAGGGCCACCCTCGCACCCAGCCCATCCTGGCTGTTGCTAAGGAGAACGGTCTCGATATCGAGGTCGTCACTGCTACTCCTCCGGACAACGTCCCCGAGGGTCTGCGCAAGGCCAACGCCCTGGCCAAGATCCCCACCTTCGAGGGTGCCGATGGCTACACCCTCCACGAGTGCATTGCTATTGCCGTGTACGGTACGTTCAACCAGTCTCTCAAAAACCCCTTTCCAAGGATGAGCGTTTTTTATCATTCAGTTATCCCTGTCTGAAGACTACTGTTGAGAACATTCACACTCTGAGAAAATGTTTGCTTTGCACACAATTTGCACACACCTCGAGCTTCCGCAAATTTGCCGCAATTCCCGAAGCAATCGCTGACTTGAGCTGCAGTCACCTCCCAGAACGAGAAGACCACCCTTCTCGGCAAGACCAAGCAGGACTACGCCTCTATCCTGAAGTGGATGTCCTTTGCCAACTCCGAGATCCTCCCCAACCTTGCTGGTGCTTTCCGCCCCATCATCGGCAAGGCCCCCTACAACAAGAAGGCTGTTGAGGAATCCCTCAAGACCGCCCTCAAGAACGCCGCTGTTGTTGAGCAGCACCTTACCCATAACACCTACCTCGTTGGTGAGAGGCTCACTCTTGCCGACATCTTCGCTGTCAGCCTGTTCTCGCGCGGCTTCGAGTACTTCTTCGACAAGAAGTGGAGGTCTGAGAACCCCGCCACCACCCGCTGGTTCGAGACCGTCTGGAACCAGCCCCTCTGGCTCGCCGTCTCGGAGCCCTTCAAGTTCATTGACGAGGCCATCAAGAACCAGCCCCCCAAGCAGGAGGCCAAGCCCAAGGCTGAGAAGCCCAAGGCTGCTGCCCCCCCTCCTACCACCACTGAGGATGAGCCGGCTCCTGCCCCCAAGGCCAAGCACCCTCTCGAGGAGCTCGGCCGCCCCACCTTCCAGCTCGACGACTGGAAGCGCAAGTACTCCAACGAGGAGACCCGCGAGGTCGCCCTTCCCTGGCTCTGGGAGAACGTCAACTTCGAGGAGTACTCGCTGTGGCAGGTTGACTACAAGTACAACGACGAGCTTACCATGACCTTCATGACCTCCAACCTCATTGGTACGTATTAAGCAATGCTACATGAATATAGCGTATTCTAACGTTGTGTGCAGGCGGTTTCTTCGCTCGTCTTGAGGCCAGCCGCAAGTACATCTTCGGTGCCGTCTCGGTCTACGGTGTCACCAACGACTCCGTCATCAAGGGTGCCTTCCTCGTCCGTGGCCAGGATGCGCTCAAGGCTGTCGATGTTGCTCCCGACTACGAGAGCTACGAGTTCACCAAGCTCGACCACACCAACCCCGAGCACAAGGCGTTCGTCGAGGACCAGTGGGCGTGGGACAAGCCCATCGAGGTCAACGGCAAGACGTACGAGTGGGCCGACGGCAAGGTCTTCAAATAGATGGTTTGAGGCCTGCCTGTTGATAGGATGGAAAAAAAAAGTTGCTGCATTGCTGCGGAGCTAGTAGTTAGAGGCAGTGTGGGGCAATTGTGCTCTGATTGAGGGCTGGATGGGATATGAGCGGTATTCCAGCGAAATTTTTACGACCTGACGTCTGTAGCTCTTTGCGAACAAAAAAGAGATTTGATTCCCCTGTTCCCTGGACAGCAGTGCGAGTGATCATGCCACGTCGGAGGTGACGCTGGCCGCAGTGGCGAGAGCAAGGGCGGCGATTGGAGGAGGGGCCAGGGTCGAGGGCGGGCACGACGTGCATGATGCAAGGCTGATCGTGAGTGCGGGGATGACGGGGATCATGTGAAAATCGTCGTCATCTCGCTGGGCGCCCCAAGAGGCCGTTGGGGATCGAGGTGCACGTCACGCCGGCGGGCGAGGGCGAACCTATGAGGGCAGCAGCGCAGCTACGTAGGGCTGGCCATTCACATGACGGTCGCGCGCGCCGCTATCGATACCGCCGCGCCCATCTAGATGGAGGGCGCGCGAGTCACGGCGGAAGCACGGTCGCGAACGGTAGATGACAGCTGTAGAGGCACCGACAGAGGCTGCGCTACCTGCTTCATGCCGGAGCCAGACAGAGCCAGAGCCCGTTGGGTGCGACCAGCGGCGTCCTAAGCCCCCGGCACAACCCGCTTGGCTTCTCTCTCACGCGCGCCTGCGTCCAGCCACTGCCAACACCATCGAGCTCACAGCAACCTCCCCTCCGAGCACGACCCCGAACGCCCGCGCCCTCCGATCGCCCAGCGTCCCACCCAGCACAAGCTATGGTCACCGCGCCTTGACTGCAGAGCCTGGCGCTGTCCCGCACACCTCGCTCCCGCTGCTGTCGCACATTCCACAGCGAACAACACCAGCTCCTGTCCAGGCGCCCTGCCGCCCGCTGGCCCATCATCTCGCTCGAGCCCTGCTTTCAGCGACAACACAGGTGCCCGGGTCCGGCGACACGCCACCAATCCCTTCGCCGACAACAAAGAAGTCTCCGCTTCGCCATTCCCGTGTCCCAGACCCTCCTATGCCGTCGGCGCCTGTTTTACGTCTCTCCCGCACCGTCGCCATCTGCTGAGCCCACCAATTCGTCGCGGGCCACCGGCGGCGCACCTTGGCAGGACGGACATATCGAGATCGAAGGCGCGGTCCTCGAGACCCGAACACGGCGCTCTGTTTCGGCTGAAGGGTGCCTGCTGCAACTCTGTAGACACCCGAGACAATACGCAACTCTGCCGAGGACCAACTCTTCGTCACCGCCCGTCCGGCGCAAGCCGGCGCCATGAAGAAGGGCGATGGATTCGCGGACCACCCCCCGAAGGACGCGGCTATCCAGGTGATATGTCTGGTAAGTGCCTGGTCCGATGCGCCGTGGTCGACTTTCGCCTCTTCCGTTTGCTCTCGGGGGCCAAATCTCCGGACAGCACTGCACCCCACAGCGCGTGGCTCTGCAGCGAGGGCGCGGAAGCATGCATGATCAAAGTCTCGCATTGAGCCCAGCTGCTGATCTGTGGATGTAGGGAGCCGGTGGCGGTCCGAATGAAAATAGCGTCACGGGGCTACTCGTGCGCGCCACGGCCTCGAAATGGTCCAGGAACTCCATTCTAGCTGTAGACGCCGGGACGCATCTAGCATCCATCACGAAAATTCTGGAGCAGCACTTCCCTACCGTGGTGCACAACACGCCGACGTCCTCACGTGTGCATTTTGAGGACAGCGAGACTTCCCCTAGTCCGACCAATACCTCATCGCAGCAGGAAAGCTCGGACGCAGGGTCCGAAATCTCTTGGCGATCCGCTTCCCCGCAACCGACTATAACGACATTGAGTTCGGGGGCGTTTGCTGGCTTACCGTTCCCATATGCCTCAGCACGTGCAAATGCCGTGCATGTCGTCCGTGAGCACGTCGCGACGTACCTCATCACCCATCCGCATCTCGATCATCTCTCTGGATTTGTTATCAACACGGCCGCCTTTCACAATACGTCGAAACCCAAGCGTCTCGCTGCGCTACCGTTTACCGTCAACTCTATCAAAACGCATATCTTCAATGACGTCATTTGGCCCAACCTAACCGATGAAGACGGAGGAGTGGGGTTTGTTACCTTTCAGCGACTAGCCGAAGGAGGTCACCATGCTCTTGGAGACGGTCCTGGAAGGGGATACATTGAAGTCTGTGATGGCTTGGGTGTGAAAGGATTCAAGGTCAGCCATGGAAATTGCATGAAAGGGCCCGGACATATCCACCGAGGGAGCAGTGTCCAACTCTCAGAGATCGGACCCACCAGCTTACCGCATCCGCACGGTCCAACTGCGGCAGATGGGAGGTCCCTCTCCATATCGCAGCCTTCAGCACCAGGAACGCCCATGTTTACCGGCGCGTCCGGGACATCGGTGCCACCAATGGACATGGGGATGCAGCAGTGCGTTGTGGACAGTTCGGCTTATTTCATTCGCACTGAGCTGGCCTCCCATTATTCATCTTCTCGTCCACCGCCGGCTCGGGAGATTCTCATTTTTGGGGATGTCGAGCCCGATACGCTGTCTCTCTCGCCTCGCACTGCTCAAGTTTGGGCCGAAGCGGCACCAAAGATCGCCAACGGTACCCTTAAGGGAATCTTTATTGAGTGCAGTTATGCTGACACCCAAGGGGATGCTGTTTTGTTTGGACATCTCGCGCCGCGTCATTTGATAAAGGAACTAGAGACTCTCGCAGACATGGTGAGAGACGCAAAGAACAAGCTTGAGATCGAGCGGGAAGAACATCGAAAAGGCCGAAAGAGAAAACGGGAGAGTAACAGCAGCGCCAACGGTTTCCTTTCCGGTACCGAAGACGACTATTACATCCGCCGACGCAGCCGATCAAGACAGAAATCCTACGCGGCCACCACATCAGCAACATCGGCTCCGACCTCGGTAGCCAATTCAATCAGCGAGTACGCACCCGGAGCCACTTCACGCACCAATTCCATCACTCTCCTGTCTCCAGGTGAGCGGATCATGCGCGACTACATGGACACACCCACGCCATCCGGCAGTCCAACACCCACGCCCACGCCAGGCCCGGAAATGCCGGTTACAAACGGTGGCGGCGGTGCGCAGGCGATGCAACATCAGCAAACTCTCTTGCAGCAACAAGCTCCACCGTCGGTATCTGTCACTTCGTACATGGCTGCGCCCGCGGTGCTTGATCCGCAACACGCGAATGCCGAGCAGCAGCAGCAACAACAACAGCACGCGCACGCTCAACAACAAAATAGTCATCACCATCATAATCAACACAACCAGCAGCATCATCAAAGAGACCACGCGCCGCTGAAGGGTCTAAGCGTCATCGTCATACATGTCAAAGACACGCTCATGGACGGACCGCTCGTGGGCGATAGAATCTTGGTCGAGCTGGAGAACCACGAGCGGAATCTCGCGGACATGGGGAAGCCGCTCGGGTGCGAATTCGTCGTCAGTCATCATGGTGGGAGCTATTGGTTTTAAAGGATAAAGAAGAAAAACGGGGACTGTTTCTTTTAGGGGTTGGGGTGGGGAATCAATCAAGGGGGGCCCAGGGATGATTTATGATGCGCTGTGCGGGGAAAATATGATAGGTGTTCCGGGGGGGAAAACGCGAAGATTAGGCACGGGAGATGGTTGGGGGTGGGATATGGCAAGACCTTTTTTTTCTTGCGGGTTCCTTTTTGAGAGAGAGATGTGGCGGAAACTAGGGAGGATGGGTACTTTTTTTTCTTGGATGTCGTTTGTGATACTATGGTTTTTGACGGACACGAAGCATTGGTAGTGGAGCATATAATAGGTACTGGTGGATCAAGTTTTTTCGGGATTCTTTCTTCTCCTACCTTTTATCTTCTCTTTCTTTCCTTCACATCATCTTCCCTCAGCTTTCACAATACAACATCTAGTCAGCTGGTACTGCGACTTTTGTCACCACCCTCTTCGTTCTCTAGAGAGGAGATTCATTTGATGTTTTTTCTTTTCGGTGGATGCATTTGTGGCAAGTCTCGAGCTTCTGTTGTTCTTTGGTACAGGGCTGCCCGTTCCCCCCGTTCAAATGATCTATCTCCTTTGTCCTTGGGACGTCGGCAACCGGATTTGTCGTTGGGAGAGAGAGCTTCTTTGTTGGCTTGCAAACGTTTTTGTTTCACTTGAAGATCAGTTCGATATCCTAGGAGTTGGTCTTTTTTTCATCCCTCCTTAACAATACCTCAGCGTGATGCTGTTTTTTCGATCCTAAGTGGGATTTTTGTTCCTCGCTGAGCGGCGGATTTGCTGGCTCTTTTGCATCTTTTCTTTTTGGGATTGTGGTTGTGGCCCAGCCTGTATTCTTTGGAAAGGGGGAATGGATTGGTAGTTCATTTGGTAGAGAACAATCGTCATCTTGCTCTACATCCATGTCACGCATCCTTTCGTCGAAACAGTAGACAACATTCCCTGCAGCGGGTCTGTAGACACAGTGCGAGGGCTCACCCCACTATCGGCAGCGGCGGTTGCAGAGCTGGGTTCTGGAAAGAAGAGGTTAATACGAGTTGCGTCTACTAATAGGAAAAAATTGAATCTACGGGAACGCGTGTGCAAGAATAGGGAGAAGGCTTGGCCATTTGGTAGTCACTTTCTTATTTATCAGATCCACTTTACACAAATTCATGAAGCGACTTGTAACAGAGGCCTGTCCGACTAGGAAGGAAGGCAGTGCCTCGTATCTTGCAATGCGGAAATATTTTCTTAGGTCCGCAGCTATGACTGTTGTAGTTCAGCGAAAATTTTAATCTTCCATGGGACCTCGCGGCCGCGTCACTTTAATAGCACTCGCTGAACTCTAGATTCTGAGGATATATGAGCATCTTTCATCACTTCGTATCATGTACCCACTCGAGCCTATCTCCGCAACTCTGGTTACCTATTCCGCGTCTCCCACAACATCTGCTAAACCACACCCCATCTTCCTACACATCCCACCACATGTCCCTCCCTGTCTGCATCACTCTCATCATCCCTCCTTCCTCTCTACTAACAGCTTCGCTCCTCCCCGCCGCCACGGCATCAAACCCAATGTACGCCTACAAGATCCCGAAATTCCGCCAAAACTGCTCCCTCCCTATGCCGCGCGCGGACATGAACTGATCCGTGACGCGCCGACGAAAGGCTGAGACGCGAAGCTGATAAGGTGAACGGGTGATGTATTAAGCTACCCGAGAGAAAGCATTGAATACCCCCTTGGCGATCGCACTTGCCAGTAGTGCAACTCAATAATACCTGTATTCCTCCTCTTCCTCCTCCGCCGGCGAATCGACCAGCCAGCCTGGCGCCTGTCCCGCGTTCAAGAACTCCCACAAATACTCCCCGCACACGAATACCGGCAGGTAGCGAAGTCGACTATCAGTACACATACCCAAGGAAGCGCTGCTGCGTAATGTACATGGCAGAGCGCGTACTTATACCTCTTACGTTAGATTCATGGAGCGGATTCTCAATCTACTTGATTGTAGAATAACGGGTACAGACGATAATCGCAGAGATTTAACAATGTGCAGCTACACCACTAAGGCCAAGTCATAAGATGCGCGCAACTGCGCAGTAAATAAGTAGGCATCCGTCACCCAGTGGACAGCCAGGCGACTGCTTGTTGACCAGAGGTTATAATAGCCATCAGCAACTTGTTCTTCCACGTACGACCATAGGTCGCAGAATGCAGGGCTTCCCGTCCGCTCAGCCGTACTTAAGCTGCGAACCGGCCGATTAGTACTCAAGTGGGTGACCATTGGGGAATCCCGGCTGTTGTACGTTTTGCAATTTTTTTTTTAATTTTTTTTTTTTTTTTTTAGCTGTGTGGGGTTGTACTAACGTTTTACGAGACCAGACGAACGACGCTGACACATGACTCCATACTGGGTGCCGAAAAATCTAAGCCATCGTAACTCATTTCTATCATTACGTAGGGAGGTGAAGCTACCATCCGGACGTAAATGTAGAATTATTAAATGTACATCCACGTCCGGATGGTAGCTTCACCTCCCTACGTAAGTCGGATACCCTTGCTCGCGAGGATAATTGCGGAGAATCTTTTCTTTTGGCACCTACGGGGGGCCCGGCAACAGTTCGGCCCAGATTTAGCCAGGCGAGAGCCAGTACTACTAGAGGACGCGGTAGGTGACATGGCCGAGTTACGTGGTGAAAGGTATGGTGAATTCGTCCGTCCCACCAACTTCGCCGTCACCTGCGGCGGGTTCGTTCTGCTTCTGGCGATGAATCCGGTTAAGTTCGTCCTGGATAGACTTGGCTTCCGGGCTTGCTTTCCACACCTCATGCCAGTCTTGCGTGGCCCTTCCGCTTCGCACTAGCGTCGATCACCTGAAGCATGTACTTTCTGTAGTTCAGGGTGGAACCGGAGCCAAAGACGTTGATGTTGCGGAAAAGGACGCCAGCTTTTGCTCACCTTGCTATGTTCCTCATCCATGCCACACACACGAAGAAACGAACCCACTTGTTGAGGTCAACTTAGCGCTGTTCTGGTGGAGCTCTGGTGGTTTGAGCGTCAGTCCAGCCGATGGACTCACTCTTCTTCTCTTCAAGCGTCTCCCGCTGACTGATGGCGTTGTGAGAAGGGCCACCTGGCGCGTATCTCTCAGAGCTAGAAGCGCTCTGTACCATACCATTGCCGGACTAAGACATGTCGCTCATCTAGAAGTAATGATTCGGTTAATGGTGTCGTGGTGGCCGAAGCCGGCAGTCATCGCATTAGGATGAACAATGGATTTGAATGGTTGTTTGTTATGAAAAGAGATTGAAGGAGCCCCGAGACATCCTCTACCGAGGACTTGCGTAAAGAAAGGTCTTTGTGCAGGTGTAGAAATATGCTTCTGGATTTGGAAACAGCGCGGCCCGTAGTTGCAAAAGGCCTTTACTGATGCCGTATCAGGGTATCGTGGCTAAACACTTCTGCAGGCTCAACCTATGGCGTAGCCGCTGAGCGAATGGATGCCGTTCTCGGTAGCGAGCCCTTTCGGGTCCTGGATGCGAAGAGGGGTAGGAAAACGGCGAATGGAGCGAGGCTGTCGAGAACAGCTCCATTGCTCAATCTTGGCATCCTTCTTGGTGCGTGGGTAGTAAGAAAGTTTCTTCGCTTAGTATTGCACCGAAGTCAGAGTCATTGAACGGGTATATATGCTGTGCATTAATGGCTCCAACTACAGGCCTTCTGTTGCGATACCGACTTCGTACCCGCAGGTCGCCGGACAATTGACATGCGTCGCACAAGTCACGGATGACGGCTTCAAATTTGAGTTCCGATGCAGAGACTGTCATGGTCGTACAGGGCAAGCTATGCTCGGAAGAATCAGTTGGGCATGCTGGCAGGCAGCCACATGCGGCAGAGTGGTGTGATAGTCCCTTAGGCTGACAATCCGCGCAGATCATCGGCTTGGCTTCTGGGCCGGCATGGCCGGCTCCGGAGCGATCCTGAGGGGACGAGTCGTCGTAGTTGGTCGGAAGCACGTCGCATGAGGGCCTGATCGGAGGTTTAGTTAAGCCGGGCGAAAAGAAACTCTCCGCGGCGGACTCTTGTTCGACAGGGCCAAAGCGCAAACTTTCGTGAGCGGAGGCGGAGCGAGTAGAGAGCGATGGGGGTGGAGAGGAGAGCGGAAGCGATGACGCAGTTGGCTCGTGCGAGCCTGTCTTACGCGTCTTTTACTGATGCCTAAGGCCTTCCGCTCATCGTGAGGCCATACTTCAAGCTTTTGCGATACGGAAACTCCCGATAAAAGTATGATGGCACTGGCAACCGTTGCGCATCAATGGGCTAACAAATCATGAGAAAGCGCTCGATGACTCCACTGCAGAGTAGACTGCAGAATATCCAAGCCTCCTCGCGTGGGTAGATGAATTCAATGCCCGAAAGTACGTACGTTTGAGGTCCAAATACACTCGGACTTCGGCCTCAGCTAGGGTAGGGTAAATCGCATCAATCATGCGCATATCGAAATGCTGGGGTAGTTTCATTGAAACAGCCTTGCCCAATCGGTTTCCGTACACAAAGTAGAAAGAAAGCCATGCGAGACATATTTCCCTGAAGCTTAAGAAGAACACCATACCCGTATTAAGACAAGGAAGAACACGCCCGGCAGCTTGGCGGTGCTTCTCATCACAAGCCAAGAGTCATTTTCCAAGTTTTCTCGACAATACAATTAACCTCAATCAGACGCGATATTTCGCACATAGGCTCGGCCGAACAACATGGGCCACGCCAGCGATAACTGTTGATCATCCAGAACAAGCCCTATTGTATTGCAAGGACGGTCAAGCAGATGCAGATTCAGAAAACATCCCGACATCCCCTTCAAGTCCCCCTTCGCTGGCGTCAAGCAGTCAAGTGCAATAACAATGTGTGATCCAGACCTCGAGGAAGGACCGTCGCACATAAAACACAAAGACAACCGCGCACCAATCTAACCCCGACGGGGGCACACGGCCCCGTGACCATTCTCACCTTCTCCCTCCAGCAACACGGAAACTCTTTCCGCACCCTTCGCAGCGCTTGCGCGCGCGCGCCCATCCTCACTAGACCAAACCGCTGAACGCCACACCGGGGTCGGACAAAAGGAGCAAAGATACTGCACAAGGTAGCCACCCTACCACCTACCTAATTTCCGCGCCCTCGCCCGCGCACGCCCTGCCTTAATGAAGTGTGTGGGGAAAAGCGGGCGAGGGGGCTTGTTGCCGGAGACGCGCGTTCCCGCCGCGCATCTCCCCTCCCCAAATGATAAACAAAACAAGGTAACCCGCACGTTCGTGCGTGCGTGCGCGCGCGCGCGAGAGAGAGAGAAGAGAGAGAGCAAGGGTGTGTGCTAGGTGGTGCTCTTATTCCCGCCATACCGAGCTCCGGTCCGGCGATGCCGCCGCCGAACGCCGCCCAGCCCAGCCCAGCCCACACACACACCAGCAGCGCCGCCGCGCCGTCGTGACCGTCTCGCCTAGGCGCGCGCGCCCAGCCCAACCCAGCACAGCAACACGGCAATAATCATGATGTGGGGGCAGCCGTCCCTTATCTGGCCTGATGAGGTCTTTTTTGCCGTTTCTTTCTTCCCCGCGGGCGCGCGCGCGCCCGCATCGCCCCGCGCCGGCCGGCCGGCAGGGTTGCACGGCAACGGCGAGGATGATGATGATGGGCGACGATCTGCTGAGAATGCTGGGCAGCGGCGGCGGCGGCAGGGCGGCGGCGGGCGACGGAGTGGAAACAAAAAAAAGGGAAGGGGGAGGGACGCGCGCAATGACCAACTTCTGGCATCAGCGCAGCGGCGGCGGCAGCGCGCGCAGCACCGGGCAGCAGCACGCCCGGCGAAAAGCAGACAGGAGAGTGGCGCAGGCAGCGCACAGGACCAGCACAGCACACACACCCCCCCGGAAAGGCTTGTCGCGAACAAGCCTTGGTCCTTGCGCCGAGCTTTCCCTTGCACGAGCGTGAACGAGTCGCTACGCGCGGCCACCAATTACGAGTTCCTTTTGCGGGTGTGTGCGTGTGCGTGCGATTCATCATCTGCTGGTGCGGGGGAGAAACGCTTGTGGACGCAAAGCACCGTGGTGTCCTCCAACTGACTATAATACGAGCTGGAATAAGGGGGTGAGGGTCACGAGTTCTATTTTTTTTTTGTTAATTTCGCGCGCGTCTCCAGGTTAAAAAAGAAAAAAAGGGTCGAGTCGAGTCGAGTCGGGGTCTCGGGTTCTTCCCATAAGGCCCGGCGGGCGGGCGGCGGCGGCGGCGGCGGCTGCAACGGCTTGTTCCACGCGAGAAATCGTTCCACTTATGCTCAATGCCTTACCTCCACCATGAGACGGTGGATACGGGAAGACCCTTACTACTCTCCCAGTGTTCTAGGAGCACTTGCGCTCTTATTTCCGTCGGGGGACGGGAGCCGTCGAAGCAGAGATCCGGGACGTGGATGCAGGCATGTACGTAGTAGATATTTGGAACTTGCTACAGTAACAAAAGCCATCCACCCAACGGCTTCGACCGCCCAACGTACCCAGACGGTTGTCGTAACACGAGAAAGGGGAAAAGTCTTGGGTAACCAGCTCGATCGAGTCAGCTATCTTGGCGTGCTCTTCTAATTCACGTCTACAACCGCATCTTTACTTCAGCTCTCTAAACGCAATATCAATTTCTCTCTCCCACTTCGCGACGAGGTAGGATGCCAACTAGCGTCTCTTCCCGGGCCATAAGCACCAGCACCCGCCCAGCGATCCGCAGCAAAAAAAGACAGGCCTCCTTCGGCCGATCCCCAGTCCCTACCATTCGCCGCCTGCATCGCAATGGATGCCGCCTTATCTGCTTCACAAGAACATGATGCGAAAAGGAAAGGGAAAAAAGGAAGGAGCTTCTCGCTAATGGCTTATTAGAGACTCCATAGAATTCCCGACGATGAGATGATCAGTAATCCGTAGTAGATGAGTAGGGGTAGCCTTTCATCCTGTTTCCCCGCTGGTCACAAGGAACACTACCAAGTAAAAGAACGCGAAGCGATCGGAAGATCGGGCTGGATTCCGCCCGTACTGCTCGTCAGTCCAATCGGAATGAGCACGAAAAGAAAGGATCGGAACCGGAAACCAAACAAACCAGCTGAGGCGGGTCATCATCACAATACGTACACACGAGAGCAAAGGAAAAAAAAAGGAGCCATGACACAACGAATGACCATTCCAAGTAGCCGCCTGTTGTCAATCGATCAATCATCGCTGGAGAGACCAAGAAAAAGGGGCGAGGAGTAGGAGTAAGAGGAAGGAGGAAAAGCGAAAAACACAATTCATTTCCCTCAGTAACCAGTTTGGGAGAGAGAGAGAGGAGCCAATCCAAACGTGAAAAATGAAAGAGACCCGGGGGGGAATCCGCGCTTGAGAAAAAGACCCGAAATATATCACAAGACTTTGAATCAAAGCACAACCAACCGTGCCGTGGTTAACAAAAAAAAAAAAAAAGGGAACCATGTGGTCAAACGATTCCCCCCCTTCCCATAAGACACCTTTTGACTCCGATTTTTGCACATTCCAAAAACGCTGTTGTTTCCGCAAATGCCACCCGCCCGCTTAAACGCACTCACAAGTCAATCAACAAGAAAAACAAAACCCTGAAAAACTGATGGCAACCGATGCATTTTTTTCATTGTCATGCAACGAGTGATTGTAAATCCGATTGATGCGGTTGCTCCTGGTGGTGCCTTTCGGGATGCGCTGGATGTGCTCCTACTGCTTCGGGCGGCTCACGCCTGTCGTGCATCTGGCCGTGGCTTTGCTGATGCTGCTGCTCATGATGGGCGTGAGCGGCGTGGCTCGGAGGCTGTTCCGGCTCGCGCTGCTGACGGTCTTCCATCCGGGCTTCTGGCGCGCCGCCCACCGAGAGCCGGCCCTCGTGCCTGGAAAGCTCCGCCGAGTGTGCTGCCTGCCCGGGCGTGAGATGGCCAGCATTCGCGTCCTGACCGGCAGCTCTGGCTTCTGCGTGGCCGCCGACGGAACCAACCGACGCCGACGGCGAGGCCGATGCCGGGCTAGCGAGGTTCTGCCTTATCATGGATCCGGGGTAGCCTCCCATCTCGATGTCCGAATGAGTGGCTTCGCCTTCAGGAGGGGGCTGAGTCATGCGGAGTTCCGGCTCCCGCACTTCCTTCCAAGAGCACTTTGCGTGCTTCTTGGTGCACCCCATGCAGGCTGTCAGGTTCTTCAGGCAGTCCATGTGAAGTCTTCGGCAACGATCGCAAGGCGGCAAGATCCTCTCTCCCTTCGAGAGAACCTCCATGCGCGCAACCATCTCCGCCTTGAAAGGACCGCCGTCATCCTTCTCCGCGGTCGGAGGGTGCTGTGACCCTGGCCGTGCGCCGTGCGACGGCAGAAGCTGCGAAGGTGTGCTCGGGATGGGAACCGGGGACGTGTTGGAAAGAAGTAGCTGGGCATATTCGCTATCGCTGTAGGGAAGCCCATTCGGCCCGCCGGACGTGTTGCCCGGCGGGCGAGCACTCGATTTGCTCCCTGATGCCGATCCACCGGCCGAGTACTGGCTAGCACTGGAGCCTCGACGGATCTGGTCGCCATTCGAGCCATGTGTCCTGCGATCGTTGATGGTCGAGAATTTGTTCATGAGCTCGTTGCGAGTGGCAGAAGACGCGCCGTTTCGACCGGGATCGTGCTCGGGGGCGGCGGCAGCAGCGGGAGCAGGTGGCCTCGAATTGACTGCAACGAAGCCCCCGGAGGGCGACTTGGACAACGCAGCCAGGGCAGCATTTGCGTTTTGGCCGAGGCCATTCATGAGGGCGACATTAGAGGGACTGGAGGCGCGGACTGCAGCGGGGCTGTTCGTAGCTCGGCGGTCGAGGATGGCCTGCTTACGGCCCTTCAGACGGTGATTCAATTGGCGGGTACGTGCGGCGACTGCGCGACGAGATTAGCTGCAATCAGGGGTGGTGGTAAGGCTGGTAACAGACCTTGGTCTGCTAGTTGGCATATCTGTGCGAGGTTTTTCTCCAGAATTTCCAGCGTGCCAAGCTCCTTCTCCTCGTCCTCGACAATTGGCTGCGGCGGGATCATTTTCTGCGGAATGCCGCTGCTGATCAACACAAAGTCCTCCTCGCTGATCTGGACGCGGCATTGCTTGGTGTAGAATTGGCAGACGCGAACGCCCTCGCTCATCTGGCCGAGGGTGAATTGCTCGGGCTTGTTGCGCGCAAACTCGACGACGTCGAGCCAGGTGACGTGGGCAGGGTCCTTGCCGTGCGACTTCAGCACCTTGGGCGGGCCGTCAAACAGGCGCTCGAAGCGCTTGATGAGGATGGGACCCAGCGGGCGCGCGCCGAGGTTGCAGGCCATGCTCTCATGGCGATCCAGCACGCCCTGGTACTCGCCCAGCAGCTGCAGGATGTTGGGCAGGGTGTCGTCGCCGGAGATCAAGGGCAGGTCCTCGGTGTACTGGCGGGCAAGGTAGTTGATCTGGAGGTGGTTGGAGGTTTTGGCCGTCTTGGGCGGCGGCGCAGGAGGAGCTTGCGCGGCGGCATCGTGCGACGGGCTCCGCTTGCGCTTGAGCTGCTCGGTCATAGTGGCGGTCGACGAGGAGGGGTCGTGGTGGGCGCCGGAGTCCATGGCGAGGAATGGGGCAGCTTCGCCGCGTGAGGAGGCCCCGGGGAGAGGTGCGAGTTGGAGTTGGAGTGGTGGTGGTGGGAACGCGGTAGGGCTAAGGGTCAGGGCTCAGCGGAGAAGCGCAGTCGGAACGGGAGCAGTCCTCGGCAAGGCCGCGGTCTGCTCGGCGGGCGCCACAGGCGGCCGAATTGCTGCGAGGCGCGGAACACGGGCAGCGCAACGCGCGCGGGGGGGCGAGGGCTGCGAGGCAGCAAGGTGAGGGCGGTGGGGAGGCGTGGGTTCGGAGGGAGGCATGCGGCGCGCGAAGGGAGGAGAAGAGAAGGGCGGGCGGAGCGGTGGGACCCCGACGAGGAGGGTGGAGGCGAAGCGGAGGGCTCGCTCACGATCGGGTAGCCGGCACAGCTCGCAGGGAGGGAGAGCTCTAGGCCAGGCGGAGGCTATACTGGATCAGCGGTGCGCGCCCGTCTGTGGGTGTGCGTGGGCGGACAGCGGGCGGCCTCGGAGCTGCTAGGCGCCAGTTCCGCGTCGCGTGGCTCCCTCCACCGGCGCCCTTGGCCTGCGGCTGCGGGATAAAATGTCGGCCCACGCTCGCAACTGGAAGCCATGGCCCGCTGCCCCAGGCCGCGTCGCCTGCGTCGTCGCGGTCTGAAGCTTTGCGCTCCGCCCGCCGCTAAGCTCGGGCACGGAAACAATGGCTCACACGCCACAGCTGCGGCGGATCCGCGGCCCACTGCTCTAACAGATGGCGGAACGGCAGCCCGCCAATCCTCAAAGCGGAGGCCCCTCAGGAGCTCGCCACGCCAGGGCTGCATCCTGCTGCAGCCCACGCGCCCGCCAACCAGCCAGCCCGCCTCGCCGCGCCGTGCGGTAATCCGAGACGGTCTTTCTCAGACCTCACCAGTCCACGTATGCCATTGTGCATCGGCTCGAGTGCAGACTCTCCGTGCGAGCCGTTTCCAATACCGAGCCCGAAAGCTTGTCTCTCGGATGGATGAGCCGAGCGGACAGCAGCTTGCTCGCATTAATAACCAGCCAAGCAGTTGGCAGTGCGTCGTAGCGGCAGAGCGGCAGCGCGGAATGTGGACTATCGGCGAGCTCGATAAATACCGCAGGGCTTGACCGGCGGGGGGAGCTCGAGACGGGCTCCATTAGAATCGAGGCGCGGCAGTGCAGTGGCAGGTGAGGGGGCGATGGGCCCCAAACGGAGAGTTGCGTACCGGCGTCCAGAGATAAGCAGCTCGATGCTGCCCGCAGATGCACTCTACAGGCTGATTTCCACCGTGCATTTTCCGTGACCGTTGGATGGCATTCTCGACCGGTGTGGACCTCGAGGGTGTGGCAGCGCTGCATCGTGTACTGCAAGCGGATCATGCAATTTCGCATGTAGTGCTGCGCAGTGAAACACCTGCTCTCAAGGCGTCAAAATGCCATTTCACCACCGGTGCCTCTTTCCGCTCCTGGCTCCTGCCTGGCGGAGCCGGCAAAAGCTCGGGAAGTAGCTGGGCGGCGGGGCTCAAAATCGCGCGCTGCAGCGTCACCGCCCGTGCTTGCAGCAGCTCGCGACAAGAGACACGCGCACCCACGGTACGCAAAGCTCAACACCACCACCCACCATGTCTGAGCGCGGCAACTTCCGGGGCGGCCGGGGCGGCAGAGGCGGCGATCGTGGAGGACGCGGGGGCTCGCGCGGCGGACACGCTGGCCAGCAGGAGCGGCCCAAGAAGGAAAACATTCTTGACCTGGGAAAGCTCATGGACAAGGAGATCAGCGTCAAGTTCAACGGCGGCCGCGAGGGTATGTGTTCTCCGACGGGCCCTGCGAGCTTCGTCAGCTTGGGAGAGGCGTTGCTGACGATCAATGGCCAGTGACGGGTACGTTGAAGGGCTACGATCAGCTCATGAATCTGGTGTTGGACGACGTGAAGGAGGTCATGCGCGGTATGCTCAAACCGCTTGCCCCGAGAACGTCCAATCCCAGACGCTAACCATACCGCTGTCCGCAGATGACGAAGGCAATGAAACCACCCGCTCCCTCGGCCTTACTGTTGCGCGCGGCACTCTGCTTGTCCTCATCTCGCCACTTGACGGCAGCGAAGAAATTGCCAACCCGTTCGCCCCACCGGAGGACGAGTGAGCGTTCCGGGTTGCTGCAGACACGAACGAGTACTTGGCCCGGTTACTCAGACGAGCCAGCTGACACGGCTTGGCGAGGACAAGCCCAAGGCCGCGTCAGATGTTGCGAATACAGATACCACGCACTTGGCTTAGGGGATATAAGATCACGAGGACGTCTCGGCATGGATAGAGACGAGAATCTGCGCCAAGTCGCTAGAAATGAAGTCACAAGAGAGAGTCGTGCTCCATATAAGCCATGATTTTCTTTGGTATGCCTTGGAGATTCGCCGGTGAACTTACCCTGGTTTAAGCGTCCGCTACCAGTTCGTTATTTTCCAACGGCCATGAGCTAACAGTAGAAAATTATTTTTGAGTGAACACAGCAAGCGGTTATATTGAATATTGTGAGAGAGAACCCGGTCTTACTATTTCCTTATCGTCTAGAAAGAAAATCAGGAAATATCAGTTAAGGGCCAGCAGCCCGGTCTTATCTTCTCCTGCGGCGAAAAGTCACATCTGTGCGGTTTAAATCTGACTAAATTTGGGAGTCACAACACCCTGGGACTGTAGAGAGGGCTCTGACGTCAGCTCTAATTGGACAGAGATTCATGTCAATCGAGGATATTCGGAACCGGGTTGCGATTAAGCGTTAGGTTTGAATATGACGAGGCAGATATTAGCTCTGCTTTTCTTTCTTTTTTTGTTCAATGCCAACTTTGGCAATGCAAGCCTTCATGAATCCCATTGATCTTGAATGCTCGCGATGTTATGGTTCGGGGGCGGGAGGCCTGAATATTACATCGGGGCTCACACGGCTCTGACTGGAAGCACCGCCTTGGGCTCGCGTACAATACAGCCGGTTATGCAAAGCAATGTACTCGTACTCAAGGCATCTCTGCAGACGTGTGGCGTGACGGAAGGAGCGGCAACGACTTGTGCTGTGCCGCGCCCGATATTTTACCGCTCGCGAACGGCGTGCCGGGGTCAAAGGGCTTCAAACTTTTGCTTCAACGTTACACCTACGTCCGCTCGAGCAGATGGGGTCCTAGGCGTTTTCGAAGGCGCATCAATTGATCTGCCTGACGCCGTGTCTGTGACGGGGGCACAATTCTGAGCCCTATGTACAGAGCACTGCTCACTGGACCAGCGAAGCGCTGGGGAGCGCTCACTTCCCACTACCCAAAATTCCCCGGAGGACATGAGTCAGTGCGCTGGTTATCCAAGATATCGAAGAAGTCGAAGAAGACGAGCGAGTTGCTCCACCATAGGCGATTGGCGGCGGAAGAAGGTCTACATTCGACACCTTCAGCAGATTCGGCTGAAGAAGCAGACTCACGATGGGCGAAAACTCCAAGCTCTAATAAGCACCAGAGAGTGTTTCTCGCTTTCAGGCCTTTCTACTTCCAAGACCGGCCAGGACCTACGAGCAGAAAGGAGCTGGGGAAATTGATTAAAAAGCATTTGTCTCTGTTCAAGCATCTCAAGGACGAGTACGATATAGAGGATCTGTGGGAGGTTGTTAACCGGTTCCGCTATAAGAATGTGTTTTCGAATGTCGAAGAAGCCGCGAAAAGATTTCCCGACTTGAACCACCCTCTCCCGGATCCGCCGCCTGTCGAAGATCTCGATTCTAAAAGTTCCGAAAAGGTCACGACCAATGTACGCGATGAAGTCGCCGAAGACGTCGAAAGCGCTGAAGACGCCGAAGGTGCTGAAGACGTGGTCTCCGAGCACGACTCGGATGGTTAGTTTGCTTCCACTTGTATCCTTTCAGGCTTTTTGTCGACTAACCTCCCGAGCTAGATAGGGTGAACAAAGCGGAGGACGAAAAGCTGGGCATGAAAGGTCATTTGATCAACTATCCAGCCCAGCACGCCATCTTGAACAATGTCCAGGCCATCCTTGAGCATGTGTGCTTCGACTTTCTCCAGAAATTTGACCCCGGCTTCATCACAAAGAGGCGGTGGGAGTGCGCCGAGATGGCTGAAGTCAATGTAGCAGCTGGACACATGCTGGACAACTTTGGCGTCCTGAAACTCCGTGCCGGGTTGGACACGTCGAGCAAAGAGTGGGGCAAGCTGATGGACATGTGCTACTTTTTGCGAAACCATGCGGTTCACCGTGACAGGATATCGGTCGAGATCATCGCGGCGTGGGTACAACAGAGCGTACATCTTGCCGACATACTTGGAGACCACGACCGCGCCGATCAACTGGATGCCGTGTACACGGAAATCAACATGCGGATACAGTTTGCGCGTTATCGGAAACTGCTGCTGCGACAAAAAGCGCAACAAGAGATGGAGGTTATCAATAGGAAGCGAGCGTTGCTGGACGCCGAGGAGAAAGAACTCTTGGAACGGACACGCATCTCGATCTTGACCAACAGCGAAAATTCTGGCGATCTCTTGCGAAGCTCACTGCAGCCCATCTTTGCCGGGGATTACATAGTGTCCAAGCGCAGGCAAAAGGTCATGGAACTCAAGGAGGAATTGAAGAGGCAACGGATGGAGCATCTCAAAGAGAAGGAGAAGCTCAAGGAGCAGAAGAAGTTCCAGGAGCAGGAGAATCTCAAGGAGCAGGAAAAGCTCAAGGAGCAGGAAAAGCTCAAGGAGCAGGAAAAGCTCAGGGAGCAGGAAAAGCTCAAGGAGCAGGAGCAGCTTCAGGCGCAGGAGCAGCGTCAAGAGCAGGAAGAACCCCAGGAGCAGGCGGAACCTCGGGAGCAAGAGTACCAAAAGAAGCCGACGGACCGCGAGATTACGGCCAAAGGCAAGAAGCGTGCTGCTATATCTCAACCCAAGAAGGCTCGAGCACCAGCTGGAACTCCCCAAGGGAATGTGGATCAAGTCCTTTTCCCGGGTGCAGGAAGCGAACGAGTTCCACTCGCGGAGCCGTACGGCCATAGCGCCGATTCAGAACTCACAGCAGTTGTGCTGCGAACTGGGACCTTTGCTTTAATGCCGGTCCATGATGGCAGCACATCACCACTGCAGGTAAATCGGAAAACTGTTGCTGCAGAAAAGCCAGTGGCTGAAGCTGACTTTGTATCAATTGAGGGCGCAGAACCAGCTGTCCAAGCTGACTTACGTCGTATCCGGTCGACTGAAAGTGCAGAAACCGCCATCCAAGCCGACTTTATACCAACGGAAACCGCAAAAGCTACTAATCAGATGGACGTCAGGTCCGCCAAAAGCGCAGAAACCGCTACCCAAGCCGACTCCGCTCCAACCAGAACCGCAAAAGCCGTTGATCAGACGGACGTCAAATCTACCGAAAGTGCGGAAACCGCTATCGAGGCCGACTCTGCTCCAACTAGAACCGCAAAGGCTGCGGATCAGAAGGCACCTGTTCTCACCAAAAGCGCGGGAACCGCTATCCAAGCCGACTCTACCCCAACCAGAACGGCAACAGCTGGTGATCAGAAAGCACCTGGCCTCACCGAAAGCGCGGACACCGCTATCCAAGTCGACTCGGTACCTAGCGAAAGCACATCAAGCAGGGAGGCAGAGAAGACGCGGGTCCTGAAACGCATTGCAACTGGGGTCCAGTTCTTTGACCAGTCCGCGTTCAAGTCAACGGCGGGGAGCAGCAATGTGAAGGAGTAGTTGTACATTAGTATCAGATAGATGGGGTCCTTCCTACAGGTTGAATTTCCGTGGTGGCTCAGCGACGATCCCCCATTTGGCGAGCCTTGCGAGAGCAGGACTTGTCTCTCAGGGAATGGTTTACGACGTCGTCGATGCTGGCCAATCACGGACGTGCAGAGGATGATGATCTCGAGGTTCCGAGGCTGCGATTGGCCAAGCACGCGGCTGACAACGTTGGCTGCTTATGCTGTGGCACAAACAAACCCCGCACCATCCTTACAACGGCATGGCCACCAACCCTACTTATGAGCTACCTGGAACCTCACTTCAATGCATTTCGCAAAACTCATCTCTCCGTTAGACTTTCAAGTGGGCTCTTGATCAAATCTGCGCCATGGTCGCAATACAAATCATCCCTCTCTTGCTGGTAAAGCGACGTCGCACTAGTCACCAAGACTGCAGGCGCTGACACGTTGGTAGCTGGCCTGGGCCGCCGGACGGGTGATCTACAACCTCTTCTTCCACCCACTACGCGGCTACCCCGGACCCTTACTATGCCGCGCAACGCCGCTGCCTCGCATGCGGGCGCGCTTGGCAGGACGAAGCCCTATTCAATCCCTCGAGCTGCACAAGCGCTACGGCAAAGTCGTGCGCGTGAGTCCGAATGAGCTAAGCTACTCGGACGGAGATGCCTGGAAAGGTCTGGACGCCGCCACCACATATGCACCACCGTTGCCAAGATTGGGCGAAGCTAACTTTGAACAGACATCTACGGCTACGGCAACAAAGGCTCGTTGATGCGGGACTTCCGCACGACGCCGCGGGGCCGCGACATCGAGCCGTCGCTGATCAGCACCGAGGACAACGACGAGCACCGCCACCTGCGCAGCATCCTCAGCCCGGCCTTCTCGCAGCGCGCGCTGAAGGAGCAGGAGCCGCTGCTGCTCAAGTACATCGGCCTGATGGCCGACAAGATCCGCGAGCGCGCCGCGGCCGCCAACAACGCGGACGGCGGTGCCGTCGACATCACGCAGTTCTTCAACTTCGCCACCTTCGACATCATGTCCGACCTGGCCTTCGGCAACCCGATGGGGCTGCTGGAGAAGTCCGAGTACACGGACTGGGTGCGCAACACGTTCGCGGGCATCAAGCTCTTCTCCTTCCGCGCCTCCGTCTCGTACTACGTGCCCGTCGTCGACGTCCTCATGCCGCTGCTGCTCCCGCGCTCGCTGCAGGCCAAGCGCAAGGCGCACATGAAGTACGCCGCCGACCAGGTGCACGCGCGCCTCGCCCGCGGCGGCGCCATCGAGGGCCGCCCGGACATCTGGACCCAGGTGCTGCGCGCCTACGAGGGCCAGCACGAGCGCGTCAAGCTCACCATGGGCCAGATGGAGAGCAACGCCTCGCTCTTCATGGTCGCCGGCACCGAGACCACGGCCACCCTCCTCTCCGGCGCCGTCTACCTGCTCGCCACCCACCCGCCCGCTTACGCGCGCCTGGCGAAGGAGATACGCACGACTTTCCGCAGTAAAGAGGAGATGACGCTCGAGGCGCTGCAGTCCCGCTTGCCCTTCCTCGTCGCCGTCGTCGACGAGGCTCTCCGCGTCTACCCGCCCGTGCCCGACGGCCAGATCCGCCGCGTGCCCAAGCAGGGCGCGGAGATCGCGGGCCGCTATGTCCCGCCCGACGCGACGGTTTTCGTCACGCAGTGGGCGGCGTTTCATTCGAAGGAGAACTTCGAGGCGCCGGATGACTTCTGCCCCGAGCGGTGGCTGCCTGAGCGCGAGGGCGGCGAGAAGAGGTTCGCCAGGGACGACAAGAAGGTTTTCCAGCCGTTCAGCGTGGGGCCGAGGAATTGCTTGGGGATGAAGTGAGTGTTGCCTGTTCTGTTTTCTTGCCGCTTGTGTGAATATGCGATGACTGACTGCTGGATTTGCTATAGCTTGGCGTATCATGAAATTCGCCTCATGCTGTCGTACCTCATTTGGCACTTCGACTTTGAGCTCTGCAAGGAGAGCGAGCGCTGGATAGAGCAGAAGGCGTATACGCTGTGGGCGAAGCCGCCGTTGATGATCAAGGTCACCCCGCTGCCTGGACGCTGGAAGGACTAGTGGATCAATATGCCGGACGCCATGAAGAACGCTAGGAGTGTAGGAGTGTGTGTTCGTTGGGATATTTGGAATCTCCACTTCTTTTATTTTTATTTTTTTTTTACTTGAACTGTTGAAGACTAAGAATGTAAAGAAAGCAGAATCTCCACTCCCGTCATCAATGGCGAAGTGTTGAGGACTTACTATAGTAATGATAAATGACACTGTACGGGCATGAGAGCGTAAAGTACAGACAGGAGGGTCTTCTGAACTTGAGTCCTGTCGTTCGACAAATTTGCACGCTTAAAGATGAAGAATAGTTCCGCACGCTCCAGCCGAAATGCCCATTCATGCTTGTACAACTTGAACCCCCTCAACTTAGACCAAAGACTTCTTTCTTACTCGCAGATTGAACTCACAAAATTTTTCATGCATTATTAACGCCTACCCAATCCCCCCTCTTTTTTCTCTACTTCCTCCCCTTCTTTCCAGCAGCAGCCGCCGCACCCCCCTTCTTCGCCCCCGTCGCCTTCTTCTTCGGCTTCTTCGCCGCCTCCAACGCGCCCTTACCCGCGCGCTCCGCCTTCCCCTTCTTCCACCCCATACCAGGTCCCTCCTTACGCTCAGCGCTGGCATCCAACCTCTTCTTCTCCTTATTACTCAACTTCTTCTTCTTCCCCTTCACCGCGCCCGCGGCCTCGCCGTTCAGCTCCGCGCGGCCGGCCTGCTTGGCAGCCAGCTTCTGCTGCTCCGACTCGAACCAGGTGCGCCTGGGGCGGGCGAGGATCTCGTCCTGGTGGCGGACGATGTTCTCGCCCTTGCGGATCTCCATGTCGGCCTGGGCGAGGGCGCGCTCCTCTTTTTCTTCCTTGAGGATGGCGTCGATGTCGGCGTCGGCGTCGCGCAGCTTCGCGTCCCACGCGTCGATGGCGTCGGTGGGCACCTGTCGCGACACGATCTTCGGCGGCGCCGCCTTGTCCTGCGCCGCTTGTGCGCGGGCGGCTTTCACGACGGCTTTGACGACCTTGCGGTCCGGCTCGGAGGCGATGGTGCAGGCGCGACCGGTCGCGCCGCCACGGGCTGTGCGGCCGACACGGTGGAGGTAGATTTCGTGGGATTGCGGGGCGCCGTAGTTGATGACGGTGCTGACACCCTTGATGTCGAGACCACGGGAGGCGAGGTCGGTGGCGAGGAGGTGCGAGGCTGCGTGGCTGCGGAAGGACTCGACGGCGGAGATACGCTGGATTCGTTGTTAGCTGGATGGTTACTGAAGGTTGGTTTTACATGCGGCTTACCTGTTCCTGGCTCATGCTGCCGTGGAGTTCGGCGGCTTTGATGTTGTGGAGACCGAAGAGGATGCGTACGCGATGCGCTTCCTTCTTTTGGCGGAAGAAGATGATGACGCGGTCCGTGTAGACCTCTTTGCAGAGGTACATCAGGACTGCTAGCTTCTTCTCCTCCTTGCCTGGTCGCAGGCGGACGAACTCCTGCACCAGGCCGGAGACGGTGGCCTTCTTGGCGTCGACCATCAGGCGGACGGGCTTGTTCAGGCCGACGCGGATGAGCTTGTCGACGGAGTCAGTCATGGTGGCGGAGAACAGCATGGTCTGCCTGGACTTGGGGATGGTGGTGAGAATCTCGTTCAACTCGTCGGCGAAACCGTCTTCGAGCATGCGGTCAGCTTCATCGAGAACCAGGATTTCGAGAGTGTCCACAGCGAAGCTGGCGGAGTTGCGCATGTGGTCGATGAAACGACCAGGAGTGGCAATGACGACGTCTGGCCGTTGCTTGAGGATGTTCTCCTGTTCTCTGAGACTGAAACCACCGACAATCTGGGCGAAGGTGATATCTGTGAAGGCTGCGAGCTTCTTGGCGACGTTGAAACACTGCACAGCCAGTTCACGGGTGGGCATCAGAATGGCCACACGGGTAGTGGGGACCTTCTTGGGCCTGTAGAGAAGACGTTCCAGGATGGGAATGATGAAAGCACCGGTTTTACCGGAACCAGTAACGGCACCACCGACGACATCCTTACCAAGCAGAGCAACAGGGATTGTCTTTGACTGGATAGGAGTCGGCTCGGTGAAGCCAACGGCAGCGAGACCCTTGAGGATTGGGCGCGACAGAGACATGTGCTGGAAAGAGCCCTTTCCTTTGGCAGCCGAAGGTTTGGAGCCGTCCAAGTCTTCTTCCGGGGCGAAGAAGGCTTTCCTGCGTTCTGCCTCCACGGGATCCTCCTCTTCGTCGTCGTCTGAAGAATCAGACTGAAGGTCATCAGGGTGCGCCACGGGCTTAGCGACCTCCTCATCCTCGTCCTCGTCTTCCTCTTCCGCCTCCTCTTCGTCATCCTCGGATTCGTCTTCGTCCTCAGCTTCCTCGTCGCCAGACTCTTCTGCGTCCTGAGCGCCCATACCAAAACCATCCTCTGCCAGAGTCTCATCCTCATCAAGCCCGGTGAATTCCTCGTCCGCGTCCAATTGTGCGTCAGAGTCATCGTCAGAGTCCTCGGCCTCGTCCTTCTTCTTCTTCTGCTTCTTCTCAGTCTCCTCCTGCTTTTGGCGCCTGCGCGCAATGATCTCGTCGATGTCGACAGCCTTCTTGTCACCGCCCTTCTTCTTGGCATCAGACTCCAGACCCCAGCCGTCAAAGTCGTCTACCACGCCAATGTCGACATCGCCGGCCTGGAACTCGAAATCGGAGGCCATTGCGCCGTCGTCCTCACCGGCAGCCGCCCAGTTCTCCTCATCGTCTTCCTCGGGCTCGGGCGACGGGCTCGGGGCCTTTTTCTGCTTCTTGCTCTTCTTGTTCTTCTTCTTGGAGGCGCTCAGGTCTGCGTCGGCGGCGGCGGAGTCGCGCTTGCGCTTCTTGGCGTTCGTGGAGGGAAGCTCGGGGTCGGGCTCGCCGTCGAGGTCGGGGATGTTGTCCTCATTGTCGGAAATGGTCAGGACGAAGTCGTCGTCGAGGTCGCGGGGAGCCATTTTTGCGGGCGCGGGACTTTGGTGTTTTGCGCAGCGGTCCAAAAAAGTTTCGGGAGAGCTCAGATTCTGCCGCCGGGGTGGGCTCACCGCCGGAGTGCATGGACATCCGGGCCACAGCAGCAGCTAGACTTGAGCAGCGGGGAATCATGGCGCGTGGGCGGCCGATTCGCTGTCGAGCTCCCGCCGCCGCAGAGCACACAAGAGGCACGGCGCCAGCGATAAGCGTTTAGTTACTCGGCTGGGGGAGCGGAGTTTTCACCCCTCTCCATCTTCAACCTCCATCAATACCATCGACACTAGCAGCATGAATTCAGAATCCGATCTGCGCCACTCGATCTCACTGCGGCCGCATCCGTTTCCGACCCAGGCCAGCCAGGCCGCTCGAGCCGATCGGACGGAATCTCCTAGGCCGGAATTCATCGCGTTGACGCCCGTCGACCACCCGAGTACACCCGAGCCCACCAACCACAACAAGAACGGCACCAGTACCGCATTCGAGCCTGTGACGCCTCCCGAGCGCCAGAGCCAGGATCCGCTGTCGCATAGGAACGCCTCGCGCTTCACTAACGAAACCGCCGACGTCGAGCGCCAGCCCACCCTGCCCTCCTACGACCGCGCCAACGATCCCTTCAACCTCGCCGATAAGATCAAGCCCGCCCATGAGCTCGAGCAGATCCGTGCCAATACCTCCCGCAAGCGCGATGGCTGTGGTCCGCTCGTCACCAACAAGAAGGCCTACCGCGCCCGCAAGATTGAGGCCTTCTACGAGAACCAGAACGAGAACATCGAGCGCCTGCTGAAGCCCGTGTCCGAGCATGTCCGCCAGGCCAAAGAGGAAGAAGGCGCCGACAACCTGCAGTTCAAGATTGCCGTTTGGGGATCATTCGCCGCCAACATCTGCCTTGTCTGCCTGCAGTTGTATGGCGCCATCTCGTCGGGCTCGCTGTCGCTGTTCACCACCATGGCCGATGCCATCTTCGATCCCATGTCTAACGTCACCCTCATCCTAGCTAACCGTGCCGTCAAGCGCGTCAATCCCCTCCGTTTCCCTTCGGGCAAAGCCCGCATCGAAACCGCCGGCAACATCTTCTTCTGCTTCCTCATGACCTCCGTCTCTCTGATCATCATCGTCATGGCCTGCCGCGAGCTGGCCGAGGGCCACAGCGAGGACACGCGCAGCTTCCACCTGCCGTCCGTCATCGCCGTGGCGGCGGCCTTCGGCACCAAGTTCGTGCTGTTCCTGTACTGCTGGGCGCTGCGCAACAAGTACAGCCAGGTGCGCATCCTGTGGGAGGACCACCGCAACGACCTGTTCATCAACGGCTTCGGCGTGCTGACGTCGGTCGGCGGCTCCAAGCTGCGCTGGTTCATCGACCCTGCCGGCGCCATCGTCATCTCGTGCCTCATTACGTTCTTGTGGATGCGCACCGCCTACTCCGAGTTCCAGCTGCTCATCGGCGTCTCGGCCGACACGAGCATGCTGCAGCTCATCACCTACGTCTCCATGACCCACTCGCCAGCCATCACCGGCATCGACACCGTCCGCGCCTGGCACTCCGGCCCCCGCCTCATCGTCGAGGTCGACATCGTCATGAACCCCGACGACACCCTCCGCAACACCCACGATGTCGCTGAGGCCTTGCAGACGAAGCTCGAGAGCTTGCCTGACGTCGAGCGCTGCTATGTTCACGTCGACTACGAGACCTCGCACGCGCCTGAGCATTTCTGGAAGAAGGAGCTCTAAGTGCTTTTTTTCGCGTGAGAATTACGTGATTCTGAGTGACTTTGCTTTTGGTGATTGGCCACTGGTTTCGTCCATCCGGAGATCTGTTGAACGTGGCAAAGCAGCCACGAAGCGGTGTTTGCTGTATGCGATCGGTGACGTGTTGGCGTGTATGCGATGAAGAAAGAGGAAGACAGCAAAAATATCCCCTTGCGAAGTCACGCAATTATCCATCCTGAAACGGATGCTTCTTTTCTGTTTTCTCAACGGCCGCGGTATTCACTAACCGGAGTGGTTGTGGAGCTGTCTTTTTCTGTGTTTATCTTTTATGCAAGAGCTTGTCCTTAACGGCGGTGGCTGTCGTCCGTTCTTTGACTGTATTCTGCTTTCTTTTCGTTCGAAAGAGCGTGATATCCTTGATCGTCCCGTAAACCGGATTATAGAGATTCAAATCAATTGATTCGACTTGGATCAAACGTATACATCAAGCCTCCATCTGTCTCTCCAGAGCTCCCTTAGCATATTCTGATTTCAGCAGTTCGCGTTGATGGTAAAACAGAAACGACTCTTTAGACCTAATACAGCGCTGGCTGTTTTTGACTGTCCATAGACTAGTAGATCACGATATCCTGATAGCTCGGGGCAGTTCCCTTCTCCGATAGGTCTTGCAGCTCGTTGATCCAAGACTCTACCATCGTCATATAGCTATCCTTCACAGTATAAGACGTCCAATGACCGATCCTTTCATATCCACTCTGTCCTCCGCATGTCGACCGCAAGAGTATTCCGAAGATAATCTCGATGGATTTGTCATAGTACAATGGTATGCAAAAGGTTTTTCCGCAAGTCTCCTGTTCAGTGAACTTTTCATCAAGAGTCCCGTAAGCACGCATCATCCACGACTGGAGGGAAAATAGGCTTCCGGGTATAGTTTTCTTTTGTGACAGGTCGACTGGCTCAAGGACGGTGCGTAGGCGTAGGCAACCTCCAATGACTTCACCGGTAGAATCATCAGTCGGATGCTGCAAATTGACCTCTAAAACCTCAGATAGAGGGCTAATGATTTCAGACACCGGCCATATCTCGATCGGCTGCAATGTTGACGCCCAGCTCCAAGTTGGTGCCAATAATGGGCGTGGTCTCCGAAGGCTATGGAAGAACTCGTCTGAGGAGTAGTCAACCCTCCAGCAAAGCTGAACGAAGAATCTGCTCTTCCACAGGCCCGCAAGATACTCATCGCCTACTGCTTCCCGCATCTTTTTGGCCAGACCGGAGATTGCAACAAGCCGATCTGTCGCCTTTGTGAGTTTCATTCTAGAGTAGGCTTGGAGAATTTCGTTCCATGCGCCGTATATCTTCTGTATTTCACGATGACGCGTGATCAAGGCATACTCACGGCCAGATTTGGACATTGACGGCTGATTGGTTGCAAGTTCTTCCAGTTTCTTGGAAAAGTCTTGGTAGAAATGCCGTTCGTCTCCGACGTGAAGATTTTCGGGAAGGTAAGGGTTGGTGAGCAGACATCTGCACTCCCAAAAAACGCCTGCTTTGGTGAAGCTAAGTTGTCTAACCGGCAGTATGCGTTCTTGCATGACCCAGGCTCTCTGCTCCAATACTTCTTCATAGACGTAGGTGGACCACATATATTCTCTCAAGAAAATGTGCGGCACAAACGTTGTGGATCTGGGCCCATGATCTGAGTCCTCAATCCAAAAGACATCTGCTTCGAATGGCTGAGCAAATTTGGTGTTCCAATCGAAGAAGCATCCAACAGATGAATCCTTGGATGCAGAAGCGGCAATGTTGCACCAGGAATGGCTGTAGACTTGGTGCATTGCCTGAGACTCTTTCCTCCAGTCTTCTTCTGAGTCCTGTTCGATGCACAAGGAGTCGATCCACACGTATCTAAGCTCTATCCTCCTGGTGATTCGTACCGCGTCGGCAAAAGTTCGTGGAAGAGAGTCGACCAGATATCCGCTGCTCAATTGGTCCCGTGTCTCTTTTTTGAGTTGGACTGGTACTTGCCCGCCCCAGCAATGTGAAAGTGTTGCATATTTGCAAAGAGAAGAAAGGTCCTTCGTGGAGATTAGGCATACTCGATCTTCTTTGACGTCTGAGTTCTGGCTAGGCAATACATCAATGACCCCGGATGGCATCCACAAAGCTTCATTGCTGCTCGAATTGCAGCTCGAATGATTGGATGAACAGTCCGACAGCCATCTTGATATAGTTTGCCACGTCTTTTCGTTATCAGTCCGCTGTGTTGTTGTTTCGATCGGGTTACCCGCCAAGCTCGGATATTCCTGAAGTTCTATGTGAAATTAGCTTCATCCAATTTGAACGTAAGGTTATGCTGTATATTTGGCAAATCAAGATTTCTTGTAGATGCGGGATTTCAAATCGTGCTGGGTAAGATATACTCACCAGATGTTTCACGAACAATGAATCGCAAACACGAACGCTCGGAAAAGGAGCTTAGTTGAAGTCCAGTCCTAGCATTTCCAAAAACCTTAAGTCTCCAACATTCATTTTCACGTAGTTCATCAATTACACAAAATATTTTCGCGTCATTCAACTCTGCATCTTCCTTCAACCGTGGCGGCAGTTCTTCTTGCCTATCTTTCAGTAAAGCACTCATCATTTGGCTGCAAAGAATGCATCCGGAGGCGGCGGATTCAATCAGCGCCGTCCAAGTCGTATAGTGGTCGAAATAGGATGCCACCTTTTCCTTGGCGAATAACTTTTGACACATGATGCAAAAGAATGACGCGTTCCTCGGTGTGGATCGCGGTGGATCAGTTTCGGCTTCGGCCGGTGGTTCCATCGCTGTTGCTCTCACTGTTCGCTCAGCGAAAGACAGCCCGCATTGGCCAATGAGTCAAGTAAGTTGAGTGAGATTGCTGAATACTCGGACGCTTCGGTGGTCTCGATCATCGGAAGTGCACGAGAGGAAAGTAGCGGGAAGAGACGGATCGAGGTAGGCTATCAGATCACATTCTTGAAGGTGAGGCTACAGTGTGTCGGATGTCATGTGTGTCAGCAAAAGGCGGGGCTACATCCCCGCATAACGAGAGCCTGTCAGCTTCGATGAAGGTGATATAATTCAACCGGAAGCAAGGCTTGTACAACAGTAAGCCAAAAAAGAAAATTGCAGAACGTACGGACGGTTGTACCAAAAGTCCCGGCCGCCGGTCGCTGCCAAATACCGCACCCGGGCGGACGAGACTTTTCGTACAAATTGACCGGCTCGCAGCTCAAGTACGGACGGGAAGCCCTTATTTCTCGTGTCTTCTCGCCTCGAATTCTCTTCATATTGCTTTTCGGAAACAGTTGAGTGCCTACGAAACACCGATCTTAGATTAGATGATACGCCATGGCTTGGTGGAACCACGCTTGTCGGCACTACGTCGGCAAGAAAATTTTGCACTATATAATGCATAATGTTCGCGTCCAAATGATATCCCAAGCAAGATTGGGCAACCAATAATCTCGTCCGGCTGGCGCGTAAGCAATCACTTCTCGTTGTCGCACTAGTACAATGAAAACTAACAATGTTATAGAATGGTAGCGCGCCAGACTTCTACTTATCTTCTGAAGATCGTGGCATCTGGAGGCTGCGGGTTCGAGTCCCGCGTCGGATGACAACATATTTTTTTTGCTTTTTTCGGGACTGAGGGGTCCTCGATCTCTTTTATAATGCAGGTTCAAGTAGATCCCGCGTGGGGCAACAGTCGTATCCTTTTTGCTTTTCTCATACCCTGCACGGTCAGCGTAGAGTTTGTTAAATTTTAGTTGGCTTTGTACTTTCTACGTCGAGAGACTAACGAAGACGTCATTAGCCCGTGTACTGGCGTCTTAGTATACGCTAGCCAGGGGATACACTCTTCTTCTCTGTTTTCCCCCACGAGCCATTAATGTCCACCTTTCTTACCACCTTTCTCTGCGTTCTCTCCTATAACTCGCCTTCCTCCCGTGTGGGCACTTGTACTCTAGGGTTCGTAACAACACGACATCAACCCTTCCACACGCAGCAGTTATTAAGACTCGTTAATTCTCACATTTAGCACATGTCAATCGAGAGGCATCAAACGAATTAAGTATTTCAACTTCAAGGGTATAAACAGATCTCCTCGCTCTATTAGAAACCTCCAACATGTACATAAGGGTAATCTAAACACGTGTTCTAGCCGTAAAATACAGGTACAAATTCAAACTGGTCGTAGCCGCTCAGAACAAACTCTAACACAACAAGAAAGACAGAAGACCGAAAACACCTCCAAGCGTGGCCATACCCACCTTGAATGCTGCAGCAGAAGAGTTGTCGTTCGCAGCAGCAGACGGCGTAGCGGAGCCCGACGCGCTCGCAGCAGTGCCGGTCGACGAAGCGCTCGACGAAGTGCCCGAGGCAGTGCTAGAAGCAGTGCTGCTGCTGCTGCTGCTGCTTCCCGACGCCGACGCGGAGCTGAAAGTCGACGAGGTGCTCGGCTTCGCGCTCTGCGCATCCGAGTCGTCCGAGTCGTCGCCAGCCACGCACTTGAACGTCTTGCCGTTGTCGGTAGCCATGTCCTTGAACTGCTTAGAGAAAGCATCGCAGTCGAAGTCGCTGGCGCCCTTCATGTAGATGTCGCCGCCGACGGACGTCAGCAGCGGCAGGTCGACGGTCTTGAAGTCGCCCGACAGGTACAGCGAGGAGAAGACCAGCTGCAGCTTGGGCAGCGACAGCTCGGTCAGGCCGGTGTTGCTGATGGTCAGCGCGCCGCGGTCCATGATGCGCGTGAACTCCGGAGCCGACAGCTCCGTCAGCTTGGGCAGGTCCTCGAGGATGAGGCCGTCGCTGACCTCGCGGAACTCGGCGAGGTCGAGCTTCGACAGGTCGCCGCCGTAGATGTGGAGCGCGCCGCGGGGCAGGGATTCGAGGGCGGCGAGGTCGATGGAGGAGGCGTTGGCGATCTCGATGTCGACGGCTTCCTTGAGGTGCGGGAAGGAGATTTCGGCCTTGGCGCTGTTGGCGCCGATGGTGATGTTGCTGGCGTGCGTGCCCTCGAAGGTGATGTCCTCGAGGTCGCTGTTGGAGGACACGTTGATGTTCTCTAGCACGGCGTCGTCGGCGCCGCCCTCCAGCGATGTGAGCTTCGTGTTGGCGACGACGAAGGAGCTCTTCTCGATTTCCAGGTCGATCTCGTCAGAGGTTCCGGTGGCGACGGCGACGGTTCCCGAGTAGGTCTTGCAAGCGCTGGCCAGGGATGTTGCGTCGGCCTTGCTGCTGACGGTGGTAGTTCCGGTACAGCTGTCTGTTGTGGCAGTCAGTATCAATGGGTGGTCGAAAAGAGGAACTCCTGAAACTTACCAGCAGCGGAAGCGAGGCCGAGGCAGACACTCGACACGATTGCCGCACGGAACCAATTTTGAGCCGCCATTGTGTGAAGTATTAACGGATTGCAAACAGTAAACAACGAACGGTTGTGCAAGGAAAGCGATGGTGAGGTTTAATATCTCTGGTGTGATGAGGCGCGACTTATCCGTAACTTTATAATGAACGATACGGACGTCTCCACTATAGATTGTTAAGCGATCCTTCTTTTACGGGTCCACCGGGTCCGCAGGATTCGCCGCCAAGGATAAGCATCACACGCCTAAAAATAGGTCACGAATACGAACGAATCAGAACACGCTATCTGGGCAAACTAATGTTGGAATGGTGGCACAGCTCAGGGGGTATGAGCCTCAGAGCTTCTACCTTCTTTTGTGTGCCAAAACACCAAAGTTTCTCGCACGTCAGCTCCTTCACTTATCACAGAGCGTGAGCAGTTGCCAAGAGCGTAATTTATGCTAAAAATCGGGCAGAAATCTCTACGCGCGGATCAACTGGCGCGTGCGACACTAACATTTTGCCAAGATAGCACAGTAAGCTTCATACGCATGTTGAATAGAGTATTTAAGAAGCCTTATTTCATTACAGATATGCATTTCTTTACGACTCCAAATTCTACCGCAGAAAGACTGCCAAACATCGGTGTAGTTGGTACACCATGCGTTACAGCGGGCGGAGCCGCTAAGTAGCAATACGAGTGCAGCTGGGGCGACTGGCGGCGCCTGTTCGGCCTTTCTTCGATTGACGGAGACTGAGACTGAGGTACGAAGAATGATGTAACGGTAGGCTCGTTCCACTGAGGAACGAATGGGGGTGTTTTACTTACAGTAGGGAAGCCGGCTCCAACCGGTCGGATCAAAGCCACTGGATCAACAACCGCGCTGGATCACCGTCACCCATGTGGGCCCTTGGTACCTGACATCGGCTGTAATCCGGGCGGTCTGTTCCCGAGAAAACGACTACCTATGGTTGCACGTGGCAGATGCGCTGTCAAAATATTTTTATATAGCACTTTCTTTTCCAATCCGGCAGTTTTTGCGGGTTTGACGGCTTCACCGCGCTTTCCATTCTCGAACTACGCCCCAGTTTCATCCCGCTGACGCTTCTTACGCCAAATCTTCAGGATGGATAGAATACTTGGCGGCCCCCAACGATCCTCAGCCACCTCCAACGGTGTCATCCCCTTTATCGCGTCTCGAGCGTCCAAGTCAGCACCTTTCTTCAAAAGATAATGAGCGACTCTGGAGTGGCCTCTCGCCACCGCAGTATGCAACGGCGTCCCAGGACCTCGTTCCCAGTAGAAATCCTTCTCCGGCACGCCCGGCTCGTCGACATTCGCGCCCGCCTCTTCCACGAGAAACCTCGCTTTCTCGATATCGTTGCACGACGCGGCATAATGCAATGCCTTCGCACGGTTCACATCCGCACCGTAGGCGATGAGCAGCTTCACGATGGGCATGGAGCCGTCGGGCCCGTGGGTCATGGCATAGACTAAGACATGCCGCTGCCAGCCAGCATCGACGGCGTTCGGATCGGCGCCGCGCTCGAGGAGCCAGGCGATGAAGGCTTCGGTGCAGTTGGGGCTGCGTAGAGCGCGGTGGATGACGCCGCCGATGCGGTCGTTGGCGATGAGGTCGGGGTCGTTGGCGAGGTTGATGTCGAGGCCGAGGTCCAGGACGGCTTGGATGCAGGGCTGGGAGAGAGCGCTGGCGGCGGCTAGGAGGAGTGTGCCGCGGGGTAAGGGAGTGGTGGCGTTGTGGAGGAGCCAGTGGAGTAGGGTGGAGTTGCCGTTCTCTGCTGCCTTGTAGGCCATCTGCATTTCAGTTGGCGGGTCGGGGCATGTTTGTGTGAGCGAGAGGACTGCTTCGGGCGGCTGATCGGCGCAGGCCTGAAGAACTTCGTTTCGGGTTGCCATTGGCTGGAAGGAAAGGAGAGGGAGTGGTGGTACGGGAGAAGCGTGAGCGACGGGACTGATATGTATAGACGGTAGTACATGTACATGTCACCTTGGATATTTTCGTCATCACTCCGCTCCACGTGGTCCGCCTACCGCCGGATGCAGAAGGAATCATCTTTTTGCGAAACTTACGAGAGTCTGTACTGCGCCGCTTTGAAGCCCAGCAACGTTGATGTTTACTGTGCCGCATTTCTATTCCTGCCTGGAGGAAGGGCGGGGCTTTGGCACTGATCAGGGTAGTGATCTGCCACCCGTGCTTGAAGCAACACCGCTCGGCTGGATTAACCAAAAAAGGCACCATGAGAATAGAATCAACTCCAAAGGTAACAGCACAAACAAAACGCCCTGTGCTGCCTTACATTTGATGCCTGAAGCATCCGACCGCCCATGCCCGAAGCAACACCACATAATAAGACCTCAAAAACACCAGAGTATACCCCAGATCCAATGTTGAAACTATTAGCAGGACTAACAGCCATAACATCGGGTGTGAAGATATTGAATCAAAGAGCAGTTTACCTCAGTGCAGCGCCCGGCTGGCCTGTGCAAGTGTCATTGAATGTGAAGTGATGCTAGGGAGCAGGCCGACGGCAGAATCAAACAACCAACAGCATTCACAAGCAAACAAACCGCGACTTC
This sequence comes from Lasiodiplodia theobromae, assembly GCF_012971845.1. Taxonomy (NCBI): domain Eukaryota; kingdom Fungi; phylum Ascomycota; class Dothideomycetes; order Botryosphaeriales; family Botryosphaeriaceae; genus Lasiodiplodia; species Lasiodiplodia theobromae. The sequence continues at coordinate 558,950 of NW_023336344.1, read as the reverse complement.
ACTCATCTTTACCACAAGACGAAATTAGACACCCCAGTCACCGTGAAAGCCTTCAGGTTGCCCTCAAAAGATCAAGTTTTTACATGAGTATTTACTTTTCCACCGAGACCAAAACATATACAGATAACAAATATATACACAACACCCCGCACACACCGCCTAGCAGATGTTCTGCGCAGCATTACCGGACAGGTTCCAGCTAATGTTCTCGCCGCACGGCGACTCGCGAACAGTGTTGTCGTTCACAGTCGCAGTGATGGAGATGTCGCGGTTGTTCTCAAACTCGTCACGCGCCGCCAGACGGACCTCACCACCACCCTCAACGGTACCGCCCAGGATCGACACACCATAGCAGTTCTCGATCAGGATAGCGTTGTTGCCGTTGTCCGCCAAATCAATCTCCGTGATCTCCGCACCACCGGACTCCGAGACGCAGAACACACCGCGGCCACCACCGCGCGACACGACGCGGTCGATGAAGACGTTCTTCTCGTAGCTGCCGCTCGACAGGCGGCCGTTCCGGTTCGCAAAGCGCAGCGTCGCGTAGCCCGTGCTGCCGCCGACGCTGTCGCCGTCGACCAGCCCCACCTGCGCATTCGTCGTCGCCTGCAGCAACAGCCCGCACTCGCCGCAGGAGCGCGCAATGACGCTGTCGATCGTCAGCCCGTCGATGTTCCACGTCTCGACGGCGTGGCTGCCGGCGCCGGTCACGCGGATCGTGCCCATCTTGACGTTCTTGTTGGCGGCGGCGTCGCGGTCGAAGCGGATGCCGATGCCGCCGCTGAGGTTCATCGTGATTTCTCCCAAGACGAGGTTGGTGGTCCCCGAGAAGCGCAGCCCGAAGTACGGCGCGCCGGTCATGCTGAGGTACGGGATCTGCACGTCGGTGGTGCCGGTGGACTCGATGGCGCCTTTGCCCGCGTTGTTGGCGACGTCGATGGTGCCGCAGCCTTCGAAGATTTTGCCCGAGTCCAAAGTGATGGTGCTGGCGCCGATCGAGCCGGATGCGATGACCGCGATGCGTGCGCCGCTGCTGACTGAGTCGATGGCCGTTTGGATGGCGGTGAGGTACGAGGAGCCCGAGTACACTTGGCTGCCGCCGGCTGTGGCGACGAAGGAGCTGCCGGAGCCCGTGACGCTGGCGTCGGGGGTGCCGGAGCCGCATTGGGCCTGGGCCAGGGAGGCGAGTCCGAGGACTGCCGGGAGGATGGAGAGCCGGGTCATTGTGGAGGTGCCTTTTTGTTTTAGGAGTATGGTTTGCTGGATCGTGGTCCGGAGAAGTGGGAGGCGGCTTGTTTATAAACTTCGAAAGGGGTGGACATAAAACTCCGCCGCATGATGCGGAGGCTGTTCTCCGCCGGATGTTGAGCACCTCTGCCGTTCGTGCAGGGTTATTGACCCACCAATTGAAGTAGAAACAAACTATTAACCATGAGGCGACAAGAAAATGACAAGAAACATGACACACAGAGCCGCCTTGGCGCTCAAGCGCCTTTCGGAGGTGGTGTTAAGTATGCCGGGGGTGTTGTAGCCGAAGACCGGCATGTTTGTTTCGAGTCGACTGCCGAAAACAGCAGACGTCAGCAGTCTCGACCTATGACATGGTCTGCCTAAACGCATTGATCCCTACTATTCTGCTCGCTTGTGTTCGGCTACAGTGCTCTCCTGTAGATCTTATATTGATCGACAAATAGTTGAAGATGGAAGGTGAGTTAATGCGTTCGTCTGAAAGGGAATGCGCTGCGTAACAATAATGGCGTACCTTTCATCTGGTGGCGTGTTTGCACCTGTGCATCTCTTGACTGTTTCGTCCATGAAACGCCAACCTCTTGGTCACCGGCCCGCCTTCATCTCGCTGGAAGTTGTTCCGACGATTTGATCTAAAACAGGGACTGCGGGGTAACACTTCTAACACGAGACCTCTTGGCCGGGTCTTGGCCATGCCCCTAAAACACGTCCACGAATGAAAATGAAACAGAGCCCACCGGACTCCAAAGAGAGCGTCGGAAGATGGTGTGCTCACTAAATCCGGAAGCTACCGACACGATCTTCGTCTGTTTCGAGCATAACTTCGTCTTTCTCGGCCCAATTCACTGCGGAGCCCCACACTCTCCAAGCTCGCTTCGACTCTCAGCTCGATGTTTGCTTGTCAGTTCGGACTGCCTTCGTAAAATAGTGCTGTTGGCTAGTGGCCTGCTAAACTCTATTGACTGGTAGTAATGTGTTGTTACGATCAGTGCTAGCTACATGAGGAACACACTAAATAAGCGAGAGGTTTGCTCCGCCCAATTCCGGTGCGCGGAACAGAAAGAAATACGTTATACCAAGCACACAGTACCAACATGTCTTTCCAGTGCTCTATACAATCGGCAAGGAGTTTGTGTTGTATTTAGTTATTAGAATCGACCTGCTTTTATGGATCATATCACATGATCATGCACTTCGCCAATAGGATCCGCATTACCATCTTTGAATTCGGCCTTCTCCCTCTCGCACCTTTTTAACTCAATACAATGCCCAGCAGTCAATCAATCACCGGCTTACTGCAATATCTGAGTGGAATGGGGTTTGTCTTCCACCTGAAAAACTGTCTTCCGTTTCGCTTTGTGAATATGAACCGGAAAAGGGTGGGTGAGTGGCGGGCGAGCGGGGTTTTGACGCAAAGAGGCTCCAATGCATAGTTTCTGTGATAGAAATTTCTTCTTTTTTCAAAGAGACTCGAAGTGGTTGCTTGTCTAGAAACGTTAGTGAAGGTTGCGCCGGAAAAACCGCCCACCTGCAGCCAGCAGCAGGAAGTGATCAGCCAGGCAGTCAGAGTAAAAATGTGGGAGCATTCGTGCTGTTAATTCACCCTTGTGGGCACAAATAGCAATTAAATGCTGTTAATAACGGACTATCGGTCTTGGCAACCGGGGATTTTGCTGATGGACGGTTTGCCGCGGACCTCGACTTCACTCTTGCTTACTTACAGGAGGCTCTCATATTTTTTTTGGCCTGTAGTAGTGCATACTGGAGATTATCGTAATTCTTGTACATACTGATAGGTGCTTGTGATGCCCTGAACCCTTCAGAAAATCGAATCTAATGATTTATTATTAAAGACCCCTGCAAATATAGGAGCATTATAACATACGCATAAACTTACGCAACTGCCTTTACACGCCGTGAAGCAATAGTATCGTGATTGGCCATTGTCCGATTGAGATGTGACCCATGCACCGGAGCCGTTCGCCCCGTGATCGGTACACTGAGGAAACGTTACACAAATTGCGTCACACAACGAGTCCCGCAGACCGGCCTCGAGCCAAAGGAGAGCAGCACCCTGCGGACCTAGCCAGGCACGCTGGCGGCTGAAATCATATTACATGCCGGCGGAAGGTTTTGGCGCTCCGCCGTGACTACGCATGGCCTACGTTGTCGTTGTTGTTATCGTCGTCGGCGGCTCTGCTGCACCGCACTGGGTCTGGGCGGGGTCCAGGCAGAGTGTTGCTCGCAAAAAGCCGTCCGGATGCGAGGGAGCAATGAGATTGGCTCAGGCTAGAGGCGGGAGCGGGAGCGACACTATGTCAGGCCAGCCACCAGCGAAGCAAGCGCTAACCAGCCCGCTGCTCTCATCAGGCTGCTTTCGAGAAGCCCTCCTCGCGAATGGCACGGTCTTGCGGCAGCATTGATGACCCGTGCACCTCGCAGATAAGCCCGGCGGGGTGGCGCCATGGCGGGGCGTGGACGAAGCAGGCAACGAGGCAGATAGCGGCGAGGCTGGGCGCTGCTTGGTCCCTTGCACCTTCATCATCCATTGCTCCCGTCCGATTGAGGAGGTAACGCGTGTTCATTCCTGGCGACGACTTTCCGATGCCGCTTTATGCTTTGCTCCCGCCAAGAGAGCGTTGCATGGGAGATTAAGCCTTATGATCAAGCCGTACCGAGTCCATTCGATGGCAAGGAGAGTTCGGCTCGGGAGCAAACTAGCCCTCAGTAGGCAAGTGCGCCGCACATTGTACACCCAGGGGCTGGATGTGCGCTGTGCCCCGCTGTTGCCTCTGCGCTCGGTGTGTGCCTGGCGGCGGTCGCCTTCTTGGGGGCATATACAGCCTTTCGCAACGGCAAGGGCGCCGAGCGCAGTGGGGATCCGAGCGAGGCTGAAAAATGCGGCGTAGGTATTTGAACGTCGATGGGCGCACGTAACTGCGCTGCCGCTCGAGTTGAGCTTGCTCGCTTTTGCTGATTTTGTTTCCACCTCCGACCTGCAAGTCAGCCAGACGTGTCAACTAACCGCCCAGACCGCCCAAAACACCTCAAAGGACCCGCTCCACCCGGATGGGAGTGAAAGGGGATTGGATAATGCCATGGACCAGTCGCATTTCCCCGCAGTCATGATGGCTCGCTCGCCTGCTTTGGCATGTTCATCTCCCGCCCCATCAACGGCGTCGTCTCCACAACTGACAAGGGTGGTACCAGACGACGGGGTCCTCTTTGTCGATCAGTCACAATGACTGTCATGAGACCGCCGTGACAATAGCCCGCCCGAGCGCCAGGCGTTGTCCAGGGACCGTGAAGCCGCCCGATCGCTTTGACCGCCATTCGCTGGACGACCCGGGTGGAATCTTTCATCTGGGTTGACTAGAACCGGGAGCAACGTCGTCGTACGGTCCATGTCTCGAAATAATCCACGCTACTCCCGGCAGAAGATAGAGCAGAGCTGGCATTCGCCAATTGGTTCATCCACATAGGCGTGCGCCAAGAGGAGGGATTGCCGGCCACGCAGCAACGCTTGGTGTTACCATGGAGAGAAGCAGGCTTGAAATTGCTCCCGTCGCCGTGGAGTTTTGCTCCCCTCGCAATGAAATTTTGCTCCCCTCGCCGTGGGATTTTACTCCCCTTGCCGTGGAGTTTTGCTCCCGTTTCCTTGACTGTGCTCTTCGGCCCTTTAATAGCCTTGTCAGCGATGGTGCTCAATGCGTTCGTATATGTCCATTGCAGCTAACAAGCAGAGCTCCGGTTGTTCATCACCTACGCCCACACGCTGCTTGTCCGCCCTTGGGTGACACTCACCATTCTTTTTAGAGAGGGTCGTAAGTCCTCACGTATTCTCCGCTTTTACTGCCATTGCAGATCCCACTGAAGCGCTGTGACAATAGGGGCCTGAACGCCACGTCAGCCGATTATATCCTCTCGTGCACAAGGACACAAGACTTCTTCAGATCCAACACTGCTCAAGGTGCTTTCGTCCCGCCACTGGCTTCCAGGCAAATGTTCTCGTTTAATGTTGGTGCTGACCCGGTTCACGGAAGGCGGCAAGTAGGGATTGGGCCACAACGCCACCATGAATGGTACGTACCAGAGTACGACATTCACCGGAGCGAGACAATCGGCAGTGCGTCTTCCAACAGTACCGCTGACAGCTCCGCCACAGAATGCGCTGCCACAGGAACTCGCCATTGGTGCTACCAGTGCGGAAAAGACTTCAACAGGAAATACAACTGCGAGCGACACATCCACCGCGTGCACGGTGACTCTGGAGAGGTCTTTCCATGCGTAGTGAAAGATTGCTTAGTTGCACCGGTTCGCAAAGACCATTTGCAACATCACATCAAGACAGCACATTCGCAAGACGAAAGTGTGATGGCTGCGGCAATGAGGGAAATTGATGTCCGTTACAAAAATGGTGGGGTCTATCGTGAAGGTCTTTAGGGTGCGCTTCGAGAGCTGGGAAAATAAGGGTTCAAGGGCCAAAGTAGAGCACAGCCGGCTATGCCGTGTACCGGCTTTGGGAATGGAAAAGCCAGGTCAAGGCATCCGATACGCACTCAATAGCTCAAATGAAATTAAAGTCTCCGCATCGACTCTGATTAAATCGAAGACTCCAATTTTGCAACTATTGAATGCTAATGCCATCTGCGAGACCGTGCGGACGCGTTCCAATAAGCCTGCGCGGAACATAGAGACCTGGAGAAGCATTGTTCTCTCAAGGACGACGAAGCGACCGTCGGCCCGCCCGATGCATCTCATCACGGGCGGGTCAAGAGCTCCACCGCAGTGGCATTTTGACGACGAGCGGGATATGACTGTGGCGGCGCCACACGGACCCCGCATTGATTCTGTAACGCGAGGGCTCGAAGATGCCGAGGTCGGGAGACGGAGCGGAAGACGGGAGTCGGGAATGCGGACCCTACGGCGTCTCATGTCGGGCGCGTGCCTGCTCGGTGCATGCATGCTGCAATGTGCTGCGATGTGCCGTGGCAACCCGGGGCTCTCTCTACGCCGCCCCACTGGAATTTCTCATCGTCAAACCACATACACGCGGGCCGATCTTCTCTTTGGAAATTCGGGGGCCGTCGTCATCGTGCCGGGAAAAGCAGCGGGCGTTTGTAGCTGCAGGCCTTGGTATTGTTCTCAGCCGGTCCCTGAAAAAGAGCGGATGGATCTGTAAAGTACTAGAAAGATAAGATGTTGTTGTGTCCTGATTCTGGGATCCCGTCGTCGTGCGCTGTCGCACGCTGGCGTGTAAGCGGCTACCGATATGACTCAGTATCCCGTAATGAGATAAAGTAACGGAAAGCGACACGGACTGAGCGTATTGGAATGTTGTTTGCACTATCGTCCAGTCTCAAAGAAACGGGGCAACTGCGACGTTATGCGAGGACGTCACTCAAGGCAAGGAATTTTAGGGGTGACATCATAACAAAGGCTAGGCTGGTCTCTTGATGAGATAATGCTCGCCTATCTCCGTCGCGGGGAATTTTCCTGGAAGCGCCCAACGCGAGAGCGGGACATTGCTTCGCTGCGTTTCCAGGAACAGATTGAGGCTTCGAGTGCGCCGCGATAATCCTATCCGGCCGGACTTGAATGTGCAATGATCGCTGTCTGCTGCTTAACATTGGAGGTCGCGGAAAATTCGGCCCTGTTACCGCCGCTTAGGCCTTGTCTCACGCTGCGGATTATTGTTTTCTTTTCCTCTGCGCGTTGTACTGGGGAGCGAAATTTAGCCCACCAATGGATGGAAAAGGCGTTGAGGGCGCCGGTATTTGCACCCCTGACTTCCTGTCCCGTCGCTCTTATCGCAGAACCTGGTTACAACCGGATGGAACGCCTTTTGGCCACAGACGTGGGAACCATGCCCTACACCCCGCCCAGCAAGTGATGGAGTGGTATGAGAAGACAACATCCACCTTGAACATCGGATCCCATAGTTCCAAGGGTGCAGCAAGGGCCCAGAAACGCGTGTTTCAATGCACCGGCCCAAGCCTACGTCAATGTCGTGTCCGTTTCCGAAGGACGTTGCCGAAATTACAGAACAGACTTTCATCGTATCGTATTGGGCCGTTGAACCAGGAACACCACAGCGAGCTGTTTGCAGCTGGTTTTTATCGGTTGACACCTTGATCCATGTTCGGTGCGCGAGGTTTGTCCGTGTCTGCATACGATGGTTTCCGCTCGAAGAGATATTGCCTCGGGGGTCCGACCAATCTCAGCAATCATGGGAATGGTATATTCCGCCTCTTTCGATACTTGAAAGTGTGGTCGGACGCGCTTAATCGTGTTTCATGGTGGATGGCAGATATTATGGTCCGGATCGTTGCAGACGAAGCAGGCGGTGCTATTCTCGGAGGTACCGCAGGTTACGTGCCGTCTCGCTGATGCCTTGAACTATCTTTCCAACGCAAGTCAGTCGTTTCTTCTCGTGTCGCACTAATGCATTGAAATGGAATCATATCTACTTTCAGAGCATCCGCCAATCCCCGTGTCCTTCTCCACAGTGAGGGCTTTTCTCGATGATGTAGCTGTGGGTATTCTCGTCGCGGATGCCATCATCGAGAGCAAGCTTGATGGTAAGGAAGAGCTTCTTTCTGAGATAAGAGCCGAATGGAGAAAGAGCATTGTTGATGGATACGGATTGCTTCTGGGGACAAGCAGCTAGAATGAGGTGAGGTGACGTTGGATATGGAACGTGCATTTGCGGGATAGTGGGCCCGCGCACGGGAGCTAGGTAAAACGCCGGATCCCAAGGCAATTTACACAGTAGATATCTGTCAGAGCTGTCATCTCCATTGCTTTCTTCCGGTATCTTACATATCGTAATTTCGTCGCATCCGTATCGTGTCACCATGAAGTCAGCCTCCTCTTTCCGTCAGTGGACAATTTCATCGTATGCAGCCAAATTACCCTTCATCTTCCTGCACTCATGTTCGGCTGCAGCTGAAAAGCGCCGCGTCTTCAAGTGGCGTAGTCTTGTGCCATCCCCAAGTTTCCCACATGTTCCAGGAATGGCAACAAACATCTGGAATTGCAAGTAAATCGCTATCCCAAACCAAGCTGTATTACAATGCTGTTGTTCTCGCGCGTCACAATATTTTGGATTTCCCCTCTTCCTTGGTTTTCTTCCTGCACAAGTTAGTGGGTTCGTTGGGTAGTACCCGCTCTTTCTTTTAACGACGGCTTCAGCAGTGAAACATGATCAACGAATCTTACTGTAAGCTAGAGATTTACACGTTCGCATGTACTAGGAAGATTTGCGAATGCTGGCACACTACCCTGTCATGGAAACCAAACAAATGACTCAGACAAAGGAAGGTGTGATTTTCTGTAGAGATGGGATTGTAACTGGCTCAAAGATTCTGTTCTTCGCACATTCCTATTGCTATACTCTCTAACGTGATAGGGAGTCACGGGAAATAAGTATCCATATGTAATTTGATGCTTGGATTCGATATGTCGTTAGTCGTGTAGGGGCGTACGCCCTGATCTCCATATGTGAACCACTAGTCTTCGCAGCAATATGCTGCTTGATTCTTGTATGACAACAGGTTGTTGCCGACAATTTTCTTGTCTTCCTTTTTACAATCACAGTGCCCATATTTGTCCCAAATTCTTCGGCTCCAGGACCTCTGATGGCAGTTCAATCAACCCTGAAAGCCAAGACCTCATGCCGAGGCAGGAGGAGGCATAAGCCTATACAATTTCGATAGTTCTACGATGGCTATGATTCTCGAAGAATGATTGAGGTCTGGGTCCGATCGATTGAAAGATACCAGCGCGACAGTACTGAATTTTGGACTTTCGGCCACTTGGGATTAAGACGAGCCCCGAGATAGGCGCTTCCTCTCCGTATGTTCCAGAGACTTCCGAATACCCTCCGGAAGTTGCCTCGAGACAATATCCCCTCCTGATAGGAAGCAATATGAATTCTTGAGCGTTTGATATGGAGACTCCAAGGAGCTGAAATGCGTTTTGATGAGTGTCCGAATGCAAGTCTTTGTCTAAAAAACATTGCGCTTCACAAGACTCCCCCAGTTGGACCTCGTGATAGAGAGACCGCATCCGACTCTTTGATGCCAAGAGTTGTTCTCTGGTCAGGGTATGGACCAGACCATAAATCGTAATATGGCCACCTTGAACTCTCCCGAAGGGATTTGTTCCTGCTATATTGATCTTTGTTTCTTGTATTTCGGGTATTAGGGCTTCTTGGCTACTTAAGTGCTTGATTTCTGCATTCTGAGCGCGGGCAAGCCAGCTCCATGATGGCGCAATGTATCCAGGTGTGGTAGGAAGCGCTATCGGGCCCCGAAACTCCGTTGCACACCACAACAATCCATTCTGTATATCAGACATCCAGATACCGGCCAAGAAATTATCTCTTGTGATATCATAGACAACCTTTGCCAGCGCGGATATTGCAGGAAGTCTATCCGCCTCAAACGTGAGGTCTCGGGTGGAGTAATCCAAGATGTGCTCGTACCATATGGAAAACATATTTTTCCTAGATTCCAAGCTTCTTTCCTCAATCAATGTCCCTAAGTTGTATTCTGTGGCTTCCTCATTGCCGTGTTGTATCTCAGAGGAGTAAAAACCCCCGCAGCTCCAGTGAATCGCGTTTTTGCCAAAGTAGATTCTCCGCGTTGAGAATAGTCGTTCACTGAAGGTCCAGCCACGGTTTCCCCACTTGCTTTCTGCAGTGTCCTGATAGAAAAGAGACAAGCCAGAATAATTGGTGGAGTTCGGTTCGTCGATAAAAAACGATCCCGTAACGGGAGGCTTGGTGATCGAGGATTCGAAACTTATTTCTACGGTCTCCACTTTTGGAAGGGAACGCCGTAGAAAACTATCGTTGCATGATTCCGAAGCCGATGGGATGATGGTGATTAAGGCCTCCTGATATATCCGAGCAACTATCTGAGACTCCTCTTCCCATTCGCTTATATCATCTTGAATGATACATAAAGAATCTATCCACAGATACTGTATGTCAAGGCTACAACAGACGATTACAGCATCTTGATAGCATGGGGGAAGCTCATCGAAAATTATCCCTTCATTCATGCCTGCAAGACTGTTATGAGTTGTTTTCATCGGCGGTTTCCCTGAAGTTCCCCAACAGTGGCTCAAAGCTGCATAAGTCACTGTCTTCCCCGTTTGCTGTTGCCAAGATGCGGTTTCCCTTAGAGTGATTCGCCTTTGTTCCCGGAAGCTGCTGACGTCAAGGATCCTTTTCGGTCGTGTCGTCGGTGGTTTTATTTTGTCACAGTGCCCTAAACAAGTCTCGATCCACTTTCTCAGGATTTTTTGGGGTTCTGGTGCAAGTCCCATTCGATCTTGTGAAAGAAGATGTTTAAAGGGTGGTCTCCTGTCGATCCCAAGGCGGTCGCGACACGGTCCTGATCCTCGAGTAAGTTTTAGGAAATATATCACAGCTGCTTTTCACTTACCGGCATTCGCCGAGATTGGAAATGTTAGTTCGATGTATTCCGAGATATCGCCCTCTTGAATGTAATGGAAACCGATGACGAGACCCTGTAGGCCGCCAGCCACGAGATAGTTGAACGATTCTACCGCTGTGCTCTCTGCTACATCTTTGCAGGAAAGGTTGTTCCTTGAGTATTTTTGAAGTGCAGCTTCCATATGTTTGCAGAGTTGGCAACCATTTGATGCCGTACCTTTGATTGAGGAGATGGTGCGTTCTTCGAAATGTGGTGTTGGCATGAGAAAAGCATGCTGCGAGATGCCTCTATCCGCTACGGAGTTCGAAAGCGTGCTATCGTTCGGCATAACGGCTTGGCAGCCTCGACACAGATCACCATCAGTGGACTCAGACGGTTTGCTCGATGAGTGTGAGTTTGTCGCTGTGGATGGCTTTGATGACACAAGGGCTTGTTCAGAATCTTCTGCGTGATTCTTTCGTGGGCTGACAGAGAAGCGGTGACGAAAGGCTGTACGAAAAACTCTTCCAAGACTTCCTGAGTGCTCGCGCTTTCGTTCAGCACACCATTTCCTGACTTTGGATGCCAACCGGATTGGGGTGCAGATGCTGCTGCCACTGCGAGACTTTGACGGTGATGCTTCCATGGTTATTGAATGCGGAGAAGAGGAGTTGTGGAGTGAGATTCATCACAGGCTGAGGTTATATTTCCTGCCCCGCTCTCGGTCTCCTCTCCCGGCAGTTTTCATTGGCCGGATTGGAGATCATCTCACGCTTGTGCAACACCAAGCTTGCTACACGTTGAGCAGTGACAACATCGTTGATTAAAAGCCCCCCCCCCCAAGAATGTTATAACCAAAATCCGGATGAGGAATGCTTAATATTTAAACTGGATAGGAATATCATCTGTTCACGTGACGCCAACTTCCGGACACCAAGGCGGAAAACCGGACAATCTGCAAGCGCCGGACGTTGCTGAGCACGTCGAAGACCTCAGCCCAATATCTCATTTTCAAGATCAAAATAGTTCCACCGTTTTGCTAATGGTTCTGGCGTCAATCCAACGAATGATCTTCTGGATTCGACTCTTGCCTGGTATTTTGGGAAGCATGAGCCTTGTTTCGGCAACTGACATAGCAAAGGCCATCGCTTTTTGATATTGGCACCAAAGGCACTGCTGGCTCATGTTTTATCCAACCTCTTGGTAAGCAGACTTCATTCTGATTGTCACTCCGTAGAAGACAGTGGACAGCATACCGATGCACTCGTATCCTCTCTATTAGCACCAGGACTTTCAATGCTCCGAAGGGTGGAGGCAGTCAAGGAACAAAAGTTCGAAGGATGCTACGACTCGTTCACAGTTGCCTTCATCTTCGAGGGAATCGGTGATGCCTTTCGGCCTGGGACAATTGAAACTTGATGTCATTTTAACGGGCTTGACCAGCGCAAGAACGCCTGTTGTTGTAAGTGCTGATGTAGGACTAACTGGTATCACGTTCAGCATTTCTATTTTTGGAAAGAAAAAGGGAAGAGTGAAGCTAAATAAAAGAGAAAGTTCATACACAATCATACTCGTCGAAACCTCCCGGGATACTGGATCGATTCAGATAACTATAATCATAATTCCTTCCACTAATAGTTGTATTAAGCACAGAGATCATCCTGCTTCGATCACATTTTTGAAGTGACTCTAGAGCTGTTGAGTTTGTTGATAGAGACGACGCCGGACAATGCGTAGAGTGAAAGAGGCCGGCAATGGGCGACGATATGCGGTTCTATCAATTTGCAGAATCCTTCAGAATTTTAGACACAATTTGATTCAGATTTCCTGCCCAGCCAGAGGAAATTGTTCACTATATGAAGATTCTCAAATGTTGCTCAGTAGCTTTGGTATCTCACGACACAGCTCTCGTTGTGTGTCCGACTCCGCTACCCTGTGTACCCTTGTATATCATACCCATGTCCTCCGGCATTAGAAGCCGGTAGTTTTATCGGAGCGCTTAAGTCTGGCATAAGAAATATATTGCGGCACCGCGTACCTTAGTGCAAAATTGGATTCGAAATAGTACTGCAAATCCGGGGAACCTTCCTCGAGTTTTCTCGAGCTTTCTCATTTACTTTGATCGCGTCTTTACTGTACAACCACGAGACATGAATAGACAAAAGGAGTGTATTCCGTCGATAATCCAAAGGAAAAACAATATTTGCCCCACTTACCGGATCGGGCAAGATCCGTGGTTGTGTGCTATTTCAACCAGGGCTAGCTACATAAGAAACACTAAATAAGCGAGAGGTTTGTTCCGCCCAACTCCGGTGTTCGCATCGGCAAATGTTGTGCAGAACACTACCAGTATGTGTTTGCATCATCTATGATAATTATGTAAGTTGCTTGCACGTATGTGATTTTATGGACTGTCACCCGTGATACTACACTCATATCGCCCTTCTTTTTGCTACCCATTCCAGCTCGATTTTCCACCCCGCATTGCATCAAATACTCGTCGTCTGATCAATTGACAGTTCCAGTGTTTGCTACAATATGCTTGATATGATGCCTGTTGATGATAAGTGTTTGAGACCAACGAATAATTCGATCTGGGACGCAAGACTGATTTATATCAATGCCGTGCATCTCAACATTACGCAAACTTCAACGAAATTACTACAGAAGCTAGTGAAAGAGATTGAAACGGTATGGTTGGATAATTTACAGCAAGGTTGAGCCGTCCGGGGTTTGGCCTTAATTAACCGAAAGAGAGTACGCGATGACATGCGGTGGAAGTCAGTTTAGACTTCCCTCCGAATAAATGCTAAGTTTATTTAGACTGTCCAATCGGATGGACGCCTTTACTGCACAGAACCACAGGAATACGCGTTCAACAGCCTTCAAATGACGCCGTCCTGATCTCACTCTGTGTATTCAACACCATTTTCCGTGTACCATTTCGATTTCCACCAGGGTCGAGAGATGACTGTCTCATCGGAGTCTTCAACCGCTCACAACCGAGAAAGAGAGTCCGACTGTGGGGTCAGGCATCTCAGACGCAAATTGAATTCTCAACGGCGTCCCAGAGCGCCTAAATGTTTTCTTGTTGAGTTTCGAGGACCTCGGAATGTGGAGAGGTATTACAAATCAGCCGCGGTGGTTCGCGGTGCTCTACTCTGTTTTCTTTCTCCTTTCTCGCACTTCGGTCGCACAACCGTGAGACATGATCGGACGAAAGAAGGGCATTGCAGCCTTACCATGTCGATCTGCCCAAAAAGAGACCGATGCTGATCCTATTTGCCCGATTGGGCAGGCTGATCTGGATCGTGTCGATCTCTGCGGAGGCCCGCGGGATTTTACCATGTACTACATCTTCCATGAAGCCCCACAATCTCAGCCACCGAGTCATATCAGCTATCTGCGTCTTTTTCCGTGAACTCTCGTGAGTTGAGTCCAATCGCGTCACTGATCTGTCTGATACAGGTGCAAGGAGGCGGAATTCACATGATTCCTTAATATGCAAGCTATAAGACCCGATATGGCAGTTGCTCCAGCACAGGCTTCGGTGCCTCGGTTCGGCCCAAAGGTCCATTCGGACAATTGCACTTTAACTTTCCGACTCATCCTAATTTTCAACTCAACCACATTGATCATCGCTGTCCGCATTTGGCTCCATCAGCGATGAGGCAGCAAGAGATAACAGAGTGTTCCCTGGATCAGACATCCGAGAGCCACGTGTGACAAGATTCAGCCACACCCATTGGCCTTGGGATGATCATAAACTCTTGGAGAGAGCTTGTGTCCGCCTCCGCAGTACACGGCCGAAAGAAGGCAAAAATCAAAAATAGACGGAAGTGCAACAGCTCGGTTTTGAATCCGGATATGAGGATAACATAAGAAGCGACTCTTGGGGCGCGTGGAGTGTGCGCACGTCCAATATGTCCACCATATCTCTGCCTTCTGAACGAAACAAGATACTGAGTCAATTCACGATCATGACGGCACCAAGCGTGATCACAGCGGATACGAAGATCGAATCCCCCGAGGCATCGGATACCCAGTCCGAATCGCTCGACATCGACTACGAGGCGGAGAAACGGCTGCTCCGGAAGCTGGACTGGCACATCCTGCCAGTGGTAGCACCCCTCTACGTCTGCAGTTTCCTCGATCGCATCAACATCGGTAAGCAGCAAAGACGTGACCGCGTCCCTTGCAGCTTTCCGCATCTTCTAATATCTGGGCGATGTAAGGAAATGCGCGGCTATACGGGCTGGAGGAGGACCTGAACCTCACCGGCCAACAATTCCCCATCGCGCTGTCCCTCTTCTTCGTCACCTACGTCCTCGTCGAGATCCCGTCCAACCTGATCATCAAGCGCGTCGGCCCTTCTCGCTGGATCCCTGTAAGCAAGACCATGACCAAGCCCCTTCCCCCATCTCTACCCAGACTAACGTCTGCCCCAGTTCATCACCTTCACGTGGGGCATCGTCGCCACGTGCACCGGCCTCGCCCAGAACTTCGCCGACCTGGTGTCGCTCCGCCTACTACTAGGCATCTTCGAAGGCGGCTTCTTCCCGGGCGTCGCGCTGTACCTGACGTGCTTCTACACGAAGAAAGAGCTGGCGATGCGACTGGCGCTGTTCATGATGAACAGCAGCATCGCCGGGGCATTCGGCGGGCTCCTCGCCTACGCCATCGGGTAAGCATCAACCGCAGCCCATCAGCCCTCAACCCCATACAGCAACACTGATTAATAACTTTGGCCAGTTACATGGACGGCACACTCGGCTACCGCGGCTGGCGCTGGATCATGATCCTCGAGGGGATCCCAACCTGCCTCTTCGCCACCATCGCCTTCTTCACGCTCGCCGACTCCCCCGAATCCGCAAAGTACCTCACGCCCACCGAAAAGGCCCTCCTCCGCGCCCGGCAGGCCCGCTACGCCACCTCCCGCACCGCCGCCGCCGAGCACCTCCAGCGCTCCGACATCCTCCTCGCCCTGCGCGACTGGAAGCTCTACCTCTTCTCATCGGCGGGCTTCTGCACCGCGACGATGATCTACGGCTACAGCACGTTCCTGCCGACCATCATCCGCGGGCTGAACCCGTCGTGGTCGACGCTCAAGGTGCAGGCCATGACGATCCCGTGCTACACCGGCGGCATCATCTCGTGCCTGCTGGTGGCCTGGGTGTCGGACCGGCTGCAGCGGCGCGGGGCTGTCGCGGCGGCGGCGACGCTGGTGGCGTGCTCGGGGTACGTGGTGTTGCTGACGACGCATGGAGGCGCGGCGGGGTATGCGGGGTGCATGGTGATTCCGCTGGGGATGTATGCGGCGTCGGGCGTGTGCATTGCGTGGGTGGCGGTGAATATGCCGAGGTATGGGCAGAGGGCGGTGGCGCTGGCGATGAATGTTATGGGGGTTAATACGGGGGGGATCATGATGAGTTATGTAAGTTTGTTGTTCTTTTTCCCTCCCGGAGTGGAAAGGGGACATCATCGACTAATGTCCTTCGCAGATATATCCCAAGTCCGAAGGCCCCCAGTACCATCGCGGGCACTCGGTGACGCTTAGCCTTGGCCTTGTCGCCGTCACCATAATGGCTTTCCTGTCGTGGTATTTTTCGCACGTCAATAGGCGGAGGGCGGCGGGGAAGGAGGACTGGAAGGCGGCGAGCTTGACGCCGGACCAGATTGAGGAGTTGGGAGATCGGAGTCCGCACTTCATCTACACAACGTGATGGGGAAGAGTCTATCAGGAGCAAGTAGCTGGGTTCTATGAGTTCGATAGGCGTTAATGCGTGAGTCTCAATATGCTATTAGGCCACATGAGATGTAGTCAGGGTTGAAAGACCGAGATAGCGCCAGGGAAAAAAAAAAAGCACTTGAAAATTTGTCTCAGTAGGCTTGATGCATGTACCAGACTATCGCCTGTGTCTATCTTAGGAGAACTGTTTCGAAACGAGGGCCCGCTTGCAGCCAACGCGACAAGAACACCTGACCCAGACCTATGCGTCGATAAAACGACCCATCTTCCTGAACCAGCATAACATAGAGCATTGGAGGAGGAAACAGCGCCTTTCCTTCACAGTCGAAGAATGTCAGGTTTTCGCTGGGGTCCCGCAATACTTCTGCTCCAGCCTCCATAAAGGTCTCATCAAATTTGCTCTCAAAAGCGCAAAGCTTGGGAAAGGAGGAGGATAGACACCACATAATGGAAGAGTACAAGTAGAACGATCCGTAATTCAGAACCGACAGAGCGATTGCCTTGACCCTTCCCTCCTGCAAGGCAGACTGGGGCTCAACTCCTGTCCACGCACCTATTGGTCTATCACCGTCACCGTACATCTCAAAGTCGAATCCTGGCTCAAAACCGCGACAGTGTTCGTGTTCAATGTGTTTGGTATATCTGAGCGTTGCCATCTGTGCGTGACCAAGGAGAGTTCCGGGCTCCAGCATTTGCATCTTTGCCTGCGTAAGCTCTTTACTCTGAGCATACAGGTGGTGACAATACGCCTCATACGTAGGCCACAAAGTATGTGCTGATATGTCCAGTTCCCTAATAGTTTGACTGCTGGAACCTAGCAAGCCCTTGGGTAGAGGAGTTTGAATGCAGCCTTGTATACAGGCGATTCCCATGTATAGATGAGGTGAACAACCTCCGTGGGCTCCTTCTACAAAGTCTTCATAGCTATCTCGCTCGGTCCACGTCCATGGTTCACTGTCTGCCCGGATCGGTACAGTTGACGTCTTTCTCCCTTGTCTAACGCAAGTAAACCACTTGACCAACGAACCGCAGAAGAGCTGTGAGTCCAGGGACACAGGGGCATTGATGGAAGCCCAAGACCAGGATGGCAGCATCACTCCATTTGCGCTACGGGGCTCTGAACCTTTGCTTTCCCAAAGAAGAAGCTCGTCAAAATCCTTCTGGGGCAAGCCATAGATCAAGCTCTCCGCTCCGTAAAGAGAGTTGGCGATCCCAGTGAGCGCATTGTAGATGTCGGACTGATACGTAAGAGAGAGCTCAGTGTATTCTATTAGATGCGCTTTGAAGGCTTCGCTGGTGGCAAGCCCGGGTGGATGGACTTGTCTGACGATTGTTTTTGCGCTTGCTGCGTAGCTTCTCCAAAGATCCTCTGTAAAGATGCCTGTTTGGCACTCAAGATACGCCTGAACCGGAGTGAACCAGACCTTTCGTTTCGCCAGAATTGCCTCTTGATACGTCCAAGCTCTTGAAAACCACCACGGCGTCGCTTTGGCTGATAGTTCCATACTGGTCAAGACGCGCTGCAGGCTTGTTCCGGAGCTGTTCACCACGGCCTGTGAGGCATATCGACGAAGTTTACTGATCCCAGAGATTCCAGAATGCATATTCTCTGCATCGGCAGCTATGAGGACCAGTTTTGCCGAGGCGAAGATGGTTCCCATGGCCTCGATCTGGACATTCTTGTCTTCATTATCGTCCTGAACGATGCATAGGCGGTCGACCCATAGGTATTTGGATCCCAATGCCACACATGCTTGGAGAGCGTCTTCGATCGTCTTCGGTAGGACGGATGGCAAAAGGCTCTTTTCCTGCTGAAGATGGTTCAAACTACTTTTCGTGAGGGTTGCTACCGTCTGTTTCGGGCCTGAAACGTCGCATGCTTTACCCCAAACATAACTCAAAGCGAAATAGCCGACATTTGAGTTGTAAGCTTGTACTAGGCATCTGTTCTCCACGTCGATGAGCCGAAAGCCCATCGGGAGCTCCACTTCTGTCGAATGACAATTCTGATGACTTGCGCAACAGGTCTCGAGCAGATTCTTCATGACTTCCCAGTTGACGGTCTGTCCGACTTGGGGGATCGCCCTCTTTTGCAAACTTTCATGTTGAAGTTGGGCAGTGCCAGCACTGGGGGGAGCTAGCCTTTGAGACTGGAGGTCGAAACCGGCCAAAGTGACGACCAAGGACGCGATATTGGCATCGAAACGGACCACCAATGCCAACGCCCATGGACTAGGGCAGATTTCTGCTTGGATTAATTCAGGATCGAGGTATAGTGGCTCCCGGCATTCGAGGTTGAAAGAACAGCACTTCTCCATGTCCCAGTCTGGAATCTGAGATTCGGCTTCTTGCCGTGCGGCCTCAACAAAGAAGGAACACATGGCGCAGCTTGGACTCGACCCATGGCGCAAGTTTTCAAGTAGATGGTCCAGTGGGATCCAGATCTCGTAATCCCTGTCCTCATCGCAGATTAGGTGATGTCTCAATCTTGAATGTTGGCATCGCGCACACAACGATGGGTCCTGGGCGGAGCATCCAGAGCAAGGCTGGTGAAAAAGACTCCCAATGCCCCCTTGGATCTCCTCGGAGGGCCCGCCGATGTAAATTTCATCACAGAACGAGCAGGCCTCATCGTTTATGGTCGCTTGCGTTGCTCCGTCAGGATTCCCAAAGGAGTCGTTGTGGAGCTCCTTCGTGGCCATGGTTATGGATCGCACGGAGATAGGAAGTATATCCTGTACACGCTGATGAACTTTCGTTCGAAGTTTATGCCAGCCCTCTCTTGCGCTTAAGAGGGCCGTGCGGCGGCGTGGTCCAGAAGGCAAGGGTGGACCCATCTGCTTGTGAGAAGGAGTAACGCCTGGCAATACGGGGAAACTTACTACTTCTTGTGCCAGATTCCCCCATCGGCCTTGTTGGGGTTGTGGGGATGATGCTCGATGGTTCAGCGATGTACAGATAGTGTTGATGTCTGAGTACCCCGCTTGCAGAGGTGGATCCTGCGGTGGATCATGCGGCCAATGACATCAAAATCCGATAGGCGAGAGCACCATCGAAAAATGCTGCGTCTTAGAAACCTCGATCGAGATTAGCTTTTGATGAATGCGCAGAATGATCCATAAGCTATCTGTGGGCAGCGTAGAATATATAAGCGCCGGATAACTAATCAACAGCAAACGAGGTAGCAAACAAGAGAGGCGAATAGCATGGAATCCACCATTAGGCACTCCGTCAATTTCTTATACATTCACTCCAATTGTCAGTGCACGAAGGGGCTCCGTCAAATGTAGCATGATACATAGTGCCGGGGCCTAGACCAAGGACGTTTTTTGATATCTCTCACGGCGTGTGCCTATACAGGTATTTTTGAACCTTTCCACGCTGAAATTAGTCCCTTTTCACGTCTCGAAACAAAAAATTAAAATGTCCTTACAATTTACAGTTCAGTCTCGCCGTATTTTATCCGAAGCAGGAGCGGTTATCTTAATACGGTTTTGAAGAATGAAAAATTTCAAGTGATCCCTCCTACTCCTCCACTTGTCTGCACGTCTGCTACAACATGCATATATATCGGATGAACCCCCCGTTCCAAATAGCATATCTGGGTGAGTGACGCACATACGAACATTTGGTACAGTGGTAAAGGCTTGGGTAAAAGTGAATCAGGAAAACCATACTTAAACCGCAGCTCACGCAACTCTACGGCGCCATCAAAACCACGAACTCCAATCCCAGCCTACCAGCACACACAACTCCAATCAGACCCTCCGCAAAACCCCAAGGGGAAAAAAGTCCCATCCAACACCATGCCCTCCTCCTCCGCCTCCGCCCTTGGCCGCCTCCTCTCCATCCAACCCACAAAACCGAACCCCCCAAACGCCAACCCCCGCTACACCGCATCCGACTCCCCGCGCAGCATCGGCAGCGGCTCCTGCGGCCGCATCTACGCCGCCGACGACTCCTGCGTCGCACTGAAGGTCGCGCACTCTCCCTCGACGCCGGGGCAGCTCTGGAACGACTACGTCATGCACACGCACATCTGGGAAGCAGCCCAAAAGCTCCAGCTCGACGAAGTGCGCGTCCCGCAACCACGGTTCTACGTCCCCGGCGACGAAAACGCGGCCTGGTGGCAGCGACACGCGCACACGTTCGCCGTGCACAACGACCCGAGCGAGCACTTCGCCGAGGCCAGACCGGTTCTCGCCATGGAAAGGATATTTCCGCTGTCCGACGAGAGCTGCGGCTCGAGCTGATCAGGACGTTCGGGCAGGCTGCCGTCGACGACTGGTACGACCCCTACCGGAAACAGACCATGAAGCGGCCGGGGAACAGGGATTGCCTCGTGCGCGTGTACCTGGGTAGCCGCCGGCAGAGCGCGAAACGCTCTGAGCGGTTCTTCTCGCTGCGGAACCTGAAGCTGCACCTGAACCAGATGGAAGAGCTCGGGATGGACGCGGAGGTTCTGGCGGCGCAGGTGGCGGGCGCGCTGGCGACGATGCATTGGAAGGCGCGCGTCGATGGGCGGGGGGTCGAGTTCGTGCTCGGCAGCGTCCCGCCGGGTATGGCACGGTTGAAACCGCTTACTGCTGCTGAGCTGGAGGGGTTGGAGCCCGGGAGCGATACCGAGCGTTTGGTGCAGAAGCGGGCGGCGGTCTGTTTGTGGCTGCTTGATTTCGATCAGTGCGGCAATATGAGCATGGATGATAAGGGCGTCGAGCGGGCGGTTGAGGCGTTCTGTGGCAATGAGCCGTACTATCCGCGTCCTGTGGTGGTGGTGGTGGATGGTGAAGACGGAGGAGACGGTAAGGATGCGCGGCTGTGGAAAGGGTTCCGTGCCAGGTATCTGGAGATATCGGACCGCATTCTGTCTGGGACCGCTCTTCCGAGGTACCTTCCGCGCTTGATGCTGGAGAGCATTGAAGCTCATTACCGAGAAGAGGCGAGACTCAGAAGTGCGGAGGCTGAGATTCGTTGAACGAGAGACGTCTTTGGAGTCTTGTCAGTCTTTTGATCTTCTGCCGCAAAGTTCATAAATAAATACGTATAGAGGGAAACCAAGCCATGTGAAACCCGAGGTGAAAATCCAAAGAGGTAGATGTCGTGCCAATCTTTCACCGACCGCAGTCCAAACTGCCATATTCTTCACCCTTCCCACTCACTCGTCGACCCTCGTGAAAACAATCATGTCTTCCCCCATCTTCGGCTCCATGGCCAAATGCAGCCGCTCGACCTTTCCGCTGACGCCCACCTCAAAGCGAGCCTTGAACGGCATCTCGTCGTCAAACAGCCCGTTAGGCATCTCCTCGACAGCGCCCTGCCAAGCCATGAAGTACTCGCCCGAAACGTGTTCCAAGCACAACTTGAAGGCCCAAAGCTTGTCCTTGACAGAAGCATGGAGGTGCCTCCGCCGGTGCGCCGTGGCGTCATCTGCCACACCATCAACTTCAAACGGACTCGCCCCATGCCCCTCCTCGACCACAAACGTAAAATTCCCATACCCCCAATTCACATACACTCCCGCATACCTCTCCAACGGCAACCCCAACGGCATCCACCCCTCCTCCCCCCTGCCCCCCGGCGCCCCCGGATACAGCTCCTCCCTCGCCCGCGCCCTCTTCTTCCTCCCCTTCTCCCACTGCCCGTCAAAAGCAGCCAGCGCATCCCACCGCTCCCCCACCGGCGTCCCGACCAACCCCTCGACCAGCCTCACCACCACCCTCTCCGCCGCCCAATTCCCCCTAACCTCCGTATTCGCCATAACCGCAACGCCCCACCCGGCCTCCGGCGCGTACGCCATACTCGCCGCATACCCCGTCACCGCGCCGTCGTGCGTATACACCCTCAACCCCCCAACCCGATACGTCTGCGCCATCCAGCCCAGCCCGTACAGCGTCGGCCCCGTCCACGGCGGATGCGCCCCGCCGCCGCGCTCCTCCTCGTCGTCGCTGTCCGCCGGATCCGCCACCACGGCCCGCGCGGCCCGACGCAGCTGCCGAAAGGGGTCCTGGCTGGCGAACGGGTTCGGCCGGCGCTTGAGCAGCGCGCGGAGGTAGGACGCGTAGTCGGCGACGCAGGAGAGGACGTTGCCCGCGCCGGTCAGGGCGGCGGCGTCGGGGAGGTAGGGTTCGCGGACGAAGGAGGCGGTCGCGTTGTGCCAGTAGTAGGGGGCGGAGAGGAGGTGCGGAGCCTGCGCGCGGGCCTCGGTGAGCGAGGCGTAGGTGTGTGGCATGGACAAGGGCGCCCACAGGCGCGCGCGGACGAATTCGGACCAGGTGGTGGACGTGAGCTGCTCGAGCACGTGCGCGAGGGCGAGGTACATCATGTTGCAGTACTGCCACGCGGACCGCAGGTCGGCGGTGAGGGGCAGGTGACGCAGGTTGGCGACGTGGTCGCGGAGGGTGATGGTGCGGGGGCCGGTGGCGCCGGGGAGGGAGAGGTCGTGGCGTGGCATGCCCGTGCGGTGGGTGAGGAGGTCTTCGAGCGTGGCCTTTGAGGTGGCGTAGGTGTCGGGGAGGACGAAGTCGTCGCGGATGAGGGAAGAGACGGGGGTCGTGAGAGAGAGGTCGGGCGGGAGCGTGTGCGGGCTGGCGCTGTTGTTGGCTTGGAGTTGCGCGTCTTCGATGAGGAGGAGGATAGCGGCGGCTGTGAAGGATTTGGTCGTCGACCCGACGTAGTAGAGCGTCTCGGGCGTGGCGGGGACGTCCGGGAGGATGGCTTTGCCGTAGCCCTGCGTTGCTCATCGTCAGTCGTCAAGATGCAAGCAGATTCCATCGAGGACACCAGGGATCAGGGGGTGCATGGAAGCAGAGGAAGTTGATCACTGACCTTCGCAAACGTATAGTCTCCATGTACCACTGCCACTGACAATCCCGGCACGTGCCAGTGCTCCAGCGTCTCCTCCACCATCTGGTCGAACTCGTCATCAAACGGGTCTCTGACGACGTACTTTTCCTTCAGCCAATCGCCCCAACCGTCGTCGTCATCATCATCATCGACCCCTTCACTCCCTTGCTCATAATCACCAGCCCGCTGACCGTCGGTCTCGAAAACTGGTTCCTGCTGTTGGAATTGTTGTTGCTGTTGCTGCCCGAATCGTCGTGCCGCTGATGTGTGCCCATCAAAAGACGGCGGTGCAAGACAGCGGCCCAGGAGTGGCAAGGGAGAGATGGCGAGCGAGATGAGAAGCAGGAGTTCGGGGCGCGGTTGCGCTGTTGCTGTGCTGAACAAGCGCATCTTGATGTGATATTTGGACAGAGAGATTAGGAATAAAACGGGAAAAGAAGCTCCCGGGAGAAAATGTATATATCTTTCGATCGAAAACTCAAAATATTCGGCATAAGACGCTCAGAAACGATGTTGTTGATGAACGAACTGACTGTGTGGCTTCCAACGTATGTTTGACCCAAGGAAGTATATGTGAAGCTAATATAGATCAGTTTACCCTGCGATTCGTCGTTGCGTCCAGCAGCAACAAGATACGGACGAAAAGTCGACCCCGCTTCTGTATGTACTCGACCGATGAGCAGGGCCAGCGAGATCGGAATCAATCAATGTACACACAAAAGAGTAGAGTAAGCCGCGTTGTCGTTACGACCTCATCCTACGCCCTCGCTTATCACTCGCTCGCATGCAGGATTCGCAGGAACCAATCGCCTCGCGTCCTTAAGCTGCTGCCTGATGCGAGAGCGGAGGACGGATAAGCGCGGAAAGAATGATGAGAGTGATTCGAATCCAATGGTGGAGAATTGGAAAAACGTAGGTGGATGATAGAACAGTGAACAACAAAGCAGACGATGCAGACCGCCGCTCGGGGGTTCCTAGCGACCGCCAACACAACTAACCCCTCACACCCAAACCCCGTGACCTACCGGCTACGCCGCCAGCCACAACCGCCGCTTTACCTATTGAAGAATAGATAAGCCACCCCCTCCCAAAAACAAAAGACAATCTCAAATTTGCTACACCACAAACAACAAAGCAGCAATCGTTGGATTATGTTTACACGAGAGTAATGGTTCTTTCCTCCGAATGATCCCACTCAGGAACTCCAGGCCCCAAATATTCCCCGGAATACGTGCCAACCCGTTGATACATGGACGCTGACTCATCCACAGCTTTGAGAACCAATCCATCAATGTACCGACCTTTTCTATAAATGATCAACACAATGAACTTATCTCCAGGATGAAGATCTGGTTCAAGTCTAGATATATCCACCAGTGTGATATCTCCAGGCAAAGGTGTGTTTGACGGCATCTGTGGAAAATCCAACCTGATATAACCCCCTGAGCGCCGTTTTCCAATGAAGAAATGGTGGTTGTAATAGTACCCTCCACCAGGTGCAAGTTCGCGGCATCGTCCGGGGAACACGTGTCCTCGAATCGTCAATTTGGCATATTTTTTGACGGGACCAAACCGATTCGTAGTCTCAGGTGCCGAATCAATGTCCAGGACTTCGGCTAGGGTACAGTAATCCCCGTTTTCCTTTTCGCGCAAATAGGTCTTCCGGATTGGTGTCGCGATGGAGGCCCATGACCATGACGGTGCGTAGAATTTATCTTGGCGCAGGGTAAGACCAGCTGTGAGATCAGGCGACCAGATAAGGGTTGCTGGGCAGTTCTTCCACACTCCACAAACGTATTCATCCTTAGTCTCTTTGCTGAAAACCTCCGCTACTCCAGAAATGGCGGGCAGCCGGTCTGTTTCGTGGGTGATTGACCGCTTAGAAAACTCACGGACGATGCCCATCCATTGCTCGTACAGAGCCGGAAAGTCCTCGACGAGGCTTTTGAAGGGTGTCTTGCGAACCTCTCGAAATCTATGTGTCTCGTCCTCGGTGGAGCATTCACAAAGTGATTCTTGCTGACATTCCCAGACCATTTCCTCGTCGGTGAAGTGGACAATTCGTCTTGACAGAAACCATTCTTGCAGAGCCCATGCCCGCTTTTTCAAATGACTCTCGGGCAGCAAGTCATTTGGTTTCGCACGGGGCTTAAACGTATGCCCTAGTCCCTCACGGGATTCTCTTGGCGCAATACGGACGTGGACGTCATTTCTCAATCCAGATTGATGTTTTTCAATGCGGACCGAGTTCCAGGCCTCTCCTGGACGTCCTTTCAAGCAGCCCTTGGAGCTGTCCGCTGCACAATCCGCTGCAATTGTAAGGATAGCGCCTGAATAGTAGGATCCCATGCGCCCAGATTCTCGAGCCCAGTCTTCGTGCGCGTCTTGCATAATGCACAGGCTGTCGATCCATAAGAAAGGTATTCGCAGTTTTCTGGCGATGTATATTGCGTCAAGAAAGGTCTTGGGGAGCCTGTCTTCCGGTATTCCGTGTTGGTGTTCTTCTATATTAGTGGTCGTGGTTTTCAGAAGAACACCACCTCCCCAGCAGTGGCTCAGCGCAGCATATTGCCCCCGTATTCCCTCTTCAGGCACGTACAGTCGTGGCAAAGTTGTTTCTGAACCAACTGAGATGACCCTTGTTGGCAATGTAACTTCGGACGAATCAGAGCAGGCCTTATGGTTGTTGCGACATTGCGAAAGCCACGAAGACAAGAGATCCATGCATGAGGTTGTTCTCGAGTGCCTAGACACGGAACGACCCTGGCCTATAGGTAGATCGACAGGGAAGCCTCAAGGAACGTAAGTAGTCGATTTTATGATTATGAATAAGTTAAAAGGGCTAACCTTGCTCTTCATAAAGTTGCAAACGAATGGATTTAAATAATTCCAGCTCTTTATCCTTGTTTTCTGACTCTTGTCCTTCGTTATTATTTCCATCGAAGCCCATTTCTCCCTCCTTTCTCCCCCACTCTTTTCCCGTCGGAACAAAATCAAGCGATATCTCCAGAGGGTAGAATTCTTGCAGACTCTCGTCTTTTGCGCGCACTATTACTTCAATGAAAGTAGGAGTCTTGCGGGGGCTATGCACTTCGCTTGCGTACAGAATGAGGCTGCATAGGTTGCAACCACGCTCCTTCGAAGATATAAGACGTTGATATTCCAACCATGACTGAAATTTGCCCCTGTGAGATCCGTGGTATGTGAACCAATTTTTAACGTTGATGATGTCCGGACGAAGATTGAGACAGACGTTGCAAGGTGCCTGAGGGCATGTCTGTTCCTTTGACGGCGTTTTAGGAGGATCCGTGTCGGTTGCGATGGGTTCCATGTCGATCCGTAAAGAGATGTTGCGTGTGCGGGGGCTGAGATTCAAAGTACGAAGAGCAATGAGTTGTTAATAAGTGGGGTCCGGAATCCGGAGCCTTGAGTTGCCTTTCACCACTACAAGTACCCCGTAAAACAGGCAACAGTGCAATGCTGCCACGTCAGGTCTCTTGGTTTTCCCGCATCTCCACCTCGCCTTCCTTCTGGCGAAGAAACCATAAGGGTTTCGCTACTTCATTGGCGTAAACCGCCGCATACTGGCTTATTTCTGCTCCTCTTGCTAGTAACGTGGTGATGCGGGGATAAATTGCCTACCGACCATATCTAAACCAATTAAAGTTTTAGATACTGCTACAATTAAGCCTTGGATACATTAACAAAAAGTAGATTGACTATTACAAGTATTAATTTAGCGTCTGTCATACCCCTCTAGTATGTAGTCACACGATACCGAAGACGGAGAAGACGGACCTCTGGCACCCTGCTACAGCCCCACTAGCAGCCCGAGAGCAGAGGCTCAAATCTCTGCAAGCGCCGCGCGCGGAAGCATCATTCCTCTCTATGGATACATTTGCCTTTTAACAGGAATATTATTATTGTCTATTTGCGATCCCCTGTCGGTCGGCGTGCCTCATACAAAAAAGTTAGAATAAAACAACCGGGACGAGGATGCCGAAGAGGGAAGGCACAAGACGGTTCCCAATCGCCTTCGTGACAGTCACAGACCAAAAAATGGAAGAAGAAACGGGAAAGAAGTTGTTGTGAACCGTTGTACGCCCGATGTAAATTTGATGATGTTTGAACCAGTCAGTCCAGTCAGTCAGCCAGCCAGCCGCCGTATCGCACCGCCATGCAAATACCCCCCAAACCCAATAATATATCGAGTGCCCTTATGTGTAGCTTGAGATGAATTTTGACGTTGTCGAAGGTTCAAGAAAACCCGGTGGGGGCGGCCGAAGAAAAAAAAATGGTAAAAGGCCAGCGCAATAAAACATGGGACATAGAAAGGAATTTCCCGTCAAAGCGAAGGGATGGGAATTCCAGTAAAACTCCAAACGCGTGGCTTTCGGGGTCGCGGTAGAGAGAAATACCCGTATCCTGGATGAGAGTCTGACCAAATGCTTTCTCTCAAGAAAGCACAGCGCATCCAGCCGAGAACGGGCATCCATTGTATTTCGGCCAAGGAGGTTCGGTAGAGGATTCTGGCTTTCACTCCCAAGTGAAACTTCTTCCGTCTTGCACATCACGACGGATGTTGCGCCTCCAAGGTCCGAGTATGGATCCAGTATCCGAGAGGGCAAAGGCGATTGGCAACATCTCCACAAGAAAGACGTTACATCACCAATGCAGCTTTTCCTTCAGCCATCCCTCTAATTCGTCTTCTTCGGCAGGCCTTGCCTCCTCCTCTCCGCAACGTCGCCCTCAGCGAGCCACTTGCTCGCCTTGACCAGCTGGACGACGTTGATGATCTGCTTGCCGGCCATGACGGGGAAGGACACGGCGGCGAGGATCCACGGGACGGTGCTGTCCATCTTGTTGGCGCGGGCCATCTCCATGGCACCGGCGGACCACGGGCTGGTGAAGAGGAGCGACGGCTTGGGCGCGGCGGGCGACCCGGGCGTCAGGCTGGCCGGCGTCTCCGGATTCTGCAGCAGCGACGGCGTGAGAAGCGGCGACGAGAACGACAGCAGGTACAGCGCGATGAAGAAGAGCTCGTTCAGCGCGCAGAAGGTGAAGAGGACTTTCTGTGAATTGGCAATCCCTCGTTAGCAAAAGCCTTGCGCCATTTTTTTCCCTTCCAACTCTCAATTTCCCCACACCGGTCAACAAAAGGAGGGGGAGAAAGGGAGGATCAATTCCCACAACTCACATTGTTCGAGTAGTACATCTTGAGGATCCAGCTCCTGCTCTCGTCGACCTTCTTGTGGCTCTGGCCGGCGCCGCCCATGCTCAGCGTCGCGTACATGTGCATGTAGTGGCTGGCTAGGTCGAGGCTGATCAGGCCCTGGAAGACGATGGCCCAGCGCGGGAACGCCGACGCCAGGAAGACCAGCAGGCAGGCCGTCGTGCACCGGTCCGTCACCATGTCCAGCACCGCGCCGAACTTGGTGCTCTGGTTGAAGCGCCGCGCCGCCAGCCCGTCCAGCGCGTCCAGCAGGCACGACACGCTGTACAGCAGCGAGCACGTCCGCGGGTGCAGCGGCATGTAGTAGAGCGACGCGACGGCGAGCACGATGCGCGAGTAGCCTGTTTGTTCATTCGCGTCAGCGCAAACGAATCCTTATCCATCCCTCAAGTCTCCTCGTGGGAGGGGCCGGAGTCGGAGGAGGAATGGGAAAGAGCTCACCAATTTGGTTCGGAATGAACATGAAGATGTTTTCCACTTCTTCCGGCTGGCTGGCGGCCTTCAGGCTGCCGTTGCCGTTGGCAAGCGGCTTCTCCGTCGACGACATTGTGTATAAAAGTTGTTATGTGTCGCGCGAGCGCGGGGCAGCAGCGAGGTTGCGTCGGCGAGAGGCGAACGACGACGGGACGGGAGCTCGAGCTTTTTGGCTGGCGTCAATCGGGGATGCGGGTGTCTGAGTCGTGTGCGGGTTCGTGGTCGGACGGCGCGCGTTGTGCAAGCGTGTTATTTTTTGTCGGATGACAGCTTTCAGCTCGCAGCCTGGTGAAAAAGCGTGGGTACGATGGACGATGGGAGCGAGGGGCTCTGTCTCGCGAAGATGGTGGATCGGACCGGAGGCGGATCAGGGCGGGTGCGAGCGAAGTTCGTCGCGCGGGCGAAGGATGCTGCTGGGTCGGCGCGTTCTCTATCTCTCGGCGTTGGTGTGGAAAATGGTGCTTCGATAAGGCCGATAACGTCCCCCTTGGGCCTTAGCTCGCAGGGCTGACAGGTGGCGAGCGCGGAGCACGCGGAATTGGAGGGCAAGGATGCCTGGAAAGCGACAAGGAGCGGATGCGAGGAGGCAGCAACGTCGCGAGACCTGGGAGGCGATGGTGAGCAGGTGGAAAGGGAGGCCAATGATTGAAATTGCCCAGCCTGACGGTCCCCGTAGCATCCGACTTCCGTGACGCAAGCCGTAAGTAACCACGTTCCGGCTGCGCTCGCCTAAGCACCCGCTGCATCTCTCCTTCCTAACTCCCGAGCCGCCGAGCATGAATGCAGCCCTAGCTCGGAGATCGTGATCTCGTTGCCGCCCGCCTCCGCCGCGTCGGCCGAGTTGGTAAGCTGTTCTTTTGCACTCGACTATCATTGCGAAATTGGGTATGTATGGTACAGGAAGGGAACTGGTGACGATCACCCGCGCGCGACAACCCCTCGCCCGAGCCAACAAACGGAAACACAAACGACAACGACCGTGATTCGTACATGCATCACGACCCAGGAGAAAAGAAGACTCCATCCCTCAACCAACCCAGTCCTCCCACCCATTTTTGTAATATCCCGCTGGCAAGTGGAAGCGCCAGTAAAATCCCAGCATTATATAGACATCGTCGCGAAGCCGTAATCCCGTCGTGCTCCTTGGTCGAGCAGCGGTCCCCCTTTAATCTTTTCCGTCAGCGTTCTCTGTGTGTGAAAATTTTCAGTTGCCCAGTTGCCAGCAAGGTGCCCCACCTGTATCCTGGCTCGCCGGCGGGAAGTCGAACTCGCCGTTGAAGCTGCCGAACGGATCTTCCGAGATCTCGGGGAACGTGTCCCACATCATCTCGTCCCAGAAACCCGACAGAGATCCGAGGCTGGACGGCCCGCCCTGGCCCCCCATCTCAGCAGGCGGCCACACCCCCATGCCGATGCCCGACATGCCGCTCATGTTCGGGAACGGCTGCTGCCCGCCGAGCAGCCCCGGCGGGAACGGCTGATTCGGGTTGATGCCCATCCCTGGGTTGCTCGGGCTGCGCTGTTGCTGTTGCTGTTGCTGCTCCTGAATTTGCTGTTGCTGCTGCTGTTGTTGCTGCGACGGTGAATGAGCATTGTCACCAAACTGATGGAAGTTCTGCCCCTCATTACTGACAGCTGCCTGCGCGCTCGCGGCACGTTGTTGTTCCCACAACTGCTGCCGCTGTCTCATCTGCTCCTCCAGGTGTTCTTGATTGACCTTGCTGGCTTCAGCCAGCCGTGCAATGGCCTCTCTACTCTTCTTTGCGGCCACACTGTACCTTTCCATCCGGTCAAAAAAGGCCAGCGCCATCTCGATTTGACTGCGCCACTTGGCGACCTCGTCAGGGTTGCTGATATCAGCGAACAAACTTATCAGCGGGATCATGCAGGCCTGGAAACAGAACCAAACCGCGTTCCAGCCCGAAATCAGATCAGGCGTGCATTCTTTGCTGATGTCTTCGATATTCTGGGCCGCAATGACGCGGCACTTCCCGACAGCCACTTTCTCCTCGGCGCTAAGGTTGGCGAAAGGGGTGCGTTTGAGAGCAGTGCTCAGCAGGAATGGCCTGTGCAGCACAACACGAAGGTTCTCGTACCGCCACTTCATGACCGACCGGGGCACACGAAGAGACTCCGGGCATGGTTCATTGGTTGCCAAGATAGAGGGTAGATTGCTCTGCCAGTTGACGAGGTCGGTGTCAATTTGAACTAGATCTTCGTATTTGAGAAGCGGCGAGGTGGCAAGTGTGTCTTGGATCCTCGAAGCAATCTTGCAGAACTCAATGTTGTAGATCAACGGCAGTACTCTCAAGTCCTGCAAGTTCTCGGGACTTGATGATGGCTGCGGCGTTATTTGTTAGTGTGGCTGACTCATCAGTGCTCAGGGTGAACTTACATCCTCCAAGACCTTTCCAGGCGGCAGCACTGTGACTGCAGAGCTGATGCGGCCTAGCGAAGGTCTGCTCGTTGTCGTAGATGCCCAAACATCCAGACAGAAGAGACTCCACCAGGTGCGTCTGCGGGTCTCCGCAATCTGAATATCCGTCTTTAACTTGGACAAGCCGTTGACCTTCGGGTTGGGCGAAGCAGGGCTGGAGTATTCTCGATGCAAACCCAAGCCGGTGGCCATTCGCAGCGTGGCTCCCATTAGGCAGCTCGCTTCGTTGGGGCGGTTTAGGTAATGCATGTAGTACCCCGTCATCATGCCGAGTGCCTGAAGGACCTCGAGATTCCCGCTTCCAAATGTCTCCAGGCTCAGGTGCTTGCGCGCTCTCGTGAAGAAAATGTAATGAGCTTCGTTGTCCGCCGTGGAAGATGCCAGCGAGCCCAGCGCGAACACCATGTTGAGCAGAGCGAGCCAGGCCGAGTCCCACCGCTGCTGTCGAATGTAGGCTGCGCGGAACTTGGACTCCTCGACCATGGGGAAGAACGGGTGGACTCGTTCGAAGTAGTTGTCAATGAGATCCAGGCCGGTCTCCACGTTGGGGAGGGCGTTGGGGTTGGCATCTCGAAGTTCGGGCGGGGGCGTGCCGCTGCGGCTGGGGAGAGCGGTCTCGGTCTGCTTGTAGTTGATGTAGGACTTGGCGATGGGAGCAGTCCGCACTATGACCTTGAGGGCGGCCGTCATGGACGAGACGCCGACGTAGGAGGACGGGCGGTCCACTGACAGCGACAGGCCGTTGACATCGTCGGAGATGCCCTGGATCTTCATCTGATGCTTCCTGGCCTCATCCCACTCCGGATTCTCGTCGGGAGCAGCCTCCAGCGCCGCTTCCAGACTCTCCGGTCCGTCTGAGTCAGGTGTGGGTTCCGAGGCGGTCTGAGGAATGGATGCAGCAGGGGAAGTTGCGGAAGGGGCCGGAAGCGTGAGGGCCAAATTGAGGAGCTCCTCTCGTGGCGTTGAACTGAGGGCCTCGAGGTCCTTTCCGGGAAACAATCGTTCCAGGACCAGTCTCTGCTGGTCGATTTGGCCCTGGAGCTTTTCGACGAGCCTAATTGCCTGTGAGTCAGGCTACCCGACTCGATAGCGACCACAGTGGGACCGGACTTCTGTGGACTTACTTGCGTGAGGGTACAACGCGCTGGGCGGGCTTCGAGTAGCTACAAAGCTCGGGGTGCTGGTACCACATACACTGGCCGCATGGCTGGGTGCCATCGCAGCGGATCTTGCGGCGGCGGCACTCGACGCAGGCGTTGGTGGTGGAGATGCGGCGCGAGTTCTGGCGGGAGGGTTTCACGCCGTCTCCGCCGTCTGCCGAGCCCGGCATGGCGGCAGCACTCTGGAAGGTGTGGAACATTGCAGAGCAACAGAGCACAAGTGCCTCGGCACCCGTACTCCTGGACGAAACGGCGAATGGAGAGAGTAGAGGGTTGCAGCTAGCTTGGAGAGAGCGTCGGCATCACTGGATGTTAAAGGGAATGGTGGGGAGGCCTGAAGAGGAATGATGCAGCAGGCAGTGAGGTCACAGTCGGGGACCGGGCCGGATAACTTGCTTCTCTTTCTGAGAAAAGGAGCGGCGAGGATCGGATAAAGAGAGGCGTCGGAGCGGGACCGGGGGCTGTGAGAGGGCGGGGTGCGAGCAAATAAAGCTTTCTGAGAAGGGCAGTGGGTGGTTGAGGCGATCTGCGCTCCCGCCTGGCGTAATGTCGAAAGAAAGCCTCGACGGGAAGACCCCAGATTTCTAGAGGCGGCAGGGGAGTCCCCCGCAGCGCTCTGGCAGCATGGTCGCAGGACGCTGCATGCGCGCGACCCGAGGCTCTGTAACTGGCGCGCCGCGCCGGGCCTCCGCGCGCAGCGACTGGCTGATTGGCGGACGGACGTCAAAGCGAGGGTCTGCTCGCAGTCGACGCACACCACCAGCGGGGACGGCGCTGGCCCCCAAACACACCAGCGCGCGCTGCCACGCGCCCGCCGCAGCAGCACGCGCGCGGTCGCATGGCCGTCACCGACGAGAGGGAAATGAGGACGTTTCGTGAAAAATTGTAGGACGCAAATTAATTTGGAAACTTCCATGCCTGCGAGCTGCTGCGGCGTCTCCGCCCATCCAAGAACACCCGCCCGCCGCCAAGCCGGCCCATCGCGCAACTGCTGGCACCTTCAGCGCTCCCGCCCGGCACAGGCCCACACCAGCCCACATCCTATCGTGACCGCTCCCTGCATGCTATTCTGCAGCGCCGTCAGGTCATGAGCACGCCACGACCCGTGTTGGAGTCTATTGCCTACGGCTGCCCGAGATACCTCCATCGCAGCGGCGCCGCCTGCGCGCCCAGCCCGCGCACCGTCAGCACCTGCTCGTCGCCCGGCACAATGTCGATGGCGCTGTCGTCGACGAGCACGCCCTCGCGCTCCTCGAACACCAGGCCCTTGGTCGGGCGCGCGGCCGTGACGCGGATGCTGCTGCCGCCGTGCTCCTGCACGACCGAGACGCCACGATCGTCGAAATCCAGGTACTTGAGCGGCTGCGGCCAGTCAACATCCCGGGACACGACCTGGCCATCGACCCAGATGCGGGCCGCCAAAACGTGCGGCTCCTCGCGCACGTTATCGATGGTGCCGGAAAGCAGGTCCGTGGTGCCGTTAGCGACGATTGTGACGTCCTTCTTCACCACCGCCTCCCTGATCTCCGACCCTGTCGCGATTGAGATGAAGCGCAATTCAACCGTTGCTTGCACGGCTGACGTGCGGCTGCTCGACACCCAGAGCTCCCACTCGCTCGTCTTCGCCGGCCGCGCGTGCACCACGCTCCAGTCGTGGTGCGCCCGCTTGACCGCCACGGCAATCGGCGCGAGAACCCTGCGCATCGCATAGTACGCCGGCTTCTTGCGCTGGAAGTAGTCGATTATCGACCACGACGTCACCGGCCAGCAGTCGTTGAGCTGCCACACGAGCGCGCCGCCGCAGAACCGCTTCTGGCCCCATTGCCGCCGCCACCCCCGGTACCCGAACATCAGCGCTTCGGCTTGCGACAGCTGCGTCAGGTGAATGAAGCCCTATGCGGCACCGTTAAAATGCAAGGCCCCGCTCGCGTTCGCTAATTAAACTCACCTCGAGGTCCGTCACGGTGCGGAAGTTCTCGACCAGGTACGTCGCTATCCTGCGCTCGTGCCCGTCGGCCTTGTTGTGGAAGTCAATCATGTGCGACTGCGGGTAGAGCTGCGTCTTGTCGGTGACGTAGTACTTGATCGTGTCGATGTGCGGGAACGCCTCCATGCCGAACTCGCTGTTGAAGCGGCCTCCCAGCGTGTCAAAGATCTGGTATTTTTCCTGCGTGCCGTGCCAGACTGGGAACCGCGTGTCAGCAAGCACTCCGTTTTTAGCCAAGTTCAGCCGCCATACCATTCCACTGATGCATGTCGCCGACTGTCGTGTTGGAGCTGATCAGCCCATCGCCCCACGGCGATCCGGGGTGGTAGGGGACGTGCGGGCTCTCCGCAGCCACAGCCTCAGGCAGGATCTATTGTGAAATTTGACGGCATTAGAAGGGTCACTTAAGATCGACGACGGCTTCACAATGCGCACCTTCTCGTAGATGTATCTCGCGGGGAAATCCGTCTTGAGCCAGCTCTCCGGGTCCTTGTCGCTGTAATCGTACGTCAGACCGAACTGTTCCTGGACCTGATAGTCCTCATTATTGCCCGCATATATCACGATGGATGCGTGGTGTCGGATTCGGCGCAGGTTGGCAACAGCCTCCTGCCGGATCGACTCCCGCATCTCCGGGAAGGCAGGGTAATTTCCGCAGCCAAACATGAAGTCCTGCCACACCAAGACGCCTATTTCGTCGCAGATGTCGTAGAACTCGTCCACCTCCCAGATGCCGCCGCCCCATACGCGAATCATTACCTGATACCCGTCGACCATTGTGTTCAGCCACCTGCGGTATTTTTCTTCGCTGATGCGCGGCGTGAAGCTATCGGCCGGGATCCAGTCGGAGCCGCCGCAGAACACGTCGACATCGTTAATGCGGAAGAAGAAGGTCTTGCCGATTTCATCAGGCTGCTGGATAAGTTCGGCTTTGCGGAAACCGACCCGATGCTGGAGCGAGTGCAGTGGGACATCGTCAGCTGAGAGGGTTGCGGAGATGTCGTATAAAGGCTGAGCGCCGTAGCCATGCGGGTACCAAAGCTCGGCTGCGTCGATTCGAAATTCCGCCTTTGCCTGCCCGTCGCCGTCCACCTCAGCTGATGCTTTGAACGCGACCTTACCCGCCAGCTGTCCTGCGAAGGCCACAGACTTGCCGGCGCGGCCGTCGACGCTAGCGGTGATGGTGCCAGTTACAGCCTTCAGCCCGGCCTCGACGGTGTAGTCGACGCGCAGGTCCGCGATTTTGGCCTCGTACGTCTCGAGTCGAACGGCTTTCCACGGCCCACAGGTGATGAGCACCGGGCCCCAGTCCCAGCCACTGGCTCCTAGGTCAGCAAAGAGAGATCCTTTGGCAAGTCGTCGGTCCAATCGTTGACGAATGAAGGGCTCGGGCCTCGCTTACAAGTGGTACTGCGCCTTCCTCACTGCCAACCTCGCCATGTCGGCATTGAACCCCACCCACTTGTGCTCCGGGTGCGCATCCTTGACCTTCTTGGCCTCCGCCAGAGCCGGCTTGAAGTCGATCGAGAGCGTGTTGTCCACGCCCGCCTTCAGGCGCCGCGTCACGTCGACCCGGTGCGGCACGAACATGTTGTCGCTCTCGAGGATCGTCTCGCCGTTGAGCTTGACCGTCGCGTACGTGTCCAGCCCGTCAAAGGCCAGGACCGCCGCCGCGCCACCGTTCAGCGTCGAGGCGACATCGGGGAGGATCGTCTGGTAGGACCACGGCTTCTCGCCCACCCATTCGACATCGATCTCGTTGAAGCCCAGGAAGGGGTCCGGGATTCTGGTTGGACGGATGGTAAGCCGGGTATACACAGTGATGATGAGGGGCGGCAGCTTCGCAGCCGATCTGCGGGCAAATAGGCGTACTTGTTGTTGGCGATCAGATCCAGGTGCACATTCGTCGGCACAGAAGCGACTGGCAGCCATGCGTCATCTGACGCATCTGTCTGCTTAAAGGACCAGCCAGCGGTCAATTGATGCACGGTAAGAGGCTGTGGCGCCATTTGCGGTAGAGAAGCTCAAGCGGTTAACGAGAGAATTGTATGGTAGGTTTTCTGCTTGCTTTTCGTCGGCTTGCACCCAGGCTGCTCGTCCCTTGGGAAGTGCAAGGCAGGACGCTCCCAGCAAGCAGGCAGCTCCAGCTCTCTTATGACGGCCGCGCTGAGACGTCTGAGTCGCATTCTAGTCGATTTGGACACGGCACGAGGGAGCGCCGGAGGGCGGGTTGCCGCATTCGAGCGCCAGGCGGCGGTGCGCCCGTGGATTATCCACTGAGGAGGCGCGTCGAAGCTCCTGGCCGTGTTGCGTCCGTGTCGAAAGCGGTATGGCGACCGCGGGAGGCGCGGGGATTTAGAAGCACCGCCCGGCTCCGAAGTGGACCTTCGCGCGTTTCGCTGGGTAATTCTCAGCGCGGAGCCGTCATTTGTACCAACATACCGCGCGGCAGGCCTGCTCCGTGCCTGGAAACGGTCATGCGGAACGCACCTGGACGAAGCCACCAAGCACAAGCTTTTGATCGGCAGATGAGTCTCGCGAGCTGTTGTGGGGTCGCTGGGCTGACCGTCCACAAGACCGCCCTACAAAGACCCCGCCTTATAGCGGCATTAACGAACATGCGCGGTAAGCAGGTACCGGAGACGCCACGCGGATCAGGCCGGCCGGTCCCGCTGAAACGCTAGGTTCGGACGACAGCGAGACATGCAGAGTTGCGATGTTGGGATGAAGTGAGACAGGCCGGGGAGGCAGCCTGGATTCGCTGAAAAACTGTTCTAACGGGGAAATACAGGGTATCTAGACTCTTCAATGATCCAATCCACCAACAACTGTTTATACAAAGGCACCGGGCCTACGAAAAAAATGATCGAACGCGCAACGTCTAAATCTCTGGCCCGTGGCGATTCTAACGCGCACCTGCGCTCATATCATCCGTTAGAAGAAGCATGTGAAGAAAGTAGTGCTCATGGTCATCGCGAGCAACAAACCCACGACTCTGTGTCTGTTGTGCGGAACGTGTCCAGACGACTGCTGCGCGTTGGAGTACTTGGGATCGCTGGCCAAGATGTTGGTGGAGCGACCACCGGGGCAAAAGACGACCTCAAACCCGGCGCCAACTGGAATGATGAAAGTGGAAGTTTGATCATCAAACGCTGCAAGGTTGGGTTAGTGTTGGTTCCTTAAAGCCCGCCCGGGACCGGCCGTGACTTACCGTAGCTGTACGCATCCGGGCAAACCTTCTTGGCAGCGTGCGAGTACTCGCCCGCCGAGCAAGTGCTCGGAGAGTCGTACTTGCCGACGCAGCAATCCGACGGCTTGTTCCACTTTGCGCAGGCCGAATAGCAGGGGTTGAATGCAGGACGCTGAATGTTGTCGTCCGGGTAGGGGTAAACGCCGTCTCCGGGCTTACTCGGCGGGTCCACCTGCAAAACCCATGGACACCACCTTGAAGCCTGGCTCTCGGTGACCTGGGTGTCGAAAGGCAGTGGGGTGGAGCTGTTGGTGCCGAGGAAGGTTTGAGATGAGCCGGTGTAGGGATTGAAACTTGAGTCTGCCAGCTGGCTGGCCGTGCCTTCGCAAGAAGGATTGGTCAAGTTCTGCGAAACGCTCTCGAGATCGGCGGTTCCAGCAGGGTTCATAATAATACCCATGGGAAGATTGTAGCCATCGACGAGCGAGATGTCGTAGTAGGTCTGGCCGTCGCCGCCATCGTAAGTGAATTCTGCCAGAGTCACAGGATTTAGGCCCTATTCGTGTGCATTAGCGTGGTACAGGCGGGGGCCAGCATTTGCGAGGTTGTACAGAGACTGTGCATTCCACCTGTCCATTGCAATCGCCGGTACTGCAGGCAGTGGGTCCATTGGCAGGAAAGGTACAATTGGTGCGTCCCCAAACTCGACCTTGCCAATTCGCCGAAACGGTCTGGTTCACTTGAGCACCCGTCTTCAGCTCAAAGCCCGTCTTTGCTGGACCAGTGCCTTCTTGGGTGATAAAGGCCGGGTATATGGTTTCCGGGCACTTGTTCGTAACAACGAGGGGTTTGGTCCCAGCGGTGGCTCGTCGAACATGGTCGGGCAGCTCGCGCTTCATGTGATGTAGGGCGGCAGAAGAAGGCAGATATGCCAGCAGCGACAGATAGAGCGCACAGGTGGCGCGGTGCGAGGTCGAGTGTCTCATGGTAGCGGAGGAATGCAAGCAGGGGATTAGGGCGACAGGGTGGTTTCTCAAGGAATTGTGGTTGGACTAGAGGGCAAGACTGTAAGATATAAAGGCTGGCTGCAGCAAGCTCGCGGAGGCAAGAACAAGCTGCTGGGCTCAAAGCAGGAAACACCAACTTTAGCCAACTTGGCACGAGCGTGAGGATGGCGATTCTGCACCGTTACACCAATCAATCGGCTCGCCATCCGCGCCAAAGGGCATAGCGCAGCACATCGTAGCCCGAAAAGGCACGATACCAGCGGTAAAGCAAGAAAGTCAGAGTGGGCGGCAGTGTGGGAGGAACATTCTTGGGCAGCACGGGGCGCCGGGTGGTGACGTAGCGCCAGATGAAACGGCCAGGGTCTAGCGCTAGTCGATTGGCTATCCAGCGTCGCACGCGTAACGCCGGGGAAGCACGCATCGAGCCCGCCTAGAGCCAGAGTGCCAACCTCGCCCTTGCTGCCTTCGAGAACACCGTGCTGCGCTGGCTAGTTGCATCGTAAACGTGTGCTGGCGTTGGCACCCCACCGTGCGGCGCAGTGCGGAAGAGCCCCGCTGCCAGCAGCAAACGAAAGGCTGAGAGGTGAGGCGGCGCCGGCAGGCCGGTCAGCGAGGCTGCGGTCCGTGCACTGAGCTGCCTGGAGCTCTCTGTCCCCTCCCTCTGCTGCCGCTTCAAC
Source organism: Lasiodiplodia theobromae (assembly GCF_012971845.1). Classification (NCBI taxonomy): domain Eukaryota; kingdom Fungi; phylum Ascomycota; class Dothideomycetes; order Botryosphaeriales; family Botryosphaeriaceae; genus Lasiodiplodia; species Lasiodiplodia theobromae. Next base: position 519,499 of record NW_023336344.1, on the reverse strand, counting down.
TCGCACCACCATTCCAGCAGAGCGAGCGCTTCGAAGACGCCGGCCATGGAGCATCCGGACTTTCGTCTCCACCTCGGCGCTGGTTCGCCACTGGAGAAATACCCAGGTCCGTCCCGCCCCACGTTCGTCCCCACGTGCCCGGCGCTTCTGACTTTCGCCTAGCCAAACAGCACGCCCGTCGAGTCGCTGACTTCCTCGGCGTCGCGAAGGGGTTGATCTACCTTCCCGGCGCCCCGACGGCCTACCTGGAGGACAGCGATCAGTTTGTCCCCTTCCGCCAGCGGCGCTATTTTTACTATCTAACCGGGTGAGCCGCCACTCAATCTATTTTCGTTCCGTGCCGTTTGCCGTCTTCGCCATCTGACACCGAGTACAGCGTTGACGAGGCTGATTGTCACTTGACATATGATATCCGTCTGGACTTCTTGACGCTCTACGTTCCATCGCCCGGGAGCCCGCGAAAGGTCTATTACAACGGCCGTGGCTCCACTCCCGAGGAAGCTCTGGACAAATACGATGTTGATGCTGTCGACTTCTCATACGCCGTACCCGGCTATGTAGAGTTCTGGATGACGCAGCATGAAGGCGACGTCTACATCCTGCATCCCGACCAAGCAGTGGTGCCTGGCCACGACAAGTCGCCTCGTGTCAACTACACCAAGCTGCAAGTCGCCATCGACGCCGCCCGTGTCCGCAAAGACCAGCACGAGATCAAGCTCATCCGCAAAGCCAACCAAGTAAGTGCCAAGGCCCATGAAAAGGTTCTCAGAAATATCAGAGCCTTTAAGAACGAGGCTCAAGTCGAAGCCACCTTCCTCGACACGTGTGTGGCTGCTGATGCTAAGCATCAAGCCTACGAAATCATTGCTGCCTCGGGAGAAAACGCTGCCACGCTCCACTACATCAAAAACGATGAGCCCTTCCATGATCGCCCGCTCATGTGTCTCGATGCCGGTTGTGAATGGCAGTGTTATGCAAGTGACGTGACCAGGACCTTTCCCCTTACCGGCCAATGGCCCTCCAAGGAATCCAAGGCAATCTACGACCTCGTTTTGAAGATGCAAACTGAGTGCATCGATGCTATTCGACCGGGGGCAAGATATTTGGATATCCACTATTTGGCCCATCGTATCCTTATTGATGGCCTTCTGGAACTCGGCATTCTCCACAACGGCACTCCGGAAGACATTTTTGATGCTGGAACCTCACTGGCCTTTCTCCCTCATGGTCTCGGCCATCATCTAGGGCTTGAAGTTCACGACGTGTCGGACGTGCCATTGATGGCAGGCACCGCTGAACACATGAGCTCTGTTGTCGATCCTGAAATGTGCAAAGCTCTTGTCCACCCGAATCATCCAGCGCTTGAGGAAGGCATGGTTATCACGGTGGAACCGGGGATGTAAGTACCCCTTTGATGTCCCATGCAGTTTTATGGCTGATGATTCATGCAGCTACTTCAATCGTTACGCTTTGAATGCCGTTTATCTTTCCAGCCCAATCCACTCCAGATACATCAACAGACGAGTTCTCCAGCGTTATCTTCCTGTTGGTGGCGTGCGCATTGAGGATGACATTCTCGTCACGCATGATGGATATGAAAACCTTACCACCGCCCCGAAGGGAGAGGAGATGTTGCGCATCATGCAAGATGGCTGCGTCGAAACCCTCGACGGTGAAACCCCACGGAAACGGCAACGGCGTGCTTCAGCCACAAAGGTTAGAAAGGAAATTCACCAAGATTCAGTCACAAAGAGCAAGGGTATCGAGGCATGGTCCCAAGACGTAACTGCCGGGCCTCCTGAACCCTTTCGGAAATCTCCAGAATCTACGACAGCAAGCAATGTAGTCGAGCTTGAAGGGAGTCAAGCAAGCCCGCAGACTCCCAAGCGAAGCGTGCCAGCGAGCCTTGCTGCTGCCCCTGCTTCCTTCGAGGCTTATGACTGGCCAATCCATGAAGGTGCCATTGCAGCTGAACTACCTAGCGAGCCCGAGAGAAACTCCGAGATACAAGTGCCAGGAGAAAGCCAAGCCAGCCACTGGCGGAAGGTTCCTTCAGCTCTTGCCCGCATGGCCTCGACTCGATCCTTATCCAGTCACTCGCTGCCTGAATATTCCCCTTCGCAAATGTTCCAGCGCCCACGACAAGCACCTATGCCTCCTCAAAAGCTTCCTGAACTGCCTGCGAAGCCACTAGCCTACCGCCAGAGCATGCCCATCATCATTTCGGGGTCTCAAGCGGTCAAGCCTTTGCCATACAGGCCATTGTGTGCTCAACCAAGTGCCCGACCTAGACCTGGACCATCACGTTCGGCATCTGAGCGACTTCCGGATAAGATGCGATTCAGATTGTCCGAGAGCAATCTCCCGGCAACAGTCGCTGAGGTCGGTCATGACGGCTCGCGGAACGAGCAAGATCGGCATCTGACGCACCGTGCATCGATTGCTATTGGAGAGAAGTATCCGCAGCAAGCATACCAGCAAGAAAATCAATTCCATGGCATGGGCCCACAGGACTTTCAACCACAGCCGCCCCAATTTTCCGCGTCCCACCAAGAGCGCATGCACCACCTCGCGCAACAGCGGCAGATGGCGCAGAACCAGAGGCTACAGCAAATGAAAAACGCCAGCAATAACAACATTGACAAGGACTCCCCGCCGCCAGCTTCGCTAAATCGCCCTTTGGACCCCGCGAACGTCCCACCGCCGGATGTCGTATCGCCGAGGCTGCTGGAACGCCCTTTGGACCTCTCAGACCTCCCGTACCACCTCTCCCTATGTGAGATACCAAGCCGGATGCGTAAAGAGAGTGGGATGCCGGAGGCAGTCTTCCCACCACTGGCCCCGCTGAATTGCCTTTCAGACCCGAACGTCCCACCGCCGCACGTCGTACCGCCGATCGTTCGGAAACGCCCTTTGGACCTCTCAGACCTCTCGTACCAGCTCCTGCTAACTGAGATGCAAGACAAGATGCGTCAAAAGAGTGGGATGAGGAGGCCGGCTTCGGACAACGAGCGTTGGTTTTCAGACCGACCAGGTTGGCAGGACTATTGGACGGAGCTCAAGAAAGTCGAGCAGAAACATCGGGAGCAACATCAGGAGCGCCTCGTTGCCCGGCAACAGCAGGAGCGCCTCGCTCTCCAGCAAACGCTGGAGGCGACCTTCTCACCGCCGGCCCCGCTGAATCGGCCTTTGGACCCCTGGAACATCCCACCACCCAGCCTCCCACAGCCGGACCTGCTGAAACGCCCTGTAGACCTCTCAGATGTCTCGTACCAGCTTATGCTAATGGAGGTGCAAAACAAAAAGCGCATCGCTCTGGGCGGGCCAACGCGGGCTTCGAACGACGACCTGCGTTGGTGGTTTTCGGACCAGCCAGGTTGGCAGGAATACCAGACGGAGATCAGGCGACTGCTGAAGCAAAATGAAGCGGACCCCTCACGCATTCCACGGTCGGGTGTCTTACCACCAGACCTGCTGAAACGCCCTTTAGACCTCTCGGATCTCTGCTACCAGTTCAAGCTAACAGAGATGCAAAACAACAGCCGCATCGCTCTGGGTAGGCCGAGGCGGGGTTCAAATGACGACAATTTTTGGTTTTCGGAGCTACCTGGTTGGCAGGAGTACTGGACGGAGCTTATGCGACTTAACCAGGAAAATACGGAGCGCATCGCTGCCATGCAGGACATACAGATGCCACTCGAACTACTCGAGCAGCAAAACAGGAAGCGCTTAGAGATGGCCAGGCAAGAGCAGCTGGCTCGGGAAAACGGAGCCTTGGAAAGGCAGGACTACCAGATGCAGCTCGAACTGCTCGAGCAGCAAAACAAGAAGCGCTTGGAGATGGCCAGGCAAGAGCAGCTGGACCGGGAAAATGGAGCCTTGGACATGCAGACGCAGCTCAAACTACTCGAGCAGCAAAACAAGAAGCGCTTGGACATGGCTAGGCAAGAGCATAGGGAGGAGCTGGCTCGGGAAAACGGAGCCTCTAACCCTGAAGAGAGGCCAGCCCAGCCGACGTCATCATCGCCTTCGCCGAGTTCGTACTACACGGCAGGGTTTGATATGAAGTATTGAAAAGAAATAACACACTGAGTGAAATGCTGCTGTTTTCTTTCTTTCAGGGCTGGCTGAAGCTGTTCTCTCCTTTGCCCGCTTTCGTTTCGAGTTTAAGGGCTAATGAGTTATGCTGAGTGAGTGGGAGTGAGTACGTAGATTGATGGGTTGTAAGGGACTGATAGGATTGGTGGAAACTACGGTGAAGACAATGAGGATGGCGGTGATGGTTGGCGGCGCACTTCAAACATGAGGAAAAGGCGTTCCTAGGATTGGTCTACGACATATACGACGTTGGATCATCCAGCACGATCGTTACTAGTTACAATACAGTTATGGATATATGGAGTGCAAGAGTCTGCCAGTGTTTCATTATTAATCTGACTTATGGCAGGATATTATAAGTAGTTTTCTGAGGACTGTCAGCTGGTCAATTCGCGAGTTACATGCCAATAACTATCGATGATTCGGCTATAACATTGTCACTTTCAACATCTATTAGGTAGTTCACCTATCCGAATCTTGCTGTGACAAATTTTTTGCTCTTCTTCTTTTCCGTCATCATGGCAAAGAGAGAATAAAGAGAATAGGGGAACCCTACGGAAAGCCTTACCCCTCGCTCGATCAATCTCAGCTTACCATGCTCACCGACGACCTTCGTAACGGCTTAACAGGATGTGAATCTTAGCAAAAACCAAAAGTCATATATACGACGAGGAAAGACAAAAAGAAAAAGTAAAATGTTCCAGAAATAATACATCTAATGCTCGCTCCCGTTCCCGCCTCCCCCACGCCGTCAACCGGTACCCCAACACCGCCTGCACACACACAAACGCATCCCACTCGGCCTCTTCGAACCCCTGCCAGCTGATATTAGTGATCACCAGTGTACTGAAGTATCTCTCCTTCGGGAATTCGTGTCAAGTTGAGTACTGGAGTGCTGCAGCAGCAGCTTCGCCTGCGGCTCGGCTCGGCGTGTGCCGTTTTTTTTTTTTTTTGGTTGTTGTTGTTGGTGTCTGTTCTGCCCGAGTACCAACCTTCTCTCCTTCCTTCCCCGTGCTCGAGTGTGTCAGTAATAATAAATATATACTCTAAGCCCCACCCGGTTGTGTCCTTGTCCACATTGCCTGACGGACTTCCTGTTTGCTTGCCCTCTCACTTGGCCTCTGACTTTCTCCCCAGTGCTTCCCTCAAACCCCACCCACTTCCAAGGCATGTCTGCCACAATTGCCGCCCTCCCGCCCCCTCTCCCCGCGGTAATCGACCCTCCTTCCTACTTCTTTTTTCTTTTTTGCCAGTAAGAGAAAAAGAAAATATACACATAGACCAACCACCCGCGCCGACCCGACCCCCACCTTAACCACCACCATTCGCGCCGTTTACAGTGAGGAAAAGAAGAAGAAAAAAGAAACAGAAGACGTACGGCAGACGCTAAAAAGGAGACGAGGAAGGAATAGAGGAATGAAACAAGTATCACAAAATTTTGAATTCTTTTCTTTTCTTTTTCGTTTTCTTCCCCCCTGTCCGCGGCTCATTAAATTTCGAAGAGTTTACTGACTGGCTGGCGCGACGGGGAGAAGGGTTGCTTCACTTCCCCTTTCCCGCTGCTGCTGCTGCATTTGGAAAACTTCGCTCTGTCCCCTTCCCTTCCACTTCCCCCATGATGCATTGTGCTAGGTCTGTTCTTTGTTTGACCGGCCGTAAAAAGAAAAAGCTTTGCCAGATGATGATGCTGCCCCATCGCCTTGTCAGGAATGTATGAATTCCAGCAGGCTGCAATTGATAGTTGATATTCTTCTTCTTGTTCTTCTCCCCCTTTCCGCCCCGCCGGCATGGAAAAAAAACCAAAAGCAATTACTCTTCAAGCCCAGGGGGGATGCCCACTAATAACTGAGTGCTGATGCGTCCTTCATATCACCTCTCTCAGTTGTCCGACTTCAACCGCACCAGCGCCCGCGCCAGCGTCTTCTTCTCGTTGCCATCCTGCTCCAGCGCCGCGATGAGATCCCGCATTTGAATCCCCTTGCCCTTAGGTCCATCCTCGCGCCAATCGCCCCACTTGCGGTCTCTCGCGGCCAAGCTGCGGTCCTGCGTGCTTCCACCCCCTCCTCCGCCGCTGCCGCCACCGCTTGCTCCTCCTCCGCCGCTGAGACCGCCGCCGCTCGAGACGCCTCCCACGTTCGTGTTCAGTCTGCTCGGCGTGCTGGCACCCGAGCCGGAGCCGCCGCTGAGCCAGCTGTACTTCTTGCCGAAGCCGCCGATGGCCATGTTCGCCGTCGTGTTGGCCGCCTTGTGCAGCACCTCGTCCGTCTGGCCGGCCTTGGCGAGGCGTTCCCGCTCTTTCTTTGTCATCTTCAAGGGTACTAGGTCTGCTGGAGACGTCTTGTCGCCCGGGGTGCCGGGTGCGCTGCCATTGTCTGAGCCCTTTGCTGCCGCGCGCTTTTGCCGCTTTTTGACGCGCTCCTGCTCGTATTTGCGCTCTTCTGATTGGAGTTTCCGCAGTGTGGAGGACAGATCGGATGAGAATGATACGGTCGGTTGCGGGGTCGGAGGAGTGTCAGTAGGTGGGGTAGGGAGACGCGAGGGGTCGTTCTTGGACGAATCGGAATCGAGAGGGCCTAAACGTCGTCAGAATAGGAACTCGAAATAGAAGGAAAAAGAAAAACATTGCGTAAGCTCACGTTTTGACGGTACTGTTGTGGGGCTGATGGCACTGTCCGGCTGATCCCATGCTGTCTTGGTAACAGAGGTCGGCACAGCTGTGGTAGGTTTCGGCGTTCCATTACCAGTTGCAATGTCTGCAAATTCTGGGGGAACAACGCCGTGAGAACCAAGTTGGCGTGACCTTGAAAGCGCATACGCGTCTTCGAGAATACCGCGTAATCTCTCCTTAGTAGCCAAAGAAAGGAGAGTCAGTATCTCTGCCAGGGGTGCATTTGTATCAAGGAGCGCAGCAGCCTGCGCTTTCACCATGCCAGTGCCATCGGGCCCAGTAGCCTGTGTGCCATTCACTCTCTGCGGCTGATCCTTGCTGATTCTGTCGTATAAGCCGTCCACGTTGAACTTCACTCCTTGGTCGTAAGTGTGGCGACCGATCTTCTGCCTGATGTTGTTACCACGGCAGAAGGGATCGTTGAGCTCCTGCTGGGACTTTTCAGCCAGCGATCGCGCGGCTGCCTTGTGCTTCTCGAACAGTTCTTCCTCGATAGTCTTCTGGGAGACGGCGGGTTGGTTGACCGGACCGGTGCCTTGGAATGCAGGGTAATTGCCAAAGCTGCCTTGCGAAAGAGCATTGAAGCTGTTGTTTGGCGATTGTGTAGCGGGCGACTGCGAGAATGACGTATTGAAAGAGCTAGCCTGGTGCTGGTTCTGGTATGTCTGAGCCAAATAGTTCTCTTCCTCACGCAAGTCAATGCCCGAGGCGCCAATGACATCACTCAGGTCATTGATGTCGGTTGCCTTCTCTTTCTCCGGTTTCTCCTGCTTATCTGCCGGACGCTGGGGCGGGCCCATCGAGCCGGGTGCTCCACGCGACGCATCAAAACTGCTCGGCTCCGGAGGCTGTGGTTGATTGAAGGGAAGTGGCGTGTGCTGCGGGGCAGGAGTATTCGGCATGGAAGAGTAGGGCGAGTTGTGGTAGGGCGTGTACGGAGAGCCAGGGTTCGGGGACAGTCTCGGACGCTTGTTTGCGGGTGGCACGCCCATGCCGCCGGGAGACATTTGAACGGGCGAGCTCGCGGTCGGCGGGTAGGGCGAGTAGGGCCGCTGGGGCGGCTGAGGCGGCGGGTGCATGGGAGGGTATTGTTGAGCCATGGTGACGGATGCGCCGAAGCTGGTGCTGGGATCTGGGAATGCGGTCCTGCTGCTAGCAGCCCGGGTGAATCTCCGTCACCTAGCCCGATCGCGCGGCGTCGATCATGCGCGGGAGTGTCGCTTGGATGGTCGTGTAGGGGGTCCGCAGCGTGGCGCAGGTCGCGGAAGCGCCGGGGGTGTGGTGGAGGACGGGCGGCGAAGGGTGCGGTGGGCGGAGCGGCGGATGCGATGGGGCGCGGCGATGATGGAGCGGCCTTGGGAAGGTTGGCGGGCGGCGCGTCTGCACTGCAGGAAAGAGCTGCGGCCCTTTATTGATCCGGCGCGCGTCGAGCTCCCGTCCATGCAAGTGCGAGCTGCCGCGCCAACTTCACCATCCTCACCAACTCTCACCAAACATCTGCTCCCTTTATGACCCTGCGCGCGTCTTGCTGCTGCTGCTGTCCGCGCGCATCAGCTTCCGACTAACCTAGCGTGCCGTTGCGCGAACCCGTCTGCCGACCACCCGTCCACCCGCCCGCCGCCGCATACTTCACCATCATGGCCGCAAAACGCAAGGCCGCTGCCATGGCTCCCGGCAGCGATGAGCCCGTCGATCCTTCCGACGAGCTTCTCTTCTACTGCTTGGGTGGTGGCAATGAGGTCGGCCGGTCGAGTCACATCATACAGTACAAGGGCAAGACGGTCATGGTACGCGCAGCCTACATTCCTGGCTTGAATGGCGCACTAATAACAACGTAGCTTGACGCTGGCATGCACCCGGCATACGATGGTCTTGCCGCGTTGCCATTCTACGACGAGTTCGACCTAAGCACCGTCGACGTATTGTTGATCAGCCAGTAAGCATCCAGTTCTTTTGTTCAGCGTCTGACTTTATACCACCTTTGCTTGGAATGGCCCAAACAACACTCGAACCGTGCTCTGTAATGCGATGCAGAGGCTTGGAGCCTGCTCTCAAGGGCGCCATCCATCGTGAAGGGAACCTGTACTGGGCATGAGTTCTGCGATGTGTGGTATTCCGCCTGCATATCTTGTATCGCCACCATTGTATATGAGCATCAATAAAACTCTATTCTTGCGCCTCCCGAATCGCTTTGCTGTGGTGACGAAACCCGCTCGCACTGAACTCATCCCCTCCATGTACATAGCATCCACACATACGCCATGCGCCAAAGGAAGAACGTTTCGCTAACGACACCGATAGTTTCCACATCGACCATGCTGCCTCCCTCCCCTACGTGCTGTCCAAGACGAACTTCAAAGGCCGCGTCTTCATGACGCACCCGACCAAGGCAATCTACAAGTGGCTTATCCAGGACAGTGTCCGTGTTGGGAACATCTCGTCTTCTTCGGAGTCTCGCATCCAGCTCTACACTGAAGCCGACCACCTTTCAACCTTCCCGCAGATCGAGGCTATCGACTACTACACAACACATACTATCTCTTCCATTCGCATCACACCTTATCCTGCTGGCCACGTTCTCGGTGCAGCCATGTTCCTGATCGAAATCGCGGGCCTGAAGATCCTGTTCACTGGAGACTATTCGCGCGAAGAGGATCGACACTTGATCTCTGCCGAGGTCCCCAAGAACGTCAAGGTTGACGTGCTTATTACCGAGAGTACCTTCGGTATTGCATCGCACATTCCCCGGCTAGAGCGTGAGGCTGCTCTGATGAAATCAATCACTGGGATTATAAACCGTGGCGGTCGCGCACTTCTTCCGGTCTTCGCCCTTGGACGTGCACAAGAGCTGCTACTCATTCTGGATGAGTACTGGGGAAAGCACCCGGAGTTCCAGAAGATCCCCATCTATTACGCTTCCAACATCGCCCGTAAGTGTATGGTGGTATATCAGACATACGTTTACGCCATGAACGACAATATCAAGAGACTGTTCCGAGAGCGCATGGAGGAAGCAGAGAGGAATGGCGACGCGTCAAAGGCTGGTCCTTGGGATTTTAAATATGTTCGTTCACTCAAGTCGCTTGAGCGTTTCGACGATGTGGGCAGCTGCGTCATGCTGGCATCCCCTGGTATGATGCAGAACGGCGTCAGCCGTGAGCTTCTAGAGAGGTGGGCACCCGACCAGCGCAACGGTGTAATCATGACTGGTTACTCCGTTGAGGGCACAATGGGTAAGATGATCTTGCATGAGCCTGAGCAGATCCCAGCGGTCATGACAAGAGGCAATGCCGCAAGAAGAGGTCCGGCTAGGGAAGGAGAGCCGATCTTACTTCCCAGAAGATGCAGTGTTCAAGAGTTCAGTTTTGCAGCCCACGTCGACGGTACAGAAAACAGGGAATTCATCGAAGAAGTCTCTGCACCAGTAGTGGTAAGTATATGCTCGCTAAATATAATGAAAGTTCAAGAGCTGAATCAGTTCCTAGATTCTCGTACACGGCGAGAAGCACAACATGATGCGTCTGAAGTCCAAGCTTCTCTCCTTGAACGCCGACAAGAAGCAGCCCGTCAAGGTCTTCAGCCCTGCAAACTGCGAGGAGCTCCGTATTCCCTTCAAAGCGGACAAGATTGCCAAGGTAGTCGGCAAGCTTGCTCAAATACCGCCGCCGATGCCACAGCGCCTGAAGCGCGAAGATGGCGCAGACGGCGAAGCAGAGGATGAGGATGAGGAAGAACAGCAACCCCAACTGATCAGCGGAGTGTTGGTGCAAAACGACTTTAAGATGTCGCTCATGGCGCCCGAAGACCTGCGCGAGTACGCTGGCTTGACAACGACTACCATCGCCTGTCGCCAACACCTTACATTAAGCGCCGCAGGCATCGACCTCATCCGCTGGGCGCTAGAAGGCACCTTCGGCGCCATCAAGCAAGTCAGCGGCAAAGACGCAGCCATTAACGGCAAGGCGGAAGCGAACGGCAACGGCGAGCACAAAGCCGACGACGACGAAATCGCGATGGACGAAGCAGACGAGGAGGTAGATCGATCGACGACGAGCTTCGTCATCATGGACTGCGTGGCCGTGCACTGCCAGGGCGGCGGCCGCGTCGAGGTCGAGTGGGAGGGCAACATGATCAACGACGGCATCGCCGACGCCGTGCTCGCCGTCCTGTTCTCGGTCGAGAGCAGCCCGGCCGCCGTCAAGCAGTCGGCCTCGAAGCACTCGCACAACCATCATCACAACCACCACAACCCCCATGCCGCCTCCGACCCCCGCACTCGCTTCGACCGCCTCTGCATGTTCCTCGAGGCCCAGTTCGGCGCCGCAAACATCACGCCCCTCGCCCACCCCAAGCTGCCCGACAACCCCGCAGCTGCTGTCGTCGACCCTTCCGAGCCGCCTGCAAAGACGGTCTCTATCGCTGCCGGAGTTGCGGGAGAGGAGACGGAGTCCTTCTCGCCGGAGGAGCAGGCTGAGCTCAAGCGCCTGCACGCCCTCGGCATTCCCGTGCCCGGCATCTCGATCAAGGTTGACAAGATGGTGGCGCGCGTGTGGCTCGAGAGTCTGGATGTTGAGTGTGCCAATGGCGTGCTGAGGGACCGCGTGAGGGCCGTCGTGGAGAGGGCAGTTGAGACGGTGGCGCCGATTTGGAGGGAGTAAGGGGCAAAAAAAAAAAATTCAAAAGGAAAAGCAACATGTGATGGATGATGATGCCTGCATGGAGGCCTGGGGCGTTGATTTTTGGTGGTAACTTTCTTTTTCCCTTTTTCCTCCTCTTTGGTCTGAGAGTGAGAGACTGAGACTCGGTGCCATTTTCGCCGTGTGGAGGCGCGATGCACTGTTTGGTCTCTTCTTTTCCCTTTTATCATTTCTTCTTGCCAGACTTACTAGGTTTTCCTTTTCGCCCTTATGTCGTTAAAAGATAGGATGAATATGAAAGATGATGATATCAAGGAATTAGCTGCGTACGATGCTATCCAATTGAAGTGGCCTACCGCCTTCTCATGACGGCGGATGGAAACGAGCGTTTTCCCAAGGCTAAAGACCTGCAAAATCGCTACTGTTATTTCAGTTTGCGTAGATGCCTCCTGCATGCAAGCAGCCGATATACAGGAAATGTGAAAGGTTTCTGCAGAAGGTGCCGTTCTCTGCAATCCATTGACCGCTTTATTTTTCTCAACACCAACGTCGGAGGAGTGTCCACCAGCTCCGATGGTCTGGCGTGAGGGGGCCGATGGCGAGTATTCGAAGAGGGAGTACGTGCATGAAGCAACGAGGACGGAGGACGAACACTTTCACCCAGCACATGGAGCCCGATTGAGAAGGAAACATGGGGTTGATTCTGCTTTGCATTCGCTACAAGGGCAGACGGATCACCACCCTGTATATGAGAGAAGCGGATGTTTACTTGTGTTTAGTTTATCACTGGCTATTGCTTGTTATCTTCTCCGCGGTGTCAAAGGGACAAGGAGATTTTGTTTATGTACTGCCGGGGTGGTTCACACTTGTTTTTTTTATTCAGCAAATGTAGCACAACACAAAATCACCACGAACACCCTTGTCCAGTATGTTTTGAACTTTCATTGAGCGCTCTCGCAGGCTGAGCAATCGCGGGTAAAGTGTTTCTACTCTACTTTACACGCAAGCGAAAAGGAAAAGAAGACACCATTTATCCCCAGCAAAAGGCTAACTTTGCAATGACTACCACCCTTCCAGATCGTCCATAGGTGCATCTCTGGGGGATTTGAGGGAGGACAGTACAAATCGAAAAGTCCGCCGAGTGGTTTGCATGGTTGTCAGCTGATGAGGATTGCAGATGCAATCGTAGACTGAATTGGAGCTATGATCCATGATCCTGGATCTGAGAAGAAAGGAAAGTAGAAGATCTTTGTGTTGTGACTTTTTTGTTTCACCTTTTTTTATGAAGTGCAGTATTACGCATCGCAGTCCGCAGGAGAAAAGAAAAGACAAACTGAAAAGGTCCGCACAGAATGTCAAAGAGGGAGGGTGCAGGTATCGCAAAGAGAATGAGGCGAACTCGCAGAGGACCGCCGCGTTCGTTCAACGGACAGCCCTCTCATGAATGCGCGTTCCGATTCGATACTCCACTTCCCCGTTTTGGCCCGGTCGGCGTTGGGAGGCTCTCCAGAATAGTCTACCTCAAGATAGCAGACTTGGGATCGATCGTGTTGCCGGTTGTGTACCGGAACACAGCCAAGCTGACATGCATCTCTTGCTTCACGCCGATGTTAGCCAGCTCAGCCTCCTTCTTGAGACCGAACTTGCCGAGAAAGTTGACAACACCCTTCAAGTCCGCGGGATCCTTCTTGTCGAATGGAACGTTCATGATGACAGAGCCGATGACCCTTGAGCCACCGTGCTCAGCGAACGGACCGGTTCCAGTGAATTGGTAACCTCCAGGCGAATCGTAGAGGGGATCGAGGACGTAAAGAAGTCTATCCATCAGGCAACTGCCGATCCTGTGCCGAACGTAATTGTGATGAACGTAGATTTCGGCTTCTGCAGTGAAAGCGTACATGCTCTGACGACTGAGGAAGTCCGAAGCGCAAGCAAAACCGAGAACCATAGCGTCGGTACCATTGGTGTAGCCTCGTCCTGCCTTCCTGCCCTTCTGGCATGCAACAAGCCAAGGCATGCCGCTTGCAGTCTCATCGGCGATTCGCTGAGAAAGGCTCAAGGCCGAGAGGGGCATCACTTCGGCAGATCGGATGCTCTCATCAACGTAGTGGTTGTAGATCCCGGCGATCTGATGCGCATCGGCGGCGAGTGCGGGGCGGATGTACAAGCTGATCTTCGGCTTGATCTTCTCAGGCATCTGGAAAGTGGCAGGCTTCATCTCCGCGGCGAGTGCAGCATGCTGCTCGCGCTCGCGTGCGTTTCGCCTCTCTCTGTCAGCCTTCTTCTTGTTCCTCCGCTCCATCAACTTATCAGAGGCATGTCCAGAACCGAGATCATGAACGTAAAGAATCTGGCCCTCAGTGTCGGCAGGGTCAACCTTTGCCTCGGGGACGTGGTAGGGAACTAGAAGGCTAGACTCTTCGGAGATGTAATCCCTCCACCAAGCCTTGCTGTCAGGCTCTGCCAGAGAGCTTCCAACGTGATTGCTCCACCACTCCTGGAGCGATGTACCCTCAATGCGAATAGAAGCCCAAGCACTAGGCGCAACTTCACCATTAGGGATGCTCAAAAAGCTTGGCTCATTGCGGACGTCAACGGTGGCGTCCTTGTCGATGGAGCCATATACGAAGCGCATCATCTCTTCGTTGAAGTTATGGTGGTGGAAGCTGCGGCGAGATTCCCAATCGGTGGGACCGGGGAGCCAGTTGCCTTCCCAGTCTACCAGCTTCTTGATGTCGTGCTGAGGGTCGGCGCCTGGGTTGGAGTTGAAACCGGTATCAGAGCCATTGGAGCCCCAAGCACCAATATGCTCGTTAGAGTCTTTCATAACCCTCTCTCGGATCTCTTTGTTGGTAGCCCACTTGCTGTTACGCTTGGACTTGATGTAGGTGTTGTCTTGCTTTTGCGAATGGCGGTTGTCCATCGTGTCCTGTGGAGCCGTAGGCGGAGGGGTTTGGCCCCAGGCGTTGGTCGATTCGTTAGTTTGCTGTACCTGCTCCGGAGGCTGAGCTGGAGCCGTTGCCGCACTAGGAGGAGCGGTTGTGGGTTGCGTAGAGCTGCAAGAATAAGCTTATTGTGCATGATCAAGGTGGAGGTGCGAAAGATACCTTTGTGCATCTTCGCCTACGCGAGGGCCAACACCACCAGTACCCGCTGCGCCATCATTGAATGTGACACCGTTGTCGAAAGCCACGTTGTCATTCAGAGAAACGCCGCCTTCATGGCTCTCGGCTGCGTTTTGAGGAGCCTTCCGCATATGAGGTGGAACGTAGATGGCCTGCGCGGGACGATTGCGCATGTGAGGAGGAAGGGATTGTGGCTTGCTTTCAGCCATCTTGTTTTGACGACCTTTTGCGGGTACGCGTCTGCGGTTGTTATGATTGAACCTGCGAGGTTGACGGCCGAATGAAGGGGTGGGTTGGTGATTGTAGTTGGGGGATGCAGGACGTGGAACGGGTACTGAAAGTCTACTTGGAGAGTGACGCGCGCGTGCCTCAGATTCGTCTCTGTCAATCTCACTCGAAGTGCGCAGGTCAATGAGGACACCCTCACGGTGAGGACGAAAGTCGAATTTGGGAGCCGAGGGTGCGTGGGTTGAGTGAAATGTTGAACGAGTCGCACGGCTCGGGCTGGTGTTGGAGAAAGGCGCGTCGACGACACTCAAGTGGGCCCTGAGGTTGCTCAAGGCGATGACGTTGTCGCCTCTTTGCGCCGGTGATGCCTGTCCCGTCTTTGCGATCCAGGAGCGGATACTTTCGGTCTTTTCAGGATCCATGATATTAGCCACCGGGTGGATGTATCTGACAAAAGTAGCACTCAATAGAGCACAACTGAATGCGGAGGCTGGCTTGACACTAACCTCGTACGCTGCTGCGTCGCGACTACTCAGACGAAGGGTTGTGTAAGCGGAAGAAGGGCTGAGCGCGATGGTCAGTGATTGATTTGTAGACGCTGCGGGCTGCGCGGCTGCTTACCCAAAGTGCCGAACAAGCTCCGCGTGCTTCCCGTTCTAACAGCTGCTCGAGGAAACTGGAAGGAGCTCGTCGGATGAAGCTGTCTCCCGGATCTTGCACGAGGTGTCCGGACCAGAGCTTCGGCCGTGTCGTCTTTCCGAGGAAGGCTTTGTTGAGCACGCAGGAAGAGTCAAAAAGCCGCGCTGGAGCTTGCCACGAGGTTATCGGAAGACAGGAAAAGGGAAGGCGCACGGGAAGGTGAAGTTGCCGTCAACTGATGTGTGGTGCCATTTTGGGTTAGCGCGGAAGCGAAGGCAGTTGCCCGCGCTCGTCTGGCGCTGCGCAAACAGCAGCTCCCACCAGCGTTTTCCCACCCCATCCAAGCAAGCCACGATGTTGTCAATTCTGAGAAAAGCCCGACTGAAGGACAAGGAGATGCGTATATTGATGCTGTAGGGAGCGGAGCCACGTTTCAGATCAGGAGGCCTCCCTGCTTCGGCTGACTGCTCACAGGGGCCTCGACAATGCCGGCAAGACGACCATCGTTAAGAAAATCATGAACGAGGATGTCAACAGCGTCAGCCCGACACTCGGCTTCATCATCAAGACGATCGAGTACGAGGGGTAAGTTGCTGCCGCCCTAGCCTGAGCCACAGCGCCGTTGACCGCCAAGTTACAAACTCAATATATGTAAGAGCCGCCTCCCTGCAGCAGCCGCGGTCGTGCTGAGCACCACGTGTCGCACATAGGGGATGTCGGCGGTCAGAAGACGCTGCGCACGTACTGGAAGAACTACTTTGAGAAAACGGACACGCTTATATGGGTCGTCGACTCGACGGACCGCGAGCGCATCGACGATTGCCGGCGCGAGCTGAAGGGGCTGCTCCTGGAGGAGGCATGTTCCCGCAACGCTTTTTTTCACTGCGCGCACTGACTCGCGGCAGCGTCTGATGGGGGCGAGCCTGCTTGTTTTCAAGAATAAGAGCGATGTTCCCGGGTCGATGAGTGATGACGAGATACGTCAGGTGGGTTTGTTTGGGCGTACGGGCCAGGTCGTTGGGCCTGACAGCTAACCGCACTGGCTAACGGCGACGCAGGGGCTGATGCTCGACAGCATCACCACGCACAAGTGGACCATCATGGCGTGCAGCGCCATGACAGGGCAGAATCTGGAGGAGGGGCTGCGCTGGGTAATCCAAGACGCCAGGGACCGCCTGTTCCTGTTCTGAGGCCGCGGGAGAGCTGCAAGGAGCTGCATGGCCGCTGTCAACCTTATCGCCGAAGCGGCCTAGCGCCGCCAGGCAGCGCGACGGCGCGGCTAAGCACCACAACACTGACGCCGCGCCGGGCACGCTGCCTGAGGGTGGAGCGGCGGGCAGCGTGCCAGCGGGGCCCAGGAATGCGCCTCGCGGCCCACACGGACGGCGGCGCGGTGCATCAGGCGTGCAGTAGTAGGTAGCAAAGAATATATATGCTTGCTAGGGCTGTTGCGCTGGGCAGCCGAAGCGGACTGGTCTATTTAGATTTTGGCCCAGCAAGCCGTTCTTGTCACCAACATCCCCGCCGCCAGAGGTTGGACAGATACGGGCTGCCACCCCCTCTCCCGCCCCGAAGCCACACCATGTCTGGCCGCGATGAAGCTTCGCCGCCGCACGATGATCCCATCAGTCCGTCATCCTTCGTGGAACACATCCGCGAGCTTGGCGAGAAGCGGGACAGGGAAGACCAGGAGCGCAATCGTTTACTAGAGGAACAAATTCTGCAAGGTCGGGCTGAGCGTGCCGCCCGGCGAGCTGGTGTGTACTATTTTCCGCGTGCCTTGTTTATGTTTGGGCGACGCTGCGCCCCAAACTGACATCCCACCGCAGAACGTCAACGCTCGCTATCGCCCGAGAAGTCCTCGCCGCCCGTCTCCGTCAAGAGCACGCCGCGCAGCAGCCTGCACCTCGACCCGTCCTCGCCGACCATGGACGCCCACAACGATGCGCTGCAGCGCCTGACCGGCCCAACGTCCGAGTCGCCTGTCGACGAAACCTCAACGCCCTCGACGCCCACCAGGTCCAACACCATGTCCTGGCAGCAGCGCCGCCCAACCTCGACCAGCAGCCGCAGACCGCTCAGCCTGATCGCTGCCGAGAACAGCGCATCGCGCTCGCCCGTCCTGGCGCCCGAGCCCTCGACCCCCGCCGACGACACCGCCTCGAGGTCACAAATCGCACAGTCGCTGGGCTCCAAGGATCCCGCGTGGTTCAGGCAAACCCCCGACCGCGGCATTGGCTCGCCCGCAAACCGCCGCAGCCGCGAGGACGACGACACCGCCTCGATATCGGACAAGCGACAGCTGCCCGGCATGTCGCGCGACACCGCCGCTGAACGCCCGGCGAGTCCACACGCCGAGAGCGTGCGCTCCAGCTCGCCGTCCAGAGCGAGCTCCGTGCGCGATAGCGCTGTTTCTAGCAACAGATTATCTCGCGACACGTCAGTATCCGGCTACAGTGCGTCTGAGATCAAGTCCCCGCTGCCCATGCTCGAGTCGCAGCGGTTCCGCCCTCCCCCCTCCGAGCCCGACGACACCGAGCACGGCCCATCCGAGCGGAATACGGCCATGTCGCCGTCCATGGGACGAATGTTGCCGGAGCGCACGCCGTCCCCGACCAAGGGAATGGGAGGATTTGTGCAGAGTGCAATGATGAGACGTTCGGACAGCGTGAACAAAAGATGGAGCGTGCAAACCTCTGGAAGTCTTAGCAGACAGAATTCCACTGCTGGCACTGGTGCGTTCGGCGGTGTAAGCACACCGAAGCTGGACACAAAGCCGCGTTCCCGTGGCCACTCTATTGAGCGACCCAGCTCAAGTCACAGCAACACGACGGAGAAAGGTGAGGGCGCTGAGGAGTCATTCACAAGGCCGAACAAGGCCTTCCGCCACAGCAGAGGAAAGTCGGTCGGCTCCATCACACAGCTTGGAGAGAACCGCTCAGGCCCCAACTCCCCTGCAAGCCCGTCCAAGAGGTGGAGCCGTAGCCCTACAAAGTCAAGTTGGCTTGAAAGTGCTTTGAGTACCAAACCTGAATCGCCTAAGCCGAAACCCCAGCCTGAGCAGCCGAGTTGGATGGCAGAGATCAACAGGATTAAAGCTCAGAAAGCGAGTGTAGATCTCTCCAAGCCTGAGAAAACTGATACAGATGCACCAGCCACTCCAACTAGCCCTACCAAATTCCCCAGCCGCGACGCTCTCCGCAGACCAGAATCACGAGGATCTGCACAGGGGGCCGTTGCGCAATCGCCCGATTTGGGTCAGGGTCCGCCCGAGAAAATTACCGACCGTGAACAACTTCCTGCTCCTGAATCGGCCGGACACATAGCATCTACGCCCAAAGGACAGCCAGACACCCTGTCATCTCCCAAAATGGAGACGGCGAAGGACTCTGCTGCCAGCCCAACGTTGGGAAGCCCCGCCGACAAGGCCGAGAAGCCGGCCGTTGGTGCCAAATCGCCCGGCCTCCGCGGGGCTAACCCCCCTGCATCCAAGCCTGAGGAGTCGAAGCCAGACTTCCGCTCCGCATTGAAGCACCGCCAACGCCAGTCTGAGAGCGTGAAGAAGGAAGAGTTGGAGTTCCAAAATGTATTCGGCAAGCTCAGGAAGACGCACACCGAGAAGTTCGTCGCTCCGGACACGTTTAAGGAGAATATCAACCGAGGCAAGGATGGCCTCAACATTACCGGTGGCCCGGCTCCGCGCGTGAAGAAGGATGAGTTCAGGGACAGCCTTGTCAAGCAGAGGCAATCCATTCAGATGAAGGCGGAAGAGAGCGGGGGTTTGCACGTCAGAACGGGGTCTCTCGCGAAGCCCGCAGAGCCTATTGCGGAGGCTCTGGAGAAGCGCAAGCTCCTTGGCCGCAACGGAAGCGTCTCCAAGTTTCCGACCTCGCCAACAAAGGAGGAGCCGCCTCCCGCAGAGCCTAAGCAGTCGACCGAAGCACCGGAAGCTTCGGAAAAGCCTGTTTCGCCCGCGAAGGAAGAGCCTCCCGCCAAACCTTCTTCGCCCGTAAAGGAAGAGCCTCCCGCAAAACCTTCTTCGCCCGTAAAGGAGGAGTCACCGGCCAAACCGACTTCACCTGTCAAAGAAGAGGCCCCTGCCAAACCAGCTTCACCCACGAAGGATGAGCCTCCAGTCAAACCGGCTTCTCCCATTAAAGATGAGCCTTCGGCAAAACCCGCTTCGCCAGCAAAGGAAGCACCTCCAGCCAACGAAGCCCTCGCGAAGTTGAGGAGCATGCGCGAAAGGAAGGCCACTATTTCATCCAAACCGGATACGGCCCCAAAGGATGCTGACGCTCCGGCAAAGCCAGTCGGAAAGCTTCCGGGGAAGCTGGCACTGGCGGATCGATTCAATAACCTGCCTGACGCCTCAAAGCCTGCCCCGATACCAGGCAGGCCCAGCCTGAAGCCTGTAGGGAAGCTTGCTGATCGCTTCCCTGGAGCAGGCGGAGCGCCGAAGTCACCACAGTCGCCGCAGAGCGATGCATCTTCGCCATCCAAGCCGACCGCCAAAGTTCCTGGAAAGCTTGCAGATCGTTTCAACGCCACGGACTCCTCCAAGCCTGCTTCAAGCGCAACCGATGAGCCTGCGGGCAAACTTTCAAGCAGGGCATCCGGAAAGCTAGCCGATCGCTTCAACCCTAACCTAGCTGCTATGCTTGCTCGCGGCGGGCCTTCCCCTGGTGCAAGGGATTCTGGTTCGGCTGCTGCGGCAAGCCCTGCCGTGGAACCGGATGCAGGATCTACCAAGGAGCTTACACATATGACCAAGGGCCGCGCTCGTGGGCCGAAGAGAAGGGCTCCTAAAACTGCAACTACTCCTCCCGCGGAACCTGCTGCAGAGATCGCATCCCCACAGCCTGTCCGGAAAGCTTCAGTTGTTGCAAACGTTGCTCTCGTCAAGGACCAAGACGTTTTACCGAGCTCTCCCACCAAGACCGAGAAGCCTGAAGAGTCCAAGCCTGCTTCGCCACCTCTAGAGTCGAAGCCCAAGCCAGTCGCCCCCGCCAAGTCAGCTGAGGTATCGAGGAGGGTGTCGGCTAAGCTCGACAGCCCCACGGAGCCTCCAGTCCCCGCCAAGAGCCCCGAGTTGTCGAGGCGTATCTCCGCGAAATTCGAGCAGCCCGCTACGCCGCCGTCGCCAGGTGTGAAGAGTCCAGACCTCGCAAGGAGAATCTCCGCTAAATTCGAGCAGCGAAAATCTCCTCCACCTGAGCCGTCTACCCCGAAACCGTCGGAAATGTCCAAGAAAGCCTCCGGCAAATTCGACTCTCAGCAGTCCACGATGGAGCTGAACTTGTCCGAGGAAACCAAGACCGATTCGCCCAAGAAGGTCGAGACTCCTACCGAAGAAGCTGCTCCAGCCAAGCCCGCTTCTCCCACGAAGGTCGAGTCGCCAGTCAAGCGGGCAAGTCTTCCCAAGAAGGAACCCGAGATTAAGCCCGCTCCCCCCACAAAGATCGAGTTGCCAGTCAAGCCGGCCAGCCCTCCCATGAAGGAGCCCGAGATCAAGCCCGCTTCTCCCGCGAAGGTCGAGTTGCCAGTCAAGCGGGCAAGTCTTCCCAAGAAGGAACCCGAGATTAAGCCCGCTCCCCCCACAAAGATCGAGTTGCCAGTCAAGCCGGCCAGCCTTCCCAAGAAGGAGCCCGAGATCAAGGCTGCTTCTCCCACGAAGGTCGAGTCGCCAGTCAAGCCCGAAAGCCCTTCCAAGAAGGAGCCTGAGATCAAAGCTCCCTCACCCAAGGCTGAGTCACCCATCAAGCCCAGCAGTCCGTCAAAGGAAGAGACCACTGCCAAGCCGGGGTCACCCACCAAGCCAGATGCCCCGGCTAAGTCGGATACCAGCGCCAAGTCGGATATCGCGAAGAGAATCGCTGCCCTCAAGCAAGGGGGTGATCAAGCTGGCCCCTCGCAGCCTGGTTCCCCAAAGCCCCTCTTCTCTGGTGCATCCCGGTTGAGCAAGGATATCAAGTCTCCCACGAGCCCGTCCGGGTCAAACCCGAGCACTCCGACCGTTGAGTCTCCCAAGCCGCAGAAGCCGCTGCCACAGACTCCTGCTGCTGAAGAAGAAGCAAAGCCTCCGACTCCCGCTAAAGATCAGCCTGAGACCAAAAGCGCTTCGGTTAAGAACGCCGCTGCAATGTGGGGGCGCCAGCCCGAATCTGCTTCTCCTGATACACCCAAAGTGAAGTCGCCCATCAAGCTTCCCACGAGGAAGGATGAGCAAGAGGCCATGGAGAATGCTGGTCTGGTAAAGCCAGAGGAGCCCAAGCCCATCGGCCTTGGAATTGCCGCTCTGACCAACAACAAGGAGAGCTACGTTCCTACTCCTAGCGTCAGGATTAGCAAGGAGCTTCCAGCGCCGCCGACCAAGACCCCCATGTCTCCTCCGACCTCCGCCGGAGCTCCTCCTCCAAAGCCAGTGAAGAAGGACTCTATCTCCTCGATCCGCAAGCCTTCTCAGGAGTCGCCTATTCCCCAGCAATCCGAGGCCGGGCAGCTCTTTGCGGAATTCTTCGATGACGCCCCGGTCACTTCCGGCAAGCTGGACGTTGACGCGCACAGTGCTCTTACCAAGAGCCCGCTTAGTGGAGATAGGGTCAAGACCTTGAAGAAGGAGATCCAGGAGATTTCGGGAGACGGCAAGCTGACGCCCATCCCACCTCAGGAGGAGCATATTCTCTTTGACAACTCGATGTACCTCTGCAACCATGCGTTTGCATCTTCGAATGGTGCAAAGCACACCGAGGTTTACCTTTGGACTGGCTCTGCTGTGCCGGAGCCGGCGGTCGAAGATGCCCAGCTGTTCGCGCGTAAGGCTGCGCGCGATGTGGGCGGCAAGCTCCTCATCATCCGACAGGGCAAGGAATGCCCCAACTTCTTCCAGGCCGTTGGAGGAATCCTCGTTACCAGGAAAGGAAGTCGCACCGATCACTCCAAGCAGTATATGCTTTGCGGCCGCCAGCATTTGGGCCACATGGCCTTCGATGAAGTCGAGCTGTCGATCAACAACCTTTGCTCAGGCTTCCCGTACCTCGTTTCATCTCGTACTGGACTTCTCTCTGGAAAGATTTTCCTGTGGAAGGGCAAGGGATGTACCGCTGAAGAGCTCGGATGCGCCCGTCTCATCGGCATGGATCTTGGCCTGACGCCCGAGATTGAGGAGGTCGAAGAGGGCCTGGAGCCTGCCGCATTCCTTGAGGTCTTCCCTAAACCCGAGAACGGCAAGGAGAAGAAGGTGCCGCGTTCGGCGGACCACTGGAGGCTTAAGGCCAAGCACGAGAAGTATGGCGTTCGTTTGTTCCGCATTGACGAGAAGCCGGTGCAAACCGGCGGTAGCTTCCAGGTGAGCTCATTATGGCCCGTTTCCTTCGTGCGGCGAGTTTCGGCGGCGAGCACCACAAGTACCCAAGGACCTTCATCACCAACAGAGTCATCTCCCCCGCAGAACAATTCCGGTCCTGCCGCTAGTGGTGTACCGAAGCCGAACATGACGGCGGATGTGGTGGAGATTGCGCCGTTCAGCCAGATGGACCTCGAGGCTGAGAACATTTACGTTCTCGATGCCTTCTTCGAGATTTACATGTAAGTTTACCCCCTTGAACCCCCCACCATGGAAACCACTTTATTAAACAAAAGCTCTCTTCAAACAGCATTGTCGGCGCTCTTTCCCGCGGCCAGTCGCACGCCTTCAGCACCGCCCTCATGTTCGCCCAGGAATACGGTATCCTGGCCGCGTCGCTTCAGGACAGGCCCTTCATTCCCGTCTCGACCGTCGTCCTTGAGGGCGTGCCGCGCGACATGAAGGCCGTCTTCCGCTGCTGGGAGGACCAGATGCAGCCCACGGCCGCCCTCATGGCCGGCAAGCCGCGCCGCGGCAAGAGCCTGCGCATCGTCGGTCTGCAGGCCGCCATCGCCGCGACCAGGGAGAACGGCGCCGCCTCGTCTTCAGCGATCATCTAAATCGATCAGTCGGCTTTCTTCACGTGTGTGAGTGTGTGTGGTGTTATTAATGGCAGAAGTAATACGGAACGATGACGTCAAGGCATTACCGACACGTTCTTGCAAAAGGCTGGAGGGGTGTTTTCATTACGGGGTGGAGAGAGAAAATATACGATGGCAATGGCGCTTTTTGGGTGGTGTTTCTAACCGCTAAAGTTGCGAAAGTCAATGAAATGGATAAAGAGGGAAGGTTCGGTCCGATGAAAAGGAATGGACGGGGTAATTGAAAAAGGAAAGAAGAGAAGAAACAAAACAAAAGCAAGTGTATTCGTGTAGATAATATCTGTTAGTCCCATTTCTTTTTTCTTTTCGTCTTGTTTTTTGTTTTCCCTCTTCCCTCTACTTTTTTTGCATTCTTGCATCTTTTGTTTTCCTCCTACTTGGAGGAAAAGGGGAAAGGAAATCATAACAGAGGAAAAGGGCTGGAACCTGAACTTGGGTTTTTGTGTGTCTTGCATCTGCTCGGCTTTTTTTTTTCTGCTTCTCTCTCCTCTTTTTTTTCTACTTGTTTTTTATTCTCTGATTAGCATTACTAGCGTCGAGTGCCCAGGTTCCTTCTTGTTTCTCAGTCCATGGTTGTATCGATGGACCTTTTTCTTCTTCTTTTCTCTTTTTGTTTTACTTTCCTCAAGTCGCATTTCGGGATCAATAGATGGAGTTAATGGCAGGGGTGTGTTCTATATTGCTTGCTTAGGTAGTGTGGGATCTTTTCCCACTGTTTCCCTTTCGTCTTGTGATGGGGGTTCAGCGTAGTGACATCGAAGTACAATGAGAAAAGGTTGAATGTCTTTTCCCAACTGATGCGGAGCAAAGATGAGAGGGTGATATGTGTGAGAAAGTTACATGTATGTGTTTTCCTGGTTGATTTCTCCACTTGGTATGTCGAGCTTGCTTTTGGTAAGCCGCAGATCGGCAAATATACGAGGTATTGCAGCCGAAGGCTAATGCGGAGAATAACAAGGTCGAAACATACGTGCGTATTGGAAGCTATCGTCCGGACGAGAATGTAAAGTTGTTTACGCAACATTTACGTCCCGATGATAGCTTCAACGGCCCACGACATGAGCCCTCATCTCCACTGAAGCTTTTAATCGAGTGCCCATGAGAATCTCAAGCTGCTTCTCAGCCTGCAAAATGCATGGGCGATAGTCAGAAGTTACTTGAAAGTGATTGGTGGGAAACGCGCCCATCACATAGCCTTATCTTGGGGGCTGACATTGGGGGCTGACAAGTCGCACCTCCGCACGCCGCAAGGCTTTGACAAACCCAACCCGCTCGACCATCATTCTAACAGCAGAGACCCTCGGTTTGAGCGCCATGACACGAAAACTAGGTCTTACATGACCGCGTCCATCAACTATGTCCGTGCCAAAGGACCACCAAGCTACGAGGCCAGCAGCTGAACCAAGGCCCAGCGCCTTCCGACCAGATACGGTATACAGATTGCGAGGGGTGCCAGATCGATTCCAACGAAGCGATATTCCAGATCTTTTGAGAAAAGCCTTGGGCGAAACCGATGGATTCCCCGTCGAAGTCGGCTCGCTAGCGCAGAGCCCGCACCGGATTGGCGAGAAGGTTGCAACTGTCACTCTACCGGAAGCAAGTAGAGTCTTGTCAATAATCAATACAAATAAGGACAATGGGAAAGAGTGGCCTCTGGGTTTGGATCTGCGTGAGGGGGGCATAGTTGATCTGCATCTGGACACACATTTCTACGGCTTCACCCCGCTACATGACGGGGAAGATTCTGAATGTACGAGAGAGTAAGTGGATATTGCTCATTCTCCTACCGCATTCCTTACGAGATCACGAGAGCTTAGGGGTCTCGCATTGTATGATTCCTCAGTGCCCCCGTGCACTTCTCCATTCAACGCAATGCTTCTACTTCCGTGGGAACTATCTTTGTCGAGTTTCTACTAACAATGAAACCAGCATTATAGCCATCTCAGGGCTTAATGGCCACGCCTTCGGATCCTTCAAACAGCGAGGAGGCTCATGGATGTGGCTCCGAGATGGGTTGCCAAAGGATCTACCAAATACCAGGATCTTTACTTACGGCTACGACACACAGTTGCAAGGAAGCTTATCCATTAAGAACCTCACTGATGTTGGCATATGTCTTCGCGCCGCTTTGAATGACTTCTTCCAATCAGCCAATGTAAGTTCTCATCCCTGCATGAGTTATGTACGCGCCGCATCGATTCTTCTCATTTCCTTTTTTCTTTTCACAGAAAAAAAAAACCGACAGATGTAGGTAGATGAAGTTATCATCCGGACGTAAAAGTTTCATGATTAATTAGACGTTTACATCCAGAAGATAGCTTCATCTGCCCACGACATGAGCGAAAATTCAATTCGCAGATCATGGCGGCTGCTGCCACGACGGAAATGATGGAAGGGCTAATACTAAATGTGCAGGCCGATTCTCGTCCAAGACCTCTTTTATTTGTAGGGCATAGCCTAGGAGGCTTGGTGATCAAAGAGGTTGGTAGTATGCTCCTTCAGCACCCTCACTTCTATCTCCCGAAACATGTACTTACAATTATTCACTCTTCGCATAAATAGGCGTTTTTGCACATGAAGGAACCCATGTACACCAGAATCGTAGAAGCTACTTATGGCTTTTTCTTCTTCGGCGTCCCGAATCTTGGCATGGCGATAGAATCTTTGGTGCCAATGGTCGGCGATCAGCCCAATCGTAGCTTCCTTGAAACTTTGGGAAGGAACTCTGCATTGTTACGATGCCACCAAGAACAATTTTGGGCGGTTTTCAGGTCCAGTCGTGTTCAAATTTTGGGATTTTACGAGACAAAACTGTCTCGTACTGCATGCGACGTAAGTGTGCGTTATCTGGCTGAAGTCGGCGGTCCCAACTAACACGCAACACAGGAAAATGGAGTATGGAAAATGCAAGGCCCCAAAGCTTTACTAGTGGACTTCGCCTCAGCCACCGTTGGGAGTCATCAATATCACCCGATTGATCGTGAGCACTCCGATATGGTCAAGTTCAACAACGTGGACGATTTGAACTACCGGGCTGTTCTTAGTTACGTAAGACAGCTGAATGATGGCTCGATCCCATTAATGCGAGGTGTGATGAACTTTGTTATATGTCCCCTCTTGGGGTAGTATTGACATCGTTTAATAGGCAACACAGCACCACTTTCTAAGGGTGATAAAGGTGAGCCGTGGCTAGCACACATAATCAAACATCATACTAATACAATCCCAAGACTGTCTAAAATCACTGGCTTTTCCCGGTCAAGACTGGCACAAAGATGGCGTTATAAGCGTAGAAGGCACTTGCGATTGGATCTTTTCGCACGACGTCTTTCAGAATTGGAACAGGGACCCAAGGCAGCTTCTCTGGATCCGCGGAAATCCAGGAACTGGCAAGTCTACTATGATGAAGCACATCTTCAACTTCTTGGAAGAACGCAAACCACAAGGGCAGACGTTGGCGACATTCTTCTTCAATAGTAGATCTGGAGACAAAGAGTCCTTAACAACACTTCTCTCCTTATACAAGGCTTTACTCAACCAGATCTTGTATCAGTCACCAGATTATCTTCCAGAGCTGAACAAAAAATACAAATCCTACCAGGACGCTCAGGGAGGACTTTGGAAATGGTCTGTGGACGAGCTTCATCGCTATTTCGCGAAGGTAGTCCCGGCAATCTCGGCGGAGCGTCACATCTGCATCCTTGTGGACGCACTCGACGAGTCTGGGGAAGAGAATGCTCGCAAGCTCATTGAGCAATTTCAAGAGACTTTGGTCGCTGTGAAGAAAGCTGGCGGTGTTCTCAAGATATGTTTCTCATGCAGGCACTATCCGATTCTTACTCTGGAGGACGGCCAGACTATTACTATGGAGACTGAAAACCGGAAAGACATCAAAATTTTTGTTCAGAAGCGCTTGAAGCCTTTTGGCCGTCACGCAAGCGATCTCGAGAAAAAAATCCTGCACAAAGCCGAAGGCGTTTTCCAATGGGCAAATCTCGTTACCAATCAAGCCTTGGATCTTCAATTCGAAGGACAAAAAGTGGAGACAATACTTCGGAGAATTCAACGCATTCCAAGGCAGCTCGAAGATTTGTACAACAGTCTGCTGTCTTGGCCCGACCAGTGCCAGGAACGAAAAAACCAGAGAAAAGCTTTGGAGCTTTTCCAGTGGATGTTATTCGCCAACGGACCCTTTACCCTCAAACAAGTCCGATGCGTTCTCGATATCGACGAGCAAATGCAAGAAACACCTGTGGAGAAATATTTAGAAGGATTGCAATTCATAGAAGATGAAGATCGTGTCAGGCGAGCCGTCAGAACCCTTTCGAGGGGGCTGGTAGAGTTCCGTTCGCAGTATTCTTTGTCTTATGGGAATGTTGACGTTCTGGAGCCAATTCACCAAACCGTTCGGGAGTATCTCCTAGAAAAAGGTCTACGGCAGCTGCAGGGCCCTCTAGTCGGATTTCCTCCTACAGACGCGCATTACCAGATATTCAAGACGAGCGTCAAAATTCTCTTCCTGGAAGGGGTTCTGAAACAAAGAGTAGTGAAAGACGTGGGTTTAATTCAGTTTCTGGATTACTCATTATCGAACTTGGGTTATCATTTCTGGAAGACCGATCAGAAGAAAGTCGATCCAGAGGAGTTTCTTGATCTGTTTCAATGGCCATTGAAGTCTCAGATGCCCACAGAATGGCACAATTGCTACTGGAACAACTTCGGGTATGTGAGTTACGACTGCCCATTTTCCTCCAATAACAAATCTGTGCAACAATTCCACTGGCCAGGAAATAGCGGTTCGACTTTGTTACATTTGGCTGCGTTCGTCGGGAATACAAGCATCCTGGAATCGGTAATCAAACGCGACAATAGCCATTACCTTCATGCTGAGGACGGCAGGGGGTGGACACCTTTGTCGATAGCCGTCGGAATGAATCACGAGGAGTTCGCGCTTCGGATCCTCTCATATAACCAGGTCTTTGAAATTAAGGAGATTGATCTTTACGGTATTGTTGAGACAACCACCATTACGCACGAAGCTGCCAAGCATGGACTGAACAGAACGCTGAAGAAACTGCTCGACGTTGGAGTTGATGTGGATGGTCCCCAGGGCTTTCGGCCAAGTCCTCTGTTTTCGGCAGCCTGCAAGGGACAACTGGAGACGTGCCGTATACTTCTGAACCACCAAGCAAATCACCAAATCGCAGACCCTTTGTTAGGGACGTTACTTTCGGTCGCAATCCGATGGCGCAACAAAGAATTGTGTCGTTTATTGGTTCAGAATCGCGATGGGAACTCGAGTCGTTCGCCAGCCCCTACAGGAGCCGATGTATACAACGCACTGTGGCCGAGCAGCTCATACGAAGACTGGGGACAGGGATATAAATTCAAAGATGAACACGAGTACGCAGATTCCATCTTCAGAAAGATCTCGAGTCAAAAACACGGAGACTTCATCAAGGAAGTTTTTGGTCCTATAAGCACTCCTCTGCATGATGCTTGTGCGCGAGGAAACATTGAGGTTGCATCTTTCCTCATCAGCAAGGCCGGAATCGATGTCAATTGTGAGGATGATGCAGGAAGAACCCCACTTTTTCGGGCAGTTCAAGAAGAGCAACACGCTATAATAGAGTGGCTGTTTCGGAATAATAAAGTCATTTATTTATCCGGGGATGACTGGTCACAGCTACCGGGAAACACTATGGTTAGGGACACATACCGGCAAGTGGTGGAAACGCACTGGACCGATACACCTGGTCTTCAGTTATCACTGCCACAAGAAGACCCCAATATGGAAGAATACAGGCAATGGGCATTGGAGGCTTTGGAGGATTCCCAAAATTGCAAAGAACCAGAGGTGGATGATGGATCGTATATGCACGGATCCGTAGAGTTCGAATAGAACGCTTTCTCCTCCCTTCTAACCATGTGTGACAGTCATGAGGAAATGAATGCGAAAAGAAGGAGGATATATGGCGGTGGATATTGGAAGGACACAATAATTCGTTAGCATCTCTGAGAGGGGGGGGGGGGGGGGGGGGGCTTGGTGGCCGCCCCAGTATGGCACCGCGTCCATTGTGGGAGTTGGGTTTAGAGGACTCTACATGAGTACGCACAACGTACGATAGGACGATACCAACGCAAAGCACATTCATTAATCCTGAAAGACGCTATAAGAACGCTTGCACTGTTTCGTTTCCTTCTGCTTTGCCCTTTATGCTTTACTTTTTGGAAAGTGGTTATCAGAAAAACTATGGGCAGATTCTACATACACGTCCGGATGATAGCTCCAACTACTCATGACATGAGATGATTCTGGGGCATTTGAATGTTTTGCTTTCAAACATTACTTGATCAAATCTTTAGTGGAATATTGCGTGTTTAGCCCTAGTCACTGATGCAGGAGATATTCTGGTTCTTGGTGGTATGTTTGCATATAAAGTGGCAACCTAATTCAGTACGTACTACCATAGGTCGCAGATTGCAGTAAAGCGTAACAGTTTTCAGAGTCTGCTATGCGACACGAACCTTCTTCCGCCTGTCTTCCGAGTCTGCCTCGAAAGCGCCCTGATCCTTATTACTCTCTATATCGGCACCCGGGCCAATTGCCTTCCCCAGCCGCTTTCGCGGATGAAAAACATTACTAGCAGGCCTCGGACGTCCCTCGTTCCTGCTCGGGTTCTGCCGGGCGCTACCAACCTTGAACAACATCGGGGCCGCCGCCGGCGGATGCTCCTCAGCAGCGGCTGGACGGTCATCACCTGCGCTTGCTGCCTCTTGATTGCGGGCCTTCGCAATCTCTTGCTCGGGCGCCTTCACGATCTAGTCCTCCAGCAGCCCCTGCTCGCGCTTCACCTCAGACAATTTCTACCAGCCCTTCCCGATCGTTTCTCTCCGCCGCAAGACCCCGACACTGGCGTCGATCCACACAATCCAGAACCCCGCCGTCTTTCTCCTCGATCCTACACACACACTCGCGACCAAGGTGCTTCGCGAACGCGGTGAGGCTGGGCTAGCGGGTGGCGTTGAGGTGTTCACGTGGTACGGGTCGGCGATGTAGGTCTGGTAGAAGCGGTTGACGTGGACGGGCTTCCCGCCGTGGCTGATGCGGAGAAGATGGATAGAGGCGGAGGCGAATTGATTCGATTCGAGTTGTCCTGCAGGACGGTGGGAAAGTCTTCACGTAGGAATCTCATTTTGCGGACGTGGCTCTCCGAATTGACGGCATCGGAAGTCATTCTCGTTGCGGCATTGCTTCATCTTGGCGGTTCGGTGGTTGTGGAGGGGTTGTTTTCCCTGTGAGCTAGATGTCCGTGAGCCTTATTATTAGCAATCTCCAGAAGAGCAGGTCGGTCGCAATGTGAAAAGCGCAGGCGGTCGCTGTCATTTCAACGACCCAAAAAGGGGAGGCAGTGAGCGCAGCAAGAGCTTCTGCATGGTTGTGCAGGTGAGCAAAGTCGGGAGTGAGAAAGGCGACAGGATTTGGGGTTGTGGGTGTATTGCAGTGAGTTGGTTTACAGTCGCGGGAGCTAGAGGAATAGGGCGGGATAAAGCTCGGCTATAGTCGCTAATTGGTGGCAGTGGGGCAGGGGGGTGTGCGCTGTGCGCTGTACATTTCCCAACACCAACACCAACACCACAACGTTTAAGTTCTTCACGATGTTCCACCCACGCCAACAACACCCCTCATCAACACTTCGGCATTTGTTGCCACCCTGAAAGCGTGCAAGCCCGCAGAAGGCTGCGTATTGCCATTATTTTCTCCATCCATTTTGCACTACCATGGCTACTCTCCTTTTCGCCCTGCGACTATGGCTCGCACGAAAAATCTACGGCGAGCTTGCTCCCGGACTAGTCAAGATAGGATCCCGCAGGATCATCAAAGGCCCCTGCCAGGAATCCGAGGCCGAAGCCATGGAATTCGTCCGCAACAACACGTCAATCCCGGTGCCCGCCGTCTTCCACACACACCGCATCGAATCCGGCTTCTACATCGAAATGGAGCGCGTCAAGGGAAAGAACCTGGAACACGTATGGAACGACTTGAGCGTGGAGCAGAAACACCAACTGGTAAACAGCCTCGCCGGTTACGTCAAAGAACTACGAGCCTTACCCGCGCCCGCGGCCGACCTCGTTGCGTCCGCAAAGCAACACAACAAACTACGTGACGCACGCGTAGGATCGGCCCCATTCGGTCCGTACAGCACACATTCCGACTTCCACTCCTTGCTCCGCGGCCATATCTCCCTCGACAAGGCATCCGATACTTTCGGTCCCAACGTTATTGAATGCCACGTAAAGAAATACCAGACTCTCTTCACCCACGCCGATCTCAGCATGCGTAATATCATGGTTGACAACGGTCACATCACCGCGATCATTGGCTGGGCCTTCGCTGGCTGGTATCCCGAGTACTGGGAATTCACCAAGGCTCATTACCGCCCATGTGACATACCGGATTGGTACGACCTTTTGGAAAATGCGCTGGCGAGGTACGATGATGAGCTGGAAGCCGAACGTGTCTTGTGGTCAAAGCTCGATCAGCCAGGAGATCAGCATCCCCCCTCGACAGCTCGCTCAAAGGCCGCCAAACCTCAGGAATAACCCATCTGGTAATGACGAAGATCCAGTATGCATGTGCATTCGTGATAAACAAACCATGGAAGAATAATTAATAGAATTACATGCAGGTACAACTACCATAAAACCTATCCCCAGATTAACCCGTTACAACCATTTTTAAGTAAAGTAATAGATCCTTTATGCTTATCCGGGCCTCTCTCCATCACGTTGTCTACAAGTCTTAACCCCTAATCCACGACGCCATCAATGCTCAAATTTCTCTCTGCCATATCGGGCTTGCTCCAACGCCCGTTGTCCACGGAACGCACTTTTCCACCGTGCTCCCGCTTCAGCTCCCACTAAAGTATCATCACGAACATCTCCACTCCCTCGACCAACCCGCACCACAGCATCGTCCACTGCTTCACCGTCATCGATGTCAGCCCCACCCATGACTCGCTCTGCCGGCATCCGACCACGTCCCTCCCCTCCCTCGCCGCCGCGCCGTGCGGGTTGAGGAAGGGTGCCGGGCGCGCGCATGCCGGAAGGGGCTGAACGCTTCCTCGCGGCGCTGCCTTTGTCGAGTAAGGGGCGCGTGGTAGAGGGAGAATGGGGAGGTGGAGAACTGTGTTAGCTGGATGGCGCGCGTACGGCGGTGCGAGGGTTGGACGGCGCGTCGTGGTGGTGGTGGTGGCTGGCTCGACGACGGCGGGCATCTGCTGGATTTGGATTGCTGGAGCACGCGGACGCGCGGATGCAGGATGCGGCGATGGCGATTTCGGAAGTGGTGGGTTTTTATGGGAAGGAAGGAGGGGAGCTGGAGGCTGACGGTAATAGTAGTCGTTCGAACCGGGATCGCGAGAAGGGTCGGTGCAAGCCGAGGGGAGAGCTATCTATAAGTCGCGGAAGAGGGGAGAGTTCTAAACTACAAATATTTTACACATGCCAATCAGGTTATTGCCACAGAGCAATATGCACATATTAGCTGTCATATGGCCAATCTTTCTCATAGATCTCGCCGCTGTCCACAAAGTGCTTCTTGCACTCGGCCAGCTTGTCCTTCGTCTCTCCGTAACTTTCATGGTCGATTGCGCCGTCCATGGGCCACAGCGAGCCCACACGCCACTTCACGCGATTTTCAAGGGCATATCCATGCCCCCATATTTCCTTGTCTCTGCGCAGCCTTCTAACGTGTCTGTGTGTAAGCTTAACCGGAAAGGGAGCACCCCTGCTCTTCTTCTGCACGTGCCGGAATCCTCTCTTCCACAGCTTCTGCAAGCCGATAACTTCGTACGCCATGATCACTTCGTCCTTCTCGAAAAGATTCTCCGCCTCTTCCATGTAGGCACCAGCGGTGGTGGACCCATATCTGTCTGCATGAAGGATATCAGGTTTTTGGTGCAGGTGCAATATCTCTCTGGCCAGCTCGTGCCATATGTCCTTCTCGCAAAAGGGCTCGTCGTCTTCGCCTCTCATGATCGAGCTTTCCTCGTATCCATATTCGGCACCAGCTTTGCGATCCCAGCCCCAAAATCCAGGCCATATTTTCTGCTTGAAGAGAGGAGCGATCGGCGCATTGTGCCATCCGGTGATGCCGGTGATTTTGCCAGGGTCGTTGACGTCGACCAGAATCCTGTCGTCGGAAAGAAGGTTGTGCCACAGACGGTACTGCGAGATCGGGGAAGGAGGAGTTGGAATGATATGCTCAATCAGCTGCAGACACATTTTGCCGGCGAGGTGCTTCTTCGCAGCCGTAGGCCTGTAGGTGCGCGAGCCGAGGATCGATTCGAAAGACAGCGGAAGCTGCGGCGCGGTATCCACTGCTTGCAGCTCTCGCTTGACGATAGCCTTGAGGTACTCGACAGCGCTGGTCCCTGTACCCTCGTTGGTTAGCGAGGAACAGAGCATACTTGAGTTCCTCAGGTAAACTCACAAGGGCCACGGTCGCATTCCAATGTACACCTGCCATTCGACACCCACTGAGGTCCCATGAGTGGTCCAATCACGAACCTTGAATCATTGATTTCCTCTCCTTCTGGTGTGGAATAGACAAAATCTTTGGGGGAGGTGACATCGCCTTTGTAGTATATTGAGCCGATGTTACGGAAAGTCATTCCCAGAAGAGACTTCTCAAGCTCGAAAATCTGTTTTGCAAGCGCAAGCACGTGGTGTCTGCCGAACTCCTCGCTGTCATTGACGGTGTCAAAGGGGACGCCAGGAAGCTTCTGCATGAGGATATATTCGGCGCCGACGGGGTTCTCAGAGCCCAGGCGAGAGTTCCAGTCCAGCACTTTTGGAGCAGGCAACTTCAAAGTAGATCGAGCCTTTGGCACTAGTCAGCGTGATAAATATCCATGCAGATGTAGGTATCAGTACTCACGAAGTCCACTGTGGCTACTTGGTTCGCGCAAGTCAGGTGCGGGATGCTGACATGCGGCAGCGGTATCTTGGCGATCAGTTGTTTTCCATTTCCCATCAGGAGCTCGTAGCACTTGTGGTAGTGATCCTCTGATATTTTGGTGATGCTCTGAAAGGGCGAGTTATCCGAAACTCGGGAAGCGGCGCGTCCGAGGGCATCTACGTTAAACTCGACTCGATGCCGTGCCATGAAGTCTGCTTCGCCGGCCACGTACCGGTTGCGCGTCCATTTGAAGAGGGGCTCGTCACCTGAATCATTAGCTCACAGTTTGTAAAGCTTCTTCATCATCTGTTTACCTCTTCTCCCGCCGCGGCGTAATGGGCGCGCCGAAACTATCCGTCCCGGGTCATGGGGGAGCCATCGATTCACATGGTCCACTCTGGGGAACATTGCGGTATTGTCGGAGAGATGTGTGCTGGGACAACGATACGTGGAAGTGCGGGGATCTGATCATTCGGACAGTGAGCCGCTTGTGATATTCATTGAACCAGTTGAAAGCAAGATGTCGGATTACTATCAAGAGGTTTTACGGATTGCGGCGCAGCAAGCAGTGACTATCGATAAGCAACAGACAACGTGACGTCATCGGCGGTGAGTAGTAAATCTCTGGGACAATTACGAATTACCAAACCTGACCCATATTTGCCTCGAAAACTCTACACCCAACAAACTCGACCCTTCAAAGAAATTCAAATCTATCTTTTGACTCACAATGAAATTATTCATCCTACGTGGGGAGTTGAAGCTACCATCTGGACGTAGATGTAAATTTAATAATTTCACATTTACGTCCAGATGCGAGCTTCAACTACCCACGTAAGTGGAGCTTAGGTTCTGATGGAAATTAGTCACGATAGCTCAGATTTTTCGGAACCCACTGTGCCGAGGCCCGGGTGTCCAAGCCGCGACACGATCTACGGTCACCATGTTCCACTTTAGGAGCCAGTCCCAACGAAGCACTTTTGGTTGAATCGATATACGATAAGGAGCGCGGCTGCTGCTAGTCTTCACTGCCTCCGCTCACTGCCGTTGGTGGTACCCGCCATTGATGCCAGATTCTCCTAAACACCAAAAGGCTCAATATTCAATTCGATGTATCAGATACGACCTCTTCTCCCTATGCCTAAGGCTTAGGAGCGCATTCCATATCACCTCTCCTCTACGGCTCTTTGAAAAGGACTATTCGAATGCCTCAACTCCGCCAGTTTCGATTCAGCAGCTGACTCATAGCCCGCGGTCGTCTCTCCATCGATCTCATTTGACGAGATTTCTATCCCGTTGATCCCGTCACCTCTAGCTTCAGAAATGTTCTTTGAAATATCCACTCTCTCTGTTCCAAGTTCATGTGGTGCTGCAAAAAGATTGAACATCGTCGCTTGCGCTGTGCTACTCCTCATTCCTCATAATGAGCTCACCGTGTTGTCTAGCCCGTACGCGCTCCCTCTCAGACTCAGCTTTACAGGCGAACATCTCCCTCTCCACCTTATTCACCTACGTATATATCCGCACAGTCCCGATTGTAGGAGCGGCGATGAGGATAGTGGCAGGCCGAAAAAAGGCTAGTACGTTCCACAGCCCTTAATTGACAATCGCCCCCATTTGATAAGGACGTGGTACTCCCCGCCTCTGATATTACGCCACCTATTCTGACCATGCCACTTCCGTGTCGACAAAGTAGGCACTATAGCCCTCTGTACGAACAGGTTCTCAGAATTTCACAGCATGCGGACCGAACGACGGTGATGAGGTTTCCTCGGTGAGAAGATCAGCTGTGGGCCGTGGGGGTGGAACTGCAGAGCCGGTCAGCTACGGCTGTTGGAAAAGGAGGTGAGTCCATAAGCGGCAGGTGACATTTATCAAATGCAGTCTTTTTTTGGACGCTGACATGTAACAGATACACGAATATGCTATGAGGACTAGAGGTTCCTGTGGGTGTTACAAAAGGCAGTTAATTGTGTAACATTACGTACTTCCATGGAACACCGTAGAAAATAGATTCATGCACCCCAC
This sequence comes from Lasiodiplodia theobromae, assembly GCF_012971845.1. Lineage (NCBI taxonomy): Eukaryota > Fungi > Ascomycota > Dothideomycetes > Botryosphaeriales > Botryosphaeriaceae > Lasiodiplodia > Lasiodiplodia theobromae. The sequence goes on along the minus strand of NW_023336344.1, from coordinate 483,106 downwards.
AAGGTGCTACATACCGTAAATAAAGCAAAGCATCCAGCTAGAACCCATTCTGGTATACCAGTGGCGATTGATCTGCGAATATAGCCTGATTCTAGACTTCTCTGCAACGGCCCGGCCCCGATAATTGAGCCTGTAATTTTCTTTCAACCTTGCGGATATTCCTTCATCTGTACACGATTTTCTAACCAATGAGCGAGTCCGCTGCCGGACAGAAGAGGAGAACAAGGAATCAAATGATGACGAGGCTGCAGAACAGACGACAAGGCTGCAGAGCAGGCAACGAGCAGGCAACGAGCCTTACGTTCAGCTACTCAAGTAAGGGACTCCTTGTACTACCTAAAAGATACCTATTTTTGGGTTGTGATGGATGTTTCGAGGCTCTCAACAGTATTATTTAAGGATGCTTTAGGACCTAGAATCATCTACTTACAACACCAAGAAACGCAGAATGCGAGTGACTTCGAACATCGAAAAATCTCAAGTCAAGTTCGATCAACCTTATACCCTTCTTACCAGTCAGCTATGTCTTCCTTATCGAACCAAGACAATCTGAACTCCTACGCTGTCTACATGGGAGTATGGACAAACTGGGATCGCGGAAAGACGCTTGGCGCTACCTTGACGACGACACGCGCTCAAGGAAGCTTTCTGATCGCTTTTATCTCTCTGTTTGTAACTATCGTTGGTACCAGCTTCTGGAGAATCTGCTGTTTTGTTATGCATCATGGCTATTCGAAAGAAGCATCTCGCGACGGACTATACCATCAGCGACAGGCGATCCTTCGAAACTCAGCAAACGGTGCGGCCGGCCTTTGGAGCCTTTGCCAAGTCTTCCAAGCTTGGTACAAAACCGGCAAGAGCCCTTCTCGTCGAATGCTACCGCCTATTGCTCTCACGTTGATTATACTCGCAGCATTTGCTGTGGCCAGTACCTTTTCATCTCGGATTTCGACTCTTACTGGAAAAGAAGTGCTGCTCCAGGGTAACAGTTGTGGAAAAACTCCACATTCCATGAACACGACCGTCTTATCTCCGGTTTACACCATTTATCAGTTCCGAGTTCTCGCCGCTGGTGCTGATTATGTACAACAATGTTATGTCCACGGAATAAATAGATCTGGCTGCGGACAGTACGTCAGTGCGGCCATCGCATCGAAGATTTCCCGGGAAGCTGCTTGTCCTTTCGATTACAAAATCTGCAAAAGCTAGAGCTCTAATCTTCACATTGACAGCGGGTTCATCGACAGCCGTAAAGACCTTGGTCTCAACACACCCGAAAGCGAACGCTTCCTCTACCGACGCTTGATACACTGTGCACCTCTGGTGACAGAGGGCTATCGTCAGAAAATGAAGGATGACCGGGGACAGTCGATGATGCGGTACTTCTACGGGAAGCAGGGCGAAATTTCGAATTATACGTACGATTATCCGACTGATCAACCTTCGAGTTACAGGCCTGAGACTATGGGCTTCAACCTTGAGTATGTACATAATGAAATACTGTTAGTTTTTTGAAAACGACGTTGACTAATTCTATATTCCACTAGTACTGTCAAATACGACATCGTGAACGGGTCCCTGGACTACTACCCTGCGGTACTCATGCCCATCGAGGAATTGGAAAAGAAGGATGCGAGTGTGTTCATAACTTTCCTTTCCACAAATGAGGTTAGTTTTATCGGGAATTCAGGCGACCCATGGTACTCGACCAATATCCTTGCTCCTCATAACGACGGCATCATGGGTGCAGAGGTGTATGTCAGCGATGAGCCTGCATCTCCACTTGGATGCGTTTTACAGCATCAGCTTTGCAATCCAAACTTGGCCCAAGGCAATGATTGCTCACCATACTTTTCCACCTCTGATAGCAAACGACATATGAGGGCACTTTGGCCAGATGAGGCAGACCGCGACGCGGTAAAGTGGTCGTACAGCTGGTCCGCCGTAGGCGCCTTCGACATTGGTTCAGTAACAACTCAATTGCACACGCAAGCTTTAGAGTCGAACGCTGCAAGAGGAATATTTCAAGGGCGGATCGCCAATAACCAATGGCAGTTGGATGTCGAAAGATGGTTCAATATATCAATGGCCACGATACAACAACGGTGTATCGAAGTGGCAACCGGGTCTACCGATCCCGAAATGCGCAAATATATAGTTCCTCCATCTAACAGCCGACAGAAAAGACTATGCAAAAGCCAGGTACGTATTAAAGAGGTATTATAGCGTTGAAGTTACTAAACGACATACAGATGATCCTCAGCACCGCTTACATTAATTTCTCAGTTTTCGGACTTGCATCTATCTTCATCCTCGGTGGATTGATAATTATATCATCCTATACAATTGAACCATTAGCTCGCTGGATACAACGTCGCCGCAACCTCGACGTCTATGCTCGTCTCGAATGGACAGTTAATGAGACCCTCCAGCTACAACGCATGGCCCATGAGGAACTTGGACTTGGCTCTTGGCTGGACTGCGACAAAGACGTGCCAATCACCCAAGGGAGAGACCGACTCGCTGTAATTGACTTAGCAGAACTGTCTCACCCGAGGTTGAAGGCACCGCCTCCCATATTCGAGGAACTACTTGCTAATCCGGAAGGATCAGGCCGCCTTGAAGAAGAGGGATGATCCATAAAATGATGGTAAAACTGCCAAATGTACGGGAAATGGAGACTAGACTGGTTCATCGATAGGGCTCTCATTTGGTTTTGCAACGGCTGGGTCTTAAGGACTGGATTTTTAGAAAATGATTTATGTGAATGTCATGCTCCATTTTTATTGCGAGGTACTATCAGATAGCTGGGCGACTGCTTGTTGACTAGAGTTATAATTGCAGTTAACAACATGATCTTTCACGTACGACCATAGGTCGCAGAATGCAGGGCTTCCCGTCCGCTCAGCCGTACTTAAGCTGCGAACCGGCCGATTAGTACTCAAGTGGGTGACCATTGGGGAATCCCGGCTGTTGTACGTTTTGTGTTTTTAACAATCACTCACATCTCTTTTATAATCTACGTACACTGATGTACCTTTTTAGAGAAAACAAGCGTCGAAACAAGCTTATCTTCTCTAGTTGTCAAGCCCACGTTCAGGGTATACATAATGCAATCTGCAAGGTCCGACAAATTTTGACCAATAGATAAGCTACGATAAGGGCCTCCGGCGGTGGTGCTCGGCAATGCTTCAAGTTCGCAACGAGAAGAGATACTCTAATACTGTCACAGGTGGAAAAGCTGATCTGTGATAGATTCTTTTGAATAACAAAACCAACCTAATAATACATGTTACTCGTATGTTCCTCAATATCATTCATCAGTGATTCCTCATTCAATCCCTGGAGACAGCCGTCTATGACATCCGGTACGTCGAGGACCTCGACTGATGATTCTCGATGGCCGCTACTAAAGTCGCTCCGAACAGGGCTAGTCAACAGAATCTTGAGGCTCGATTTCTCCTTCTCAAGGTACCTGTCCAGACTTTCAAGCTCTTCAATCACTTTGTGCGTCCAATACCTCCGTCGGCGATCTTCATAGAAGGACACAGAGTCGATAATAACGCATACAGGAGAGTGCTGCAGCTCTTGCTTGACGCATTTACGCAGTAGCTTGAGAAGTCTTTCTGGCTCATCGAGATCGTCCAACGCTCGAATCTGAGGTGATGCTGGAATTTGGATTCTCTCGTTGCCGTTTTCAATCAGCTGTCCAATCAAGGCTTGTGTCATCTCCGACCAGCCCTCCAGGATATGCTGCCCACAAAACCAGTACAGCACGGTCGACTGGCCAGATGCAAGCAACGCGCGGATAAGCAGTGCAGAGAAGAAAGATGCGGAGGAGTTGCCGGTTTCGTGCCGATCTTCGCCCGCATTAATTTCGAGCAAGGAGAGACGCGGTGAGCAGAGCCAATCAGTGAGCTCGGGAGACTGTAGTATCCATGCTGTGCGGTCCTGGACATCGAGAGCGAATGTGTGCCCAATGGCGAGTGAATCATGCAAGTCTTGGTTGGTTTGGTCGTGCGAATAGACAAGATGATCGAGGAGGATACCTGAAATGGCGTCATGTTTAGTGTGGCTGAGATGAACAACAGGGTGCTTGCTCATCAGCTTACTTTTTTCTTTTTCTGCAATCAGCCGCTCTCTCTTTTTCAGCTCACGGGATTCTTTCAGCAAATTCTGCTGAGCTTCCCGGTCTAGATGCAGGCCCTTTGTTAGTTTCTGAACAAAGCTTAGATCTGAAACCCACGTACAATTCTGCTGTTCAATCTCGAACACACGTAGGTGTTTGAAGATGTCATTCTTCACTTGCATACCCCATTCCTTGAACCCTTGGACCTCTTGTCTAATATCTGCAATGGTCTGATGTTCATTCATCTTTGCTTCTTCATTGACAGCGTTTATCAAATCTTTGAAATCATCAATGCTTGCGGTGACTGTTTTGCCATAATCATCGAGACGGAATAAGGCACCAACGAATTTCTGTGCGGCGTTCTGCGCATACCAGCCAAGAGTATTTCGCAGAAATTTGAGGATCGAAACAAACAGCTGTGACACATGCTCTTCCAGCATCTTTCGGCGCTTCGAAAGCGCATAGATAGCGATGAGGTCACTAGAGCGGGCGATGGCGCGTGGAACTTCTTCCATCGCAGTGTATGTGTCTTCCCTCATCTTCCCCAGCTTCGATGCGGCCTAGGAAAAAAAACTTAGCTGACTTGCTTGGTTGCTGTGAATGAAAAAAGAGATTAACATACCTGAAGTATGACTGTAAGGCCGCCGCACACAAGAGAGGTTTCCCAAGATATTGAAGGGAGAAGCTTGATGCAAGTCTCTACGGGTACTCTGAATTTGTGGAATTTCCTGAATAGACCCCGTATATTTGCTTTTAATCCTTCGCCGTCACCCTTTTGCTTGTACGCTTCGGCTTCGGACTCAGCAATGCGCAATACATCATCCCACGTCATGACTTTCTGCTTGGAGAATTCCGTCTCGTAGCCGAGCCCGTGCTCGAAGTCCTTGAAGGCGTCCTGGAACAACCTTGCTTCCGTTCGCATTCTATCCGTGCCTTCGAGATCGTCAACCACGGGTAGGTCATCCGAGAGATACTGCCCCACAGCATCACTAAAGTGGGCAGGAGGCAGGCTTTGGAGGGTGGAATCGACGTTCGGTAGTCTCTCCTCAACGAATTCATTGGTAGCATGCTTTTTGAGACCGAAAATCCTTCTCGTCTTCTTCATTTGGAAAGGAAGTACTTAGTCCGGCTTATGAAGTCTTCGACTCTACAGACTTGCTGCAAGAGAAGTACCGATGATGCTCCGAGTTGGGTTGACTTGAAAAAGAGACAACAGTGGTGCTACTATCAATACAGCCAGGTATTAAGCTATGTTGGTTGATTTTCGCCTGAGCACCATTGTTTTAGTACCAGAACCAGTGAAGATATATACCGCGCTTATTGCTATCCGTTGAGGGCATCCCGGATAACGTAGCGAGCGCGATAGACAGCCTGCGCTGAAAATTTTTTCTGATCGTAAACTCCAGATTGCCGAGGAGACCCAGGAATAGTCGTTTATTGGATAGATTGCTCTAAGCCATGTGCTGTGGGGATTGCCAGCATTGCATTGTCGGAGGTGGGGCCAACCTGTAATATCCAAGTGCTTTGCGGAAAAGCTTCCTTACTCTGTCTATGAAGCATGCGCTGGAGTGGGGGCTATATTGGTAAATATGGGGGCCACCCACATTAGGGTCTGCAGACGGAGCTGCTTTAGCCGCATTCTCTTTCGGAGTTGTGGAGTGTGGGGCTTCGTTTGATTTCAGCTCCAAAGAAAAACAAAAATAAATCGAACATATTTACTGCAGAGGCGTTTTACAGCCCACAGTAAGCGCGAAGATCTCGGATGAAAATGACCCTGCGTCACTATATCCTCAAGATGCAGGAGCCTAAATTGTATTTGCACATAGAAGAGTAAATTTATGTCACACGTACAAGGGGGGTTCTGCGTCCGGTTGCCAGAGCGAGCCAGAGCGAATTTGCTTTTTCATGGAAAACTGCAATTCTAGCCTATCATATTACTGCATCAAAGACAGGCTCCCTCGTAACAATTCCCGCGCTAAAATTCAACTCCACGAAGGGGCGAGCTGAATGCTATGGCACCTTCCGCAAAGGGAACTGCGATGGATCAAAGTGGAGATTCGAAGGGAAGCCGAGCCTAATGTCCATCAGGTGGTTTCAAGTTGTGCTGTCACATCGTCTGTAAGGGCAGTCGCCCCCTGTTCTGAGTCCTTCCACACTGCCCTCCTGCGATCGGTGGCTAACGTGAATTTGTTTTTTTTTCGTGTCTCATAGATCTGCCGGCTAACCAAGAACAGAAGAAGCTAAGCAATTTGGCCTGTTACACCCCGACCTGCTCTTGTTCGAATCTCTGCTTTCGCTTACGTTAACAATCAGCTGCAGGAGGAAAGTATACATAACGTTTGGATATAACAGCTTCTTATACGACCGACCGCTAGCATCAGATCTCTGTTTGTATGAAACATTCTTTCCCAGGGCTACATATACTAGAACACTTCCTGCACAATGTATGGTACGGTGAGCTCAACATGGCACCGACATGGCACCGACATGGCACCCTGGTGACTTAGCTTTCTGTAGCTTGCATAATTGCCGCAGTTACCGCTCAAAGCGGGAAATCTTTCCGCAAACTTTGCTTGGTCAGTTCTAGAGTTAGCTAGCCTCCGATGTAAAAGAAAAAACCTGCGCGTTGACTGTCCGACGCTCCATAACCCCGCAGTCATGGGAGGAAAGTCGCTGAAACATTCCCTAAGATTGGCTACAGATAAGTTGATGCCTAGGGCCAGAGGTCGAGTCAGATCTAACCATATGAAGTTAGCCAGCCCGAAAGAAAGTATTATTTTAAGCCGAGGAGTCGCAGGGAACGAGATTGTGCAGAAGACAGCCTTACTTCATCAAGGAAAACCAGGCACCCCAGCGGTGCATCCACCGCTGACACTCCGACAAATCTTTCTTCCGATATTGTTGGAGCTCTGGTAAGCTCTGTATGGCAATCGAATAACATGAGGGTTTATGCTGATTCTCGTGACCTAAACTCTAGGCCTCGAAATATGCATTTAGACGAGCCTGACCTCCAGGATGGCAATCAACCTTCCAGCGAGAAACCGTTGCCTGGCAGCGAACATACTCAGAATGGAGGTGCTATACCGAGCAACGGCTCTCCCTCTGCCGACCCGATCAGACTCGCAAACGATGAAACGAAGGAAGCTCGATTCCTTGATGGGGACGCGAATGTGAAATCTGCACATCTACCGCCGACCAACGATGACAACGATAAGCCCCGTCGCCCCTCACGAAAAAATATCATTGGAGGAAATTCGGTTGACCTTGTATATACTGCGGAGCTTGAAAGTGACTCAGACGCGATGTCTGGAGACGATCCAGAAGAGACCGCATCATCGATCCGTCGAAGACATCGAAAAACGCTATTTTCTGGCTATAGTCAGAAAGAAGAGAGGGACCGCTTCCTTTGTATGCATTTCGATGTGTTTGGGGATCTTCGGTCAAAAGCTCGCGTACCGGTCCTTCAGCGTCATAAGTATATCGAAGCACTTGAGAACCAACTAGTCTCCCTGGCTGAAGAGGTGGAAAAGCTCAAGAGGGAGAAGGGAGAGATGAAGAGTAAATTGCGGGTATTCAAAGGATTGCAAAATCCACAACTGACAGAAGAATACATGGAGAGCGATGATGAGAAAGAGGCGGAGGAGGTGGCCGCCCCGGTGTACGGTCCTTGCCTTGACTATATTCCTGGAGTTGCGCGCCGCACGTGGAATCAGTGGGTTGATCCTTATCATTCAGAAGCCCCCTATCACGTGGTGGAGATTCTGGTGGAAAAACCCCGATCATTTCTCAGTTATCAGGTACCATATTTTTTGCGGCGCCAGTTCGGGAAGTCGGAAATCTCAATTCCTTCCGACAACAGGGTTGACGTCGAGCGGATCCGCCTCAATTCAGGCCATCTCCATGTGATCTTCAAATCCATGTTTGGCGAGGCGACCGCCCCATCGGACAACTCAGTCTTCCTCAGACCTTTCAAGCTCTTCATCTGCTACGAGGAGGCTCTTCGAGAACTTTTGACCAACATACGCAACCGGCTCGAGTATCCCATGTATGGCCCAGTGCCGAAACCCGCCTCAAATTCATCAAAAGCAAGTCTGAACGAAGCAGTGGATGCAGAAACACCATATGAGGAGAATCCGGAGGGGAATGGGGTATATGAAGATCAGGGAACCTCAAATTCATCCGTTCATCCACCAAATTCGGATCCTGGGGCAGCTTTGGAAGTCTCACATGCCATGGCTGAGCACTTGGACGCTATGTTGAGGTTTACGGATGTGGAGTTGAAGCAATACCGGGCCATCTTCCGTCGTCTCAGGTCTCGTGAGGCGGAAACAGTTGATTTCAAGGACCTTTGGTTTCTCTTCGCACCGGGTGATAAGATCTATCATTCCGAAACAAAGCAAGCCTACCAAGTCCTCGCAGTGAGTGGAGGTAGATCACTCCTCACAAAAAATCTCGAAGATCTGGAATCGGACGAGCCAGCTTTTCCTTGGTCTTCTCCCACAGCCGAAACCGAAATCACAAGTCCCTTCGTCATCGATTGTATCTATTTGGACTTCAACGGGGAGGAACTCGGTCCAGCTAACCACCAAGTTACAATCATGCCCTATACTGGATCTCAGGCTATTTCTAGTCTTGAGTTTCTCCCTCTAGAGTATGCAAGGACCGTGATTGACACAGTGGAGAATACGGAGCTCCCCGTGGAGGATTACTTGGTCAAACGAGGGAAAAGGTACCTCGATCTATTGGACTCGCAAGAGGTTCCTCATCGTGAGTACATCGGTTTCAGCGTCGGCGAAAACCGCGAACAGGTCAGTTTTCTTCAAGCAAAATGATAACATAACATCACTGACACTGCTTTAGATTGACAGTCGGGTGATAATTGACTTGAGTCTATACTGGGAGAAAAATATTGAGAAAAGGCCAGTTCTTGGGCTCAGGAGACCAGAAGAGGCGGATGTTCGAGAAGTTGCAGAGATGAACACATGCTCGTGTTACAATTGCAGGTCCGAAAGCAAGAGACGAAACAGTCACATATACGACGACAGAAAGGTCGACCGCCAACGCATGGAGGCATTCATTGCCGAGAACTCAGATACTTGGAGACTGATTCGGGATCCGAAAGGCAAAGTTAAGCATGACTTGCTCTGCCTTCTGCCAAGTCGAGTTTTCGGATATGTGTTGCGGAGCCGAAAATGGCGTGAGTATCTTCCTCCATTATGGAAAAGCACCGTCAAGCTGATTCAAGAATCTTCTTAGACCAACTCGACATGGACAGAACCTCCCCAGTAAAGCAAAGAGCGCAGAACTTCAATGACCTGATCCTACCGACAGACTACAAGGATCTCGTTGAGGGTATGGTCAGAACTCATGCCCGCGGATCAAAGCCCAGCATTTCTATGTCCAACGACGCGTCAGCCATACATGGGACGGATCTTGTACGTGGAAAAGGAAAGGGGGTCATTATTCTACTCCACGGTGTTCCTGGTGTCGGTAAGACGAGCACTGCTGAATGTGTCGCTGAGTACACGTTAAGACCACTGTTCTCAATCACATGTGGTAAGCTGTAGCCTTGGTATATTTGAATACGCTGTCTTGCTTACTTTCAACCTGCTAGGTGATATTGGCGAGGATGCAAAGACCGTCGAAGCGAATCTTGAGGAAAACTTCCAACTTGCCCACCGGTGGGGCTGTGTGTTGCTGTTGGACGAAGCAGATGTGTTCCTGCAGACACGCAACAAGAGCGACATGGCCCGCAATGCCGTAGTATCTGTGTTTCTGCGTATCCTGGAGTACTATTCCGGGATTCTTTTTCTTACGACTAACAAGGTCGGTACTTTCGACGATGCCTTCACATCAAGGATCCATCTCTCTTTGTACTACCCTCCTCTGGACCGAAAACAGACCAAGAAAATCTGGAAGGTGAACCTGGACCGAATTCAGAGGACAAACCAAGACACTCTAGTAGTTCAAAAAGAAGAGATAATGCAGTGGGTGAAGGAGCTGATGGAGGAACTCAGAAGTCGGGATTTCCGGCCCTGGAATGGACGACAAATCCACAATGCATGCCAGACTGCTACTTCGATTGCGAAATTCCGACCAAAAGAACACGGTGTCTTGGGTCCCGGTGAGTTTGAGACGGTGAAGAACGCAACCTTCGATTTCGACGACTACTTGAAGAATGTTCACGGAATGGATGATGCTGGGAGAGCCAAAAGGAATTTTGACCGCAACGACTTCTGGGGGGATGAACCATATTATGGAGGCGCATCAACGAAGCAAAGGCCATCCAGCTATGGCCGACGGAGAAACTTAGATTATGGGGACCAGGGAAGGGGAAAAGGCCGGAAGCGAAATTCCCGAGATGACAGGAAGCGGTATGACGGGGACTCGGGTTCTGATGAAGTACGTGAGCGACGAAAGTCTAGGAAAGAGAAGGACTCGGATTCGGATTCAGACTCGGATTCATCAGTCTAAGGATACGATGGTATGTTGGTGCGGATCAGTAAACATACATATATAGCAATGTATCGATATGCAAAGAATGTGAGCTTGTTCACCTAAAATTCACATATAGCAAAGAGCATTCCCTTCGGCCTCGTCACCTGGGCCCCAGGGTACACTTTATTAGACCTCGTAGGACTGACTATCTGCCTTTTTCTACACGGGAATGGTGAGATGTATACCCTGATCAGCCGTACAAGAAGAATGCAGACCGGTGTTCAGAAAGGGAGAACGCTGGCGTTCCATGCCCTTGATAGGCGAAGTTAACAGGCTTACCATTTGTCGGATACGGTAGGATTTAAATTATATTGCCTTCTACTGGTGTATACAGAGTGGTACTGTAGGCAAAGACTAGCTTGAATTTAGCTTTCGCTCACATTATGAATAGTGAAGCTAGGTCAGGATGTTAATGCAAAGTTAACAATTGTATATTCTTATCCAGATGACAGCTTCTACTACTCGTGTGTGCCGTCCCTCCAATAAAAATTGTGAAGGCTTATTTACGCCGCACTCTAGGGCCCTGCTATTCGTGAATCGTCGCCTTCGGCTGGAATGGCCAGGCGACGGATTAGGAGTTATCCTATCACATCTTCACACACAATCTGACATGCATATCAGTCAAACCATTGTAAAATTGATTACGTAGCACTGACGAGGCTGAGAGGCGAGCTTCCCGATCATTTCTTGTTCCTTGTTCCCTCACGATTTCTACACGTCGCAAGTCCACAACGCACACTTCCCCGCAGGACGTTTGCATCCAAATCGGCTGCCTTGTCTCTCAGTCTGTCGTAGCCACAACCTTTTATGAATGGAAAACTACAAATCCCTCGACAGCCCTTTGCGCTATACAGTCGGGTGGATCGCTCCACTTGCGATCGAACGAGCCGCCGCCGAAGCTCTCCTCGATGAAAAACACGAACAACCCCGCAACTTCAGTCAGTCTTGCAACGACACACTCTCCTATTCGTGGGGCAGTATTGGGAAACACAATGTTGTCATCGCATCGCTCAAGGCTGGGATGTACGGCACAAACTCGGCTGCGACGGCTGCAACCTCGATGTTATCGACCTTTCGTGGAATCAGGTTCGGCTTGCTGGTTGGCATTGGAGGTGCAATACCCCGCGCAGATGGACCCGACATTCGACTGGGAGACGTAGTCATCAGTGAGCCGAGCGGCAGCACTGGAGGAGTCATCCAATACGACCTAGTCAAACTGAGTCAAGGCCACCGCGAACGCAAAGACTTTCTCAACGCTCCACCGGACATTCTCCTCTATGCGCTGTCGAATCTGAAGTCACAGTACGAACAAAGGCCGTCCAAAGTCCCTAGTATTCTGGCCGAGATGGAAAGTCGGAATCCTTACATGTTTCAGCCTCGGCCGACAAATCCTGGGTACAGACACCAGGGTTTTGAAAACGACCGTCTCTTCAATGCAAACTACGGACATGCCCCGGGAAAAAATTGCGATAATTGCTTGGGAGAAGAAGAGGTCAAGCGGGAGGTACGAGGGACGACCGAGCCAGTTTTCCACTTTGGTGTCATCGCCTCCGGAAATACACTTGTCAAGGATGCCGCAGGGAGAGAGGAACTCTTGAAACACATCCCCGATGAATGTATCTGTTATGAGATGGAGGCTGCAGGGCTGATGAACAGTTTTCCATGCCTCGTCATTAGAGGCATTAGCGACTATTCCGATTCTCACAAGAACGATCGATGGCAACGTTACGCAGCTGCTACTGCGGCTGCATTTGGCAAGGAACTGTTGGGTATCATTCCTGAGAAGGACATAGAGATTGCGGACGCTGCCATCGATGTTATCGAAAAATGTTCGTAAATCTTCCTTGGATGATGTTTTCGTATACTGAATACTAGAAGTTGCGCATCAGATCACCAGAATACAGGACTTGGCTGAAGATGCGAACCAACGCAGCGAAGAGACCAGACTGCAGAATTGGCTGTGTCCACCAAACCCAGCAGTCAACCATGCCAAGGCTGTCGAAAAGCGCTACAAAAACACCTGTCAGTGGTTTCTCAGTGACACAATATTCGAACAATGGAAGTGCAAAGGGCATGCCTTTCTTTGGGTGCACGGCATCGCTGGATGCGGCAAAACAATTCTCAGCTCAGCCGTCATCGAAAAACTTCGAGAAGAAATCGCGGGAGACCCAATTACTATGGTTGTCTACTTTTACTTCGACTTCAACAACGAAGAAAAACGAAACTTAGCGGGCATGGTGTGTTCTCTCGTCCACCAGCTGCAACTCTCCGATGCGGGCATCAGAGAAAATTTACTCCGTGCCGAATATAGGTTCGGAGGTGACAGACCAAGCATCGACATTTTGAATAATTCCTTGAAGCAAGGAGCCAGCCAAGTCAGGAATGTCTACGTTGTTCTAGATGGCTTGGATGAAGCCGACAAGGGTGAGAAGCTGAAAATTTGCCATTGGATGAAGGACATGATCCAACGCTCCAACACCAATCTTCGAATACTAGTGACCAGTTGGAGCGAGCAAGACATTGAGGCTGAGCTACGCGACATCGATATGATTTATCACATCCATCGCAAAGCAACCCAGGTTGATATACAGGCATACGTGGAAGATGCCGTCCAGAGTGATTGCCGTTTAAGAAGGTGGTCGTCATGTCCGGCCGTACAGCAAAGGATCTCGAGAACCTTGACGGAGGAGGCAGATGGCATGTTAGTTAACTTTCTCTTATGTTCAAGTATTTCTAATTACTGACAAGTGCAACTGATAGGTTTCAATGGGTCTCATGCCAGCTCGACAGTTTAGAGGACTGCATTGACCACCAGGCGCTGGAGACAGCTCTGCTTTCTCTACCGGCGTCACTCGAGAACCTTTATGATCAAATCCTTAGCAGGATCCCGAAGCCGCAAAAGCGAAACGCTTTGAGACTACTTCAGCTTCTCGCTTATTCAAGCCGACCGATGAGGGCTGAAGAAGCCATTGACGCGCTTGCGACCGATGTTTCAGTTCGACCAGCCTTTAATCCAATCAACAGACTACCTGCTGCGGAGGAAATCACAAGATACTGTTCAAGCCTGATTGCTGTAGATTCAGTGGAATACTACGATGTGGCTCCAATTCCTGAAGACCTCAAGTCCAAATCAGACCTTTTTGGTCATGATCACACGCAGTTAGTCACCTCCAGAGAGTTGAAGTTAGCCCACAAGTCCGTCAGAGACTACATCACATCAGAGGTGGCCGAGGCTATAACAGAACAACACCTGCAGGAGTCGATTGCGAAAGCGGAAGTTGCCAATGTGAGCTTATGCTATCTACTAAGCTTGCCTTGTAGTCTTCCGGTCTGGGAAGTCAATAGAAGGCTACCATTCGCGCTGTGGGCATCGAAGCAATGGTGGGAATATGCAGACGTTGCTGAGCAAAATGAGACGACAAGAGCAACAATTGTCGAGCTTCTGAGTAACATCAAGACATATCGGACGTGGAGATTCCTTTATTCACCGGAGGCTTTCAAGGAGATGGCAAGTGAAGTCGCCCACATCGAGTATCTCAAGCGGAGAAAATCCGAGTCGAAACCGGACGAGGCCCGAGCAGCGGTACCTGCATTGCTTACCGCAACTACCAGAGGTCTGAGTCGTTCAATCGAAAAACTAGCTGCAACACCTGGTATTAGTCTGGAGTATCGGGAAACTTGGAACCCCTCGCCGTATGACTTTCGTCCACCAGGATTTGAGCGCCTAGCGAGCGGGAAATTTGCGACACCAACGGCGTTGTACAAAGCTTCGGAGATTGGGAACAGCGACATCGTCAAAACCCTTCTCGAAAACGGCGCACAAGCCCATTTGATGGGCGGCGTGTATGGAAGTCCACTGTCTATTGCGTGCCTGAATGGCCATGAACAAGTGGTGCGCCTACTTCTAGACCACACAGAAGAAGGATGCGAAATCTCGGTGAAGCTTGCGCTTCTTCATGTGATATCCAAGCACCGCATTTCCATCCTAAAACTCTTCATGAAAATAAAGCCGACTTCATTGTTCGATATGCTTGAGATTCCCATTCCCCACAGCGTACATCACGTGCAAGGGGTGAAGGTCCCACGCGGAAAAATACCCGACGAAGATTTCAGTTGGTTTGTCAGACAAGTTCTTGACCATTCGATCGATCCTCTAGATGCCGAAGATCCGTACCACCACATTCAGCTCCTTGTTGGTGAGTTCAAAGCTGCGCTGAAGTCCAGCAGCCACGTCGCGATTCAAAAAATTGTCCATCGGCTTGACCCTTATCGGTACCGTGATACAACTCGATACATGGTTCTTCACGCAATGTCGAAGTCTCCGTTCGCCCATTTTGCCTTTGAGGCCAGCAGTGTAGATGCGCTAAACATAATCTACAAGCTCTACGAGCCCAACTGGGAGACACCAAGCTGGGAGACAATAAATTGGAATTTGTCCGGCGGCTTCACCATGATCTACGAAAGAGACTTTAGATTCCTCATTGCATCTTGTTACCACCCCGCCAAGTCAGACATGGAATCTAGTGTTTGGGACCTCCATGATGACATCTTAATGGTCAGGTGCCGGAGGTCATTTAAAAACGCCTTTCACCTCGCCGCTGAGCATGGCGACTTAGACCTCATCACAGCTCTCAAAATGCGCGCAGCAGATCAAGACTTCTACGTTGAAATGAGCGACGCTGACGGCAACACGCCACTCATCCTTGCTGCAGCAAAGGGTAAGCTTATGACCGCTACGCTCTTTCACAAAGCAGGAGTTGATCGTAGACTCAACCATTTCGGTTTGGACGCCATTGCAGCAGCTGTTGCAAATGGTCATCGAGATGTGGCGAAGTCTCTAACGATCCACCTCCGTGGGAACATGGCTTGCACCGACAGGAGTGAATGTCCTTTCACGGAAATCGGAGATCTGTCTCCCCGAGCCTCCAGACAAGGACTACAGAACTACTTATTCGCACGAAGGCTTACTGAATCGGTTCTCGCAGGCGATTCAGACAAAGTAAAAGAGACCCTAATAATGCGCCCGTCCAATTCTTTCGAGAGTATTCGATCTCTGTTGCAAAAAACGATCCAACCGGTACTACACTTGGCAGTTGCGCGCGGCAGCTTAGAGATAGCCGTCCTTTTGATTCAGAAAGGCGCGGACGTCAACTGGTATGTTGAGGAGAGACACATTCGCGCTCTCGAACAAAGTCAAGATGAAGAGTCTGTCGAAGAATATCATCAATACTTGCCGGCTTCTCTCGTTTACGCAGTAAAGGGATTTACGGGGGAGTCACCATTTAAAAGAATGGTCACTCCACTTCACTTAGCGATCTATCACTGCTTCCCAGACATTGTCAGACTTCTCGTCCGTTCGGGAGCAAAGTTTTGTGCGATGAAGTTCCCATTAGATCCACCACCACCACTCCATTTCGCGGCCGAGAATGGTTCATGGGAGACATTGCGTACTTTGCTTAATAGCGATGTGGACATTACCGCGCGAGATCAATTCGGTGCCACAGCACTTCACTATGCGGCTATCAGCGGATCTATTGAGAAAGTTGCGGGGCTGGTAAGCGAGGGATTTCGCCCTGACGCCAAAGATAATAACGGTTGGACTCCTCTGGTTTGGTTGGAAAAAATCGACTTAGCTAGTGGTCAACAGTCTTCTCTTATCGGATCTTTTCTAACATCTGAGTGCTGGATGTCATCAGGGTTTATATCAAGTAAGTTTCGTAGTTTAAATCATTTTCATTCTTAATTTGAGAAAAATCTGAACTTCGAGCTAATTTAATACTAGTTTATAGGCTAGGTAAACTACGCGTGACTAATGGGGATTAGATAGGGATTCTTATTAAGTCGATCTTCGGGTTATTAGATAAATCTTTAGATAGTATATCTACTCTAATAACTCTTTACTATGCCGTATATACGTAATTCTTAGCACAATAGTCTACTCTTTTAGACTATTTTAAGACTAATACGCGCTTCTCTTCTATCGCTTATATTGTATAGAATCTCAAAGGCTTATTTTATTTACTTATAATTTTAGTTCGCAATTTGTAGTAATTTGAACTACGAAATTGTTGTAACTGCTAAGCGTATTTAATTAGTGGAAGTCCTAAGTGCCATATCGTCCGTCCACTTGGGTAGGCCCGATTTGAATGACGCTTTACAGCCAACCGCGCAGAAATGGCGCTATTGAATTGGAATCTAGATGGAGGTGTGGTGTTACTGTCTGGTCTCTAGTGTAGTTTCTAAACAATTTTTCTCCCGCCTCGATGGCCTCGTTACTCGCCTCGCAAAGCTCCAATCATGCTTCCTATTCTAACATCGCTCTTCTCATTTAGCTAGCAGAGTTTCCACGGCTCAGAGCATTTATCAGCCGCGCTTTCACATTGTCACACACCACTTCGCGAAGCTCATCTTTCAGGCTCGGAAGGCGGGCTTCAATCTTAAGCTCCAGCTCCCTGTCCAGATCCGCTGCTCCTCCTTCTCTCGGTTCGTACGGCTTGTTGGCAATATCCGCCCGAATCTCGGCCAAGCGCGCATCCAACCGGGCGTCGACCTCAGAAAGGATGGCGTCTTTGCTCTCAGCGAGCATGCGTTGGACCTTCTCCTCGCACTGTGCGTCCATCCTCTGCGTCAGCCGCTCCTCAAGTTGCTGCAGGTGGTCGGCGATGCTTGGATGCAGGTCATCCGAGCGAGAAGCTTGATCCGTGGCAGGTCTCTTCCTCTTGTTTGTCGCAGGTATTCTTACTAGCTGTGCGTTAGTATGAGCGGGCAAATGGGGGGAATACGAGCAAGATGGCTTACAGCGACGACCATTAGGCACTCGGAATGGAGAGAGTGGTGGTGAAGATTGGGAAGAGGCACTTTCGTCCGACGAGGTTGGCGGATCACTGTCGGCAAGCACCTTGTTCCGGGGCCCACTGATGACTCTGTAGCCTTCGTAGGAAGGGTCGGTGAGTTCATCCGGGTTCAGCTCGTACGCATCGCTGTTCAGGGTACGACGCAAGGTGCGCAGCTCATCATCCGTGAAAGCATCGCGAGGCACGTAGATCTTGTAAGTGTGCGAGTCGGCCATCCATTGGAAGCGGTTCAGAACGAGCTCCGCACGGTCGAATTGGGGCGTCATTCCGTCCGAGGGGCCGACCACCAGAGCGGGCGGTCCCTTGGAAATGTGGATGACCACGACGCTGTAGTCCGGAATAGAGGCTATCGGCCTGCCGGGCCATAGTGCGTGGCGGACGATGGGATCGGCACTGCGGACACGCTGCACACGCACGTTTGTGATGTTCTGCGGAGGGATTATGACGTGCACGGGCTTCATCGTGTCGTACTCCTCGAATGGAAGCACCATACGCAGTCGGATTGCTGCATAATCTCTTGCGCCATCGACTTCGGCTTCGAATGAGAGTGGGAATTCAAGCTGTGTGCCGAGAGAATCCAAGTCGTCGTTCTCCCACCATTTCGTCCACCTGGCTACGGCGGCGGTGGAGACGAGAAAGGGTCCTGGACAGGCGGGAGCAGCATTTTCCGAGCTGCCTTGAGCGAATCCAGTTGCAACAGACTAAGCTCGGATTGTTTGTAGAGCCGTCACGCGTAGCGTGCGCAGATGATGGAGATTCGCAGAGGACGCGTTGCGACGAAACAAATGTTCTCGCCGGTCCGATGTTCATGCGTTCGCCGCTATCCCGCTGTATTCTTACCCTCTGCCGTTAGTCTCGGCGGCACTACTACTACTACTATGTTGTCGGAATCTCTATCATCCATCGTCGTGGCCTGTCGCTTTTTGTATCTGTTTTTTGCTATCTGATGACTAGGAGGAACATAGGAAGGCCGATCATTAATGGTATATTCCATTGCCAGACGAGCCACACTAAACCTAATCGGGAAAGAATAATGGCTTGGTAGCAACAAAGGACCGAACCAAGCAAACGGAGCAAGCAATAGGCAATCCGTTAGCCCTATGAAAAGGTATATACCGAAAGCTACATATGAGATAACAGTTTGAATAGATTCAACCAAGTCAGACAGCCAAGGGGTAAAAGTCAAGATCAGAGTGCCTCAGGCATTGAACCACGATGCCACAATCCGCAATACCCTGCCATCGTCCACATCAAGGTACTGCTTCCACGGGCTCAGAGCGACGTGCGCAACCCGACAGTCCACATCATACATGACGCCAGCCTCACGATCCAACTCATCCCAAGACTTACCCAATCGAACAAGGAGATTAATCCCAAAGTAGACGATCGCCCCAGCAATCGGCGCGATGAACCAAATCGGCCTGAAGAAGCGCACAATCGAAAGGAAAACCCCATCGCGCATCGAGCCCCAGCGGCACGTAAGCACTCCATCCCCAAGCCATCCGATCCCGAACGCGAAAAACGGCAGCACCAGACCGCCGCTCCAGACCGCAAACGCAGCGAGGTAAACGGCACTCGACACATCCACGTACGACTGCAGCCCCGGGTCCTTGAACAGCCAGTCCCTGCCGCACACCTGCTCGGGCGAGCACTGCGGCGCGGCGCCCGGCACAGCCTCCATCCACTCCGCCACGCAGTCGTATCGGCGGCTCGGGTCGTGGCTGATCCCGGTCGCGAGGGCGTAGTACTCCAGGCTGAAGACGTAGCAGCTCGCGATCCACTGCGCCGCCGTCGCCGCGACCAGCGTGGCCAGCACGACCTTCTTCCGGCGCGGATGATCGGCGAACGCGCACGCGAGCGGGTGGTACTGCGTGCCGTACGCGTAGATCCACGGCGTGACCCAGGAGATGACGGACATGGGGCTAGCACCGTGTGGATCCGAGGCGAGGGTGACGAACGAGTAGCACCATAAGCCGGACTGGACGGTGGCGTACGCGATGGGGGGCCAGTCCCACACCCGCATGCCCTTGCAGTTGTACGGGCATTTTTCTTTGCTTTTGAAGAATTCGGTGCGGAGGGCCCAGAGGGCGGTGATGGCTATGAGGTTGAGGTTTGCCCACTGCTCGATGCCGGTGAAGGTGAAGGCGGAGTCGCGTGGTGTCGAGGGGATGACGCGGAAGCCGTTGAGGCAGCTGGCGAGGTTGCACCAGGTGTGTTTGACGCCGCTGTCGGCTTTGCTTTCGTCGTTGTAGTAGTTTAGCTGGTTCAGGTAGTTTTGGCCCTGGTTGATGTAGTCTTTGTATATCTTGCTTTGTGACAGCTGGCCGTTGATGACGCTACAGTCGATGTTGGGTGGCGGGCTGTGAGACGAACAGTTCTGGAAACGACTGTTCTTGTAGAGTGCAAATTCGAGGCTGTCTCTGTCGATGTTTGAGTTGTAATTTGTCGCAAATATGATCTGGATGACCAGATTTGCCACCTGAAGTGATCCGAGTAGGAGGAGCAAAGTCCATATTAGACATGTCAAACCGACCCTGAGGAAAGGATTCTCTATAGCCATACTGGCAGTACAGAATGATTTTGGAAAACGCGAATGATCTTGAGTTCGGAAGAATGCACAAGCAAAAGACCTCTGCAAATGGAAGCTTGAAGCTGTTGTTAGCCGGGGATGAGCACGTGAAATGAAGAGCGGCCTGGCTTCCACAATTCACTGCGATTCTTTCCTATAAATACAGCTCTCATCTACAGACGTCACCGGTTTCTGGAGTCTGCACCTAGGCAAACGAGGCTGGTGGGGGAATGTGGCGTCCTCTCCGCTAACGACCAGGGCCCTCGCCAGCGGCCTCCGTGGCTTAGCCCTACGCCCATGTTGAGTAATGCATTGCATTGCGAAATCAAGACTTGGGATACGCTGGATGCACCTTCAGGGCCTTTCACACGCCACATTGCCTGCCTGCTTAGGCTCCCGGAACCGCTTTACTGGGCGTCATAAGTCAGACTTTCCTACCGAAAACGACAACACGCATCTCGGAACTGAGGCTGAGGGATCCTCTGACAGAATATAATGTGGCGGAGTCGTTGAAGCTGGCATATTTGGGGCGATAATCGCAGAACTGCTTACGAGCCGCATATGAGTTGTTCGTCACCACTTTCTCGACGAGTGGCCACTCCCTTGGGTTCGGGCTCTTCTCTCGAATTCTGAGGGAAGTGTCTCCTTTACTTTATGTGGCCTGTGCTGGATAGGCAAATGAGAGTTCTCCTTTGCGTTGCTATAATCGCCGATGATTTTTGGGTCCTACCTCTTCGGGAACACTGCATGACTGCATCTCTATTTCGCTCGTAGGGAACGAATCCAAAGAGAGTGAGCACGGCCACAGTGTAGGCCATCGGACCATCAGCCTCAACAGTCATGCGACTGCGGCCTACAACCACCTCTCACCGTGGGCATTGAATTCGTTAATAAGCTGGGAGTGTACAGTACAGGGGTAGTGATTGGCCTGTCACTGCATCACACGGGCGCGTGCTTATGCCACAACGCAGATTGGGACGGCCTAGACCGTTCCGCATCTGCGCAACGCCCCGCCTTTCATCCGGAGTACTGGAATATTGGCACTTTACATAATCCTGGGTTTCAGCCGCATTGCGGTATTTCTGAAAGATAGCGCGGATTCATATTAGACAATCCACTTTTTTGTTAACCAAACACCTGGAAGCTTGTTCCTGATTACTTTACAAGATATAACATTGATTCAAGCGAATTCCAACGGACGCCTATTGCATTATTGAGCAGAGCGGCTCCAACATCTCGTGGAGGAGAATAACAATAGTCATGGGGGGGTTTTTTTTTTTACGAAATTTGAAATTAACGCTGGATATGCCGCTTTGAAATAAATAGTACATGAGAAATTGTTAGAAGATTAGGCTCCATGAAATGCATTGCAGCATTGTACTTCTGTATCTCGACAGAGATGAGATTAATTTTTCATTGATAAATCCTTGTAAGTTCCATTTAAATTCATTGATCTTTCTTGTATGTTCGTAAATAGATGTTAATGAAAGCCCTACTTAGTCATGGTATCACTTCTTCTCCGAGAAAGTCCAACCTCCGTCATACTGCAACTGCACCTGGACATGCTCCGATATCTTGTTCAGCTCACTTCTGTCCACTCCAGTGCCAAAAGCTTTCCTCGTATCTGCATCAAACCCGTGGAACAGAAGACCAATTGCTGATGACTTCCATGTTCCTTGCCAACTCTTCCTGGCCGTCTGGATCACCGTCAAAGCCAAGAAAATAATCGTCAGGAGAAGCAGTGCCGCCGGTAGACTGATCCAGGCCCAGCGAACGCGAATGCATGTCTGTGAACTCAACACTGTGCCTTGCACAAAGTCGCTACTCAGAGTGTCGCCATGTTGACGGACGGCAGCGCTCATCGATATGGCAAGGGAGCTCATATACTTGTTGACAGAGTTCATGTCCGCATGTCCGTTATGAAAGAGCAGTTTTAGCCAGGTCTGTCCCATCGTGTGGCTGTAGTCGCTCCCAGATATCGTCAAATTTGATCCCGAAAAGCTTGATTCCGAGAACAGCGAAGTGAGAAAGATCTGGATAGCATTCGCACCGCTCCACTCCATTGCCCAGACGCAGTCCACGGGGTACCAGGTAAAGTTGGTTTTGCCATCCCAGAGGGACGTGGCGAGGAACCCGGCGGAGAACCCGGCGGCATCGACAGGAGAGGTGTTGGTGTCCGTTCTGTGGTCGGATGGAATGCATTCGTACCGTGTCCCGTTACGCAGCGTTGAGTTGCCCGTCGCTGAGAATAAAGGCTGGGCAGATGGGTTCCCCACTTCCGTCTCCTCGTAGGGAAATCTGTGGATCCTCACGGAAGACAGGAGGGTTTCGTTGTAGATCGAATCCTTAACGCTGGAGCCGTAAGTGTTGATGGACGGGAACAGTGAACAATTGAACGCGAAGTGCTTTCCGCTCTCTTCAAGCATCAGGCTTTCAAACCCGTAAATAATATCGTCACCATAGGTAGAGATGGTATTCATTACTCTGCCGTCGTTTGGTAGGGTAATCTGAGCTCCACCCGGTGTCTGAGCAACGGAGCTGGAGTTATCGGTGACGTTCAATATCAGGTTGGAAATATCCTCGCATGAGTGAGAAATGGCCAGTGTTGAAAAGGTTGCCCCGTTGTCCGAAGGGTATGTGCAGTTCCCCGTTAAGCACGATATGGTCATACTGGACGAAGAGTTGACGGGTGGACTCAGAAGTCCCGTGTATATCGCTATCGACATGTCGGCATCGATTTCGTGTAAAGCCGCACCTGAGTGAAATGCATTTCCAGTATAGTTGTTGGTCCCTGGAATGCTCGTGGTAGCACTGTGCAGTGGCTCAAGGCAGGTGTAGTATTGCAGGATTTGTTGGGAGAAGGGATCAACGGCCATGGCTACTATGGTGATAATGGCACCGAGCGCGGCGAGGTAACTGCAAATGGACCAGTCAGTTTGGGATCCCTAGGTACTTCTGGAAAAAAGCATACTTCCAGTTCATGCTAAGCAGTAAGCACAGTGATCCCCAAGGTCCTCTACTGGCGAAGTCCAGTTTATCCATATCTGCAAGTGTCCTCGGCTTGTGGAACCAGATCCATTTAAGTTCGCTGATACCTTCTGCAACGGGCATGATCATTGAGGCCTTGAGTATGGATGTGAAAAGGGCAATCAGAGTGTTTATTGTGATCAGATGCGGCCATTGAGGAAGAGGTCGGTCCTGGTGGATAACCAAAGTGATGACGATTGCAGCGAACGCCGCAATAGCAATGAGGCAGCTCAACATCTCCATTAACCAAAAACGGTCCGTCCAACTACGGACACCCGGTCCTGTACGCTTCCGAGGCGGGTGATGGCCATTTTCTTCTGATTTGATGCCCACCGGAGGATCATATATTTGCCCGGCCAAGGGTACTCGCTCCGTCGTAGATTGTTCTTGGGATGTAGACTCTTCTTCGATCCCGGCCTTCGATGGAATTACTGGTCTTTGGCGGTCGTTCAGAGCGAAATACTCGAAGCCACCTGTGGCTTCCCGGGACGGCGGCATGTTCGCAAAAGAGGCGTCCGAGGTGTCAGATTATCGATGATGGATAGAAATACCCAAGAAACCTTTGTGCTAGGCAAACTTGTGCTATATTGTTTCTGAGCGGCATCACACTGCTTACCACATCTCTGCATTTCAGGCAGCAACCGAAATGAACGTGGCGCAGGATGGTCAGAAAGTATTTCCGTCTAGGATGTACCCTGAGCGCCACGGCGCCAAGCGTGTTGGTGCCTATGGGCGATACGCAAGGCGGAAGCGCGGGGCGGAGAGGACGTGCGAAGGACCAATTCCTTCCGCCCCCACGACCTCTAAAGACGCGATAGGCGCGCATCTCAAACCTAAATTTATTAGCGTGGGAACTAAGTGCATCGGAAAGAAAATCCTGCCCGGCCCCCAAGGCTTGGCCTTGAATTGTGAAGCTTTCCTTCGCATCGTTCCTTGCAGTGTCACTAAATCATGTCCCGAAAGAGATAGCTCTTAATTTGCATGCGCTTACCATCCTCTCTATGCCACGAATTCTCACCATGAACAGACAGAGATTTAAGGCTCATATTATTTGTAAAAAAGCTCCATACAAATGAGCCAGCACAGCTTTCACTGACACGATCTTTTGCGTACGTCCACATTCTTTCTCAACAACCACCGTTGCAAAACGACAATGCATCGGCTTCACTTTTGTTAAAAAGTACGCTCTCGTACTTTGGCCTTGTCTCGGCATCGCCAATCCTTATATCATCGAGCAAATCATCATTCCAAGCCCAGATCGCCTCATCCAACTCATTACCATACCAGTCCCAAGGCCCGAGCACTTTGTTCTTCGAATCGCCATCGTAGGTAGCGGATCTGGCGAGCTTCACCCGTTCTTCTGTCTCAAACGTGATTTTAGATCTCCAGAACAGCTCGCTGCCTGCTCGAAGTTTGTTCGAATAGACGCGCCACAGGTGGGGCAGCAGAACGACTCGGAGCTTACAGAACTCGAGCACGAGAGGATCGATGGGGCGGATGTTGATGATGTGGCGGCCGGAGAGCTCCTCGGATCGGCGGCGCAGGTCGAAGATTTGCGCGACGGAGCGCCAGTGTTCTTTCGTGGCCGGTGCAACTGCACTGTTGCCTTCAACGCACTTCGCCAGGCTGGCGAGGTGTCGTCGGTAGTAGGTTCTCGTTGCCAACTCCATGAGCTGGACGTCGATTACCCCTCGGAGTGAGATCTGGTGGTGGGCGAATAGTGCGTCTGAGTCGTTTCGGACGTCGAAGAACATTTTCTTGATGGCTGGAGACTCGAGAATAGTTTTCAACGATGTTCCTGAGGCTGGCTCCGTTGAGAGAACTGCATCGCCGAGGGATATCAGGTCGACGTGATACACCCTGCCCAGAGAAGGCACGAACAAAGAGATTATGGATATTGAGCCTTTCCGGCCGAGTTTGATTCCTTCGAGGTTGGCGTAAATAGTAGAAGAGGTTTTCTCGGGAAGGTTTGCATATTCTTTCAGAAACGATTGCAGTGTTGTCACGTCATTCAGGACGGTGTCGGGGATTGATTGAGTAGCTGTCGTAGGATCCATTGTGGCTCACGAATGTCAGTGGAAAAAGAAAGTGACTGGACTTACTTGACTCGATGATGAAATCATTTATAGATATTTGCGCCCTTGAGAACTAGGAATGACGTATTCTAACGTGGGTTCTAAAGCAGCGAGGAATGTTGGAATCAAGGAGGCCCGGTATGAGAACTGCATGGAAAATATTTCACCGAACCTTACTTCCAGTCCTGTTCACTCTAATAAATCTCTGCACCGATGCCCTCCTTGCAGGAAATTGGGCCTTGTGAAGCATTGTTAATATGAAATCTGTTATTTTCGTCATATGTTTCACGCGCCTGACGTAGTTGCAAAACGACCTTCGTAGGTTCAAGAATGGTATGATTTCATCCCTTTTTGTATACCCTGAATGGTGAAACTTCGCTTTACATTTTTTCCAAAAACCAAGATCGTCATGACCCTCAAAAAGGGGCATGCGTGAGAGTAAGTAGCACTTCGTTTGTACTTGTGCCCTATGTAACCTCTATCTTGCGTCTTTGGGTCTTTATCCTAGTCTGATGGTGCGCTTTTCTGCAGCTGATGGGAGATATTGAAGATAAAAAGTCCCCAGCCGTTGTGCATGATCTTGAATCCAATCAATAACCAAACATTGGAAGCCACCATACTCACTTTTAAAAAGCAGAACATCCCAAGAGTCTGAAGCCAACCGTTCTGAAAGTCCGGGTAACGTGACCTCGTCCTGGGTCAGAGAAAGAAGACCATTTGAATAATACCAACATCTCTCTGCTTGCATACCGTCAGTAAAACATTTGAACCTGCACTTGACCGTTAAAGCTTCGATGTGAATGAAGTGCGAAAGCAGAGACATTTTCCTGTTGATCACGAGCTGATCTTGGTAATCCTCGATATCAACTAATGAACCATCTTGGAGCTCAACCCATATCTTCACGGATGTACCGAAGCAAACCCCTATTTGCGTACCCGATACGTAGCTTTTCCTGCTCAGACGACAGTAGGATGCGTCTTTCCATCCTGCCCAACTCCAACTCGGAAACTCAAGACAACGTTCTGTCGGCCGCTTGGAATCCCAGCACAGTCCCGTAAGGAACCCCGCCGTCCGAGGGCACAGTAGGTGTCTTCCCAGAATCAAAATCGGAACACCCCACAA
The DNA here is from genome assembly GCF_012971845.1 of Lasiodiplodia theobromae. NCBI lineage: Eukaryota > Fungi > Ascomycota > Dothideomycetes > Botryosphaeriales > Botryosphaeriaceae > Lasiodiplodia > Lasiodiplodia theobromae. The sequence continues at coordinate 456,831 of NW_023336344.1, read as the reverse complement.
ATGACCGCTCAAACTGCCTGACTCCTCCATGTCTCCGAATATTCCCCGGAGAGCATCGACCCTGTCCTCGTCGTAGGAGAAATCTCGCCGAGCAACTTCTGATATGTGGCTTCGGATTTTGAGATATGCCTGGCCGTTGGATGAGGCAACGCTGGCGAGGCCGCGAGAACTGCGGTGGTGGAGGCTGATGGGTTGGTTCTTCCCTAGCCGTGCTAAAGGCTCGTCGATGGCCTCACACCGTTCTTCGCAGTGGCACTCAAAATATATTTGAGAATCGGTGAATGCGAGAATCCGTGTGGATAGCACGGCCTCTTGGTATGTCCATCCCCTGGATCCCCAGGTGGAATACTGAATCGCAGTCAATGGACGGGGTAGTTTGGTGACGAACAAATCTTCTCCCCGAATGACGTGTGGTTGGGGAGGCCGTGGGATACCTCTCACGCCGGGAATGCCGTGCTCGGACCCGGTGCCGGCGGCGGCAACGAGCGTGACCCTGGCGTTGCGATAGATAAAATGCATCTTGCTGATCTGGGCATGTTTCTCCTCCTTGTTGTGCTGGTCGATACAGTACCTATCGACCCAGAGATACGGAATATCCAGCTTCGTAGCCACTTCAAGGGCGTCTTCGATCACTTTAGGGGCTGAATCTGGAAGGTCGACGATCTCCGGAGTTTGATTTGGCCCCCAGACATATGAAAGTGCTGCATAGTCGAATTCCGTCGTGGCGGGCACTACGGCACGTGTCCGAACATCTATGATCCTCATGCCGGGGATATGCTTCAATTGATCCGGCTTGTGGTAAGTAGTCGTGTGGGTTTCGCAACACTCTTTGATCCAACTTTTCAGCATCGAAAAGTCAATTTCAGGTCTCTGTAATGCCGTAACATTGCTTGGATTTCGTATTCTCAAGATGCATCCGGCATCTGAGCGCGGCGGCCTCTCAATATCGTCCCATGTACCACCTTTTGGTACCCATCGTACGCGTAAACATGTTTTTTGTATGGCGATATCGGTCCCTTCGGACATTTCAAAGCCGGATTGGTAGCATGAGTGAAGCCAAGGGATCTTCTTCGTGGAATCGAATGGTGTAGGGAAGACTGCGTTCAGTAACCGACACAGCTGGCATGATTCGTTGAACGGGAGATTCGCAAATGGAGAGAGATCGATATCATAGGAACCGGAAAATACACTTTCAAGGTCGACATTCTTGCATCTTGAGCACGTTTTCGTATCTAAAGTTTTGCCTTCTGTGCAGTTGCGGGTATGCTCGTCATTGACAGAAGCTCCTTTCTGTTGGGAACCTGGTCGAATTACTGACATTTTCGATGTGTGAGGGGAAGAAAATCAGGGTTTGGTGTAGGTTGCTACGTATTTGAATGGACGGAGGCAGTGCGGGGAAGTTTTGTCGTGGCTAAATACATAAGACCGGGCGATCTCAGCTGAGCGTGAGGTTCGAAAAGGCGGGGCTGATGTGCAACCATGCAAAGGTAGTCATACACAGCTTATGCAACACCCCGGCTTTGGTGGCAGGCTCTTTGTTGCGCTGTAACACCAAGAAACCCCACCAAGAAAACCAACTGAATGCCAATGGTTCTGTCGCGCTTTCAAAATGTTCATCCCTCACCGCCACAATCAAATACTTATTAGTTCGACAATTGTACATGGCACCAAGGCTCTAACGGAAGCATGTAAAGGGTTCTGCGGCAGCTAGGATCGCCGAAATCGGCCTTCTCCCTACCCCAGCGGCGACGGCTCCGAAGATCTAGACCACCCCGGTAATAGCTTCGCATAGCGTGGCAACCGCATGTTTCGTCTTCGAGGCCAGGAGCTGCACGGAAGGAATTGTAGGAGTCTGTGCGTGGTCAGTAGTGTTCGCACCCTTGGTATTCGTGTGCCACAATGGAGCATTCATAAGCTCGATATTTGTATACCAGCATCCCATTTCCTTCCATCACCTACGTATCACATAATCCTAATAGTGCCCTAACAGACAATTCCATCCCAAACCTAAAAGCGAACGTAGCTTATACATTTAAGGAAGCTCTAAAGAACACGAAAGGAGCCCCGGCTTCCAGAGGGGGTATTAAAAGGGAAAAAAAGAACCCAAAAAGCATTCAGGTGTACGCCCCCATCGCTGCAGTGGAAAAAGCGGAAAGCCACTCCGGACATGAGAAAGGCTGGAATTATACAGTTTGAAGAAGGTGAAGCAAAGGTCATTGCGAAAAACAGCCTAACCAACCGAAGAGAACAGCCGATTAAATAGACATTATGCAGCTAATTCGTGCCGCCCTAGGCTTTCGGACCTCGAAGTCCGGCCTAGTGGCTACTTTCGACGCCGAGAACGTTAGGGCTCTTGCCCTGGAGGTTGCTGTTGACGCGGTCCCTGAGGCCCTTCAGGTTCGCAGTCTGCTGCGACGCGCTGGGGTCCTTCTTGCGCGGGCTCCGCCTGAGGGCGGGCTGCGGCTGCTCCTTGGCGCTCTCGACTTCGGACGTGGGCTCCGAGGCAGACGCACTGCTGGGCTGCAGCTCAGAGGGAAGGAAGTTCGGCTTCAGGACGTTGATCTCGGCCTTCTTCTCAGCGGCCTTGCGGGCGCGCTCATACTTGTGCGTGACGTCGCCACCGGTCCACATGGTACCCAAAAGCTTGTCCCAGAAGGTGAAGAAGGGCTGCGAGAAGTTGGTCTTGATGCCCCAGCTTTGGTGGTGGATATCGTGGTACAGGGCGTTGTTCGAGGTGATGAACTGGAGGGGATCCAGGGGGAAGGCGTAGCCGCAGTGGTCGTCGACGGTCTTGATAGTGGAACCGGTGAAGAACCACATGGACTGGCGGATGCTCATGCCAGTGACGAGGTAGGCAATTCCGGCGCCAAGAGTGTCCAGGAGAAAGCCCTCAACGGGGTGGTTGTAGAGAGCGCCGTATGCGTAAGGGACGTATAGACGGTGGTGGCGGGAGTGGAAGGTCGCTGATTCCTGGGTTAGCTGTGAATGCGTGGCTGGCACTGGAATCAGACTTACTGTACAGCCACTTGTTCAGGTGCATGGCGCGGTGCCAGAAGTACTGCCAAGTGTCGACGATCAAAACAGCCACAAGGAACTGAATGGCGGGAATGCCGATCCAGTAGATGAACTTGGCAAGGGAAAGCTCCCAAGAAGCGAAGGCGGGCGCGGTGACGAGCTGGTCACCAGAGACAATCTCTTGAGTCAACCAGGGGTACCTGCCACCAGCGAGAACGCCAGCAAGCATGGGGCGAGACTCTGACAGGTCCTTAGCGAAGGCGGACGCGTTGAAACCAATTGCACCGAGAATGTAAGGAATTGCCCTCTCGGCGAACCTGATCCTCTGTGCCCACACAGCCACGTCGTAGTCTTCCTTTCCGAAGGTCGGATCGGGATCGTACCACGCCATGGCGATTCCGGCAACAGTCTGGATGAAGTGTTGGAGGACGACGTCGCGGAAAACTTCGTAGCGCGAGACATGGTTCCGCTGGGTGAGCTCGACCGGAGTATGCAGGCGGTATTGCGGAAAGAGGTCCCAAATATCGATGAGGTGGAAGACCATGGACACGCTCCAGTAGGCAATGATGGGCAGGGCCAGCGTCAAGTACTTGTCCGGAATGCCGGGAACGACGGGCGCGAGCGGATAGAGAGTGTAATCGGGCAGCGGGGGCAGCCCGCTGGCTACGGTCGCGTTCTCCATGGCGTTCGGGCGTGGACGAGGCGGAGTGGTGGTGAAGGAGAGAGAGCGGATGGACGCGGCAGAAGAAAGCTACGCAGCGCGGCGCCGGCGGTGTCTAGGGGCCTCAGCGTCCAAAGATGCGGAAAGCGCGGAATGCCGGCAGAGGCTGTGGGAGCTGCGCGGGCGTCGCAGCAAGATATCGAAAGGACAGTCGGAACAGGGAGAGGGGAGAGGCGGACAGGAGGCGGCTCGCGCGAAGGAAGTAGTAATTGTTGTCGTACGCTGTCACCCGTTCTGCAGACCACTCAGCATGGTAGGCGGCGAGCTGGCGGCGCCTGTGGCGAATACGGAGATTGCGCGACGCTGAGGCCCAGGCCAACCGGAAACGTGTTAGCGGCGTCAGTGCCCGCTGAAGGAAAAACCGAACCCCACCATCCAGCCAAATCTTCTCCGCCCGTCAATCATCGCGAATTAGACCGCCACAAAGAACTTCGCCGCCTCTTCCTCCACCTCTCCTCAGCTTCACACCAACCGCCAAAATGATCATTTACAAGGTGCGCCCGCTCCGCTCCATCGTCTGGCCGCCTGAAAGGGCCGTGTGCGGGGTATTACGATCGTGGCCCCATGTGCCTCGAGCGATGCGCCGCCTCGAATGACCACACAAGACAACCGCGAGATGCTCAGATCAACCCAGCTGACGCCCCAGCCAGGACCTCATCACCGATGACGAGCTCATCTCCGACTCCTACGATCTGAAGGAGGTCGACGGCACCGTCTACGAGGCCGACTGCAAGAAGATCACCATCGGCAACGACAACATCGGTCAGTCCAGGAGGATTCGCAACGTGGCGGACAATCGCTGACGGCTTGGGCAGATATCGGTGCCAACCCCTCTGCTGAGGAGGGTGGTGATGATGTTGAGGACTCGGCCCAGACCGTCCTCGACGTCGTCCACTCTTTCCGTCTCAACGAGACCTCCTTCGACAAGAAGTCCTACCTCACCTACCTGAAGGGTATGTTTTTTTTTTTCTGCAAGCGCAGACACATCGCTGACCCGTGCTCCAGGCTACATGAAGAAGGTCAAGGAGGGCCTCAAGAACAAGGGCGCCAGCGACGAGGAGGTTAAGGACTTCGAGACCAAGGCCTCTGGCTACGCCAAGAAGATCATCGCCAACTTCAAGGACTACGAGTTCTTCATTGGCGAGTCCATGGACCCCGATGGAATGTGAGTAGCAGTTCCCCGCAGCGTGAAGTGATGTGTGTACTGACGTTGTTGCTCCAGGGTCGTCCTCCTCAACTACCGCGAGGACGGTGTCACCCCCTACGTGACCATCTGGAAGCACGGTCTCACCGAGATGAAGGTGTAAATTGGGTTGAAGTAGTAGAGGGGCAGCTGGATTTTCTTTTGGTTTTCACGACGACTCAAATGCATGATGAATATCCCTCGCGGCGCATCAGCCCAAAAAAATCGAATCATGTCAACAATCTGCCAGTCGAAAAAGCAATGTGACGGAGGCTGCAGCCGACGAGCGAAAACGGGTCCTTGCATGGTCCGGCGCCAGTACCCTTGGCAATTGTGCACCCCGTGATCGATACCTTGCAGCAAAAGCAGCAGAATGCGAGCAACCGGCGTGGCGGGGAAGCAATTGCAGGATTCCGACCGTCTGGAGAGGCCCAGATGCGGCAAGTAGCTGCGGGTAGGGCTCAGGGCTGGGGTATGCTGCACCACGTGACTTGGCGTTTTGCGAGCCGAGCCGCGAGGGAAAGCCCGTCACCCCGCGCCACGCGCTGCCTTGTCACCTTATCATATTCCAGCTGCTGCCGCCCGCCCCCATTGTCTCATCTCCCCGTGGGCTCCTCCCCTCTTCACTCCGCATTTTCCTTCCGCTAGTGTTCAATTGTCTTCTGTTCCTCCGCTGTGACCCTCGACTTTCGTGCCACCCGCGCCAACCCGATTCACCGCTCAGATTTCAGTACCACGTCCGGAAGACTCACCGGAGAGACTATGCAGCAGCGCCGGCCTGCTCGGCCTTACGTGCGTCCCGTCGACGCATCACCTCATACGCCTAGCGGTCGCCCTCACGATCGGATCAATTCGATTTTTGAAAATCTTGAGCTGCATTGGCGCCTCGGCCTTACTCCACGCGACGATAAAACGTGGTCGCCAAGCCACAGCCGTGCCAGAGAACCGAGTGGCCAGTACCAGTGTTCTCAGAAACTCAAGCTTCTGTACTTCAAGGGTGCCGACCATTTGGATAAAGCGCTGAAGGAATTCAATGCCAATGCACACCAGAAGGCCCCCAAGGATCGTCTACCTTACCTGCGTCGCCTTCTTGACGATGGCTTAAAGCGAGCAAACACGAAGGCTGAAGCTTATGCCAGCCGCACCCCTCTCCAGCGCAGGCTAGAGCAAGTAGCGTCATCTAGTGCTTCACTTCCACGTTCCGGCGCGACCACCATCTTTAACCCTCCCCGTATGTTTATGTTCCATTTGCTTTCTCTCACTCTTATTACCGAGAGAACCGGGCTCCAGAGCTCAAGCGCTATCAATTTGGCTATCTCTTCTTGAGCTTGGCGTTGGACATTTCCGACAAGCAAGCGCCTCTACGGGAAAGCTGCCTTAACTGCAGGCTGACTTCTCAGATTTAACGACAGAACATTCTACAGAGGCTCGAGCTGTGAATGAGAGCGTTCCCTACTACAGCGCCAGGGAATTGCCTCTAGATGATACGTTCGTGGCGACGCAGCCAAATACTCCCACTGCTGCCGACGATGAAGAACAAGGTGAAGCACCCCCGTCGCCCTCCCTGCAGGCGAGCGTACGTAGGCAATCGAGCCACAGTCAGCGTGGCTCGCGCCGGGGGAAGAGACTTTCGGACGGATCTACCGAAAGCGAGCCATCACCCAAAGAACCGCGGACTTCATCTGAAAGGAACCGAGCATCTGTAGCTTCGTTCGCTGTTCCCGATCCGCCGAGAGGAAGGCAGACTGGATCAAGGTCGTCCTCGCCCAGACGGCAATCAACAGCAACATCCATGACGGCTACCACTTCCTTCACATCCACGAGAACAGATTCCATGTTCTCACAAAATGGAGACAGGACAAGAACTGCAAACACGTCGTTTGCCACCACCATCCCGTCTCAACCCCAAAAAGCTCAGGAGGAATTTCACAGCCCAGGAACGTATGGTACATTGGGCTCCGACGAGTGGAACACCGCTTTTGACGATGTGGGAGAGGGGGCGAGCGGGGCGGCGGCGGAGGAGGAGGAGTCTCGTTTTCGTCCGAATATTCCTCTTGAAGAACTTATTCGGATGTCTACCGTTGATTTATCGCAGGGCCCTATCCGTCCCGGCGGAGATATGGAGCACCATCAAGTGAAGGCTCTGCCAAGAGGAGGCTTATTCGTTCCTGAAGTTAGCGAGAGGCTATTGGCCAAAGACTTCAAGTACCGGTGGGAATTTTTACGCGTCGCCCTCGACGCAGGGATTGACGATCCTGACCAGCTTCTCCCACGGGGGTATAACGAGGAATGGGGCGAATACTCTTGTTTGTGGGACTACTTTCGGCACCACGATGCACTCAGTGATGTTTTCGACGATCTCAAGCGAGGCTCCGAAAAGGCGTGGGCTGCTGCTGAACTAAAGGTTGAGAATAATACCCTCAAAGCCTTCGAGAACATCACTCTCAAGGCAACGCTCTCTTTCACAAGTACGAGAGAAGGCCCAATCTTCAAGACCAGACTTAAACCGCTCCAGCTTGAAGCAGCATCATGCCGCTTTCAGCGAGCCTTTGGTGGCGACCGTTTCCTCTATCTTGAAACGCCGGTATTTCGAGGTGACCAGGTGCCAGCCCATCTAAAGGGTCAGATTCCGGCTATCAAAGAGAGATTTGAAGAATGGCTCGGCCGTACGTGTGGGACTTTTCTGGGCAGAGTGTGGCAACCGATCCATGTGGAGCCGATCAAAGCAACGAAAAAAACCATGTTTCGTCAGCAGGAGCAACTACGTGGATATCGAGTCATTCTCTTCGCTACCCATGGACGTGATATTGATCCGACGAAAAAGAGGAAGATCAGGTCCGGTACGCGTTATAGGATGTCTGTCTACGACCTAGTCAACTGGTTCATGCCTCTGGATCTGAACTGCGATCAACCGTACCTCAAGGTTTTCTCGAGGATAAGTCTTGGTCTGACGACAACCCTCTCAACCTTGACATTTACCCCAAAGCAAGTCAGACACGTGGCCGATATCAAGGCGAATAATGAGCACGAAGACCGCCAGTTCGATGATAACTCCCTTGATTGGCCCAGAGATGAGAAAACGAATCGTGTCATGAACGATGGCTGCTCTCGTATCTCTGTTGGAGCTGCACGTTTAATCTGGGAAGGGGTAGAAGGGCCCATTCCAAGTACTTTTCAGGGACGTATTGGCGGCGCTAAAGGCATGTGGATGCTTAGCACATGTCTTGACACTGCTGATCCGTACCACTCCTCAATATGGATTGAAGTGTCTGACAGCCAGAGAAAGTTCAAGCCGCATGAGGACGACATCGAGAGTGACTTCGACCCATGCAGATTTACCTTCGACTTGCACTCTACCACGGGTACGGCAGTGCCTTCAAGTGTCTATCTGTCGTTCTTCCCTATTTTGCAAGACCGCGGTGTCCCTGCCAGCTCGTTAAAGAACCTTTTCAAGGGCCACATTGACAAGGAACGCGAGAAGTTGCTAAATGCGATCAAGAACCCGGTTCACCTCAGAAAATGGGTCAACGAACAAAACAGTCTAGCAGAGGAACGCAACCGACAAGATGACGAGATGACCTGGCAAGGCGGGATGCCTTTGCAGTTGCAAGAGAAGGTCGCTCTACTTCTCGAATCTGGCTTCGACACTTCATGCGCTTACCTAACCGATGTCACCCAGCGGCTTGTGGCCAAGAGCCTTCGTCTCATGCGACAAGATGTCCGTGTGCCGCTTCCTCGTTGCACTTATATCAAGGGAGTGGCGGATCCTTACGGCATTCTCGCTCCTGGTGAGGTCCATATTCAGTTCACCAAAAGTTTCGTGGACGAGGTATCTCGTGAATGCTTAAACTTTCTGGACAACCGCAATGTCCTGGTGGCTCGTAATCCAGCCTTAAGACGGTCAGACATCCAGAAAGTACGAGCTACTTTTAAGATCGAGCTCGCTCATCTCAAAGACGTCGCCGTCTTCCCAACGAGAGGTAGCTTTCCTCTCGCCGGAAAGCTACAAGGCGGTGACTACGACGGCGACACCTTCTGGGTAACCTGGGAACCGGACCTCGTCCAGCCGTTCAAGAACGCGCCGCCGCCGCTGGAAGATCCCGTCCCTGAGAAGTACTGTGTTAAGGTGGACAGGAGGAAGCTAGGGGAAATGCTGGACGAGCGACGATCGGTCGGGAAGTTCCTCCGCGAAAGCTTCAAGTTCCGCTGCAAGCCCAATCTTCTCGGTCAAGCCACCAAGCTGCACGAGAAGGTCTGGTACCACGAAAAGAGCCTCACTTCGGCGAAGGCGGAAGCCCTGGTCGACCTCCACGACCTGCTCGTCGACTACTCGAAGAACGGCTACGAATTCGACGACGACGACTTCAAGAAGTTCAAGGCAACCTTCAAAATCCCGACGAAGATAGAGAAGCCGAAATACGAAGAAGCGAGGCAGGCCGACCGCGAAGAAAAAAAGGTATCGACCAAGAGGGCCCTGGCGCGGAGCAACAGCGCCAGGAAACACGGCTCGTACAACAAAGACAACATCCTCGACCAGCTCTACTTCGAAACCCTCCAGCCCCACACCTTCGAGACTCTCCAAATCCTCGAAGACCACTTCCGTGCCACCAGCACCACCGACGACCCAACCCTCGAAGCCCCGTTCCTAGCCGAACAGGAAGAAGCAAAGGACGACCCCGTCATCGCTGAAGAGCTCGCAGCCCTCACAACCGAAATCTCTCAGATCTGGGACGACTGGATCGGCGAGCTGCACCGCAAGAAATCCGCCTCCTTCTCCGGCGGCCTCGGCGCCAGTTTCGGCGGCGGCAACGGCGCCAGCGGCGATTTCGACGACGCCATGAACGACCCGGACCGCTACAACGCCGCCGTCGAACGCTGCTTCCCCCGCTTCCATGAGTGGACTCCGCAGTTCGCGGCGCAGAGCCCCGTCATCCGCCGCTGGACGAAACAGGATCCGCCGGGCGCCCTGTCGCACTGGCAGATGCTCAAGGCGTCGGCGCTGTTCCACATCCGCGCTAAGAAGCTGAGGGAGAAGAAGAGGAGGATGGGTGAGGATGGTAGTAGTGCGTTTGTGTTCCACATGGCCGGCGCGGAGCTCTGCTGGATCAAAGCGCATAGCTGCGGTGCGCGCCCGATGACGCTGAAGATGTGGCAGAATATGAAGCCGAAGAAGATCAAGCCGGCGGGGCTGAGGGACGGTGCGGGGAGGCGTGGTGGGGGCGCGGCGGAGAGGAAGAAGGGGAGGGATGGGGAGAGGAGGTTTGGGACGGGCAGGATGGTGGATGATGGTGATGGGAGGGATGGCGATGAGACGGAGTATGCCAGTGCGGCGGAGGAGATTGGCGAGGAGGACGATGAGTGATGAGGCGTTGGTCGAGCGCGTTTGGAATGCGTGTGCGATGTTGGTTACGGATGGTCTTCGGTATTTATCGTGCTTTCGAGGTGCCGTTGGTATCTCTAGGATGAGCGCTTTACGGATGGGACGATATTGGGTAAGGTGATGCTCTCTCATGATGATGTTAATTTTTTTTCTTGTTTCTTTTTCTTTTCTTTTTGCTTGATCATGACGACACGGCTTTTCTTGATAAAAGTTAAGCGAATTAGCCTGGTGTCTGGAGTTCTTCTGGCTTTTCTTTGGGTTTGGTATTCAAATCTCTCATCTTCCGTGACACCATGGAACTGATCTACATAACTTTCATAAATTGAAAGTTGTCTCCGTTTTGAGACCATATTCCTTACGATTGTTTTTCGCTTCTCTATCCATGATAAACTCTCGCCCGCACGATAGCTGCTGCTGCCCACATATGTTTTCTATTTTTTTGAGAAGGAAAAAAGCTACAATATCTCGGTATGTGCGTGCTTACGATCTCTGCAATCTACGCGATGATTACACGATCGAATATAGGACATTTGTGACGTACGGGAGATTTCGAATTCTGCGCCAATCATCGCGCGACACGTCGGCAGGTGGGGTCCAGGTAGATTTTCTCTTGTTTGATGCGTTCTTCCTCCATGCATGTGGCCTGTGTTCCATACAAAGCGCACCGACGCAGATGAAGAGACAGTCTGAGCTTCATGCAACTACCAAACGTCCAAAATCATTCATCTTCCTCAATTTGGTCGTCCTCCTGGCTTTGGTGGGCGCCCACACACCGGAACAGCGTCATGGATAACATTTCAGAGCAACCCAGCCAGCTCTGCGGGCGTTGTAGTGTTCTCGAATTTCAGGCAGGCCGCAATGGATACACCGAATGCAAGGACGATGATGGTACTGTTCACCTTCTACCTGCACAGGACGGACCAGGCCCGAGCGGAGAGGAATACTGCCACGACCTTCCTTTTCACCTCGAGACTGAATTTCCTGAAATGCCTGACTTATTCCCTTCATGTAGCTTCTGTAGCATTCTCAAAGACACAGTTTTAAGGAATTTCGCGAATGGAAACCATCCGGAACCAGACGGTAAAGAGCTCGTTTTGGAAATTGATGATATTGGAGCTGTGTATTTGTATGATGAGGCCGGGCAGGGCCCAGCAATACTCGCAGCAATAAGGGTGCAGTGGGACATAATGGATCGGACGGTCTATCCAGAGTATGAAGATGGCAAACTCAGAGATCCGGACGAGGATATTTTTTGGGCCGACTGTGCATACTTCAGGGTCCTCGCAAATTCCAGTGAGCTTTTTCCAATGCAATCATCGGACAAAAATTGACTGTGCTCAGACAGCCCTGTCGGAGACTATCTGAGAATACAATACGTCCCAACAAGATCAAACTTGGACTTGTTTAGCCCTGGGCTCGTAAAAAGCATCGAACAAAACTTGGAACAATGTTCAACGGCACACTCAAAATGTTCCAAATTTCAAAACATGGATAAGGGACAACTGCAAGAACGAGCACTGCCCGCCAGGCTACTTGAGATCAGTGGCACGAAGCAAGACAAAAGGATTCGTCTGGTCGAAACATGTGATATGAACGGAGAGACTGTCAAGTACGCAGCATTAAGTTATTGCTGGGGCACAGCTGGCTTCATCAAGACTACAGAAGGCTGTTATTGTCCCGAGCATGCTCACCAGGACACCTGCGAGGACCTCAAAAATATTCCCTGGTCGAACTACCTCCACGCCATCCATTGGTCCAATTTGCCACAAGGCTTTCAAGACGCCATAGAACTCTGCTGGGAAGCCGAAATCCGGTACCTATGGATCGACTCTTTGTGCATTGTGCAGGGCAATCAGCAGGACTGGAATAGAGAGTCTGCTCGCATGAAAGACATATACATGGGGGCTTTCTTGACTATCGTCTTGGCTTCAACGAAGTCTCCTCTCGAAGGCGCTCTGAAGGCACGCAGAGAATTCACACAACCTATCCGTGTACCCTTGAGCCGAAATGGGGCAAATTTGGGCTCTTATCTTATCGAACCGACGATGTACACAAGTGACATATTCGAAATCGAATCTCCAGTTACAAAGCCTTGGAAACATGCCAACAAAGCCATCTACGATTCCAGGTGGAGAGCCCGCGGTTGGACATTCCAAGAGAGCTACCTTCCGGCACGCAAAATCTACATCTGTGAAGGCCGGATACATTTTTCGTGCAAGACACACTCTCGCCTCGAAGGCTTGTCTGGCGAATTCCCTCCTCTGGACCGGTTTGCGGACGGCGATGAGGACGAGCACGACAACCAAGGGTACCTCCAATGGTACACATGGGTTCAACACTACACCCAGAGAGAACTTACCGAGCCCCTCGACAAACTTCCCGCAATCTCGGCTTTGGCCAGCAGAAAAGGGCGAACGAGCAACGACCGCTACCTCGCAGGCATCTGGGAAAACGACCTCGAAGCAGGACTATTATGGCACCGTCGGGCTTTCAAGTACGGGGAAGCTTCGTCGACCGCAAACCCGTTGCACCGCTCCCCCGTCTATCGTGCGCCGTCCTGGTCGTGGTCGGCGTACGACGGGCCCGTTACCTTTCTGGCCCAGTATTTCTCGTTTAGCGCCGATTCTAAGAGCGAGATCGATCTACTCGAGGCGAGTTGCCCGCGAGCAAATCCGGATGACCCATACGGTCGTCTTGCGAACCCGGAAAAGGCCAAAGTGCATGATGGCAGAGCGTATTTGAGGTTGCGGGCGAAAGTGGTTCCGGTGATGGTCCAGAAGAAAGCGAGGTCTCATTCAGGGGGCCGGAGGGACTTTGATCAAGATGCTGCTGTGAGATCGGATCAGACGGGTTTTCAGGCCTACAGTGGGATAGACTGCCGAGAGGAGTGGGAGTACGATGAGTGGAAGCATGCCACTGTTTTGTTGGTCTATACAACTGAACGCTTCGGGAAAAGACTGAGAGTTGGACTGCTTCTGCGTAAGGTTGATTCAGAAAGCAAGGAAACAGAGTACGAACGGGTTGGTTTATTCTATGATAATGAGGATGAAGACAACTTTGGCTTCGATCAGCAAGAACGTCAAGAGATATGCCTTGTGTAGTCCAATGGAATACGACTCAAAAAATTGACATGATGAATAACTGAACTCGTAACTAACGGCTGCTTTCTCCTTCGTCCCCAAAGGATAATCCACATTCCATAAATGAGCCGTAGAAAATAGACCAACAATATGACCTCCTTCTGTCGCCTTTGAAAACCGTCGATATATGCTCTGACAAACGACAAGGATATTTTCTTTCAGGGGCAGTTCAATTTTTCGATAGCATTTGAGCGTCGGTAACTAGAATGCCTCGTAATACCATAGTTCATTGCAATATAAAGAGCCAGAAATGATCGAACTCATCAATTGCGCTCAGAAACAGCAAACTTCAGAACACTTATGAGACGGGTAATTATGAAATCGGAAAATGGAAGAGACAATGATTCCAAAAGAACGAATGAACATTAGTATTGGGCATTGAACCGGCCACAGGTGACTCAATGATCTCCGTGTACCTACCCGTTCATTTTCCCTCAGCTTGTATCTTCATTGGATTCCTCCAATAGCGCCATGATCAGGGCTCCGTTACTGACCGCAGTAGAATATTCTTTGAGGTACAACTGCTCAATTTCAGACATGAGCAAAAGTGCAACAGCACGGTAATTGTTATCTCGGGCCTTGGAGAGCACGACGTGGTCTCGCTCATCTTGAGTCGTAGAGTTGACATCTAACCTCTTGGTTGAGGCCAGTTCACGTTTCCAACCAAGCCAGAGCTGTGCTAAACGCACTGCTGCTGCTCTCTTATACTCTTTCCGGCTTACCCTTGTACGGTCCAGGAGTGCACGGGCAGACTCAACGCATCCTCCAAAGATTGCCCAAGACAGCGGGGTCAATACAAACAAGTCCAAGGAGTCCGGATTAACGCCGGGATGACCTAAGAGCAATCTTACAGTGGCGCTGTTTTCTTTGACGGTTGCGGCTCGAGAGAGAGGAGTCCAACCACAACCATCTCTACTGTCTGCATCAACTCCTGCATGCTGTAAGAGCAGCTTAACAGCAACATTGTTGTCCTCAGCCGCTGCGGCGTACGAAAGAGGTGTCTGATCATCCCAGGACCACATATTTGGATCCATCCGGGTATTGTTATGAAGCAATTGGCGGATCTTTTCGTTGACGTCAGACACCAAGTCTCGATGGTATTGGACACCAATATTTTTTCCTGGTAAACTCGACATCTGCCGCAGTAGGTTGAGGCACCTGCAGAGGTTACCCCTGGAAGGTTCGTCATAACGAAGTTCCCCGAATCTCTCCTGAAGAGATTTGGTCATGCTGACGGTGGCTCGGGCACTTTTAATCGCCTTTGCCAGAATCGCTTTCATTGTCCTAGGCTTCAATTGGGGCCGGTTTTTGAGAAGAAAATTGACAGTCTCATGCTGTCCTGAATGAGCGGCTTCTACAAGCGTGTAGCCGAAGAGATTCCTCGGTCCATCGAAATCGAAAATTTCCAGTGAGAGATCAAATTTCGGATGGGCCAGGAGCAACTGTAAGTTCTCAAGACACCCTCCTGATGCAGCTCTTTCTAGGACGACTCTTCTCTCATTACCCATCTCGTCGACATCAGTGTCCCAGTCGCACTTTAGAAGGAATGAAATCCATGAAGATGCACCCCGCCGACCTGCCAGGATTCTCAAAGATCTAAAACTGTTTTGCAGATTCTGGGAGAAAAGGAGCTCTTTGGGCTTTCCAGAGTCTATGATGTCAAACTCCGCTATTTCCATCAGATCGATTTCTTTAGACGGCCAGCGGGAAATCAGTAGTTCGACAACTTCTGCGTTTCGTCTGGAGCATGCCGTACGAAGTGCACGGTATAAGTTTTCTTCTGTCGTATATGTATGGTCCAGCAATATTGTCGCCGCTCTATAATACCCCCCATAGCTGACAAGCAGAAGTGGATGCTGCTCAGCTAGGTGGTATTCAGGGGAAAGATGTCTGCGACTCTGAAACCTTTGGTCACTGGCGGAGATCCACGTCGAAGCTTCGTAGGTATGACCTTGCACCAAAAGTTCTTCAAGATACATATCAAGTCCGAGCCGGGAAGCGATTGAAATACGCCCTGGTTTCTCCAGTTGGAATTGGGCCAAATATGTCCTCTTTCCAGCATAAGAGTGGAAATTGATACCCCATTCCGTGTGGTGAGTCCAGTACAGTGCCAGGGTCCGTGGATTGCTGAAAAATGTCACGATCATTGCTTCTAGCGCTTCTTGAAAAGGCTGACAGTGGTCGCCCCAGTATTCGATGGCGTAAACGAAGAAAGGCCATTTCTGCACATCAGACCAGAACTCCCATGGTTCAGATGTGCGGCCAGAAGGTATTATGTAGTAGGGGTTGTCATGAATTTCGGGATACGAATAAGTAACTGGCCTGCCACGGTATTGCTAACGGCTCCACTGTTCGTGATACTGCAGGACGGACTCATACAAGTCTGGAATGAGAAGATAGGTAATGCAAGATCGCGCAATTTCAACCTCGGTCCCTGGTAGCCAGCTTCGTAGTTTGCCTTTGCTGAAGTATTCCTGGGTTGTGTAGTGAACGAGGCGGATAACACGAGTCTCCTCGTCAATCACGACTAGTCCAGCACAGACGGCGAGAACGATTTTAATGCCTGGTAAGTTTCGTTTCGGATCCTTGAAGTGTCCTGGCTTGATTGCGAGGGCAGTCTGTAGCTCGATAGGCGAAAGCGGGCGGTGGCTGTAAACAATCCAAGCGATGACTTGGTGGGCAAGCTGCTTGCGTTTCGGACGCTGCATGTCAATTCTATCAATTGCAGAATTGTAGGCATCTGTGATGGCGGTTTCTCCAGAGGACAAACTTTCAAGTGTCTCCTCTATTTCATCGATTGTGAAAGCGTCTTGGAGTGAGTCCGAGTGAAGTTTCGCTAGAAGAAACCTAATAAATCTTGTTAGCAATGTATTGTGATGTGATAATGGCTTTAACGAGTAGTATTACATTCCATCGGAGGCTTGGGTAATCTTGTCAACAACTTTCTTTTGTAGAACTTCAAAATCCTCGTCCTCGTCGATACAATCTGGCAAAGAGTCCATTTGCGAGACTCTCTGGTGGATATAAGATTTGAGATCTTCTTCGGTGGCGTGGATGGTGAGAGAGGAATCTCCTTTGAGAACAGATGGGATCTCGGTGTTGGGTCGAAACGTCATCATGATGTGAAGTTTACCAGTGTTTCTCAATTCTGAAATGTGATGAAGAAATTTGGAGCGTCCATTGTCCTCGTCCAAGAATTCATCCAATGCATCCATTAGAAGAAACGAAACGGTGCTCTCCTGTATGAGAGTTGCCAGCAAGTTGATCAAGTCTTTAACGTTCGGACCGCTACGTTCATGCTTCTTGTGGAATTCATCGAGGGAGGGAGGGATCTCTGTCCTTTGGCGAACAAATTGCCACATAATGGAGAATAGGAGCTGGATATGACTCTGTTCATTCTTCCTGTTGTAGTTGAAGTACACAACAGCAACGTTGTGATCAGCTTGATCAAAGTGGGATTGCAGATAATCCATCGCAATGGAAGTCATGATGGTCTTTCCTGCTCCGGGAATTCCTGGACAGGAAAGTGTCGAGGCACTTCCGTGAGCCCAGTGCTGGAATTTTTGTGCATTTAAGAACCATTCGCCGGTTCCATCCTGTGCTTGGTTGATGTAGTCGTGTTGCAAAACGTCATAACGTGTCGCTGTCTTTTCGACCCAGTCGAAGACCGTCCTTTTGTGCTGATTCCTCGCACTTTTGTCTTGGTTGTCTTTGACGCTTCGAATCGCTTCACTGCTCGAAATAGATACTGTGCTTCAAGAGATGTCAGCCTGGCCCTGCGTGGTCTATCGATTAACCTACAAGGTATCGTTTGATAGAGCGATCGCGATTGTTGATTTGCAACGCTCAATCCGCTGGAAGATCCGCTCGATGTCTGATTTCTCACTCTTCCAAGCGAGGGTTAAGCGAAAACTATGGGATTGCCGCTTGTTGACAATCTTCTCCAGCCTTGCGGCAGCCTCTTCCAAACTTGACTGGTACTGATCGAGGATGCCTTCTTTTGCTACCAGAGATGCGAAGTGACGAAACCAGGGCTTGTCAATGGTGGTGTCTTTTGCTGTCAAACGATCTCGTAATTGCAAGAGAAATATACAAGAGGATTGTGCCTCCAACAAAAACTTGTCTCTATCGGATGGGGCATCTTTGATCTCATTTAGGAACTTGATGACTTTTTGAACCGTGTCGATGAGCGTGATGATGTTTACAGTAAGACTGACAGGATCCATAGAGCATTTGTTCAAATGGTGGGAGTGTGATGGTTGTTTTATGTGACGGCGAGGCGGGGATGCAACGCCTTTTGTTCGCAGACGCTGGAGCCTAGCCCCCAGTTTTGATCCACCCACCACGTTTCTCTCCGCCAATGAAAATTGATCCACATGTGCAACCCATTCAAGTGTCTCGGATTATGCTTACATATACCCTGTATTACCGTGTTAGTAGGCTTTAAAACTAACCGCTATACTAAAGAGATAAAGCCCGCTGACTGTAGCTAAAGGCGTTTATACACGTTACTTTTATTTCAAGTTAGATATATAGTTCATTAATTACCCATGTAGATCATAAGCGCAGACGACGTGTATAAAATCTTTAACACTTTGAAAATTATTGCTAATTCGTTTTGATTTTAAGGCCAAGCAATGAGATCTAAGAATGAATGTTCACCCCACTCAAGCCCAGCCAGCACGCGCCTAGCGCTCCTCGGCCGACCACGCCCGCGACAGCCACTTCGCCAACCCAATCGACCTCTTATCCAACCCCTCCACCAACACCTCCGCAATCCAAAACATCGGCGGCAACAGCACCAACCGCGCAACCACGCCCGCCGCCCACCCCCTCTCCTCCCCCAGCACCTCCACCAGCGGCCCCTGCACCCTGTACAACATACACTGAATAACCATAATATGCACCAAATACAGCATGAACGAAATGCGCCCAAAGTACTGCGCTGCAGCACTGACGAACGGCCGCCGCAGCACCGCGCTCACGGTCGATCCGCTGCCTGCAAGGGCGGCCACGAACGCCACGCCGCCCACCGCGCGCCAGCAGAACTCGGCGCGGGCCGCCCCGCCGCTGCCGCCCTCGCTGACGACGAACCAGCGTGTCGGTGTCAGGTGTGACATCAGGAAGGTGTAGCACGGCCCGTAGCCGCCGAGCATGTCCGGGTCGTTCGGGAAGCACAGCAGCCAGATGCCGACGAGGGCGCAGGCGGCGGAACGAACATTCTTCCCGTTCCTGCGCAGCATGCAGAGCCGCTTGCCTGATTCTTCCGCCGCCCCTCGAATGGTCGACCACCTGTCGTACGACGACGGCCGCGACGACCGCAGCGGCAGCGGCAGCCAGGCCGGCGGCTCGGTAGCCGGCGAGAACAGGATCAAGTCCTCGTCGTCCTCGCCGTCGTAATCGTCGTCGTCCTCCTCCTCCCTGCGCTGCTCCATCTCGACGCCCGGCCCATCACCGCCGCCGCCACCGCTGCCGTTGTCGCCGTCGTCGCCCTTGCTGGCAGCCGTCGTCACCTCCGCGATCAGCAGCCCAGCCACAAACGTCGCCCCCTCCCACCACCCGCGCCACACCAGCAGCGCGCCCGCCAACGCCGCCAACACGCACTTCCGCGGCTTATCCCGCGTGCGCGCCAGCCCCAGCACGCACAGGTAGACGACGAACGAGCCGCGCAGCTCGAGCGGGATCGTCCACAGCTGCCCGTTCAAGCCGACGGGGCAGTCCGCCGTGCCGGTGCCCGGGCAGCGGGTCCCCGTCAGGACTTGGTCGAAGAGGCTGCCGGCGTAGGCGAGGAGGTAGCGTGCGTGGGCGAGTGGGGAGGGGGGGCTATCGGAGGAGGAAGAGGAGGAAGAGGGGGCAGGGAGCGACGCGGCGTCGAAGTGCTCGGGCCAGGCGGAGTAGCCGCCCAGCGCGTAGACGAGTTGGGAGAATGCGGCGATGGCGAAGACGGGGAGCATGAGGCGGAGGGCGCGGCGGAAGACGGAGGTGGAGAGGGTGGTGAGGAGGGCGGACTGGGGGTTGGTGGAGGCGGCGCTGCTGCGGGCGCGGATGGACGAGAGCGAGATGCAGTAGCCGGAGATGACGAAGAAGAGGGGCACCATGGCGCGCGCGCCGAAGATGATGCTGGGGCCGGGGAGTTGGAGGATCGAGGAGTGGGCGTCGGCGGGAAAGCTCTTCCAGCCTTGGAAGAGGGGCCCGATGAGGTGCCAGAAGAGGTGGTCGAGCGTAACGATGAGGGCGGCCAGCCCGCGCACGCCGTCGATCCAGGCGTTGGGCGAGATGGTGTCTGGTTGTTTGCTCCAGAGGGCGCGTGGAAAGGAAGGGCCGGGTGGTCCCAGTGCCTTTAGCTTTTGCCAGTCCATGGAACTGAAGAAGGGAAGTAGAGAGAAGTGTTGTCGGATGGGCCTCCGGGCGGCACCAAAAAAGGAAGGCGAGAGAAGTCTCGGATCTGCCTCCGGACGAGACAGCTTTTTGCGACTTCTTCACGCACTCTTATTCTGCCGTGATCGAATTTACCGTCAAAAGGCTATCGGCATGTAGGATATTGCATCCCCTTTTTCGGGCCTTGATAAATGTGCCAGGAATGTTACACATCAGGACTGACGGGCCGCAAGCAGACGAGATTCAATAGCGTCCTAATTTTTCAACTCAAGGCAAAAGGTTGCCTCATTCTTAGTACTAAGTAACGTAGAACTTGCTCGTTGCAATTGGGTTTCTAACTTTAATGCTAGGAGTCGAATCTCACTTTTACAGAGAGATCCGCCTATTTCCCATTGAATAAAGTCTTAACAGACCATTCAATTTTACCTCCAAATAAAGGAAGGCCAGTCTCAGTATCCGCGATATGTAAAATGATTTTCTTTCCAAAGAATGGAATAAAATCGCCCCATCTTCTAGGAATTGTGACTTTATAAATCGCCAAGGTCGCCACCACCTTCTCCTTCATTCCATCAACTGCCGATATCCGAACGCTTGCTCTAGATAGTGAAAGACTTCGAGACATCTTCAAGCTTGTTCCTTTCATACCGATGACGCCGCCTCTCTTTCGCAGTTTCCGCTTCGACTATTAAATCCCTCTCTCTTTACCGAGTTTACCAGATCTGCTAATTATTTTGTACATCATCGCCCAAGGCTGGCCAGAAGAGAACAATATGCTGTTGACGCTACCTCGAGATTTCCATGGCCCCCTGAGTTACAAAGCACTTCAATAGAGAGTGTATGAGTAGTCTGTACGTAGCTTTTATGTAAAATTTTGATGTAGAAGACGAAGACAGTAATATTCTCGGTAGTCGGCTTCAATCATCCAGTTGACTTGCTTGAAGATGAAATCGGCGATGCTTACAAATGAACCTCGACCCCACGCCGCGTTCGTGCTGCTGCATTGGCTGGCTGGAGTCGGCGAACGTGTTTGTCGTGCGGACGGCTGGGTATGGCGCCGGGGCGGAGGGGAGGAGGGGAGGAGGTTGCGCGGGGCGAATGCGTCGAGGGTGGGGTTTACGCCGGGGGGGGGCGTGGTGTTGGGGGGGTTGGTGGGGAATGGGTTTAGGAGGTATGATGGTGGTGCGCCGAGGGCGTTGGTGCGCGTGTTGACGGGGAGTAAGGGGATTAGTGCGCTGTGTCGGCCTAGTAGTGGGGATTGGGAGGCGTGGTTGTTTCCGGTGAGGTTGGGCGTCGCGAGGGGGGATGGTGGGGGTGGTGGTGGGGAGAGCTTGAAGTTTTCGAGTGATGTGCATGCGAGGAGGCCGGTTGAAGGCTGGGAGGTTAGGCTGCCGATTCCGTGGAAACCAAGGGACTCTCCCTGGGGAAGAAGAAGAAGAAGAAGGCGTTGGGGTGAAATCATGAAGCTTTCCTTCTTCCCCTTCACGTCATACCGCAGAAGCCCGGTAACACGTCCAACATGATAGCAACCCAATACCCCAGCCTTTCTTCTTCTCCTCCTTCCTCACCACCGTCGTCCCCCGCCGCCATCACCACCACCACCTCCCTCCAAAACCGAAACTGTGACCTTCCCATTCTCAACCGCCACTAGGGTACACGGCGGGTCTGCAAACGCCGGAGTTAATATTGGCGTATTCAGTGTTATTATCCACAGAAAGAAGTAGTGAAAATATGCTTGTTCGACTCCCATCGTATGCATCTTTTTCTCATTAGCCCAGGTAGCTGTTTCTTTTATTAGAAATACGTTTACTAGTTAATACTAAGTCCCTAGTTCTATAGAACGGTTTTACGAAAGGGACTTCCGGTCTTCGCTTTTATGATTCTACATATGTCTCGCGCGCAATCGCTAATGCTTCAAGTCCAATACGTTCAGCTCCGTTGGCTCAGTCGGGCCTATAGCACCCCTCTATAAGCTTAACACTAAGATATACTACTATATTAGGCTTAGCGTATTGTCACCAAGCGGTGACGAACGCCTTTATAACAAGACGGGACGACAAGTGACGGAACGGAACGGGACGGGACGATCAGTAAGCCGGTGACGACCCGTCACCGGGTCAACAACCGGGACGGGATCCACCCTGCGCGCAATGCTCATTTGACAGCCTCGTCACCCGCCAAGAGTTAGGTAAGCAAAAACACTTCATAGCTGGAAGCTGCCTAGTTTCACAAAGTTGTCATTTTCTTCATCTCCTTTCTGATGCGCCGCGCATCGAGAGCTCCTGTCGCGAGATGGCTGCCATCGCAGGAGGGCTCGAACATCATTCAGACAGCAAGCCTCAGCCATGTCATGACTACGAGGTCCTTGATCGAGACATGCCCCGCTCCGAAGCAGAAACTCGGCTGGACGCGCTCTTTGCAAGCAACACCAATCCCGACGAAAAGTTTTCGGACCACACCATCTGCGAAATTTCGAGCCTGCTGAGAATTCTGGAACCATCTTCAACTAGCCCGAGAGTCTACATCGTTCTGCGGTCCATAGGACACTTGGAGAAGCTTGGATACTTCACTGAAAATGGAATCACAGACTTGTGGTTTCCATTTCGAAACCAGACCATACCCGCCGCCCTTGATAAGTCTGTGCGATCAGCATTTCTGGATAGACAACGTGTCGTGCTGACGAAGTCGGTCGACCTGGAAATTGGTGTAGAGGGCAAGCACCAGTACTTCGGCTCCGAAGACATCGTTCCGTTCGAAGCGCAAGGCATCCTGGGAGAGGGCACATTCGGGGTGGTAGATCGAGTGAAGAGCACACTTACCGGCTCCGTATATGCGCGCAAGCGTATCAGGCGGTCAGACAGGAGGAGCATGCACAGAAAAATGGAGATATTTGAAAAGGAGGTCTTGGCCATGAAGCGCCTCCAGCATCAGCATGTTGTAAAGCTTGTCGGAAGCTACACCGATCCCGTCTACGCCGCCTTTATAGTCTGCCCTGTCGCCGATTCCAACCTGAAGGAATTTCTAGACGCAACCGCAGCGGACCCAACTCTACAAGCGCTGTCAACTCTGCGATCATTCTTCGGTTGTTTGGCCAATGGCCTTGAGTATATGCATCGGCGACTGGTTCGACACAAAGACATTAAACCCATGAACATACTGGTGAAAGGAAAGACCGTTTTGTACACAGACTTTGGGATAGCCTTTGACTGGGCAGATTCCGGCAAGAGTACGACTCAAGACACATTTCCGGCTATGACGAGGGTGTACAGCGCCCCAGAAATGCTTACAGACGCACCGCGCAATTCTGCAGCTGATATGTGGTCTCTTGGGTGCGTTTTTGCCGAGATTCTTTTGGTTTTGAGGGGTTCATCGGTTTCGGAGCTGAAAAAATTCCTTGAAGAGTATGGAACAAAGAGTCAAATTTACGCTCTCAACAAAGATGGGCTTGAAACATTCCTGGGTAAATGTCTTGCCCGCGAGGGACTGCCCTCAGAGGAGGAAGCTTTCGATTGGATCGAGTCCATGCTCCAGAGTGTTCCACGCCATCGTCCGACGGCTACGTTCCTACTGGAGATGACTGAGAGCTTGCCTGGCTTCACAGGTGACTGTTGCAATGCGTCTCAGCCATCAATGAGCCTGGAGAGAGGGGACCAATTCAAGAGAGAGATTGAACCACAGGGTCCCGGAGACATGCAAAAGGTCCCTCTTGGTGGCCTGCACACAGCCGATGAGGATCTTCCAATCTCCCTTGAAGATTCGATCATTAGTAAGCCCAGCACTGCAACCCCGGTACCGGTCGAGGGCACCCATGACGGACCTGCATCGAATGAGACAACGACGAAAGCTCCACAGGGTCCCCTTACCCGGACGCACACTTCTTCAGAGTCAGCCTCTAAAGTTGAGCCCACAAAGATCTCCGGATTGAGCATTCCAAGCCTAGTGAAAGCCCCTATTGGAAGAAAAGCCACGCCATCCCTAAATTTTTTGAAGGCATCCTTCTTCGGAGCTTTGCACAAGGGGGATCTTCAGAGCATTCAGGATGCTCTTGATAAGGGAGTTAACATCAACACTGCGGACCATTCCGGGGAGACTGCCATTATGAAGGCTGCCAATAAAGGGGATGTGACAGTTTTATCGTTCCTCCTTCGAAGGGGACCGGACCTGGATCTACAAGATTCTTTCGGATATACGGCTTTGCACGAAGCGGCTAGGCGATCCCGTTCTGATGCCATCGAGCTTCTCATTAATGCAGGAGCAGGCCTCAACGTGAGAACTTCTGAGAAATCTGGCCTGATGACTCCACTCTACCAGGCAGCCTCACGCGATGCATCATGCGTCGAGAAGCTCATCAGTGCTGGAGCCGGCGTGAGCCTCAAAACAGCCAAGGGGTATACGCCACTGTCCAAATCAGCAGAGACTGGAAAACTTGACGTGGTCAAAATGCTTCTTTCTGCAGGCGCAGAGGTAAATAGCAGGGACAACGAAGGATGGACGCCACTTCACGACAGTGCCCGGAACGGGCACTCTGCAGTGATAGACATGCTCATTAAACATGGCGCCGATGTCCATGCGGAAGCAACAATCCGTCATCAAAGACCACTACATTTTGCTGCGTCCAGGGGTCACGCAGCATCTGTCGAACTACTCCTTTCAGCAGGTGCGATTGTTGACGCAAAACTCGACACTGGCTATGCTGCCCTTCATTTAGCCTCTCAAAATGGCCATACCAGGGTAGTAGAGATATTGCTTGACCACGGGGCTTCAATAAACCTTAAAGGCTACAATGAACAAACAGCTCTAACGAGAGCCGCTCATAATGGCAGTCTGGACACTGTCAAGCTCCTATACAAGCGCGGAGCCGTTTTTACGGGAGGGAGTTGTAGAAGCACACAGGGAAATTCCCCACTTCATCATGCAGCTGAGGCCAACTCCGAACCTACAGTCTCCTATCTTATCGAACTCGGAGCAAAAGTTGATGCACGCAACAATGAAGGCGAAACGCCTCTTCACCTGGCAGCGAAAAACGGGTACCTGGAGCCCGCAAGAGTCCTCTTAAGCCATGGTTCTGAGCCGAAATCTAGAGCAAGGAAAGGGGGGACTCCATTGGACTACGCCATTTCCAATGGACACGCTGACCTTGTGGAGCTTCTCGAAGACTTTTTATCAGAGGAGGCACAAGAGGAGGTAGGAAAGGAGGCACTAGAGGTGGCATGAGAGTATGAGTTTCAGTATACCCGGGTACGGTTCCAAACTTCTAATTTGGTCTGGTCTTTATTTCATCTTAGTCTGCTGCTAAATTTAGAAGGGATATCGTCGTGAAGAAGCAAAAACCGAATAGTATATCAGTCTCTCGACTTTTGCGGTGTCTTGAACATAATTCAGACTGTTTCTAAATGTTCCACGGCTCCTTTGTCCCTCAAATCCTTCCCGTCTTGCTCATCACCGCTTGCAACCTGACCTATACTCCTCCGTTCCGGCACGAATTTCCGTGGCGTGGAGTTCTGCTCGAAGAGATCGTCCATGAGCTCCAGCGACAACCCTGTGCCGGAAAAAAAGCAAACTTCAGCACATGAACGCATCGTTTATACCATCCACATCTCAGAAATTCGAACCGAGCCTATTCACCTTTCGTCTCGGGCATGAAGAAGTACGCGTACCCCACCATGTTGAAACAGCACGCGCCGTAGAAAAAGTACGTCCCGTATCCGCTCTTTACCCAGCGTGGCGAATATGCTCTTTGGCGACGACAAGAGCGCGAGACCCTATCCAGCGATCAGGTTTTCCTTCGACCCCCTCGATGAAAGGAATTTCCCCGCACCACTCCCCCAGATCAAGGAACAGAAAAACTTACCTACACAGCCGCCGTCCACAGAAGACTCCTCCGCCGCCCCAGCGTGTCCGGCACCCACACGACGTACACCGCACATGCCACCATTTTCACGACCTCAGTGGGTTCACCAGCCGTCGGCTTCTTTCCGGCCCACGCATGCACCAAAAAAGGTCGGACCGACATGGAACAAAAATGCAAAACGTACAACAGCCGGGATTCCCCAATGGTCACCCACTTGAGTACTAATCGGCCGGTTCGCAGCTTAAGTACGGCTGAGCGGACGGGAAGCCCTGCATTCTGCGACCTATGGTCGTACGTGGAGAAACAACTGAACAGAAAGCATTAAGACAACAGCCAGTCAACACGCAGTCGCTTGGCTTAAACAATCACCCTGGGTAAGCGCCGTATCCCGTACCCTACATTCATAAACCTAATAACTTTTTGGGTTCCATGGGCAGATCTAGAATATGCCCAATCGAGCATCCTCCGATCTTAAAGTCCTTCATTTCCTCGCAGTACTCGTACATCACCTGAAAAGGAATCTCTTCCTCCTTCAGTGCGTCGACCAGCGCCGTAGGATATCCGATCGGATGGGGTTCGTCTGCATCCACTCTGAACGTCCACGCGCTGTCCACTACGAACCGATCCCCACCTGTCCTCCGCGAAAACGGCCGCAACATTTCAACCAAGGACTCTACCTGCAGCTCGTCCCTCTGGCCCGCGAGTAAGTCGCGCAAGTAAAAAGTATCCGCATGGAATTCCAGAGTCCTCAATCGCGGAAGGCTGAGCAATTTCTCGGCCACAGCGGTCCACTCGCGATTTACGTACTGCCTGGCCCGCCAGCGGCTGCCGCGCTCAACTTGCAACCGCGCAACGATGTGACGGATGTACTGGAGTTGCGAGGTGGGCGTGACGGAGAGGAAGGTAAGGAGGCCCAATCTGTGCGAAAAGGCGAAGACGTGATCGTTACCGTATAATAAGGGGATGGTTTCTCGATACCTGTTTTATCTTGGTGAGTTGCTACTTTGCCAATGTGAGGAAGAAATTGAGCTTAATGGTTCTGTTCTTACAGTGTCCGACACGTTTGCGCTACAGAGAGTAGGGATGCAACGCCATTTTCGGGCATGCTTCTTAACGCCAGGATATTTCCATCGCAGTAGAAGAGGTGTCTCCTAAGCATATACCAGTGAACTGGAGGAAGCCCGTTACCTTAGAAGTTGCATGTGGTTAGCTTTTAATTGTCGGACGAGGAATCATTAACAGAAGATGCTTACGTTTCCGTACCAGGATCAGACCGTTTTGCAATCTTCTCCCTTCCATGGCCATGGGCAGGCCGAAGTACTGGCCACGATGGCAAACATATTGCCATATCTGCAAGCGCAGCTCAAGGGGGAGTTTAAGCAGGCGACAGCTCCTTTGGTCAGAATAAGGGCCATCCAGGATAGGATCAGGCATGTTTGAAAGCGATAAATATGGGTTTTGCTGAGTAGCCGGGAGGTTGTTGTTGGGAAGGTACCTGAGCTCGTTTGAAAATAGGCAGCAAAAGAAGCTGGCGCCTAGTTTTCCTCGTACGATTCAAGTTCTCGCACTAACTGTTGGGGGTGGTTTTTGGCAGTGCCAAAATCGGTTCTGCCGGCACTGCCGCGGCACTGCCGGCAGAATGACCACCCCTACAGTAACTGTGTCCTCGGCAATACTATGCCGGAAATAACGACTTCTAATGATGATTGTATTCTTGCTGTCTACCAGTCTTTTATAGACCTGTTCGTTGTTTTCTTAGTACCTACTGGAAGTTTTCCTGCTTGTGCTCAGCTTGATTTACTACTCGAGTTCTAAAATCTTAACGCCTCCCGGTCGGGAAACGGCTATAAGCGAATGTGCATCTTGCTGGCGCTGCCAAGCACACATTGTTCCACTTTAATCCTAGATTTGGGGGCCAGATTCTCTTGGCTAGAGTACGATCGCGCGATAAACAATCTAAATCCGGGATTATCTCAAGGTCAATGCTCGTATTCCAGCTGACTGCATGAGAAGGATGCAAATATTGTTTGTGACGCCACCATATCGCACCACGCTTGGAATAAGTATAAGCGTACACCCCAAATGTATTTTCGTAAAGGTAGGCATATGTCGAAGAAATGATCATGGCGAAGTCAGTGCTTCTCGGTGTCCTGCTGTTGGGACTGGTGTCTGCAGGCAAGTCTCTCTTTGAATTTCTAATATGTTGATGTATTCCCTTATTTCCGCTTGGCTTTCTTTTTTTTTTTTTTTTTTTTTGCAAAGAAGTTTGCATGCTAATTATTTTGTTTTAGAATGCGGCACTGGTGGAACGGCGACACTTAGCGGGTATCCAGGAACAAGAACGCAGGACACCCCATGGGAGGGCTTGGGCTGTAAAACATTCACGGGCAGCATCGCACTGGCGACTGATGTGGCCTGGGGCGCCTTCGGCATATACGATATCGAAGAGATTACCGGATCATTCGTGGCCCATGACAGCCCTCAACTGAAGGATGTATCCTTCCGCAACCTCCGAAAACTGGAGACACTGTCACTCAAGAACCCTGATATTGGAGCTTTCCTTGACGTCCGGCGTCTCGAGGAGCTAGAAAACCTTGAATGGTCTCAGCTATGGTACAGCGGTGGCATGGGTTGGCGCATCAACATCACGACGATCTCGAGTTTTGTGATTGAGGAGACTTTCATAACTACCCTCACTGCTGATCAAGACTGGGATGCTTCATACTCTTCATTCAGGAGCCTAAAGACGGCCGATGATATCCGCATCGAGACGAACCCGCAAATGGGCACTATTAGTCTTCCAGAGCTGACATCGGTTACCAACTCCCTCATCATTGGATACAACTCTGTCCTTGACCACACCTACTTCCCAGCTTTGGAATGGGCAGGAAGCATCACGCTCCGTGGTAATGGACTAAACATCCACCCAGCGAGCGCGGCAAGACTTGACTTGCCCATACTTATGGAGGTCAAGGGTTTGTTCAACGTCAGTGGCAACCCGCGTATGGAAGAGATCTCTCTACCAGCACTACAAAAGGTAGATGGTGCTGTGCTGCTTGAAGACAATCCCACTCTGCGGACTTTGTTCTTTCCAAGCCTCGAAACAATCTCTGGGGACGTTCTGATTCGAGGAAACAACCTCTCGAGGTATGATATCTCAGGACCATATGCCGTGATTTGGGCTAAATTCTTTCGCAGTTTCGAGTTTCCTGCCCTAAAGAGTGTCGGCGGATCTTTCACCATACACAGCTTGGTGGAGGGGTTCAACTGCAGCAACTACGAGAATATAAGACCTCTGGTCAGCGGAGACTTCCGCTGCGATGACAACATACCCCCTCCGCGCCCCACTTCGACGCCTACTCTGACACCCACTCCAGCAGCTACTTCAAGCATCACCACCCCAACTTCTTCAAACACAGCATCCATTACGGCTTCAAATTCTACAGCGGCACCACAAACAGGGGCCGTTGAGCCTCTGTGGAAAAGAGATGACGTGGGACTTTTGTTTGCTGGAGTAGCGATAGTTCTGGGAATGGGAAGCTGCCTGCTCCTGTGAGCTTTGGTATAAAATGAATAGATTTAGTATAGGAAATGCAAAGCTTCGTGACTATCCAAGCTACCACGAGATCTTTTTTCCTTCATCAGATATCCCCTGACGTAGCTTCTCCCACACTTCCGGGCACTTCTCGAAACGTAGGACATCGTCCAGAGAGAGGCAGTCAGCGGCGCGCCACACATCCGCTCCATGCTCAACAAGCATCTGGGCTATGCGAAGCTGTCCGTCACGACGTGAAACCCATTCTTCATGACGACATACGTGTTTGATACACGTGTCAAGAGCGATTTGCAGTGCCGTTCTACCGGTTGCGGGGGAATCTCCAGATATTCCCCCAGTTCTTGCGTTGGCATCTGCATTATAGGCCAGTAGCTTGCTGACAATTGAGGCATGTCCGTTTATTGCGGCGAGATGAATAGCCTGCCCAGTCCAAGGGCCCGACTGATTCGAATGCTCATGGAGACCCTTTGGTGACTGATAACGGCGGGACCAGCTTTTGGTCATTGCATGCACATCTACACCAGATTGAATAAGAAGCTCAACAACCTCATCATGGCCTTTGAATGCTGCTATGTGCAGTGGAGTCCAGCCGCCAGCATCGACTGCCTCAGTGTTGACACTAAGAGCAAGAAGCTGTAGCACCTCCTCTTTCTTTCCCTTTTCGGCAAACTTGGACAGAAGAGTCTGAGGGTTGATCTTGCCATAGCGCTTCTCGAGTAAGCCAGCACGGCTTAACGCATCAAATACCTGAACAGGGTCTGGTTGCTTCTCTGCTGGCATTTGGGTTTGAAGAAATCCTGTCCAGTGACCTTCTCTGGGGTGTATCCTGGCGTAGTTGAGGAAACAATGAAGGGTTTTCCAGTTTCCTGCGATCGTGGCTTGAAGGAACGCATCATATCCGCCCTCGTCCCCGATCAATAAATTGTTCATGCTGGATGAGCCGTCTGTGATAAACGGGTCTGCTCCGGCATCAAGAAAGGACTGGGTGATTTTTTCGCAGTTCGAATTCAAAGCTTCCGGAAGCCATGGCAGGTAATAACGAAGCTTGACGTCGTTGATGTTGAGTCCTGTAGAAGGCAAAAGCTGGATGATCAGGGCTAATTTCTGAGGGTATCGGGTGGGCTCATGCGATATAGAGTCCCTTGACGGTCGGGAGAAACATGAAGAGCCGAAGACCCCAGACAAAGTGGGTTGACGATTACCAAAATCCGGAGAGAGCCTGATTCCACGGTCGATCAAAAAGCGCATAGCGCTTGGCTGAAGCTGGTAGATTGCGCCCTTGAGCGGAGATTGAAGCGTGAAATTTGTGTGGAAAATGGCCCCTCTGTTCTTGAGAGCCTCGAAAACGGCCCATTTCTGGCTCGCTAATGCCAACGCTGCTGGCGTGAAAAAGCAATTGACAACCTCCTTTCGGGGCCTGCAATACGATCTCGCCTCCGCAAACGAGTCATTGCGTACAGTCCATTCTGCATTCATGGCACTGAGCCCACAGTGAGCCACCAACACCTCAACGACTTCTTTGATGGTTTCACCCGTTGCACGGTTATCCCCTGGATAGTAAAACCTTCCGCAGGCCAGGTGGTGGAAGGCATTCCTCCCCAAGTCATCCATTACCGATCCGTCTGCGCCGGCATCGATAATCATTTTGATAATCTCGAGGTTAGGCCAGCAGGCAGCAGCATAGTGCAAAGCGCTCATACCCATTGTACCCCCTTTTCCTGACACATCTGCACCCGCAGTGAGAAACTTCTTGACAATCTCTGGTACGCCAGACCTGATGGCATGATGCAAACAGGTCCTACCGTAAAAGTCTTTGGCGCATACATTAGCACCATAAGACAAAAGCAGATCAGTGATTTGGATGGCTGCTTCAAAAACACCTTCATCATGGCGGTACTCATGCAGACCACAGGCCAGCATTAATGGCGTGAAACAACCATAACAATGTCCATGGGATCCATCCAGACACCTGCGTGTCGGTGTGTTGGGATCCGACTTCCACTCCAACAGCTTCTTCACTGTGGCAGGAGAGCCATTCATGGCGGCGAGATGAAGTGGCGTGGCCCCTGCAACGTTTTTCTGCGATGGATCGGCGCCGTGTTGCAGCAGTAATTCGGCATACTGGGGATCCCGTCTGAATGCCGCTGTATGGAGGGGTGTTTGAGATAGCGGCTCAAGCGCCCTATTTGGATCCGTGCCAAGCTCAAGAAGAGCCTTTACAATCAACGGCTTCTCGTCTCTGATGGCAGCGTGGAGCAGCTGGGACCTCCATTCATCGAAAGGGCGATTATTCACTACATGCCATGTGATGCAGTCCCTATCCTCATGGAAAACTCCCCAATGACACCAAGGCCTCAAAATGTTGCGCGGCGACCAACGTGAGCGCTTATATGGTGACCACAGGTTCTGAAAACGCTTCTCGTTGAAATGCGACTCAATAAGGAGGCTCAAGATACTGGCGTCATCAACTCCTGCGGCTATCTCGATTGTAGTCGGGCTGTCCACGGCGCGCTCTTGTGCTTGCTCAAAGCTCAAGGATCCAACCAAGACTGGTGGAAGGTCTTTCACTTCTGATTGGTGTCCTTTGCGGTGCTCAAGTAACAATTCGACCACGCTACGTTGTCTTCTCGAGACTGCGTGCATCAGAGCTGTCCACCCGTTGGCATCGCGGACCAGATAGGAGGCGCCATTCTCGAGCAGCTCTCGCATCAATCCGACATCCCCGTTGACCGCTGCCCAAAAGAGAGGAGACCAGCCTTGAGAGTCCTTTAGGTTCACGCTCGCGCCGCCAGAAATCAACATCCCAGCTACGGATCGGTTGCTCTTCGAAGAAGCCCAATGAAGTGGAGTCCAGCCGTAGGAATCAGCGGGAGATGGATCATCGCCACGAGAAAGTAGATCGCCGGTAATTTGTGAAAGGTCCCAGTAGGCTGCAAGGTGTAGTGCCTGAGAATATAGAGGTGTCGCCTCCAATGTTCCACGTGAAGGACCACGACGCTGGCCTTTGCGCTGATGGCGGAACTGAAACACTTGAAAGACGCTGCTCCGGAGCTTCTCATTGCCCAAGATGCCCATAATCAAGCTCCCCAAATGCCGCTCAGTATCTGAATCCACAATGTGTCTTCTCCAGCAGCGGGCCGCATATGGAAGAAAAGGCAAATTCTTAATCCGCAGTTCCATCTCCTCAAGAGTCCTACATGGCCCGGACCTCATCTCTCGAGTGCTGAGATACAGCAATGACGTCCTAGCCATATCGAGTTGTACAGATATGCTTCGGTGACTAAGATGATCCCGGAAGAACTCATATGCGGTGACGTGAATCATGCCGATGGTTCCGTCTTCAGCATCATGATTAACCAAGCCGACGCAGACCTTCAATAATCTGGGTAGAGGAGGACGGTTCTCTTCGTCAATCTCATCTACACCCTCCTCGAGGGCAAAGGCATGGATGATCTCGTCCGCCTTGAGCCGTCTGTGCGAGTGTGTAATCCAGCCAATCAACCGATACGCAAGCTCTCTCTGGCCGGCTGGCTGCGCCTCGATCCTAGCGACACTATGCTGAAACGCACCCATGACTTCGGTAGGAAGCAATGATAACGCCTTTCGGATCTGTTTAATGGTGTCCAGGTCAAGAAGTCGATCCAGAAAGAGCTTTGCCAGTAGGAATCTACATCCAGTCAGAGATCTTCTCCCTCCTTGATGTAGAGCTGAGTTGACTCACATTCCGTTTGCCTTCCCAACGACTTCCTCAATAATTCCATCGTGCTTGCGAGCTTCAAAAACATTGCAGAAATCGCTTTCTTGGAACCGTGCTTTGGCATATGTGACCATGTCCTCTCGGCTCGCCCTGACCTCCATGTGCTTAGCACCGGAAAGAGAATCTCGGATGTCCGGAGTGTCTCGACTCATCACGCAAACCTTGCAGCCTGCCTCAACGCACGATTGAAGAAGCGATATGACTTCTTCCGAATTTTCCAGCTCGTCGGGCCCATCCAAAACTAGGAACATGTCGGCCGTGCTCGTTGAACATGCCAGAATAAACGCCCTCGCCAAATCCCTCGAATCAGGGACGCGGCTTATGCTGATTCGCATTTGGTTTAGAGCTTGCAGGACGGAGAGATCTTCTTGTTCTGCTACTTGGAGCAGAAGAGTTTTCAGAATGGTGTCGGTGCCTTGCTGTGCTCGGGCAGAGAAGTCACAGATGAAGTGAGTAACGCAAGTCTTTCCTGCGTGACGCGGTACTGAGAGGTCTTGAATGATGGTAGCACTGCAATCGTAAGCATCCAGAAAATCCAGCAAAATAGTAGGACGCAGTACGCAAGTGACGACTTTCCAATACCGGGTGCCCCATAACACCAAAGTAATGATGGCGCTCCGTCTCGCCATGTTCGATAGGTGTCGCAGTCTAAAAGCCACTGTCCAGTTCCAGGATGTGGAGACGGCAGAGATCGGTGGGTGCACTCTGAAATATCCAACCAAAATATAAGCTTTTCTCGTTCCTTCTCTTGAATCATTTCCTCGACGTGACTATGTGTAGTTGTGGTCGTCTTTAGGACGTTTGCCGCGAGAAACGAGGAAAAGATGTTGTTGATGTGCTGAAGAGCGTCGATATGCTTCTGCATTTCTTCTTCATGTAACGGCCAGGCAGTTTCCGAGGAGTGTTTTTGCATCTCATGATTGATGCTGATCAACTGCTTATGGCAGTTGGAAATAACATCTGCAGAAAGGCTGCCTTGGCGATACGGTACCAAGCCACGAGGCTCTGCATCTCTGAATCTTGTTTCAGCTTGTACGAGAACATTTGTCAATGAAAGGATCTCCTCCTGGAAACGTTTGCGAGAATGGTTTGCGCCTTTGGCTTTGGAGAAGTAGCTGTGGCTCTGTTTTCCAATCTCCCACGCCGTTTCAACCAGTCTGATAGTACCGGTGATGACGCTTATGGGATCGCCCATATTTTTGCACGGGAAAATGTAGGACAAGATCGTAAAATGGGCACCTTAGCGACATTTTTGCGATTGCGAGGAGAGGGCCGATTTATAGGTATTGTGGCAAGGCAACGGCTGATACGGATGTAGATCATTACCATAAAAAAGGTTGCATTCATCATGTGTGCAGTAGCCTAATCACTAGCAGAGGATATTCGTTCTGATACCATTGCCACGTCATCAATTGCGACAAAAAACAGTTCTAAAGAGTTGCACAGTGCAGTTCCAAGTGGGCCGATCCGTTCAATTGGTCCTATCGCTTAGCTTAGGCGGGGCCGGCTCGCAGGCAACAGCCAAGAGCCCCGGGCATTGGGTTTGATGGTAGATTTACACCAAAAGCTGTTCAAATTGGTATTTTTGAGGTTATTTTAACGAAATTACCGTTTTCCACTGGGTTTTCATCTGCGTCAACGCGAAGGATGTCTCTACATGGAGGACAGTACCACGTCTCGTGGCGTCTCGGTAGTTCGCTGAGAGTCAAACCAACGCATCCGATGTGAAACCACTCTATCTCGCACTGTATGTCGTAGGTTAGCGTGAACACTATACAATTATTGGGGACTTACGTTATCATTGTCACAACCAATCATATCGCCGCGGGCATCATCTCTACAGATGCAATATCTCGGCTCGCGTGATTTTCTCTTGTCCGCTAGTCGCTTGCTACGCCGGACCCCCGCTGAGCGCCCAGATTCTATCATTCTATCTTTATCTTCTTCTTTTGGGGAGGATGTTGTGCTACAGCAATTAGAAATGTTGGATACGTTTTTTACCGAAGATGGTAGCATACGTATATCCAAAACCTTCCCGCCGCGACGAGAACTGAGGAAAGAACCACGAACATAGCTACCAATTTAGTTGTAGCACTCGCTTTCAGAACAAGAAATTTCATGTCTACACAAGCTCTGCTAGATAACGGGACTGGAACCTCGCTTTTACAACGTTTAAATCTCAGAAGAAGCCGCACAATTAGGGCTCAGGGCATTCAGAAGTATCCACTGCGTGGACGGAATCCACTGACATCGCTAATTCGCAGCCTTTATTCCGTAATCACCGGCAGCCTTCAGCCGGGGTGTTGCGGGTATTTAATAGGACCGACAAATGCCCAGAGCAGAACCCTTATGGCACATTCCCAACCACTCACCTACGACAATCATACTCTGCCAGATTCGCATCAATCAATACCGCCAGCCAAACAAGTTATACTCCCCGTAACAAATCAATGGTTGATTGTCGCTTCTCTGCTCGAGGGAACTCAATGATGAATTCTGCAACAAAGGCAGCATCTTCTTCCGCCACAACGAGTCTTACATACCAGCAACCGCTTGCCACGCAGCCTTAAGTGTTTCAGTGATTTTGCGCCAGCATTAAAGGCGCCCAGCAGGACTTTGCACAATGAAAAAATGCACCTAAGGCTTGCAAAGCGGCTTCCTCGCTTTGAGGATCACGCTTCTTGGCCTGGCCTTTGGTGAAACACTGAAAGCTCAGCCATTCCACTCAAAGTACCTCGGCGCGGATGGGTGCCCGAACGAGGACACCAATCTTTAAACAGCAAAAGAGTGTCAGACCAAGGTCCAGAAAACATTTTGAGACGAGCTTTCTTTGGTCATCGATCGGTGTTTGCATTGTTCCTTTAGATGGCACCAGACGGGAATAATTTGAAATTCGCTGAGGCTGCGATAACTGATGTTGATCAGCCGCCGCAGAACTTCCTTATGCTTTGAAATTGCTACATACCCAAGCTCTTGTGAAGTCCGGCCACTCGCGATGTCTTCGAAGAGAACATCTCCATCCTACCACCTATGCTGGGGATGGCGTAGGGCGGGATGGCCGAGCCGGTACAATATTCGAGTTCGAAGGTGGAGTAGTCGAGGAGAATCCTCGCAATTCAGCCTCCGGATCGCTCAGGCGAACTGCGTAGTCAATTGTACCGGATGATTTCCTATCTTGAGGAGTCATAAGGGCCCCAATGCTCGCAGTTCAACGCGGTGCCTCTCTGTAAATCTCCGTCAAAGTCCTGTCATCACCAGACGCTTCTGTTCTATCCGAAGTTACTGTAGCCTAGTCGGGTCGCATGGAAGCAAATATATTAATCGCTTGCCACACAGCCCTTCATGGAAATCATTTTCACCTGCAAGAATAGATATATGTACATAAAACTCATTTGTAAACGCAATATACGTCGTAAAATACTAATGTTATGTTTGGCAGCTGTAAAGATCGTGAAGTCATTTCCCCATATGAAAATGAAACTCATTGCACCAGAGGTATTATCTCTATCGTAGCCTTATAGAGTCAGAGCGAGCCCAAGGACAACTCAAGCCTACGTCGGCTTCATGGGCACCAATTCGGATAAATCCCCCGTTGGGTCTATCAGTGCGCTCAGCCAGTTTCCGTCCGGACCTCCGATTAGCTCGCCAAGATTGTCCTCCTTCACCCTGGACTTAAGCTTCTCACCAGCATTGTTCCGTCCGCCTGTCTGAACTTCCATGTTAGGATCGTAGTAGACGGCCTCGTCTTCGGGCTTCCCGCCTCTGAAGAAGCGGCGCCGCGCGTCCTCGAAGTCGTGGATAAAGCCCGCTTCGACGCGCATATCGAACATGCCGCTAAAGGGGATAGGTTTGCCATCTTTATCGTGCTGTCGCTTGACCAGAACAGCTAGATGGAATTCGGGCCTGACACCGTACCTGCATTCAGTTAATGAATGTCGACATCAGTTAAAATTGTGGCCTCCATGGAAGATATTGTATGTGCCGTCATTATTGAGAATCCACGAATACAATAAAGCTCAAATGCGACTTACTTCTGCAATTCATTCTGTTCGAGGTACCAAACAACGCCATGGCTTCGATCCTCCTCCACCATAAAGTCGGCCGATCCGCGATCGAAGTAGGTGCGTGTGGATGTCCGCTTGACCTCCTTCTTGAGCTCCAAGTTAGCATGGACGTACTGATCAGCCCCCAATGTAGCTCCTGTGGCAGTAGTATTCTCAATGTTCTCATCGGACAGGTTCCAGTTCTGCGATGCCACGAACGGCGCGTACGCGAGGACTTCAGGCGCGGCTTCCCCATCAGGCGGGGTTGCGCCGCAGTCTTCGCCAAAGGAGAGCCACATGCGCGCTGACTGAAAGCGGAAGTTCCTTTTCTGGCAGTCGAGCTTTACAGACAGAATGATAAGTGACATTGGCTCCGTCCTCTCTGGTGTTTTCCACCCGTGAACCACCAGCACCGTTTGCACTGTCTTGCGGAACTTGGACATCTTGTCCTCGACATGGACGAAGTTCCTCTGCCACCTACAATCGTCATGTTAGTGATGGCCTTGTCCGTTACGACGAAAATTGGAAATGAAACTTAGGTGCTATCAAGTCTTCTTACCGATTATTCTTGGGGTTGTCCGTTTTCAGGGCGCCATTCTCATCTTCGAAGTCTGGATCAATCTCTTCGTACAATGGTTTCTCCTCTTCCTCCACCATGGTCATCTGTGAATCATTGGTAGAGCACATGGTAGTGTTGAGCACACTTGTTGGTCCACCGCAATAAGGTTGGAAGTAGATCGTGGTACTGACGGTGGTCTGGGATAACAAAAAGTAGCAGGCCTACACAGCAAGTATATGCATGATTTTCTCGGTCAGTATGGCCTTACATGAGCTGCTGTGGTGATATAATTATAACTCGGGTAAACCACCCGATTACTCCTAGCATTGTGGGGCAAGTTCAGCCCCGTCTTTTCTTTAGCGGAACCTGGCTCCCGATGATCTCGCCAATACGTATCAGAATCATGTCGAACACCTGATATTGAACTAGCTGAATGTTGCACCGGTACCAATGTCGCCTTTCCCCGTCGATCGATGGCATGCACGATTATCGTATTACCCAGCCATCGGATACAGAGCAGGGAATCCAGTCACCGCTTACATTGAAATGCGAGATCGAGGATCATGCAAGCCATCAATAATGATGTTGTGTGCCCATTATGTAGTGCAACTAGTCGTATCGGGCGATTTTGACTATCTTCGGCAGTCGATGGGGTTCCGGTACTCGAAAAACTAAGCACACGCTAGCGGCCGAAAGCGGAAGCCCTCTGCCCTCTTTGCTTTTCTCCTTGGCTTCGGGGGGACTGAGACAAAGCTCAAGATAGTAGTGTTTCACACGGCGGTGAATCAACGCTTTACGAGCGGGAATAACTAGCTGTTGAAAAAAGAACTCACGACTCATGTTGACTGCGCTTCAGCTACTGTACAGATGCAACGATGTGTCGCCTGCGGCTTCAGCCTTTCGATTTGCCTCGTTAATTACACGACCATCATCGAAAATACGAAAAGAAAGGAAGAAACGCCAAGAGATTCCCCGAGAAGGCTGTTGGTTCACCTACCGGATTTCCTCGCCCAGCTCGACCATACGGCAAGGCCGACGGTATGTCTCTTCCCTTCATTTTGAAGTTCGGTATTTCCCAAAAAGATTTTCTTTATCCGAGGTGTTTATAAAGTTTCCGCAGGACGTGTCTTCAGATTGCGCCGACCAGAGAGAAAGCTGCAACCACACCTTCCATTCCAGCTCATTGAATTTCACCCGGCGCCCTTCCAGAATACACCTTTCCACACCCAAATCCAACCTATTATCCGACCAGCATTTCCACGTCGAAATGACTGAGGGAAGAGCACCACGCAATGCGTTACTGGACTTGTTCGGCGAGAAGAACCAGAACTTGTCGGCTCTGCACAAAAACGAATTCGGGACTCTCAAACCAAGCAAGCAAGGACAGAAAGTCTACAGCAAGATCGACAACGCTATCCAAAAGTACCAAAAGAAGGCTTCCAAAGCTGTACCTCAACACTCGAACCGCGCCTTACCCAAAGGAATCAGCGGGGACAGATACCCCAGTGTCGTTCTTGACCTATGGGAAATACTTGCCTTCCGGGAGGACGGGATGGATCTGAGAAGAGTTGACATATTCTTCGCGGCAATTGATGACTACGAACACACTGGAGACGAGGAGGTGAAATCTCAGTCAGCATACATTACCGTGCAGGCGTTGTGTCTGGTCGATCCGACGATGGCCTTCACGGGTATGAACAAGGAGAAAACAACGCCTTTTGAGAATGCTGCCGAGTCTGGATTTCCTGCAATTGTCAACGTCATGGTTGCTGAATTGCTGACGTCCATGGAAAAGGATTATCCGGATGAGGCGGAACGGAAGGAAAAGGCACGAAGAGTGTATATCTCCGGCCACCGCAGTGGCTCATCCAAAACTGCGTTCCATCTCGCCGCCGAAGTGCTATCTTATGGTGTTCTGGAGCTGCTTTTGCAAGACTTTCCACAACTTGCCGACATGGGGAGCATCATGGCTACCATGAAGGGAGCGGGGCCCAATGGAAAACAGAAAAACCAGGACGCAGCGCTCAATGCATTTGAGCTGATATTGAGACACATGAACACGACTAAAGATCAGGCAAAAGATATTTGGCAAGAAGCAGTCAAGACATCTTCTCTCAAAGTGGTCCACCACCTTCTCCAAGAGACGGGTTCGGCGGGAAAAGAGAGGTTTGCCACGTACGAAAACGCCAAGTTTGTGATGCAGCAGGGCAACAAAGACATGTGGGAGAAATTTGATCAAGAAGACCGCGAAAAGTTCTTGAGGAAGATGCCGCAAGGCCAGCAGGATCTCCTCCATACGGCGGTGGAGAGTTGTAAGGCCGACATTGTGGAGCAGATTATCAAAGATTTTCCAGACCAGGTCGAGATCGATATCGGTTCTACGGACACGCCGCGGTATCCGATATACGTCCTGGGAGAGGTGAAGAAGGCTGGCCGTTCCGGTGATGCATACAAAAAGATTCGTAACGTGCTGCTGCATGCCATGATTCGTAGCAACACTGAGGAAATGGGAATTCGGGAGATTCGAAGGATGCTTCGGGACTCTGGAGGTAATGCCCTTATGACGCTATAGTAGGTCGTTTAACTGGCTGACAAAATAATCAATAGTGGATGGTAAGCAAGGCTGTATTTCCAGGTTGATCACACGAGCTTCTAACTCAGAAATTAGCCGACACTATTTGTCTCCACCTGTCAAACATCGATACCGAAGAGCAAAGGTTCATTGAGTATGTCCAGTGGCTACAAGACCAAGATGACACAATGGGCAAGGTATTCAAGTTCGAGAGTATCCTCAAGTATGCAAACTTCCCAGACCTACACAACGAAATGCCCAGACACGAGGACGTAGTCGCAAGTCTGAAGGCGGACCATAACGAGATAAAAATCGTAGTCGACTGGCTACGGAGGCGTGGAGTAACGCAGATCCTGGAGCTGTCAGTACCCGACCGCCTTTTTGGCCCGCATTCAGATACCGATGTTCGCGATTGTGTAGTCGGCTCAGCAGTGCGCGTACTCAAGTGGCGGAAGCTTGATCTCTACTTAGGAAACTTGACAGATAAGGACGACTTACAGGAGCTTTGCCTTTACAGCAGCGGGAATCCATCTGTCCATGAGCAGTGGTATCGAGAACTGCCAAACTTCAAAAATGTACGCTCTCCACTATTGGATTTAAGGGTTGCTAATTAAACTAACAACATACAGTTGAAAAAGCTACATGTATTTGTCGTAGTCGTAAGTTTGTCTAAACTCATCTTTATTCGTTCTTAATTATTCATGTGCATAGGATGTTCTCAGCAAGCGTCGTGTCAAAGAAGTCAAGGCCGAGCTTCAGGAAAGGCTAGATGCCATCAACAGACAGCAGGGTGAGCGTTGGACGAAAGACTGCAGGGATCTCGAAAAAGAGCTAGTAAACGAGAAAGAGTGTCGGAAGGTTCCAGTGGCGGAGTATCACTGGGTCACGGACAGGAAACAAAGAACTTATCGGAACTTATCAGAGATGTAGGTGATCCAGAGCTCTCCATGTCACAAACTTCTTCTGACCGAGACAGAACCAATGATGTCGTTGGACCAAAGCTGGCTAGCTTCATTGGGAAGTATCATGCCGCCACGAGGAACAGAACAAGCTATACCAGGACCAAAGTGGCGCTAATCGACAGCGGCGTCGTCCTTGTAAGCGGAAAAGCCAAGACAAAGATACAAGCGCAGACAGCCGAAAGGAAGAGGGAGACTACACAGGGCAAAGAGTCGATGATTGAAGAAGTCGGCGGGGATGAAACGGAAGCCATCATCAAGTCTCATTCGTCCGCTAACGATCTGGCATCCCGCGTCGTAGATGGCAAATCATTTGTAAATACAGGCGACGACGAAGAGCAGGTGTGGTGGCACGCTTCCGAGCCGCACGGAACACAGATGGCACGGCTCATCTGCTCGATTGACCCATGCTGCAAGCTTCACGTCGTCAAAGTAACCGAAACACGAAACTCGGGAATTTCAGCAAATACCGTGGCTGAGGTACGCTCCCCTTTTTTTCTTTTTATTTTCCTCAAGCAGGTGACAACCTTAACCTACGTAATATGGAAAGTGATGAAGTAACATTTATTGTCGCAGGCTATCCGCTGGGCCATTTCCAGAGACGTCGACGTTATATGTCTAAGTCTCGTAGCGTACACGAACACGCAGGAAATGAGCGAAGCCATACTAGAAGCTTCAGAGAAGGACATTGCTATCCTATCAAGCACCGCAGACGAAGGCCTCGTGATCAAAGATAACGCTGCCAACCAGAAGCGTATTCGCAACAACAGACACGTCTTCAGCATCGCGGCATGCGATCGATATGGCAACTTACTGGACCGTAGCCAGAAGGAGGGCTACGACTATCGCTTCATCGGCCATAACGTGCATGTCGGGCAGGTCCCTTTTCTCAAGTCGCCCGAGTCTATCAGCGGCAGCTCTGTGGCCACTGCCATCGCCGCCGGAACGGCTTCGCTCATCATTGCATGTAGCCGGATCTCCAAAAACAACGGGAAGAAGTGTAATAAGCGATGTGACCTCGTCACTAACATTTTCCAAGAGATGCTTGAAGGTCGAGAGGAGCTGAAGTATGTTGTACTTGAGAATCTTTGCGAGAAGGGGAAGAAACCTGAGAACCGCGACTTTCACGAAATGGT
The DNA here is from genome assembly GCF_012971845.1 of Lasiodiplodia theobromae. NCBI lineage: Eukaryota > Fungi > Ascomycota > Dothideomycetes > Botryosphaeriales > Botryosphaeriaceae > Lasiodiplodia > Lasiodiplodia theobromae. The sequence goes on along the minus strand of NW_023336344.1, from coordinate 414,584 downwards.
GGATAATTCTTTTCCGATGTTGGCAAAGCCGAAATGAGAAATGGAATCTTGGTGGGATATCCTGATGTATGCAATATCTAACAACGATTTAGAATGAATAGTCCTAAGCAATTCTGAGTCTTACCATAGTGCCTGACCATGAAGACGACTTGAAAAGAAAATTTGCGGCTGGTGATGATCGTGAAAATACGTGTGCATTGCTGGTGGTGAGCGAGAGGGATAGTCGTCCAGGGGCGAGCTCTTATCCTCTACCGATGACCAAGCTATCTACATGTCCTATCTGTAATAACAGCATACCATAGTGTGCCCCTATACCTTCACCCAGGAAGCTGTATTCAGTGCTTTTGCCCCCTTAGTGTATCTCTCGTGTGATGTGGGAGACGTGCTCGATACCCTCGGATTTCGTGATGTTCTTGTTCGCTTTGGTAGACGAACTGTCCGTCGCTAGGAATAGTAACAGTAAGAGTCTTTTCTTAGTACTTGTGGCGTGCATAGGCTCTATTGGAATTGAGTATTAGGCGTTCTACACGGCCTAAGTCGGCGAATATCACTGTCATCACTGTTCGGCTACTGCTACCTGAACGAAGTCGCCTCGCATCTTCTGGATTGACCTTTGTGGAACTGTAGAAGCCAGGGGTCGCCGGGGTCTCAGAAATCACCCCACTGCTTTATTTTCGTCTCGGGGTGTACAGGTGAATTTGCTCCGGACGGAAACCCGACGATTATGCAAGCCACAAGCAGTGGCTTGCCCGCCAAAATGTGCAATTTATCGATTCCTAGTTGCATTCAGCTTCTGGGCTCCCTCATAGCTGAAATACGCCACATTTAATATGTATCTTATTGATAGAGGAATGTTGCGTCCAATTGAACGATGTGATTGGTTGCATGTTGGCCGAATCATATCGGCTTGGGCAGCGATGCTTGAAAAACAAACACTCGATTATCATTGGGCGCAGACTGCAGAAGCCTCCGATAAGTCCTTCGGATCGAGGAAAGGGAAATACACGCTAGCCGCGTACATGTACGTACGCACAGCAGGCAACTGCCTACCTGTGCGTGAAACAGAGCAGGGAGTCTCAGTGGCAGAGTCAGGAGGCGGAGCCACTTACTGCCACAGAAACTGCTGGTTGCCCATTGCTATTCCCGTTTTCGCCAAGAATCAGCCACTCCGCTGCCTCATTCTTTCCCCAGGCGCCTCATTTGCCTTTGTGGCCTTAGGTCTTTCTCGGATAACGCCGGCTCTGATTACCTACAGCTTTCGCAAGCACAATCGATAAGGGAGTGACTAACTAGTACATCACCCTTCCGCCCAGGCCTTGTTCTGCGCCCCACGGCTTTCGCAAAGGCCTCTATTTATCTCGATACATCTGCTTCATACACCAAAGCATTAATCCAAAGCAGGATCAGCGAACAAGATGTCGAGCACAGACAAGATGTCGAGCAAAGACAAGATATCGAGCGCAGACAAGGTGCCAAGCAAAACCGACAAACTCATAAAAAAGGGCATGAAATGGGTCAAGAAATCGATTTCCGGAAATAACAAAGACAGGCCGCACCCTCAGTCTACGGAATCTGGAGACCCGAATGACACCGGCCAAGGCGTATCCCCATCGAACTCTGCAGTCCAGTCAGCCAACAATGACTTGGAGTCATCGAACGAAGCCTCATTAACCACTGGGTTGGACCAAGAGGAGACACCCCGAGGCCATACGTCCAACAGACACTCACAAGAGATCCAAGTCTCTACTCACGCCGCAAGCCCTTCGATGAAATCCAGCTCGCACCCCTCAGATTCAGAAAAAGACGAGGCACCTCTGGTTGCTTCAGAGCAGCCGAAACCCACACCTATAGAGGTCACCGAAGCTCCGTCGAATGGTTCGCAGCGTTCAGCGCCTGTTTCCCGGACGATTTCCGAGATGCTTTGGGATGAGGCATATGAAACCGTGCAGAAACATCATTGGAGAATAGTGTATTGGTACGAGAAAATACTGTCCCGCGACCTGAGTGGAATTTATTCAGAGGACATGGTCATCCAGGAAGACCCGCAAGCCAGGAGGGCCCAGATGAAAGAGCTTCTTGATACCTGGCTTGGTAAGAAGGAAGACGGAGGAAGCAAAGGTGGCAACGAGCCGGATGAAGAAGAAGAAGCGGATGGTTCTGGCCATGGGAGTACCCTCCGAAGTATCATCCGAGATATGGCTGAGGCTACGCCGATAGAAGTGGTTCTGGTCTTAACGGGGGCCTGTTATGCTTCTGAGGTTTGAAAACCCTGATTCAACTCAAATGCGGGCTTACTTATACTGAAGTAGACACTCCTGCATCCTGAATCCACCAACACACAGAGCCGTGAGGCTCTCATCTACGTCATCTCACGAATGGAGTGGTACAGTCGTCTGCCCAAGCTGCTGGAGGATGCAGACATAGATTGGAGCACTGATGATTATGAGGACGACGACAACCATGACGCCGAGAGCGATCATGATGATGAGAAGGAAGAGGTGGACAAAAGCCTGTGCGCACGAATCATTGATCTCTACACAGAGGTCTTGCTTTGCGTGATGCAGCTGGCATGCCTTCACTCTGGCAGCCTCGTTTTCAGCCTACGCAGAGAAACATCTCTTCTACGGTCTCGGAGTACCATTCTAGACAAATTAAGGAAAGCGGAGGAGTCACTGCCGGTATTCAATGAATGCAGGGTCAAGCTACCGCTTGAGCGGCTGCTGCAAGCCGCACCAAAAGAGAGAGCGGCATCCGAACACGATGACGATCAGTTTCCAGAAGATACCAGAGAGCTGCTCAACGATTTGCAAGTTGTCGACCCTCGGCCAGGTGTGCTGAACCCGGACAGCGAGCAACGCCAAGTCATGCACGAGCTTTGCAACTCCCTTTTCTCCACGGACGAGTACAAATTGTTCCAGGACTGGAACAAGCCGGACTATCAACTATTGTGGATCACCGGTGGTGCAGGCCAGTGCAAAACAACGCTTTTCTTGGGTGTCGTACGAGTACTCTTAGGCCAAGAACATGAGGAAGACAAAACGCAATGCCTATCGTTCTTTTTCTTCGACTATAGTGTCCCGAGTCACGACCATGCCGCAGCGGCCCTTAAGAACCTCATTTGGCTCCTGGTTGTTCAACAGCCGTCGCTCGTTCATCATTTGAGAGAGAAGCGCGAGACAACTGCGAGAAAACTTTTCGATGAACCAACCGACTTCTTTGCTCTCTCTGGCATCTTTTTCGACATGATTGAAGATGAGAATTTCTCAAAGACGTACTTTGTCGTGGATGCCCTGGACGAGTGTATCTCAGAAGAACGGCAATCTGGCATCGACGATATCTTGAACTTGATCATAAGGTCGATGAAGCTTTCAGATAAGGTTAGATGGCTGGTGTCGAGCGACACCTCATTGCAGCAGCACACGGCGTTCGATCCACGGAACAACTTAAATCTTGCGGATATGCCTGACTACAGAAAAGCCATGGACATGCGCATCTGCCAGAGGGTATCCAAATTGGCAGTCACCAAGTCCTATGATGAGGACCTCAAATCCAGTATCACCAACACATTGCTTACGAAGTCTCTCGGCGGCTACTTGTGGGCTAACATCGTCTGTGCTGCCCTGGAAGCCGAAGATGTGTGGCATACAGAGGGACTAATCAAAGACATCGAGACGCTCGAAGACTTAGAGTCTTTATATCACTATATGGAACACAAAGTCGGAGATCCTCCCAAGAACTCTAAGTTCTGCATTGACGTCTTGCAAACTATGGCTTTACTTCGCCAAGCCCTGCACGTCGATGAGTTGAAGACTCTGATGTCTCTTCCGCAGAGGGTGGACTCAACGGCTATTATTAACAAGTGCTTTGCCTTTCTCCAGGTTAACAGATCAGTCGCCTCATTCCGGCATCACTCAGTCAAAGAGTACGTGCGCCAGCACGATTTAGAGTGGCCCTCCATTGCGAAACGGCACGCGGAGCTGACTCGCCAGTGTCTCCGCTCTCTCTCAGACAAGCTGGATAGTACGGGAATTCCGGACACATGGACCTACGCCTCACTGTATTGGGTAACGCATATGTGTGAGACAGTCAAAGCTCTGGAGGGATGGGCTACCAAGCAGGATGAAGAGCATTGGCTGATCGACGAAGTCCGAAAGTTTCTGAAGAAACATTTCTTACAGTGGGTCGATCATCTGGTAGCGAGGAAGCAATTGTCGATTGTGGCAGTCAAACTGCAAAATCTAGACCTGCGTCTCCAGAAGAAGGTGAGCCCCGACTAATCTGATGTACTTCTTTTATCAGAAACTCTTCAAGAGCATTATCGTGAAGACCAATAGCTGATCAGATGCACTCGCAGCTTCCATACTGGGAATCGCTACATACTATTATCAGAGACTCCCACCTCTTCGTCCGCTTGCACCAACGTACAAGCGGTCTTGAAGGTCTCGCGGCATCCAACACCATCTTGTTCTGTCCGACAGAGAGCAGCTTCCGAGAACCCTCGTTGATAAAAAATGCCTTCCCTTGGTTGAAGAACCCACCCAAAATTGACCGAGAATGGAGCCATAACTTCACCACGTTCGAGGGCCACACAGATTGGATCCGCTCCATTGCCGTCTCCCCCGACGGGCGTCTTGTTGCATCAGGCTCTGATGATTCAACGGTGTGCATTTGGGATGCCGAGACTGGAACGATGCAGCACAGCCTCGAGCTTGAGGCGGGATGGGTGTATTGCGTTGCCTTCTCGTCGCAAGGAGTCGTGGCCGCCGGGTCAGATGACTATTCGGTCACATTGTGGCATGCCGCCACAGGTAGGAAACTTAAGCACCTACCAGACCTCGGAGGCACACTGAACGCGCTGTGCTTCTCCCTGGATGGTACGAAGTTAGTGGCCGCGAGTTCGTTGGCAGTCTGGTTGTGGGAGGCGCAGCCCGATGACTTTGATGAATGGGCCTTCAAGCTGGCATTCCGGGAGGACGATAGCGTACGGTCTGTTGCGTTCTCGCCTGATGGGACAAAGCTGGCTACCGGGGCAGATGGTGGGAAGATTCGTGTTTCGGACATGGCAACCTGCAAATTGCTGAGGACTTTCGAGGGTCACGAATCATCTGTCGATGCCGTTGCTTTCTCCAGAGATGGAAAACTCCTAGCGTCAGGAGCCAGTGACGGAACTGCCGGCATCTGGGATGCAAATAGTACGACCTCCAACAGAGAAATAGATGGGGAAGAAACCTGGGGTAAAGAGCGACGGAAGCACACACTCAACCCGACAGTCGGCAGAGTCAACTCAATTTCCTTCTCGCCCGACGATGAGGGAACATTGCTCGCGACCGCAACTGATAATGCCATCCATATCTGGGACACTATTACCGGGGAAAGACTTCAAGTCTTACAATCACCATCCTCCAATGTGCGCTCAGTTGCCTTCGCGCCCAGTGGCGAATACCTCGTCTCTGGATCCTACGATTCTGGCGTGCACCTTTGGTACGTCACTGGTAGATCAACCGAAGCAGCAGCTATCGACCAGCTGCCGAAAGAGGACAATGGAGAAAGGAGACATAGGGAAGACGAAGTGAACGAAATGGCGGTGAGCCCTGACGGTCGTACGGTCGCATACGCAATGTTGGGCGGGCCAGTACTCCTCTGGGACATGGAGAAAGAAGAAAAGGTCCCATACAACATGGGTTTCGATCACGAACGTGACGTGTTTTCGCTCGCATTCTCACCAAGCGGCAAGCTCCTCCTGTCTGGCTCCGCTGACAACAGCGCACGCATCTGCGAGGTCTCAACTGGTGAGCTCCAGCATGTATTCGAAGGTCACAGTGATTGGGTCCGGTGCGCTGCCTGGTGCGGTAGCGAGAAATACATTGCTTCCGCATCTGACGATAGCTCCATCTGCTTTTGGAAGATTGGTGGAGAAAAATCTAAGAAACCAGAACAGGTGCTGGAAAACGCGCACGGGGGTAGTTATGCTACGTGTGTTGCTTTTTGCCCTGATGGTGAGTATCTTGTTTCTGGGGGAATGGATGGAAGGGTTGTTTTGTGGGAAAAGAATGATAATGGGAGCTGGGAGAAGAAGAGCGAATACTCGACTGGCAGTGTTCGCAGTGTGTTGGTGACGGGAAAGCGAGTTGTGTCGGCCTCGGCCGACGAGACCGTGTGGATTTGGGACATCGAGACAGGGGAGCAGACACGACTGCCTTTCAACTCGGTCTACTACAAGATGTGGCTTTCACCAAAGCCAGATGAGTATATCATGACATCACAAGGCGCGCTCTCCCTCACGCCTGCCTCTGGAGCCTCGCAGCCTCGCACCTGGAGTCCATGGAGAGTTAAGCTCGACACGGCTAAGGATCAATGGTGGATTACACACGAAGACTGGAACATTATTTTTCTCCCAAGGAAGTTCTGCCCTACTTCGACCCTTGTCCTCGAAGGTGAGGCTGAAGACAAGGTGGTCGTGGGCACGGCCTTAGGGCACATCCATGTGTATCGGTTCTCGAAGGATTGCACCCCATAGCTGTTTGTAACGTGGTCTTGAATTCAAATTTGATTTTTTGTTTTCCAATTAGCAGCCCGTTACGGCGCTCGTTTCCACCCGTTTACCTACTCGTGAAAGTCGAGCCACTGAACTACGCTACATCCCGCAGGAATCCCGCTTGAGCGGCAATGCATATCATCATCATTTCGTACACACTTGAGCTGTGCTCAGAATCGTTAGCGCAGCTTTGACAAGTATACTCGGTTGTAGTGGTGCGTTAATGAGACGCTCCAACTGCAGCGGAGCGCTCGCGCATGAGGAGCTCAGTCTCGGCACGTGGCATGGTGGCGCCGACGCCGTACCCATTCCCGAAGCCGGCGCACGGCTCGGCATGCTCGACCCTAGGAATTTGGAGGATCCAAGTTTGAAGGCTCCCCCACTAGGATTGGATGAGGTGCTTGCAGAGGAGACTGGTAGGGAGATTGCGCGGGAGGAAGTGAAGGAGCCGCAGACGTGCCATGCTGAGAGCGCCGATCCGTTGCCATCGCCGGCATAGGATAGTGTAAGCACAGAGGCAAACGTTAGGGACGTGTAGAAGCGATAAAGGCCTGGGAGTCTGGAGGTTGCTCGAGTACGGCAGGTAGGGTTGACAAGGGTTGGGTTCGCAGTAACCGTTCACTCTTTATTCTTCAGTATCTTGTTTCTTTGGCTCATGGGAATCAAAAGACTGGCACAATCTACAAGTAGCTTTCGGTAAATTGACGGCCTTAAATTAACGGACAATTCCTTCTCTGCCGAACGTAGTCTTCCACATCCGACCACGGAGCTCCCTCCAACGCAGTCCCAGCCAAAAGCCTCTTATTCCAAGCAAAATCCGGCCCGCGCGTGATATACAGTCCCCGCTCACTCTGGTTCTTCCCCGGATACACAATGCCCCTCGCCTGCCCACCCTCCTCATCCAAAAACTCGATCTGCGCCCTCCTAATCCTCCCCCCATCATCAAGCACATCAACCCCCGCAGCACGAACCAGCTCCTCATCGCCCCCCACCAACGACGCCACCCCATACACCACGCACGCCCCCTCCCCTTCCCCACCCAAAACATCCACCCCCGCCCTCCCCCGCTCCCAAACCGGCACCCCATCCCACCTCCGCTCCACCCGCACAACCCGCCTCGGCGCAACGTACCCCTCCTCACCCGTCCCCACCTCCCACACCCACTCCTCCAACTCCCTCGCGCTTTCCTTCCCTTCCTCCCCGGCTTCATACACCACCCGAAACGTCCCCGGCTCAAACCGGTCATCGTACCGCAGCTGGCTCAGCACGTGCTGCACTGACCCTGCCTGGCCGGTTTGTGCAGCGGGACCAGTGACGCCGGGGGGCAGCGCGTCGTCGATGCGCCGCACGTCGGTGCCGTATTCCCACGGCCAGGTGTACCAGCCGGTCAGCCTTGCCGGGCGGGAGCCGGGTGGGATGGCGGCGCGTTTGCGGGGCCAGGCGGGTTGGTCGGGGTCGAAGAGCCAGAGGGGGAAGGGGAGGGATGCGAGGTGCGTGGTGCGGGAGTGGCGGGCGTTGGTGAGGCGGGTTGCTGTCATGTTGGTGTGTACTGGCGTCGGAGGATATTTTTTGTATAGGATGTGTTGAAAGATGTTAAACAGATGTAGACGCTGAAGAGTCGCTTTTCTGGAGTGGATGTCGGAGAATATATTCGGATCTCGTGACTCACTTGATTCTGGTGGATTGATGGCTGTGTAGGGAGTTGTGGGCGGGTTGTGGGGTAGCAACAGGCAGCAGCCCCTTCAGGATCAGCGCTAAAATCCTACCGCGAATGACTTCGAAACAATTTAGGGAGTAGAGCCGCCACTGCAGGGATCTGCTTGTCCCCACCGAAGAATGACAAGGAAGACCTGGTGTGTTGAGTTTTGTCTTCTTTTCCATAGACAGCGATTAATGAGGTCGCACTCATGTGTTTCTGGAGATGCATGATGGGGGAGCTCAAGCAGACGAGTGGGAATATGAGTTTAAAGTGACAATTAATGAATTCGCGATGCTGCTTAAAGAATTGTATCACATAGGAAGCTTTACCCGAGGAAAAGAGGTCGTTGTGAAATTGGCTGGTCACTGAAAGACCTTGATAGTATAGGCAATGGCGGCTCGTATGCATGTACCGCAGAACGATATCGATCAAGAGCATCCAGTCACTCATCAGTAAGGTTTGGGGAAAGAGATGGTACCAGAGTTTATGTAAATTTGCTCTGTATAACTTTTTTTCCGACCGCCACCATTACCGCGTACAAACCAATGGAGTAGAAGCAGGGAAAAAGGGAGAGTGAGAAGTGAAGAGAAGGCAAGACAGCAAAGGAAAATACGCATTGGGTAAACTGTTTCTCCTAAGTGCCATTCAAGTCTTGGGCCAGCAGAGCTGCCGGAGTTGGATGTCGCTCGAATGACAAAATGAAATGAACGGTAACTTCACGGGCTTCCACTCCGGTGTTATGATACTCTGGGACGGTGTAGTCGATTTGAAAGGATCGATGGTATGGATGCTGTGAGGGCACGCGCATGGCAGTTCCCCAACGGTGTGCGAATCTGGTGATACAGAGGTGTACCTGGCACTGTCGAGCAGAAAAGGCGCAGCACGTCTAGGTCAGTTAGATAAGGGAGTTGAGGCTGCTTCCGATGACGGAAAGGTCGATTAATGGGCAGTTGAGTGTTGTTGAACCGCCGCATTTGATGCCCAACCAATTCCAATCGATGGTTCTGGGACTTAGTACGGTGGAGGTCCATAGACAGGAGCAGAGGGCTGGTACGATGGCTCCCCGTACACCGGAGTCGATGTCTCGTAAACTAGAGTTGATGTCTCAGAAACTGAAGTTGTTCCGAAATCTCCCGATGGTATGGTCCGGAAACCCGATTTGAACGACATTGTGAAGGAGTCTAGGTAGCCTGAAGTGAATGTGGGAAGAAGGGCAGTATCGGTAGGCGTTTCGGAAAGCGTTCCAGGAATACGGGACCCAACGCCAAAGGTAATTGTATCCGTTGGCGTTTCTGTTATAACTGTTGACGGAATAGACGTGTCCGTTGTCATTGATACGTCCGTGGTCGTCGACACATCTGTGACAGTCGTTTCAGATACTTCCGTCGTCGTCTCGGTCGTGGTCTCAATGTCTGTCACGATCGATACATCTGTAGTCACCGAGATAATCGTAGTCGGCACGGTGTCCGTCACGGTCAACGTGTCCGTAACTGTCGATACATTGGTCGTCGTGAATGTAACGGTAGTTGGCACCACTTCCGTCGTTGTGAACGTATCTGTGACCGTTGACACATTCGTCGTGACCGAAACAACCGTCGTTGGGACAATTTCCGTGGTTGTATCAATCTCCGTAATTGGGACAACTTCTGTGGTCGCAACAGTTTCCGTCGTTGGCACGACGTCTATCGATGTAACCGTCTCTGGAATCTCCGTTGTTGTTGATACAATAATCGCTGTCGATACGTCTGGCGTGGGTGTGCTTTCCGGACAGCTTTCAGACCAGGTTTCCGTCCAGTTTCCAATTCGGAGTGCAGACGAAACTGTCACTGACGTAGACACAGACGTTGAAGTTGACGTGAAAGTCTCCGTAGAAATTTCCGTGGAAGTTCCCGGCGATGTTTCCGTGATAGTTCCCGTGATGGTACTTTCCGTGGTGAGCTCAGTGGTAATTGTCGTGGTTTCTGTGCACGATGTGGTCGTCTCTGTATGCGTCGAGATGGGCAAAATAGAGAAAGTCTGGGGCTCCCGTTTGAGGGGTCCAATAGGACCTCCTTGATCGGTGGGGAGTAATGGGTTGTCAGGGTAAACAGTGTTGGAGATGTTGTAGACCTCCCCATCGAAGCTGAACACACCACCCCAGGTGTTTCCGTCCAGGATGCACTCATCAATGATGTTGTTGAAGGCCTCTTCACAGTACTTGAGAGGCACGGTGTTGTCGGTTCGCTCGATGCTGTACACCACGGCTACGGCAGAATCAGTAAACAACAATTCCTGAAGCGATGAAAAGAGTTTCTTACAGCCATGGTTGGTGCTACGCTCAAGCTGCTGATAGTCACCGGCGTCCCAGTTTCCAGCACAGAAACATCCAACCCGATCCTCTGAAGTCAGAGCAGCCGCGATATCGGTTCCGCACGGGTCACCGGGGAGGCGCTCCTGGCTCGTGAAGCAGGTGGCGCCGAGAACTTCGAGCGAGAAGCTCAGGAAGCAAAGCGAACGGATGAGACTCATGGTGGTCACTGTAGCGAAGGACTTGGTTGGCGTGCTGGCCTCGTTGAAGGGTCCTTCACGTCGACTTTATATTCTTGCAGGGTATACTTGGCGGACTCGTTGTTACCTCACTCCCTCACGTTGGTCAGGTAAGGCAACAGATCAGTTTGCATTCCTTAGCTCTCCCGCAAGCTTTCCGAATCAGGAATAAATCATCCCGAGGTTGCCGTTTCGAGCACGCAGAGCAATGCGCGGTGTAGGTTACGTACGGCTTAGATCTTGCCGTGATGCTGCGATGCGCCACTGTTTTGGAGCCTGAAACAAGAACAAATTAAGCAGTCTGAGACAATTTCTCGCCAAGCCCAACGGTACGAGGGACGAATGGTTAGTCTCACGGAGGTACCTCAGCCTCTACAAGTCCGTTTGCATCCCTTTTGTTAGGCTGACGAGAGCAAATCCTAGGCAATTGGTTACATCAATATATTCTTCTATATCAAAATGTCTACATCGCTTCCGCGAATGCTACGAGCGACGTCCAATGGTGGAGGCTGTGTGTGTTCTGAGTCCTGAATAGGACGCGATGACGATCTTTGCGGAAGTCATTAACTTGCTGGAGAAGACCCTGCATGCCAGGATCCAAGACACGTGCGCGAATGACATTTGGCCGATCTTGTTCCGTATCAGAGTAAAATATGGAAACCCCTTGCACAACTCGAGCAAGAAGATTCAGAACATGTTTCATCTCAGCTTCCTCTCCCGACCATGCAACCGTACAACATTTCAAGATTGCATGTAACGCGATGGAGTAGAATTGACATTTGCGTTTGTGATTTCAGGCAACCCAGTGTGAGGTTCTCTTTCCACTCTGCAGCCACTGTTTGCGTATTGTGTCCATGGAATGGGCTGAGCCGCACGGCTGATACGAAGGCAGGGGTGTTTCTTATGCGCGGTACAAGATGGACTGGCTATGTCAGATTCACATGGTCCTGCCGATCTGCTGTCGCCAAGGCTTCCAAAAGGCTTATCCCTTTGAGGACATTGGTGGTGGCTCATACAGCTTGGGACGACAACAGAGATGCAAAGGCAGGACCTATGTCTTGCTCTTGGAAGGTTTACGCCAATACAAATCAGTCATTTGAACCACGGAACTGTTCTGTCCGCTCACTTCTGGGGACTATATCTTATCTCGGTCCAAGGTTCCAGACGTGGTGTTGCATGCCGCAGTGAGTTGGACCGGTAACATATGGAATCTTTCTGTCTCAGGAGAAGACCGAAAAGGCAAAGGCCTCCAACTTGTCTCCGCAACTCCATGTATTTGCGGGGTCTGCGTGACCAGGATGAGAGGCAAGAGAGCGGGTAAGCGGAACTGGTTATCCGCCTACCCGCACCCTAACCCGTCCATCTGCAAAGCCATATTATGCATATCTCTGCAGCCTCATATCACCGAATCCTGTACTCAAAACATGCAAGCCATCGCGTCAGAGGCACTTCTGCAGAAATTGAGGGCTCAAATTCAAGGAAGCAAAATTCTATGTGCAGCTGACCCCGGACTCGACTTAGATATGTGATGGCATTCTCAACGGTAGAGCCGTTTGAGACGTTGTTTCTGTCGCATCGTCTGCAGTATGCATACAGCCGCGTCAGCACTGGAGTCTGGCGTCGCCCATCTTTCCATCGAATCAATCAAACTTCCCAGTACCTCGGTGATGCTCGACACCAGGTGCCTGAGACGCGGACTCGCAGACGCATTCGTAAGAACCAGCCCGCACGCCAAAGATCTACACCGTTGAACATTAGATACAACACAATGCAACGGCTACACGTTTCAACATACGATTGTATAATCATCCATGTGTATTGTGTCCGCTCCTTGAGCAGGAATCCTGCAGTCGCAAGGAAGTTTTGGCAACTCTCGAGACACACTTGGCAGTCTTTGAGAATGCTAAGCGGTGCAACTTCCTCGTTTTCGGGCAGCATAGTGACATGAACGACGCATGGTCGGAAAATAATGTGGCGGGCGGACCAATAGCGCAGACGCAACCAACCGTCCAGGATGTCTCGAGGGATATGGGTTTGCAGGTCAGGTCGGATCGCATCCGGCAGAGAGTTGTACCAAGTGTCTAGTTGGTGCGCGAGTTCTGCACAGACTTTCTCCATTACGTTAACTCCCGGGCCGGCCGGAGACATCGGGGATGGTGCGGGATCAGTGGAATGTCTACCCGTCGGGTTGGCATATACAGTGCTATGGATCCTGTTCAGCAACCGCCTCATTGAACAAACGGCCAAGAATGCAAGGCTATCGCGCTCGTCCTGTTCACTGAAGTGTGGGAACGGCATGCCATCAATCAAGACCTCGATACCGCTCCGCGGGAGGTGGAATTCAGCAAGGCTGTCACTGCACAGATTACCGTGTTAGTAATCTACAACATCCATGAGGAAGAGGACAAACCCACCATTCAAGCAAGAAACAGGCCCAACAGAGCCGGCCGAGGCAGTCTTCCTCATCCTGTGATGTTGATTTTCTCTGCACCCTTGATTGGTCAGACTAAACGTATTTTGATCACGTACGAAAGCTTACTGCATGTTGTGCAACTGCAAACTCGTCGATGCCATATGTACCAATCTCCAGGATTGGAGAGGCATGACCATGTACGATAGGTATACAGACCCATATACCAATGCAGAAGGCAGCGCTAAATCTGTTTCAAAAGACTTCGGCCACTGCACCGTCAGAATTTCATACGCGGCAGAGAAATATGCCAAGCTGGTGGATGACATGCCATCGGAAGTAACGACTAAGCTTCCCAATGCAAGCACCACCAGTATCAGGGCTGTACTCGCATCCGGACAAGGATTGGTACTCATGACCTCATCGTAGGTTGAGTAGAGAAACTCCCGAGTGACAACAGGAAGGCTGGGATAAATGCGGGAGAAGAATCCCGCAATTAAAAGATCGGCGGTGCTTCGGGAGACATCCAAAGTAGCCAAGAAGTCCGGAAGAGGCTGCACGGTGAACATATCCAGGCTCCGCTGGGACTCAATTTGGTAGAAGTCCGGTGGGTACTCGCCTATCAGGTTCTGTATCTTTGGAAGGGCAAATAGACTGGCTGTTGCTGTTTGGTGCCCCAGAGGGATAGTTAGCGGTGTATCATGGTCGTTATCGGCAACTGTCCCGTCGGCGATAGGTGGCGGATCAAATCTCGAGAAGTCCGACCCAAGCGTGTGGCCCGCCGCAGCTGGTGAGCCTGATGAAATATGCAAAGCAGGCTCGCTAGTAGTGGTAGAGCGCGACCGAGATTGGGTTGTGGGTGCGTGTTCGGTTGTAGATATGGGACTGTGCTGCGGGAAGCGGGCCGGCGGGTGTCGGTGATGCGGAGTCTTATCAACGCATTGGCTTTGGCTGAGTAAGTCGTTTTGCTTCTTCAGCAGATCTTCAAGCTCGCTGATACGGCGTAGTAGCGCTTCCTGCGTTTTGTCTGACTCGCAACTGATGTAGCACAGATCAGTGGTCATGTTCCAACTCATCGTCATCCGTTCTCACCGGTCTGGAGTGGCCTCTTGATACTCGCATTCAGCACCAGCTTCAGAGCAAAGTCCACAACTTGGCTTCTGGCCATCACACTTGCGCTTCCTGTTTTGCACTTGTAAGCCTACCGGTGGTGCGGTGTCGAGGTTTGCGCAACTGACCGGTGACGACAGAAATTACAGGCAATAGAAACACGCTTGCGAGGGAAACTCATTCTACCAAGAAAAAGGTAAGCACAAACTCCGAAACTCTGCAGTTAGGGTTTCACGGTGGATGGCTTTCCTTGTGGTGGTGGAAACGAAGCGGAAGAGCGGAAACCCCGCACTAAAATCTGTGCTGTGGATCGGCGTGGCCACAATACGTATCTCATTGCATGGTGCTGGATCCCTGTAGCCGAAGTTCCGCCTGTATAGTCACCAGCCAAGAGAATCAATGTCTATATCACTTACGCACCCTCCCTAAAATATGGGTTCCTTTCATTCAGTTTCCCTTTCCAAACTGGAGTCTCAAAATGGATTTGAGCAACGAAAAACAGCCACAAAGCCAACAGATAGTCCAGGAAGACCATGAATCTTTACAAAATTGTAGCGATTCTTCCCATCAAGACACAGCAAGGCGCTGGAATTCGTCTATTTCAAACACGCTCCGCATAGCCGCCACCTACTGGTGTTTCATTCTTCTCGGAGCCAACGACAGCTTATACGGCGTAAGTGTCCTCAAGCAATTGGACTCTAGTTTTCGCTGACGATCGCAGGTTCTCATTCCGCGGGTACGTCTTGGCCGCTTCCTAGAAAAAATCCCTCTGCTGATGGAGATGCAGCTCGAGTCATTCTACCGTCTCAACTACACAACCGTTTCACTGCTCTTTCTTTCGCCAGTTGCCGGTTTCATCGCCAGCACGCTCGCAAATCACTCCATCCATGAACGCTTTGGCCAACGTGGTATTGCACTAATCGGAGGCTCCTGCCACATCGTAGCCTACGCCATCGCGAGCATACATCCTCCGTTCCCCGCGCTGGTGGTCGTGTACATCCTGGTCGGACTAGGAAGCGGGACAAAACAGGCGGCGTGGAACTCGTACGTCGGCGGCATGCAGAACCCAAACGAGCTCCTCGGGCTACTCCACGGTTTCTACGGAGCCGGCGCCACCATCATGCCCTCGGTCGCAAGCAGTCTTTTCACCAAGCGGAACTGGCAGTGGTACATGATCTACTACCCCTTGCTGGGCCTGGCTGCTCTGGACATGGCTTTCTCTCTTTGCACGTTTGCGAACCAGGGCGGACGATCTTACCGAGAGAAGAACGAAATCCGGCCCCGCGAGCATCCCCAGCAACCAGATGCCTCACCTGAACAGGGACGAAATGTATTCTCCCGGTGCTTCACTTCTATCAAACGCAGCCAAACAGCCCTCTGCCTCAGACAGAAAGTTGTGTTCCTCGGCAGTGCCTTTCTTCTTTCCTACGTTGGCTCAGAAGTGGCAATGGGAGGGTGGATGGTGACTTTTCTAACCAAGACTCGACACGGCACCGCGTTTGCCTCTGGGATCGCTTCGAGCGGGTTTTGGGCCGGCCTCACCGTAGGCAGGTTTGTTCTGGGCTTCGCAACAGCAAGGCTTTTCAGAAGCGTCAAGCTCGCTGTATCATGCTATCTGGGCCTCTCGATCGTCATGCAGCTCTTGTTCTGGCTGATACCAAACTTCATTGCATCGGCTATCAGCGCAGCGTTCTTGGGTAAGCTTCATCGAATCTACAAAGGCTCCTGTATTAACGAATGGCTTAGGGTTTTTCCTTGGCCCGCTGTTTCCGGGCGTTATTGTCTGCCTTACCACTCTTCTCCCAAAGTCATTGCAAGTTCCTGCCGTCGGCATCTGCTCAGCAATTGGATCTTCCGGAGCATCGATTGTGCCTTTTGCTGTGGGGGCGATAGCGCAGGCAAAGGGAGTGCAAGTCTTGCAGCCCATCATCTTCGCATGTCTTCTCTTATGCCTGCTCATTTGGTTCTGCCTTCCTAAACTACCTCCTCGTCGTTTCTAAAATTTTTTGAAGAAGATGATCAGTTATCTCATTGCTTTAGAGATCGAAATTAATTAATTTTTCGGTTTAATTTGTAGCTGGCGGACCACGCCTTTGTACCATTTGTGACTTCACTGGGCGACGACAATTATGTTCTGAGATCACAAGCTGGAATCTGATCTCCATCATTCAGAGCCACAAATCCTTGACTTGTAAAGGTCGATATTAAGGGTCATTCTCATTGGTCGACACATGCGGATGTCATCCGCGGGACTTCTTCGGAGCGGATACACATTCCGCCTGCACAGATTTAGCTGGAGGTGGTCCAGGCAATGATGCCTTGCAAGATGTGGGGATGAGTCGCCTTGCCTGTAGGACAGGTAAATGCGTCTAGGCGATTTGCTGCATTGCGGATAGTTGGAGCAGATGAGAAATGACAGCGGCTTCCCGGCCAGGAATTTCGGACGCGGCGAAAGCAGAGGTCCGTGCTTTCTTTGGCGCGCCAAGACGGCGAAACGTAGTTCCGTTGCGCGCTTGCCCACAACAAAACTTTCGTCTTCCCGCTCCACCACGATTCTTCAACGACGACAACTCCTCCCTCACCACCTCACCGCCTCGCCACCAGCAAACATGCCTACGAGGTTGACCAAGACCAGGAAGCACCGCGGCCACGTCTCGGCCGGTCACGGTCGCATTGGCAAGCACAGGAAGCACCCCGGTGGTCGTGGTCTCGCTGGGTAAGTCAACTCCACCCCATAACTTCCTCCAAAGCACACGCTGATAGTGTCGAACAGTGGTCAGCACCACCACAGAACCAATATGGACAAGTACCACGTAAGTCGACCGTCCCTAACGTGTCTGACGGTGAAATTCGAAGGTGAAATGGGTTCGCCAACGTCCGGGACGATCCCCGTGGATTTTTCTTCGGGTTCCAAGAAGAGGCATGCTGTCTCAGACCCACCTATGCGTTCGACCCATCTATGCGTCGTCCACGTATATCTCGGCCTTGCTGGTTGTCCCGTGTAATTTTTCAGGGCGCTCTGGTGCTCCAGCACCTGCCACCCAACAAGAGGCGAAGTTTACGTGTAAGACGCATAGATGGCGGACGCATAGGTAGGTCTGAGACGGTATCAAGCGACTGGGACATCTCATCTCACCTTCGAACCCATCTCACCTTCGATCCCATTTCACCTTCGAATCCATTTCACCGTCAGACACGTGAGCGCCTGCTCTTGGCATATCTTTGCCACATCTCTGCCTATAGGGTTGGCAGAAGGATGAAGTAATATCTTTCGGAGAGCTAACAGCTGCGTGTAGCCCGGTTACTTCGGTAAGGTCGGTATGAGGTACTTCCACAAGGTCCAGAGCCAGTTCTACAAGCCCGTCATCAACCTTGACAAGGTACGCATATCATCACATGGCTTTTTCTTTTTTTTTTTTTAACTCACTCCGTCTAGCTCTGGACCCTCGTCCCCGCCGAGAAGCGCGATGAGTACCTCAGCGCCAAGTCGGCCGACAAGGCGCCCGTCGTCGACCTCCTCACCTTCGGCTACGCCAAGCTCCTCGGCAAGGGCCGCCTCCCCAACGTCCCCATCGTCGTCAAGGCCCGCTACGTCAGCGCCGAGGCCGAGCGCAAGATCAAGGAGGCCGGTGGTGTCATCCAGCTCGTCGCTTAAAGGACACAATTGGAGGGAGATGCACAAAAAAAGGAGTTCAGCGTGGTGGCTGGGTGAAGTTTAGATACTTTACCGAACAGACCTTCTATCTCAGCGTGGTGGCTGGGTAAAGATCGTTTCGGCGTAATAGCTCAAATCGACTTTACCGAACAAACCTCTCCCGTCCCGAAAAGGGTGTTGGGTAGATTCGTCTGCCCCGCCACTTCGGTCGTGTCACTCGGCTGTGTGGCACGTGTTTTGCTCTGCTGAATTTCAGCCATGTGAGATGCTCGTGTTGAAAGCTGACTATCTACAGGAACGTCTAGCCAGAGGTGAGTCGTGTTTCATCGGCCATGCCGTGGATGTGAGAATGTTGTCGAACAGTGACGTGAATTTATGCTGGACTTTTCCGAACACCGATCCATCTGGAAGAGTATCTGAATTCTTTCACGCGATCAGACCGCATAAGTCCATTGTCTGAATGTGGAGACTCGGGTGCTTGCGGCTGACGCTTGGTAATTCATACCCGAACTTAGATATTAAAGTTCTCTTTCTACCTTTAGTCTCGAGCCCTGGTAGAAAATGCAAAATTCCCATATCCCAGAAATCTCAAAGACGTTGAACCCCATTGACCGCAGTGCGCTTCGCGAAAGCATCCACAGAAGCAAATGAAGAGATGTACATACAACAACAGCGCTTTGCACACAGCTCACAGCACATACCGAAAACGCACCTCATCAAACCTCCCCTTCTCATCATCATCCGACAGCCTCGCCCGCTCCTCCTCCCGCCGCTTATTCGCCCTCACCAACCCCGCCGCAAACCCAACCACAAGCACGAACCCGGCAACCGTGAACCCCAACCCCGTCGTCGCACCCGTCACGTACCGCGGCGCCTCGCTCTTGATAAACACATTCGCCGCCACGAAGTTCGCGCAGTTGCCGAAGCCCGTCATCCACGCCGTCCCCACGGCTACCTGCCGCCCGCCGCGCAGGTTCGCCGACAGCCAGCTCAGCAGCAGCGCCATCTGCGGGACCGTGCCTGCGGCCAGGAGGAAGAGGGCGGCGTAGCGCGCGCCTGGCCGCAGGACGGCGGCGTCAGAGGCGGATGCCGTGGCCCCCGCGCGCAGAATCGACCACCCGCCCAGCTGCGAGGCGATGGCGAGCAGCAGGAACGGCGTACGCATGTCCCACCGCGCCGCCAGCCCCGTCAGCACGAAGGTAAACACGATGCCGGTGGCCCAGATGGGCATGGTGAGCAGCTGGGCGACGGTGTGCGAGGAGGCCAGACCGAGCTCGGCGACGATGGTCGGCGCGAAAGAGGCGATGGATGCCGCGGTCATGTCGGTGCAGAAGAAGATGAGGGTCGGGGTGTGGATGCGCCAGTCGAGGAGGATTTTGCGGAGGGGGGTGGCGGCGGATGGGGCGGCGGAGGGGGAGGGGGAGGGGGAGGAAGGGGAGGAGGAAGAGGCGCGGAGGTGCGCGAGGAGGCGGTCGCGCTCGTGGGGGCGGAGGAACCAGGATTGCGCGGCGTGCGGGAGGTTCGGGGTTAGGAGGAGGACGGGGAGGGAGGTGAGGATGGTCATTACTGGAGGTTGGTCAGCTGGGGTGCGGGTGGTGGGTTGGAGGGCGGATGCTGACGTACGTCCTTCGATGATGAAGACCCAGCGCCAGCCTTGGTAGCCGCCGGCGCCGTCGACGTTCTTCTGGATGGCGTACGCGAGGAGCCCGGAGAAGAGGGGCCCGGCGAGGGCGAAGTTGAAGAACCAGGCGAACCGCAGAGCCGCCTCGCGCTTCGTGTAGTAGACGGAGATGAGGTAGGTCGCGCCGGCCGGCAGCGACGCTTCGAACACGCCCATCAGGAACCGCACGGCCAACAGCCCGCCGTAGCTCTGCGTCAGACCCTGGCACATGCCCAGTATTCCTGTGCGGCACACGCGCGGTCAGTAGTGCGTGCTGAGCGGGGGCATTGGCTGTCTTACGTACCTAACAGCAGCATCTGCCCCCCGAGCAAGTATCTCGGCGGAAAGCGATTCCAGTTCAGCACCAGATTGGCAGGGATCTCGGCCAGCACGAAGGGGATGTAGAAGATGCACAAGGCGACGTTGTACCCGTTTGCCGGCATGTCCAGCGCGCCCTCCAGCCCGTCGGGAGACCCGATGCCCAACGCCCGCGCGTTCGCGATGTTGGTGCGGTCCAGGAACAGGAGCGTGTACAGCACGCCCGTGATCGGAATCAACACCATGTCTCGCTTCCGGAGTAGCTTCCGGTCGAGAGCGGGGTTGTGTTCCACGGCATCTACGACTATTTCGCTCTTTCCGATGGTCGAGTCTTCTTGTGAGGCGGGCTTCGTGACTTCAGCCATGTTGGGGAACAGGTAGCGGAACCGATGCACAGAATTGGGGACTGGATGAAGGACAGTTCTGGTGAATCAGAACGTTAACTTAAAGTCCAAAGTGCCAATTGGAAATATTGGCGCTTGAGGCGGGTCTTAAAAATGCATAGACGAACTCGGAAACTCCGAGGCGAACGAAATGATGTGGAAAACAACGCATGCAAATCACGTCTGGCTTACATGCAGTGATGATCGCTGGAGATGGACCAAATTGACGTTGAGATACATGGGTTGACAGGGATGTTCGCATTTGAGCATGGTTGTACAGTAGTTATACCCTCCTTCTCGATATGGTGGTTTGCCGAGAGTCTGACCTATCGGGAAATTTGATGCATCGGTGCATCCCTGCTCTTCTGCCGGAATAGCATGTCCCGCGGCACGCTTTTGTGGAAAAGCCAGGCTGGCATGCAGCTGAAACAGATCAACGCGGTTAAAAGAGAGATAAGCGTTTATCTTTACAGCCTGCAAGGACTCGTCGATGGCGTTAGGTGGCGGCTGTACCGATACAGGTTCTGAATGCCGGAGTGCTACTCGCAATTCTCAAATGGTTAAGCTACAAGCCGGTCAACCAGCTCGCCTTGGATGTTTTCACACCTTTGACATGGTGACTTCGATGGGTCCCGTCCTACCATGTTCTACTAGTCTATAGAACTGGTCCTCTGCTTCCCTGAGGTCTGCCAAGATATCGTGTTGCCATATCCAGTGCAAACTCTCATTGCCGTTTTCCACAATCTTCTCCATATCACTGCCCAGCTCAGGGTCAAGCCAGAGTTTGATAATCCCGGCCGCAAGGCTCGTCGTCACAACCTTCTGCGCTCGTGGTCGACGAATCGCGTCGTACA
Source organism: Lasiodiplodia theobromae (assembly GCF_012971845.1). Classification (NCBI taxonomy): domain Eukaryota; kingdom Fungi; phylum Ascomycota; class Dothideomycetes; order Botryosphaeriales; family Botryosphaeriaceae; genus Lasiodiplodia; species Lasiodiplodia theobromae. The sequence continues at coordinate 393,434 of NW_023336344.1, read as the reverse complement.
CCTGAAAAGCAGGCCCCAGTTCCTCCGGGGTCTTGACCAAAGCCAGCAGGTGGGCGAGAACAACAGCATCCTCCAACGCCTGGCCAGCGCCGGCAGCTTGATGCGGGCTCATTGCGTGAGCAACGTCCCCGAGCAAACAGAGCCGTCCTTTGTAGTAGGTCGAGGTTTCGGGATGGTGCCACGTCGGCCACCGCAGCGGCATGGCCCAGTCCAGAATCTTCAGAAGCCGGTGGTCGAACTCGGGCAAGTCGGCCCTCATCTCTTCCGTGGTGCAAGGCACCGCCGAGTCCCCTCGCGCCCACGGATCGTCGTCTTTGACGAAGAAGACGAAGTTCTCTTCCTTGCCTTTCGAGATGGGGTAGATGACGACGCCCTTTCCTTCCGCCATGAACCACTTCGCATCCCCCGCATGCTCTCCCAGAATCTCCTTCGCCTCATCCATCGGAATGACGCCGCGGTAGACGTACATCCCGCAGTACGTCGGCGGCACCTCCTCCGGCGCAACGTCCCCCAGCACCGCCTGCCTCGTCATCCCCTTCACCCCGTCACACCCCACAACCGCATCAAACACCCCCACCTCCCCGTCCTCAAACCTCACAGCAACCTTCTTCCTCCCCCCAACCTCCTCCTCCGTCACCTCAACCGCCCTCTTCCCAAACCTCACCACCTCCCCCGGCACCAACCCCGCCATAATCTCCAACAAATCCTTCCGATGCGCGCTACTCCGCACGAAATACGGCGCCCCGACCAGCCCGCGCGTCCACCCTCGCTTCTCCCCAAACCCTGGCTCCGCGTACAACGCATCGTAGATGCTGTGCGCGAACTCCGCCCGCGCGTTGGCCGTCGCGGCGCGCTCGTACTGCTCCCGGAAGCGCGCGTCGATGAGCGCGATGGCAGAAAGCGTGTTGGGGCCAAACCCGATGCCCGCGCCGAGCGCGGAGAAGGCGGGAGAGGACTCGTAGAGGGTGATGGAGAGGCTGGAGTGTTTGGACAGGCTGATGGCGAGGGCGAGGCCGCCGATGCCGGCGCCGAGGATGGCGATGTGGAGGTTGGGGGTTGTTGGGGTGGTGGTGGTGGTCATGGTGGGGGTGGGGGTGGATGTGGATGTTTGATGGTGTGCCAGGAATCTGGCGTACCTGGGTAGATTTGTAGAAGAGCGCTCTCCGATGTTCTCCGCACGGCACATTGCTTTGTTTTGAGCGGATGATGTTGTCCCGGACCAAGCGGGGCTGCTGCCGCCGGCGGCCTGCGAGCTTATCGTGTGACACCCCGGTTGGGCCGACGCACATGCCTGCATGGTACCCCTGCTATATTTGCTTTCGTGATGTTGTGTTCCTTGTCTTCCGAGTTTCTTTATCGCCAAGGCGAATATGCCTGGCTGCGGTGCAGATGTCGGAGCGGAGGAATTCTATATGGTTGTGTTCCACATATTTACCCACGGCCTGCATGTAGGACCATAGATCGCACAGTGCGGGACTTTTCAGGTATGAGCCCCTGGACTGCACTTTGCGTATGATGATTGAAAAGTTCCGCAAGTTGTGCGATAACGCAATGATGTTGTCGATGGCGCGCTGCACATTAAATGGCTCGATTATTTACCGCCAGCAAGATATCTACAGGAAATCCATCCCAAAGCTCACTAAATCGTGGGGATTCACAGTTTCCGACAAACAAAGAGTCAACTCTGAGAATAGAGACTGCAGTTCCTACGATCCATGCATGACTAACGAATCATTCAATTTACTGGTGATAGATACAAACTCATAGTAGGAAGTAACCAATCTATGTAAAGAGATATAAGAGATACATCCAAATCTTCTATGAACAGATTTGTAATACAAGTTCATGTGGGACGTTTTTTAGGTGGCTCTGAAAAAGTGATTGTCTTTGGTTTGTTGCTTAGACTCTTCTGTGGGGTAGGGGATTCCACAATTCTGGACTGTTCCTTCTCAATTTCAGAGTGCGTGCCCGATGATGAGGAGGGGCCACTTCTAAGAAGCTCTTCGATACCCTCAGATCCGCATGACGTTGCAAAGTCTTCAGCCGTCTGAGAATGAATATCCCGAATCGACGTATCTGCGCCATGTTTGAGAAGAACCTCCACCATCTCGCGGTCACCTTGTTGTACAGCGAGGTGCAGTGCCGTCAATCCGGATTTTTTCCACTTGTGGTTGATGTTTGGTTGGATCTGGCACAAGTGTTCCAGATGCATTTTCTTCGCACTCTTTCGGGACGGAAATTTAAGGAGGACGGTCAGGTGCTTGGAGTTGTCGTCGGGGTTGTCTCTGAAAAGATCTTCCACGCCATCGTCCATGAAGAGGTTCAGCCGATGGACGATGGCCTTGCGTCGGTTCTGAGTGGCGCTATCAAAGACCGAGTAATCGTCGAGAAAGCTACTGACGTGCCGAAAAGCCTGGAGGAGATAAGACTTTCCGTTGCCGAGAAGTTTGTGTACTGCCTCTATATGTAGAATCGTTTGTTCTGGTAGTCTATTTTTCAGCATATAGTCTTCTTCGAAGTGGTCGTGACATTCTTCCAGGATCTTGATGCTGCTAGGCCGTTTAGTCATTGCTCGTTTTATACAAGCCTTGATCAGCGCCTTCAATGGAGTACTTTTGTCCTCATTCCCACTTTCAGCTTCCTTATATGTGTTCAGAATGGTCTCTGAGTTGTGTCAGGCTTCGAAAATACATTGTAGGGACAAGTTGGGGGGTTTCTCTTACGTCCAAATGCCCAGATATCTGCTTTGATAGTCCACATTGGGGACTCCTAATTGGAAATTAGGCTTGGTACATCTTTCGCTTCCGTTGATTGGAAATGGGTACTCACTGGGGGCATGTACCCTTGGGATCCAATCACCGTTTTCGGGGCGCTCACACCAACGCCTCGCTCTCTGGCAATACCGAGGTCACAGAGCTTTGCGACGATTGATTTGTTCCCATGAGAACGTCGAAAAATCACTAGTTTTCTTGGTCAGCGAATTAAAATGAGAGGGTCGTTCATCTCACCATTTGCTGGCTTGATATCCCGGTGGATAACGTATTCCCACTCCTTTTCAAAGTATGCTTCTCCACCATCAGAAGAAAAGTTCAACCCATGGTGAAGGTAAGCCATGGCTAGGGCGAGCTGATAGACCAGTGCCCAAACGATGGTCTCTTCGAGTGGGGTAGTGGATTTCGATGATTCTTGGCTTTGTCGGGACTCGGGTCTGATTTGAAAGCCAAAGTCATCCACCACCCACGACGTCGTGTCCTTCAATTCGGACGGCCACCTGTGATTTCTGTACAAATCGCCACCCTCGAAGTACTCCATGTATAGGGAAAAGCTGTTTTGGTCATGATGCTCTTCGTAGTCGAGGTATGATACAATGTGTGCATGGCTCAGCCTCTTCAGGAGTTTATGTTCGGTAAGCAGGTATTTCTGTGTCTGGGTGTTTCCCAGGTCGAATATTTTCTCGAAGATAAAGGAATGCTTGAAGTGATGGTCAGCATTTTCACAATCCGTGGATATAATCAGGAATATTGGCAGATAGAGTCCGGACACCATACCTTTGATTCCTGACGTCCTTCCTCTTTGTGTTTCAAAACGCGGCATGTTGCTTGGCCGCCTTTCACTACCGCATCCGTCCGTTCCTTGTCCACTTCATATAAGGCGGATTTAATCGACATACCACGATCTCGGTCGCTTCTATTCCAGGCAAGATCTGTGACTGTCTGTTTGTAAACAAGGTCCTTCTTCCGCACGTCTGCACCATTAGCAAGCAAGATGCGCACAACATCCAAGTGGTCGCTCCGGATTGCGTGATGGAGTGGAGAGCTGCCCATTCCGTCGATACCATCGATTTTCGACCCTTTATCGATCAGATACGAAACAACACTCGCATGTCCGGCAGATGCTGCAAGGTGCAGCGGTGTCCGCTTTGCCTTGTCGTCGAGGTGGAGTAGTGCTAAGCCTTGGCCAGCTTGTTGGGTGGGTAAATTTTGGTAGTCCACGAGCTCTTTTGCGACGGATAGGTGTCCCTTTCTTGCTGCTATGTGTAGTGCGGTCCATTTCTCTGCCTCTGTCTGCTCCAGGATGTTGGCACCCTGCTTGAGGAGAAGGGCAACCACCTGGTCTCTGCCAACGGCGGAAGCGACGTGCAATGCAGTCCGACCAACAGAAGTCTTCTCATCCATTCTTGAAGTCTTATTATGCAAGAGGGACTTCAAAACGTCAACGAGGCCGAAATGCGCTACGATGTGTATCGCAGACATTGTCTCCTTGACTATTGTTGTTTTTATTTGGCTGCGGCTGCCAATGAATTTGGAAAGTACACTTGAGATGTTTGGAGAATTGAGAAATGAGGTAACTCTTCGAATATCCACGTATTGTGCTCTTTGAACATGGTATGCCCAGTTGGATGCGGCGTAATCCAAGAATGGTAAGCTAGGAGAAGCTGACGATAGAACCGCGATCTCAGGGTGTTGTTGAGTATTTTCAGCGGCCAAATGTGTCTCCAGATACTTCATGCAGACAACAGCGATTTCTGAGTGAGGGTCTTGACAGTAGTTATCCAGTTCCAATACCAGATACTCCCGGAGGCTGGCGTGGGTAAGTTGTACCATATCGGTTCTGGCATTCCTTGTGAGCAAGCCTTTTTGAACAGGCTGGGCGTTTTCGATTTGAAATTCCTTGTTCAATGGGTCTGCCAACAGTGAAAGGGCGACCTTGATTTCATCGGATTTCAAAGGTCGATGAGAGAACAGGACCAATTGGAGTAATTTCATAGATCGTTCATCCTTGCGGATCTGGCTCATCAAGGTGCCACAGAGCAGTCGTATGTCGTCAGGTTGTGCTTGAGCAACCTTTCTGAGATGCACAAAGAGGGGTTCTGAGTCTTCTGATGACGGTTGCTCAGAGCGGTCTTTGAGCTGCTTGCAAATAAGCAGCGCCATGATGAAGCTAAACGATGCCGACCGTCAACGAGGAACTTCAAGATTCAGGTTGCAACTTACTCTCCCTTTGACCTCTCCAATACTTTGTCAATAAGTTTTTTCTTATCGTCGGGGGCCAGCTTTAGGGTTCTCATTTGAGGTTCGACAAACTCCTTCAGCGTCAATGGCTCATCTTCCGGACGTACTTCCAGCTGGACCAACTGGGGTGCATTGGGAAATGTACGCGCGGACTGAATTGTCGGTCGCGACGTCACAAGAAGATGTGTTCGTGGCGAAATTTCGCGAAGTGCTTCAATAAGCAATGTCCTCGTGTTTCCTTCATTGGAGCATTCATCCAGTGCATCAATGATGATATACGTGTGCGAATACTGATTGATAGACTCTTGTAAAAGTCCGGAAAGCTCATGCATGTCGGAGGATCCTTTGCGGGTGATCTTTGGCCTGTTGTTTCCAATTCTGGTATGGGACATGGCATCCCTCAGTTGTTGGATGATGGACCATATAAGATAGGGATATCGCTGCCCCGAGCCTAGGGGTGTGCCGAGAAAAAGGAAAGCAATGCCGATGCTGGAACCAGGCTCTTTCTCCCGTTCCTTCAGACGTTCTATGACAATTGAACTCATGGGATGTCAGACCATAAAATCTAGTGATAAGAAGCAAGCATACCTGAGGACGGATTTCCCTGACCCAGCTGCACGGTGTGGTTATTAGCATCGGTTATTGGCTATAATCTCTTAAGAGGAACAATTACCAGGACCATCCAGCCAAAGTACCATTCCTGGCTCCTTGAGCCAATCTTCGAAGGCTTGGTGCTGGAGAAGCCAAGCTTTTGACCCTTCTCGGGCTTGGAGATGATGGAATTGATATTGATTCTGTTGTTCAACAAAATCAAATGTGACTCGAGCTGGACGTTTGCGAAAAAGGATGTCATGTCCTTTTGCTTCCTTTTTGACCGGGGCCTCGACATCGATGTCCTTTATGGTTGAGCGATTTAGGGAATCGAGTCTTTTAAGGAGTGCCCTTAGCTTCTCGCTAGATTGCTGTATGCGCTCGTGGTTCTGCTTTGGCTGACCAGTAGGCAATCGAAACACAGCACGCCAACGTTGCCGTCTTGAGTTGCTTTCCAGGATGCTTGCGGAGAACTTCTTCAGATCTGACTGGAGATGGACCAAAGACTGCTCCAGCGAGTGAATAAGTGGTTCTTCAAATGTGGACGTCTCTGCTGCGTCATCCTCTCGCTCGAGGATATCACGAGTGAATAGTAAAGAAGCGTTGATATCCGTGAGGGTATCTTCAATGGATGGGTTGTTGAAACCTTGATTGTCCTTCAAGACTTTTACTGCAATAAGGCTGAGGTCGAGGAAGCGCGTGACGGAAGTAACCAGATCAGACAAATCTGTTCGGTCCATTGTGGAGGAGGTGCATCAAGGAGATCTAACCAGCAAACGAGTTTCGAAGTTCGGGCATGGCACGAACGTGATGAGGGCCGACATGCGAATTTGTGTCAAACATGAGAACGAAAGGAGTTTATCACATTTGTCCAGTAATACGTCTTCCGCATTTCATGCCAGCTAAGCAATCTGGACTGCATTGGCATGCAGCTTCGCTCGCTTCAGCCGCATATACGCAGATCATCCGACGAATCACAAAATTCGCGCAGCTCACGAAGGTGGAGCAGGCGGGAGTTCCCGATGATGCGGTGGGCACAAGCCCACCACTTTTTGGGGGCGATGCTGAAAAAATGAGTCGCATAAACGCTGTTGTCTGCCGATGAATGTGAGTTTTTATCTATATCTTCGCAATGCACGCAGAATTACCAGCTCAGAACCGTCACTGATTCAGCCTGATTTAGACGGCCAAGAACTCCGAACCCAAAGTCAGTGCTCTAAGCGGAGATGGCGGAGGCTGCAGGTCTTGTTCTTGCAGTCCCTGGCGTCATCTCTCTGCTTTGTCATTATGGGCAGAAACTTTACCAGAAGATACAGGACCATAAAAGATTCGAAGATGTCGTCCAACAATTACGACTGTTCGAGATCCCCGAGAAACGGATGCAGCTGGAGATCGATATTCAGCTGGCGCAAAAGGTTCTCAAGAGCCCCAACATCACCCCGGACCACAAATCACGGCTCAACGGTAATTTCAATCGGATCGTAGAGCTTATCCAGCGCATGGATGACCTCGTCGAAGCAGTGGGGACGAACACTTCCATCTTCTCCAAGATGAAGAACAAAGCTGCAAGGAATGATCTGAAGGATATAGGAAGCACAGGCAAGCTTTCGAATGCTGTCATGGAATTCCACACGGTTGTAACAAGCCTCCGGATGATTGAGACCGACGAGTCTCCGGACTTTCTCCAACACCAAGATTTTACGGTGATCGATTCCCGAGATCGGCAATACGGGCCGAACCGCGACGTGTTCCTGTGCAAGGGCCGACTTACCCACCCTACACAGACGGTCAGCACGGAAGTTTCTTGGTTTCTACATGAACAAAAGGAATACACTCCTTCGACCAAGGATGCTGTCAAACAGGACGTTCGAGAACTTGCTCAGAAACTGTCCCAGGCTCAGCCCGGCAATGGAATCCTGCCTCTCCTGGGATTCCGCGGATGGCCAAATGAAAATGGTCAAGAGGGGGCATTCGAGCTTATTTTCCACGGAAATCTGACCAGAGACTTTCCGGCGACCCTATCGAGCTCGTATCGGACACAGCCCCGCTTACCATCACTGAACTACCGCATGGGCATATGCTACCAGCTTGCTTCTGCTGTCCTTCAAACTCACACGTTAGGACTAGTGCACAAGAATATTCGACCTGACAACATCATTCTGATAAATACTGGCGATGGCGGGGATCCAACACTCTTCCTGATCGGATGGCAGTACGCACGACGCTCCGAGAACCCAGTGACCTTCCTCCACGGGGATACCTCCATCGAGAAGAAGATCTACCGGCACTCAGCCCGTCAAGCGCCACTGGCCGAGAGAGCATACACAATGGCCGACGACATCTATAGTTTGGGTGTTTGCATGTTGGAAGTCCTGACTTGGAAGCCTCTTATTGTTCCCGGACGCCATTCACGCCTATCCGAGCAGTTTTGGGAGACCTTTCATGGCCTGGACATCTCCGACGATAGTCAAAGTATCGGAGAGGAAGACGGAAGCGAAGCAGCCCTATCACCGGGGCATATCCAGAGGACTTTGGTACGCATGAGCGAGGAATACGTACCGGCAATGTCAGGGATGAAGATGGCGCTGCTTATCAAATCGATGTTGACACATCTGGATGACGAGGACAGGAACGATTTCAAGGTGACGGTGGAAAAGAATAACCGGGAAGTTGCGCTGGAGTTCGTTGATGGGATTCTCAAAGTAATTCGAGACATCCAGACAATTATTTAGCCAGTTACTACTTTTCTGTTGTTGCCTTTCAGCCCCTGAAGATAGCACCAACCACAGGATAGCCTTTTGGAGGCTTCACGAGACCACGGCCATAGCCACTATTTGTTGTTGAACTCATCAATTTTGGATATAAGTGACTGGTAGCACAATCTCATAAACTTGGCTCATACTCCTATCTCTCATTTTAATATATTACAGAATGCTTGTTGCCATGATGCTTCTTCAATCAGCTCTGTTCGCCAGCTCCCCGGGATGCCTTTATCCAACATCCATCCACACAAGACAGCACCAACGTGAGGAGCTGCCTCTCGCTCCCCGGAACCTTCTGCTGCTCAGTATTGCCCGGTCCGCATAATGCCTCATCGTCATCGCAAGGGGCAATATGCGGAAAGACTTGAAGCAGCCGTATGATAGCATATGACGCTTCCAATAGCGCAAAATCCTCTAGCAAGAAATGTTAGCGCTTTCCTCCTTCTGAAGAAAAAACTCGATAAAGTGAACAAGGAAACAAGGAGCTACTCACGACCTAAACACACCCTCGGCCCCCCGTTGAACGGCACGTAGCCCCATCCCACCCTCCGCTCCAGTCCATCTTCCCAGCGCTCCGGCCGAAAGAGATGAGCATCTTCACCGTACAGGTCTGTGCGGCGGTGCATCAAGTAAGGACAATAGCCCACGGCCATGCCGCGCCGGATAAGGATGGGTGAAAGACCATCTTCGCCGCCGCCTCGGGGAAGGGTCGTCGTGCAGAGCGCTGTACGTGAATTCACAGGCACGGAAGGGTATAAGCGGAGAACTGTGGAAGATATGAGCTTTGTTTGCCAGGGATTTGGACGGGATGGGATGTCAAACACTTACCTTCTTTGATCACGTAGCTGAGATAGGTCATCCGCTTGATGTCGTTTTGCTGTGGTATAGCTGAGCCGACCTCATGCTCGATCTCTGCGCGTAGCTTGGCGAGGACATCAGGATGACGGGCCAAAAGACGGCTGTGTAAGCGGTCCCTCGTCAGCATCTTTCACTGAAGCCACGAAAGTTGAACAAGGACATCCACTCACAAAGTCCAAGACAGGCAACAAGCAGTCGTGTCCCTTCCCGCCAGCAGCACATTTAAGAGCTGCGACCTCAGCGTAAAGACATCGCGCGTCTGCTCCAAAAGTGCGTCCAGGAACACATACTTCTTGTCCGACTTCGTCGCGGCAGAGTCAGATCCTTCCTTTTTCTCCTCCTCGGCATCCCGCAAGCGATCCCTCACCATCGAATCAACAAACGCATGCACCGTCCGACACGCATTCCAAAACCTGGGGCCACCAATCAACCAATACACATCGCCCAGCCTCCCCCTCTGCGCCAAGTAGTCCTGCGCAACCGTAAACGCCTCCGCAAACCTCGTCTCTTCACTCGCCGCCCTCTCCTCAGCACCCCCGCGCAGCGACCCAATCGACTCACCAAACAACAAAAACGTCGTCGTGTCGAGCGTGAAGCGGAAGAACAGCGGCTGCAGATCGACGGGCTGCTTGCCGTCGCCCGGGATCAGAGCAATCAGATCCTCGACGGCGCTCTGTATCTGTGCGAATTTCTCGGCGCGGTTGGCCGTGAACTGCGGACGCAGCAGCTCGCGCGAGTGCTTCCACGCGCGGCCGTCCTGCGTGAAGATGCCGTCGCCGAGCAGCGGGAAGAAGGTGGCGCGCCGCACGCCGAGGCTGAATTCTATAGGGTAGCGAAAGTTGGGGCGGGAGGAGTCAGCAATAGATAGAGCGTATTGGATCAATTTGGATGCGGGTGCTTGCTTGGCGCTCGGCACACACGGCACCGGCTGTGGCGGAAGTGGGTAGGATTTTCAGGAGGAGGAGGAGGAGGAGGATTCAGGTACCTTTGAATTGGGTGGATAGGACGGCTTCGATGTTGGCGGGGTCGATGGTGTCGATGCCTGAGACGCCGAGGAGCCGCTGCTCGAAAGTGTGGCCGGTACGGCTGACGAGCGCGTCGAAGTATTGCAGTATGCGGCCCTGTTTGGCGGCTTGGAACGCGCTCACGATTAGATCGAGGCCGAGTGGCCAGTCTGAGAGCAGTGTTCGGGGGCTGGCGCAGCCTTTGCTGGCACCGAACGCGACTTCTTTCTGTTCAATTGGTTAGATTCGGGAGGTCTGAAAGGTAGGTGAAGTCCCCTACAGCTTCTTCGCGTGATGCGCGCCAACGGCGGACGCACAGCCAGGTAACGAGTGCTAAGAAAAAAGAGTAATGGAGAAGCCACATGTTGCTGCTACTCAAGTGTGATCACAAGAAAATGCAGGATGTGATGCGGGGGGCCGATAGTTGTTGTGCGTCAGCTTTCGAAGATCTGTGTGTGTCTGCGCAAAAAGACGCAGCCTCGAGTGTTTCCTCGATTTTCTATGCGACGTTGAGAGGTCTGTGGTTACACAGCAGGTTGGGGGCGCTGGCGCCTACTTAAAGGGTCGAATCACATCCTGCATCCCATATCACCCGAGCGACTACGAACCCTGCAAATCTTTGTCAGCGGGCCAACTTCCTATTCTGTCAAACCAGTTATCTCGTGGCTGCTTACGCCGCACAGCAGGAAATGCCTTTCTATCCGATGAGGCTGAAACATTTATGGGGTCAAAAGACTGGTCTTTGAGAGAAAATCCACGTAGTTAGACAGCGCATTACACTCTCGTACAAAGTGAAGCTCCAATCTGACAGCACACTTGCCAAGCACGCTCTTCCTTTACAGTTTCTCTGCCTCGGGATGGACACCCTGTTCCGTCGAGGCAGACTGCCCTCAGACGAGCAGATCCCACTTACCCCCGTCAATGCCGCTGAGAGTGGCAGAGGTATGTTTTGGGATACTCGCTGCTGTCAGAGCTCCCGCTGACTCGGATAGAGCCTCACCAGGTCGCCAAGGGGCATGGAGGTCCACTGAGCGGTACCCCGCTGTTCGCTAGCTACACCCGCCAATCTGCAGAGGACTTCAACAAGATTTCCCAGCTTGATCAGAACGCCAATGCGCCCATCTTCATCCCCAGCCTCGTAAATCTTCGGCGGAGATGCTTCGAACACGTCAGCTCTTCTCTGCTAGAGTTGGAGAGAGACATACCACGCATGGAACACAACAAAGAGAAGATCAACAAGGCGATCGAGCTCCTCAAGGATATGGGTAGGTAGCATCGCTCCGGCGCGCAGGATCCGGCGATTTGCTTGCTTACCAGGCTTGCTTCTGGGCAGATGCCATGGTGGAGAGCGAAGCAAAGCGTCTTCGTATGGAAGACCCCGAGTATGCCGCGTCGCGCGGGCTGAGCATTGTGCACTTCGAATCCAAGGATCCCATCAACACGTTCCATCAGGGTAATTGGTTAATGCTCAGCAAGAAATGGGGATACAGCGCGAGCAACATTGTCGACCCGATCAACAAGCCCGATGGGACGAAACTCTCAAAGTACCACTTAAAGCATATAAAGGTAGATTTTCCTCAGTGCTGACCTCCGACGCTTCTGTATTCTGACCATGACACAAGGACTTCATGGGCGTCGGCCTCGAAGGCCTCCATATGTGGACACGGCGCACAAAGACTGTTGAAGAGCGGCAGAGGGGGTCCTTGAAGTACCAGGTCAGTGGAGAAACGGAGCTCAACTACCGAATCGCCCGTACCTGGAAGATCGTCCTCTACCTTGCCGTTGCCGCTCTTATTCTTTTCTACGGGGTGGGCATCATTGCGACCAACAGCCAGTTCTCACCAACCTTCGAACAATTCTTCTTCTGGATAGCCATCTTCTGGTCGTTGATCTCCAGCGCTCTGCTTAGCTGGGTTGTGAAAGTCCTAGGCGGCTCACATCGAGACGTGGTTGCAGGTAAGCTCCTGACTTCAAGTATCCATCTAGACTGAAGCTCTCGGCTATGGTCATTCGAGAGCGGACTAAAGACATACTATGGAGCCTACAACTGGCCCGGGTGTAAAATCATTTGAGCTATAAGACATGCTAATCTCGTCTTCCGCAATCAGCAATGTTGACTGGCATTGGCATATGGCTGGTCGTCATCCAAGTACGTATACTAAATTCCCCAAGACGTGGACTCATGTCTAATCATTCGTAGATTGGACAAACCCGCCTCAACCGACAGTTAGAGGATAGAAACAACTCGCCTAACCGGAGCGAGTGACCTTCTAACGAGATCGACCCTAGATAGAGGAAAATTCATACAACTACTCAGCTGATATCTGGTTTCGAGACTCTTTTTGAACATTGGAGCGGCGTGTGTAATTAATTTCAAATGAATATAGTGATTCAAAGTTGCAGGGCCTTCCTGTTCGCTTCCATCATGATTTGTAAGTGGACAGTCGGGCGGTTTGTTGTCAACTGGAAGTCATAAGTGCTTTAAACAAGTTATGTGGCAGCGAGGATATGCCCCCGAAGTTATATTTATATTTAAGTTCATGGCGAAGCTCTATGAGACAAACGGAGTCAGCAGTGGTGATAAACAGAAATAGATTTCGCGCGTGCAAAATTACGTAGAGCCTTTGCATGTATGTGATGTTGCCGAATAACCGCTACTCTACACGTTTCTCATGGTCATAACGAGATCTTTTTCCTTTCTCTTCCGTTGAAATATGCTCATTTTGCTGGATCGTCAATTCTTGAAAACGCACAGTGGTACTGATCTCTGTGCCTACGTTTTCCGGAGAGGCAGAATCGTGCCGGCGTTTGAAATGCGTCTTTCGACAAGTCTGTCTGAGGTCTGCATTGTTCTCCGAACTTCCAAGTATGACCCCATCTGTCTCTTGTAGCAATGTCTGAGACTTTGGAGTTTTCTCGACCAAATCCAGCACTCTGTCACATTCAGACTTCCGCTGGTAATGGCAGGGCTGGAAGACATCCCTCCCGTAAGGATTATTCAGATACAGCTGCGGTGCCAATGTTGGCGCGTGACGTGGTCCTCCGAACACTTCCGAGATGCTAAGGATCATTTGTCCGGTTGTGGTCAACAAATCTCTGTTGGAAGGTACTGGTGACCAAGTTTCGCAGATGATGTTATCGGCGGATGGTTGTATCAGATCTCCCGCACCGTGACAGAAAAGTACTGCGATGTCAGGGTTGTCGTCCAGCATAAACGTCCATAGTCCACTGGTGCTCCTGTTGACTTCACAAGTCTTCCGACGGAACAGGTATGTAGAACGAGCAATGTCCAGGAGCTCCCATCCCATCAACGTATTCTTTTGAGTCATTGGGAAACTCGAGGTCGATGCAATCCGCTCTATGACCTTCTCTTTCCTGCTGCTCAAAGCTGCCATGATGGTCTTGAGGCGTTGCATCATGGTCACTCCGTCACCCGCGCAAGATGCTTTACGCAGCTCTATATCGGGCGTCTGAACCAGAAATTTATAGATCGCATCATTCGAATCTTTGGTTGGTTCCGAAAAGGGCAACTTTTCAAGTAAAGTCTCTTGATCAGACTGCTTGGTGGCCCAAACATGGGCAATCATCAATATCACGTTCAGTTCCGGAAGGAGCCAACCTCGTCTTGTGGCAGTGTCAAAGAGTAGGCAAGGGTGAGTCTTGGCTTCAAGTATGGCATCTTCGAGGAAAGTGTGCTCTGCCATGATTGTCCCATACAGTCCTTTGGTGAAAGCGACTTTGGCTCCAACCTGGATGCCAAAGAATCCACATCCAGACGTTCCTGCTGACGGGACCAACTCTCGAGCAAGGAGCTTCCGGGTTGGCTCCAACGATGCGTCAGATTGTCCGATATCTCTGTATCCTGAGCCATGTGTACCAGCGTGTATACAGGCGTTCTCGCAGAATCCGACAAAAGCTCTGCATGTACGTAGAGTCTCGAGATCGACATTCTCTAGGATTGAGTCGCAGTGCTTCGATATCTCCTCCATGCCAATACGTCGTTCACAGAATATGAAATGCCATTGGACGGCATTCCCTACTTTGCTTATGGGCACAAGCAAAGTACTTCGTCCTTTTAGTACGATGCCGTCCAGGTACTCCATGGGATACCAAATTCGTCCCAATAATATCATGACTTCAAATGAGATCTCTAGACCACGGCCATGGTCCCGACATGGTACTGGAAAGCCTTGACCCACTACGCTGTTTCGAAGTAACGGAGGCCAGCAGCGTTCGTTGCTTTCCCTGAACGGGACGAGCTCTGACGGCTCCAGCTCAACGTGTATCTTGTTGGAGTAGAGTTTACGAATTCGGTACATAGGTCTTGAGTAGGCCATCGATCCGATGAGAGGTTTTCGGAGAACGGAAACCAGCCACGCGAGGGCTTAAGCTGTTTGTAAAAGGGCAGACGTTGCCCCCTTTGCCAAAAGTTGCATGAGATGTGACTCTTCAAGTCCTCCACCGGTAGTTGCGAGAGTGCAATCAAGCTGAAGGATAACTTCTACTTCTTCTTCATTTGCTCCGTTGAGCGAGAGAGTTCTGAAGAGTCTTTGGCTTGTCGATCCAACTTCCAACGCCCTGTTTATTGTATTCAACATTAAACAGCCAACTGTTGGAAAGACTTTTTGGATATACTGGCTGCACGTGGCCACGTAGGCGTTGTCTTCCATGGCTGTTGCTGTGAGGACAGATCCAAGATCTTGCGGTGCCTCTACAAACTCCTCTTTATTGAATAATGGTAGATTCCAATACGTGTCAAACACGATGAAGTAAGAAGTTTGATTATCAAGGTATCTTTCAAGCTCCTCGGTAATATCATCGCAGGCATGTGTACCTGTTGCTGCTGAAGCGAACCTCTGGATCTCGTCTCTGAGAGTCTGATAGTGAGTACCAGACGTTAAAAAATCCTTCACCTGGCTTAAGCTGAAGGGTTGAAGATTCGATTCGCGTTCGTCTTCGGGTGGCTGAAAATCGTCCTCGTCCTCCTCGGATTCAGACGAATTTCCAAACAAGGCGGACCTGATGTACTGAGTATCGTTCTGAGCCAATTCATCTCTGACGTATTCTTGGGCTGTGCTCGTCGCTTTGAACTCTTGGCTGATTGAATTGGCTATGCGCCTCGAATGAATTCCAACAAGTTTAGCTGACGTTCTTTCCAGGAACACTACTGCTTGAAATTTGAGTACCCTAGAATATTCTCGCAGAAGCAGGTGTAACTTGCTTGTGAATAGCTTCGATGTCTCCGCGCTACTCGAATCTCCACGGAAGACATTTGCGAAAACAGGCTCAAGAACCGGATCGTGTGATAGGAGGGAAGCGAACTCGTCTACCGCGGCTGTAATGTCCTCAAAATACTCTGTTGATGAGGAGGCGAAAGAGTTCTGGGAAAAAATGGAGTCCGCGTCTTTGTCCTTGTCTTCGTCTTTGTCTTCGTCTTTCTTGGTGCAGCTTCGGGCCATGCGAAACCGCTCCACATTCCATTCGCCAGCATCCTTGCCCTCTCTCGACGCTTCGAAGGAATTATAATCAATAGCTATTGGCACTGGAAATTCATCCGAGCTATCGTAGTCTTCTTCTAAAACCTTAGGTTGATCCGATGCCGCCAATAGAGACTTGCTCTCCAGGACCGCATTGGCCGGGTGGTCTTGTTGCACGATCGATGACATGTTGCCATCAACTGGAGTCCCACATGCTGGGCAACATTTACCTGGGATTACCCAAACAGTCTCTCCCTTGAAATTGCACGATGGGCATTTACGGCCGGGTGCTGGCATAGCGGCGTATTTGAAATACCCGTGGAATAGAACCTGATTTCCTTGGGACGTGTTTGGCTCAGTTTATCGCCTCTTTTCCAATATTGTTGCATATGGGAAAGTCCCAAACGAGTGGTGTGTGCATTTTTGGATGTGAACTGAGAACAGAAGCGAGGCTGAAGCGTCGGACGAGACATATATCGCTGTAGCTCACGGATGATGCTGACACGTCATCCTGCAGACGTCGCTGCAGTCAGCTTACATATCTGCAGGTAGGAGATGATGATGGAGTTCTAGCCGATACAAATGCTTTTTTTTTTACCTTATCATCTTTTCAGCCAGCCGCCAACGAGTGGCCCCAGCCCCGATTCCCTTTCCAGTATTTGGTGCGCGACAAAATGCCAAAACCCCGACCACCAAACAAATCAGCACCATCGGACACGAGAATGCAGGGCTTACTGTCTGATTCATCGAAAAATGAGTTTTATAGGATTCCAGACATGTATGATCAATTAGTGATGATCGTGATCAATGGTTTAAGAAAAAGCGAGCGGTTAGTATAGATGTATTCATGATAGCGTTAGCGCTCGAACTCGATTCTCAGCTCGTGATTCATGTCCTGCAATTATTAATACATAGTTTCTACTTCGCGCTCCGCTAAATTAGGTATATTTAGAGATTTTCAAGTTGAGAGGGGTCCCTGAGACGTACTGTGACGCGTATAGCTAAGAGAGCGGCTATTATGACACAGCCTTGACAGACAGGCAAAAAGTTGAGAGCCAGCAGGGAAGGGAGGCGCAGGAGCCGGTAGCAACCACCTCAGCGGGAAACTGACCCACTAGAAGGCACGTAATCTGGTGTATATGCGATAATGAGGCGGGAATGCTTATCTACCAAAACGAAAACGAACAGAGAGTTACACTGGTACTCGCTCTAGGTGAAATCAATTTCATATTTCGAAGAGGTTCCTGGCTTAGTCCTGCTTTTTCATGCAGCCTTCTACCGATGCGGCTCGAATCGCGAGTCGCCAAGGTTGAATGCATCATAAGCAAGCCACAGCTAAGCAGTAAGCATATCCGGCGCCAATCAAATGAGTCGCCCTGCACCTGCAGTAATTGCCACCTGTAAGCGTCGCTTGACAAAACAAATGCGGGGTCGAAGTTTGAATTTATTTTACCAGCCTTACCTTCCCAGCCAGCTGGCCCGTCAGGCCCTCACATACCGTTGTCCAGAACCGATCACGGTCTCACAGCCTCGGAAATTTGCTCACCTCTAGATGTACGTGACGAGTATTCGATGACAAAACCACGATGGCCAGAGACCAGAACGCCTTGACATATCGCGTTCGGCGCCTCCCGCCAGAAATCGACAAACCCGGAGTTGTTGAGCTTTTGACGCAAAGTTTAGCAACAGAAGATTGTGTTCCGACAATTCATGTGTACTCGCTTTGCCGAAGTCTGGATTCTCCCGAAACCACTAGTGCCAAAGAAGCGACGGTCACCTTCAGTGCTCTTCCGAGCCAGTTACAAGGGAGAGAAGAGTGGTCTCTCACAGCTGTTTACCATAGTGTCGAGCACCATGTCGTTGTTGACAAGCAGTTCCTGGATTTCACTGTCCTTAGTGAGGTGCCTGACGATGAGCATATCCTTGAGTAAGTTGTTGGCTCAGCTGACCGAAATAATAATCTTTAACATTTTCGCAGTTGCGTCGCAATCAGTGGTCTTGGTAGCCACCCATTTGGATCCTGGCAACAGCGTGGAAACCCAGATTTCATGTGGCTCAGAGATGCACTTCCAAAAGACCTGAACGGCATCAGAACGATCATCTATGGTTACGACACTCATTTGACCGAGAGCAAATCGTTTAAGTCTACTTACGACATTGCACTTGCTCTTGCGAATCGTCTAGTCTCCGTTGGATTCGGATGGCCTTCAGCCAAACCGGTAGTTTTCCTGTGTCACAGCCTGGGAGGAATTATATTTAAGGAAACAGTGGTAATACTCGCATCAACTTCAGCCCAGGAGCCTTCCTTCCTTGGAAAGCTCAGAGCAGCGCTGTTCTTTGGCGTTCCGAATGCGGGCATGGAGATAACTCAACTGAGAACAATGGTCAAAGGGGACCCGACTGAGCAGTTGATCGAAGATCTCGCTCCGAGATCTCCTCGCCTTTCTAGCTTGGATTCATTGTTCAGCGGACATCAGGCAACCAGGGACTTCCGCGTGGTGTCTTTCTACGAGACGGAAACCACCAAGACTGTTCATGTAAGTTTTGATGACTGTGATCATGCTCAACATCTAATCCTTGATACAGTTTTTGGGCAGTCGTTGGGTCCGGAATGGTCCAGAGGTTGTGATGGTGGAGAAAGAGTCGGCTATCCAGAAATGTTCTCGTCACCCAGACGAAGTGCACTTTATCGACAAGGATCATTCTGCGATGGTAAAATTCTCTCGTGGTGACGTTGGCTACACCCGCGTTGTAGAATCTCTACGGAAATTCCTGAGACACGAAGACGTCTTCACGTTCGGTTTGCGCAGACAAACGACCGATATAAGCTTCGCGAGTGAGGAGTCTGACGGTCAAAATCAAGATGGAGAGATACACACATCAGCCATTCAACAAAAAGTTAGAGCAAAATGGTTCAAGAGAAGATCAGAAGGTATGTGCTCCTGGATTATCCATCAGCATGTTAGCTAATACCGGAATCCAGAGATATTGGAATCGTTACGGTCGGAACTCTTCAACCGCCGGTTGGACGATATAGCTGCTCAGTACTCTTCCACTTTTGAGTGGATCTTCAGCGAAAAATCCCTTCAATTTGTTCCCTGGCTACTCAAAGGGAACGGAGCGTATTGGCTTGAAGGCAAGCCTGGAGCCGGCAAATCAACCCTCATGAAATACATCTACCAAGATGACCGGACAGAAGAAATGCTACAGCAGTGGGCTCATTCAGGGCAGCTTGTTAAAGCCAGTTTTTTCTTCTACCACCGAGGTGCAACAGTCCAGAAGTCATTTAGCGGGCTGTTGCAAAGTATTCTATACCAAATTCTTTGGAGTGTCCCAGAGCTTTGTTCACGGATCCCTACATCCGTGCTTCCGAAGAGAAGCAGCTCGAATCGCTACAACTGGGAACTAGCTAACTTGCGACGAACATTCTCATGGATTCTGAACCAACAAAAGTCTGAGCTTTATATCTGCTTGTTCATTGATGCTCTTGATGAATTCGACGGTCATCTTGAGCTCATCTCTGAGTTCATGGCGGGTTTGATCAACACTGAGCAAGCCGTCCACTGCAAGATTTGCTTCTCTAGCCGACCCCGGGAGATAATCCAAAATCAGTTTCGACAGTTTGTCAACTTCAGGATCCACGACTACACCAAAACTGATATTCGGACGTACACCGAGGGGCGGCTTGTAGAATCTCCAAATCTCGAGGAAGCTTTAAGAGTCTCCAGAAAGGAGAGAGAGAAAGTCGACCGTATTGCTGACAAAATCATCAACCAAGCCGACGGTGTTTTCCTTTGGGTGAGACTTGCATTGGATGATATTATCAAGGCCCTGTCGCAATGTCAAGGTGTGTCCGCGCATGATCTGGAAATGCTATTGCAAAACCTCCCCCCGGAACTGGAGGCGTTCTATACGTCTATCACCGAACGAATTCCGCAAGATTTTAGATGGGAGTCATATCTTGCCTTAGATGTGACTCTCCGCACCGACGAACTCATTGGATTGAGGGAACTCTTTGAGATCATTACATGCTGGCCGTGCAAGACTTTGCAGGAATGCTTTGAACAAAGACGAATGGCAGATTCGGATTCGGGTCCTCCAAGCAACTTTAGAGAACTGTCAAGCTTTCTCAAGAAACTCAAAGACAGCTGTGGTGGGTTGCTCGAAATCGATGAACGTCAAGGGCGCATGCGACTAATGCATGAGACGGTGCGAACCTTCCTAATCAAGCCAGCCTTCAGACAGCTCATTCTTGGCAAGATTGCAATCTTTCGGCCACAAAATGGCTATACGGAACTTGCAAAATACTACCTTACTGAAGTTCAGCATTTTGATCGCTTCTACAATCCAAAGTCAGGCCTCTACCAAGAGTTTGGCGAAAAAGCCGCCAAATACTGCTTCCTAGCCGAATCAACTACTGGAGCTTGCCAATTTGATGTGGTTGAAAGTTTAAATCCAAGAAAGCCCCAGGAATTCATCAAAAATCCCTCCCCGTGGTTTCTGCCTCCAGGAACTTCTGGGGTTCATTTTGCCGTGGTCTCCAATCTTCTCCTCTATATGCGCCGAAAGCTTGAAGCTACTGAAGGCATCTCAGGAGTTGATTCGAATGCGGAGCATCCTCTCTTTCCACATCTTTGTATGGCGGCAATGTATTTCTGCAAGGACGCCAAACTCCGTGACTCAGACAAAAGGTTTGAGTACGGCTCACTGGCCAAGCTGCTGATCGACAAAGGTGTTGATACAAAGACCCCTTGCCAGGGCGTCACTCCATTCGAATGGCTATTGACGCGCCAAACAAAGTTTCGCAACCATCCACATATATTTCGATACTATCCACGCCCGGGTCACCCCGGCGAACCCGCTCTTCACGTCATAAAAGCTCTCATCGACGCTGGGGAAGATCCAAACGTCGGGCTGTGCGAAACCAAAATCCGAAAGGGTGAACAATCTTGGAAACCACTTCATTTCTCCAGTGGCTCTGTGGCACACCTACTGTTGGAAAGGGATGCAGACGTGAATTCCAAAGGGCCGCGGGGAATGACACCTCTCGATGTTGCCATTCGGACATATGGTAAACATAGATATCTTCATCGGTTTGAAAAGCCTGAAGCAACTCTTGATCTGCTGATTCGAAACGAGGGTCTCATATCATCCAGCGGAATGAAATACTTACCAGCGTGTATGTCTCGGCTGGAACACTATGGACATAGTGTTGAGAACATGCATACACTGCCGCAGCGTTCAGAAGAGATGGGATACCTATCGAAGAAGGATTTTGGTCTGGCTCCAGTTCAGCGAATTCATCCAACGGTTTCACGAATGTGCCTGACTCTCTGTTGTGGTTGTTGTTCGGATGATGTTGGTGATGATGAAGGCTGTTGTACAGGCTGCTGCGAATGTTGCTCTTACGGCTTTTCTACCAAGATGTTTGCTTGTTGTGTGGAAGATGACGTGGAGGGCGGTGATACGGAGGACGACGGATGTTATTGTTGTTGTGTTATGTAGCGAAGATATTTTTAGATGTAGACAGCACGAACTCCATGGACATTTTTAAACAATCTCGATAGTCTCCAGCTTTAGATCTTCACTCCTCGGTGAAGATGGATGGGGATCGACAATGTCTCCCCAGTGCCTCCCATTCGTAACCCCATGCACATAACATTCACCCATTAGCTTGTAACGGCGGGGTTTTCCCTTGTCTTGGGAGTCCGACGGTTGTGGTCTCAAAATCGACGGCACATCTGCGCCGATCAGGTCCCACACTTCATCTCCCTCGGTCATGTAGTCCGGGCCAAGGCCGAGTAATCCGTTGTTAGTTTGGAAGACCACTCGGCCTGAAGAAAATGTCCGCATGGAGGCGCTCATCGCATCCATCGTAGGAACCCAACCTAGATTCCAGTCGCTACCTCTACGTGTTTTGCAGGAGCTACCAAGCAAAGGTTGTGTTAAAAAACCCACGCCCGAGACTTCGTGAAAACTCTTAGAGAAATTAGGGAGCGTCCAGACGACGTCACAAACGGCGACGAAGTCCCGAAGGACTTCCTTGCTGCTGCCAACAGTACCGCCAGTACCGCCACCGTCGCCTTGCGCATCCCACTCATCATCCTGCTGCGACTCTCCGCGATGGCGCGCGTAGATGGACAGAAGTGTTGCTATCCACGCAACCGGAGCCCGGAATTCTTCCTCATTCGGGTTGAATGTTTTTTCCTTTCTGGTTGCAACGCGATGCCAGTCCCCCCAGACGCATAGAATTCCAGGCTTTTCGCACCACTCATCTTGCGCAGCAGATGCTAGATACTCGAAGCAGAATTTCAGCACAAACTCATAGTCTTCCAATTCGTTGTCTTTTTTCAACTGCCCCAAGCATCCAGTCGAAGTGCAAAGCTCTTCATTGTGGGGCTGCTGAGACAGGAGCTCTCAGACGGTGGAAAGCATCTCAAAAAGACTCTCGTATGCTTTCTGACAAATATAGCGCACGAATTTGCGTATGTCCTGAGCTGCCGGTAGCCTGTTTGCGGCAATGGTCCGGAGAAGTGCTACGCGCGAGCTCTCGCCTGTGGGGCTATAAAGTTCGGCGAGAGACATCGAAGATAGCAGTTTTTGAAGTTCACGAGCGGCAAACCAGACCACAAAATATGCACCGTACGGGGTTCGTATATTTTTGACTGGGAGACGGCTTAAGCGTGCGAGGGCGTGAGGCATTATTGATGAGACAGTGCCCAGACATGCTCCAGTGAACAGCCAGTCGACAGGCAGTTGACTGAGGGTGATAAACATAATTGGCAGCCACCTCCTTCACGTACGACCATAGGTCGCAGAATGCAGGGCTTCCCGTCCGCTCAGCCGTACTTAAGCTGCGAACCGGCCGATTAGTACTCAAGTGGGTGACCATTGGGGAATCCCGGCTGTTGTACGTTTTGTTTTTTGCCTGTGTGTGTGCTAACGTTTTGCGGGCTAAGTCGCTTAGCGAGATTACTCCTTTTGGAATTTACTAACCAAGGGAGCGCTTTTGAAAAACAGATGCCGCATTCTGCAGCTGATGATAAACATGGAGGCGGGGGATGTGAACACCAGAAGGTTCATTGAGAAGGGGTGTGTGCGATTTATAACGGACATTGTATATTCTCTTTTGCCCTCGCGACAGCCTATGCGGCGGCGTGACAAAAGGACAGAGCCTTATATGATGCATCTCAACTATATTGTTTTTCGGGTGTTCGAGTAGCTCGTACAATTTTCTTTCTACTCTTGCTCATGGCGAGGAAGGTTATGTTGTAGCTGGGATGATGTGCTGTTTCGGTTCATTGAGACTTGTCTTGAGAGGATAACAGATTAGTGTGGAACACATCCCTGAGATCACCATTGTCCTAACAGCTCGCCTCAACCAGAAGAGTCTCAAACATGTCAGATTGTTCTTGGTATTTCAGCCCCATGCTTCCCCCAATAGGTCGAACCTGCCCACAACAAACCAGCATTTCAAAAGTCTGGAGACTCGCACCGCCAACCCAAGGAAACACAACACCGCAACCACCATCATGCCTTTATTGCGCATTTTCGCCAACAAATATTCCCCTCGCAGAAACGCCAGTGCCTATAGCACACAGCCTGCTTCGCCGTCGTCAAAGCCACTCCTCGCACCGCAACCGTCTCCACCTTCCTCATCCGCCACCTCCTTCTCCTCCTCTCCGCTCGCTACGCCATCAACGTCCCGAACAGCCTACCGCCGCCTTTCCCTGCAAGATATCCACCTCCTCACCCGCATCCTTTCACTCTCTTCGTCCTGCGGCCCCGATGACTTCCGAATAGTCGACAAGCAATCTTCACGGGGTTCCACGCCGAAGGGAGATACCGCCGGCGGTGCGAAGACAGCAAGCTCTGGAGGCTGCGGCGATGACGATGGCGATGGTGGTGATAAGGGAGGAACACCTCCTGTCTCACCTCAGCTCCTGCCGTCGTCGCTGTCCCCAATCACGAACGAAACAATCAGACGCATCCGCACGCGCCTGCGCATCGCGGAGCTGCCCTCCCACCTGCGGCAGTGCATGAGCCCAGCGACAGCGGCGACAGCTGTGGCGGCGGTAAAGACAACAGCAACGCCAACAAGGGTATTTCGCGATCGCAATCACGGACGCCGCCGTCACTGCCGCCGCCGACGGACCGGCATAGCTCACCGGCCGGGCTGTGGCGGCCATACCGTGCGTAGGACGTCTTTGTCTTCCCCGGCATATTCTGAACAAGCGGATGAGGAAGATGGAGCGGAGGAGGAAAGGGATGTAGGTGGAGAGCTGTGCACTTTCCACACCGGTCTGGATGGTGTGCTGTTGCGAAGTGTGCTGACGTTTGTGTGGAAGGAGGCTGGTTCGTGGGCCTCTGGTCTGGGATTGATGGTCGTGGAGGGTGATTATGACAAAGAGGGAGCAGAGGATGATGATCTACGGGTAAAAGAGGTATTAGCGCTGCTCGGGCGGGCGAAGGGGGAGTTGGTCTCTTGGTTCGAGAACGAGCGACGTACGAAGGGGGGCGAGGTCAGGACAGAGATCGGTTCCACGCTTCAGGGACCGTCATCGCAACTGTCAACGCCATTATCGTCATCGTTCTTGTCCCCGTCAGCACCTACAAGCTCTCCGCCGCGGAGCGCTGCGCCAAGAAGCGGCACACCTCGGACATCCTCTTCCGCGCCGACCACACCTTCGTCGCCTGGGAGAACGTCGTCATCGCACCTCCGCAACGCCTGCCCTGCTTGTGTCCTCACTCACGTCGGCAGCGCACCGGCGCTCATTCTGGCGCTGCGCGTCTCGCTGCTGGCGTGGTGCCGATGGGAGCGCCTGGCCAAGGGATCGAAGCGGTTGGCGTGGGTGGATGGGTGGATGTGGTGGGCGTGTATGCGCGAGGCTGCGGCTGATCTCGGTGGGGGTGACATTGGAACCGCTGCGAGGGCACTGGTTGACGAGAAGGTGAGATATAGTGAGGAGGTGGGGAGAGTTTTGAAGCGGAAGCTTAGGCGGGTGAAGAGTGAGTGTAGGAAGAATAAGAGGGAAGAGGAGAAGTGGCAGTGTGGCGAGACGACACTGCCAAGTCTGAGCTCGGTGTACTCCCAGGAGGTGAGCTTGCTTCCTGCACAAATTTGATGTTAGATGCTAAGGATGTACAGGACGAGAGCGGATCAATCCAGTGGAGGAGACGTGGTAGTTTGGCTGCCAGTCTCACTATCAGCGTGCCTGCCCGGGCCACGAGTAGACTTCCACAGATGCACGTCCACCCAGCGCTGCGAGGAAAAGAAAGTCGTTTTCGTGAAGAGCTTCACGAGCATGTGTCCTAGCATGGAGAGTGAGGGGGAGATGGGTAATAATAGTCTTAGAGCGTTTCTCATCGTTATTTATGCATGTCTTTTTCTTCTCCAGTGCCATTCACCAAATACACAACTACCTCTTTCTTCGCCTTCTCCCTCGCCCATTCGAACCATACACGGGTCAAAGAAAAAAAGGCAAAAAACCTGCTTTTGCTCGCCTTGTGAGTGGCTCGCTACAGGAGAAAAAACCCCAAGTCTGACCCCATCCATAGGGAGCTGACAAGGATTTTTTATTGCTTTTTTTATGCTCGATCTTATGACCTTTCTTTTTTTTGACCTAGCACAAGTGAATTTAGCATGTTCTTCTGATGGTAACTGGAGTAGTTACCACTCTGCCACTGTGGGCGAAAGGAGAAGCTGACTTGCTGATTTATATACCTCAGGCACTCACTGACCAGGCTTACTATGAGCAGCTCGATCATCCTCTTGGCTTACGGCTGGCGCAGGCTCGGGCGCGAGCAGCAATGGCGTTTGCGGCTGCCAAATCGACTGGAGAAAGGGCATTGCCTATCCTGCCGCGCTCGATCGCGCAACCAAACCCGTCCTTCCCAGCACATCAATCCCCAACCCCGCCGCATTCAGCTCGAACGCACCGACGACCTCCCAACCTCGATGCCGGTCAAACGCGCGCATCCCTCACTTTCAAGACGAAGGACAATCCACGCAGTCCGAAATGACCGAACCGACCGCCAAACGCATGCCAGACCGACGCGGATTCTCAAGGCCACTCTCCCCGACCTGTCGCTCGCTTGACGCCCGATGATTAAACCACGCACCAGACATCCCGAACCCCGCCGGAAGCGTGCCCGGCAGCGTGGACGACGCACACATAATTCCCAAGCAAGGCTCCACCTTTCATCTCTCTCCTTCTTCCTCCTCCTCCTCCTCCTCCTCCTCAAGTCTCGAGGCCGCGCAGGCGGGTGGTCCAGCAAGCGCTAGAGTCCTGGATGACCCGCTCAGAGGACGCCGCCATTCATGGCATACCACAGTCTCTGCTCGGCCAGGTCCTCGCTGGCGGCGGTCCATCGCAGCAGGTGTGAGCCTCCATTCCGAGGCTGGTGGACTTCCTCGCCGCACCTTCTCCTCAGTCCGAGGTTATCCAGAATATGCGTGCTACAATACCTCGAGATGGCCGCTCTGCTCATGCGGACGGAAGGACGATAACGGACACCGTCGCCGCCGCTGGAGTTGATGTCAGCCTGCAAGCGGCTGTGGCGGTATTTGGGACAGAACTTCTCGGCTGCATGCCGCGCGGTATCGACCATGTTGCGGCGGAAGCGCTCCTGCATGAGCGCCTCTCCTCCCCGAATGTCCTTTGTGAGCCCTTCGCAGTCGGTACTCGCTGACGCGCACTGGGCTCGGTGGCACAGAACCCATGATCCCCTACATCCTGATAGTAATGCTCACCGAGACACACTCCAGAACCGCCTTCACTCCAAGAGATTCGCAATCCGGGAGGAGAACGATGTGGTTCCCAAGAAGCGCCATAATGCCAACGCCATCTATCAGAAGGCCGTCATCACCGCTATCTATCCCACGCACGAAGAAGACAGCCGGGTCCGATTTTGCCATTTCATACTGATGCCCTTGGCATTCCGGTAGCGAAGGCTACGTTTTAAGCGCTTGTCACTCTTTTCTTGGGACCTGGGCTTTGTCCGAACGTAGATGTAGATTTGGAAATCGCATGATACATCCGGACATTGGATCCAATTATCCATCAGATGCAACGGATTGGGAGAGGCTAATTTTCTTTTGTAGCTGTCTGTGGATTCCGTGCGAGTCTACTTAGACCACCTCTGTCTTTCTGAATTCTGCGAGTCCACTCAGACTGCATCCACGCTCAGCGGCCTGCAAGTGTCTTTAGACGCCACCCGTAATCTATCCCGCGAGAAATTATTTTTGAGGTTGACTGAGATGCCTGCTACAAGCGCGTTCCCGCACTGCCCATGCCGCCATGCATCATCATGTGGACAAACCTGACTGCAATTCGCGACGCCTGAACCATCGCGGCAGTCGGTGGTTGCGTCCATGGCGAAAGGCCGGTTCAGATGGCTCCGATCGTTCCTACCTCATGCAGCATCTCGATTCCATGACTGAATGGCTCACAGAGCCGAGGAATGGCGGCCACTGATGAGGGCGGCGGGTGACTTAGTCCATCGCGCCTGCCGAAAAAGGGAAGAACTACGCTGCGTTGCTTCCTACTTTGGCACTCGTACTAGGCTCCCGCGCAGCTTTCGCGGACAAATACTCATTCGGACGTCTTCCTCTTCCTCAAACTCTTCTTCACCCTCATCCTTCGTTTCCACCAACCTGCAAGCCACTCTTCTCCTGTCATACGCACCACCATGCAGCCCGAAGCGAACTTACCGCCGAACCAACCGGGTTGTCCATGCGGACATCACCGCCGTTGCTTGACGTGCTTACTGAACGATGTGCCCTGCGTCTCCGGACCAGAGCCCGGTTTGGAATGTGCACGCTGCGCCGAGGGCGGCGGCATCTGCGAGTGGCCTCGTTGCGATGACCACAAGTTTCATGCTCTCTTACTTGACGGCATCCGCCGCGACACCGACAAGAAGGCCAAATGGGTCGAGTCCGCCATCCGCACCCTCTACATGGCCGTCATTAGCTGCACCAAATGCCGGCAAGCCTACTCCCTACGTCGAAGACACGAGACGCACACGGCGACTGTCCCAGGCCCACAGCGGGCCGCGTGGAGCAACCTCACTTCACCCGCCACCAACGACGATACCGATCCTAGTCTCACCTGCACCTGCTGCATCTTGAAGCGCGCCGTCTACGGACCGAACTCGGTTACCTGCCACCCGAAGACCGTCCGCGAGCAGAAGGAGAACGACGCGTGCGAGTTTGGCACTTTCGGCTGCACCTCGTGCAAGGAAGATGGCAATCACTGCCTCACAGCGACGTGCGCGGCCCACAGGGAGAGGGTTCGCCGCTGGGCAGTTGCGCAGCTGAATGGACAGATTCCGCCTGAGGCCGCGCGTCACTACGCCCGCTCGCTCGACTACGAGATCCGAGCATGTGCGGAGTGCGTTGCAGTCAACTCGCACCTTACTACGAAAGGCTGGGTCTTCTTCCGCTACAGAGACCTTGGAGCCCGAGTGGCCAGCGTCTTTGGCCTCGAACTTGACTGCTGCTACCACATGGGGGACCTGATTTCTCGTGTGGACCTTCCACTCCTTACGATGCCTGCGGTGCTCTCAGTTCTTTCGGAAGAAGATGGAATAGCCGACCTCGACGGCCGAACTCTTCTGGAAACACGCTACCGCCACATGTTCTCCAGCCAGGCGATCTCAGATCTGGTAGGTGGACGGCTGATGAATTCTCTTTGTTGCTTTCGCTGACTCCAATTGCAGTTCAGCAGATAGATTCTCGGGAACGCAGACATGATGAAAGCGAATCATCAAAGTGAATCAACGAAAAGCGAAATGTCGACACTGAAGAAATATTGCTGATGGACACGGAGAGAGACTGTTGCAACTTATCAAGGGCATGTCAGCAATGCGGGAATATGCTTTTGCAAGATGTTATTGCCGGTACAGGTATGGGGAAAAAGTTGCTTCTAGCAGTTGCAAGCGGATAGTCCAAGGTTCATTTAACGGATATGGCACGTTAACAAGGAACATGTTAGTAGTTCATGATCATCTCAGAGGAAATTTTAATTGCTCGAGTAGCTCAACTCATGTCCCGGTGCAAGTGTGAAGTTTTCAATGCATAAATACATCCGGACGGTGGTTCCGCCTACCTACATGTGGTGTAACGCCCGTGGTAAGACAAATCGGGAAGATAAAGTCAATTTTCGTGAGACCCGCTGTGTAGAGGAGTACTGCAGCTAATGGTTATGCTCCAATAACATTCTTTGTGAGGAACAAAATATGTCAGCAGTAGAAGCCATCGCTCGGACACAAATGCACTACTGTCAATACATCCGGACAACAGCTTCAACCATTAATAACACGAGCGAAAACCCACATTCACGCTGAGTAACCTTCGGCCGCGATACCCCTCCGTAGCGCCAGCCACCCGCCTCGCATTTTAGTCCCTCCCACTGGCCCCTTCTCTCACTCGTTCGAATCAGGTTCCTTTCGCATCCAAGGTTGAGCTTTTCGAATAGAAGAACCCGAATATTTTATCCAGAATGTACAGTGGAGGGGGGAAAAGTGAGGGAAGAGAGACAAAAAACGAGGGTATCGGTATACAGAGACTCTAAATACCAAGCAACAACAAAAGCTAGACAAAAACAGAAACATTTGAACCACACACCAAACCAGCAGCAGCAGTAACCGCCCAGAAAGAAAAACCACCGTAACACAAGAGGATCAATGCCAATGCGTATACGTGTATATGTGTATATTCTTCCCGACCGACCGACCGACCCGCAATCTCACACCACCTACACCGAAGGAAAGGAGATCCTCTCTTCTTTTTTTTCCTTCTTCCCCACCTCCAGATTAGGACCTTTGACTTGGCTAATTATAAACCAAAAGATTCCCGCATCAAGAAGAAAAGAGAAAAGAAAAAAAAAGCAAAGATTAGAAAAGAAAAAGAGCAGAGAAGAGAAAAAAAACACACCAAACGAAAAAAGGTGAATATGAAGAAGAAAAAGTCATGAACGTTATCCAAGCTCGCCCCGACCAATCTTTTTCTTTTTCCGCTTTTTCCTCCTCCCTCAACCTCTTTTCCGTTCTTCACTTCCCCTACTCCAGAACGAACAGCCACGTAGGAAGAGATGAGAGGCCTAAAATCCGCACCAACCCACCACCTACACCAAGAAAAAGAAAAGCAAGAAGTGGCCAAATGACCAACTCAACCAACCACATCCCCAACTTAAGCAGTCGGGAAAACCGTCGCCTTCCACAGCACGCCCTTGCCGTAGATCCGCACGCTCAGACCCGTCGCGATGCGCACTCTGGGCGGCAGCTCTTCCTTGGGCGGCGCCGACTGCAGGCTGACCTGGCTGCCGCCGTTGTCGCCGGTGCGCGTGGCGCCGAGCTGCTGCTCGCGCTCGCGCTGGCGGGCCTCGCTCTGCTGCAGCTTCTTGCCGCCGCCGCCCATGATGCTAGAGAACATGCTGCGGCTGCCCGAGCGCTTGCCGTCCGGCTGCTGCTGCTGCTGGGGGCCGCCCTGCTGCTGGCCCTGCGGCGAGCTCTGCTGCGAGTCGTCTTCGCCGCCGGCGGGCCCCACGGACGCGACGTCCTTGAGGTCGCTGGTGGCGCTGGCCAGGCTAGCGCGCTCGGCCGACTCGCTGTCGCGATGCTGCAGGACGCCGTCGGCGCAGGGCTGCGCAAGCGGGGGGATGCCGCTCTCGACCGTCATCTGCTCGCCCATGATGCCGTGGCCCGGCGGGTAGTGCTCGACGACGATCTCGCGGCTCTCGAGCGGCAGGTGCGAGATGATGTTGATGGTGAGCTCGATGATGGGCGACACGTTCGCCTTCAGCTCCAAAAAGTCCTCGTGGTTCGGATCCACGACGTACATCTCCATCGTGGCCGTCAGCGACTCGTTGAGGGATTTGATCAGGAGTTCGCGGTTGGCCGTCGCCTGCGGCCCGCGGAGCTGCTCTGCAAAGCCCTCGATGGTTGCGAGGCGCCAGTTCACCAGCTTGGAGGTGAGAGCTTCCTCTTCTTCCGGATTGGTTGCTATGGGGGCGTTCTTGCGGATGTTGTTGTGGCAGCTCTTGAGCTGTTTGGAGAGGTGCTGGTCCAAATCTGGGTGGAAAAATTTATTGAAAACCTCGTCGATCAGCCATTTGCTAAGGACGGCACGTCCGACGGCTGTCATCTCCCGCGTGCCGACCTTTACGGCATCATGGTTGACAGCCGTCTGCAACCAGGGTGGAATTTCTTTCCAGATCTTCCTAATTGCAAAAGCTGCTTGCTTGACAAGACCGTGAAGACGCTCAAATCGAGCATGGTACTCGGTATCATCGAGAGATGTACGCGATTGTGAAAGACGCTGGTGAGCCAGGGTATTCTGCAGCGAATGAACCTGAGACTGCTGCTCAAAGAAGTACCGCTTGACCTTTTGGTACTTCTCGCCTGTAGAAATGTTCAGAACCTCCAGTAGAGAACGTGCAAGGGTGAAACTCACGCAAGACGTCATGCTCCTTCATCAATTGCGCCACATCTTCGTCGCTCATGTCACTAACGGCACGCTTCGGCGGCGGGGTGCCACGGCCACTCTCATTGTCGTTGCTGCCATTCTTACCGCCTCTAAAACGCTGGTCCTGCGCTCCAGAAGGAACAACGTCTGCGCTAAAGGTCTGACGGTTAGCTTGCTGCGCGAGGTTGGAGTTCTCCCTCGAAGGAGGACCCCCCATGCCTCCCTTAGGAACTTCGGATGAGCGTTTGTTCGAAGCTGGAGGCATCTGCTCGGTCGATGGCTGCGAATGAATCTCCTTCACCGGAGTAACGACAAAGTCCTGTGCGGAGTGCGGGGCAAGGTTCTGGCTCTGATGGCTCGGAGAAGGAGATGGAGGTGCCTGCGGTGGATGAGGCGTTGGTTGTTCGTGGGAAAGTCGCTGGGGCTGCGGTTGCGGCTGCGGCTGAACTGGGACACGAACAATTGGAGTAAACTTCTGTTGTTGAGGTGTCTCCGGTGGGATAAACTGAAGGTCTTGCTCCTGCTGCTGCCTAGAACCAGGTCGGCCTTGCTGCTGCTGCTGTTGATGCTTCTGCTGCTCTTGCTCTTGGAGGCGCTGGTATGCCTGAAAATCGGCCTGCTTTTTAATGTACTCCTGTGCTGCTTGCTCAGAGTCGAATTCGTGCGGGTGCTGCTGGCTCGGGGGGTGAACGCCGTCGGCGGAATGCGGATTCAGGGCCTGGTAATGCTGATTCTGGTTGGCCTGTACCTGCGGCTGTTGGGGGTACGACTGCTGATAGTGTGGTGGGGGCGGATTATGGGCGTTCAAGCCACCGTTGCCGTGCGGGTGGGGGCCGTGTTGATACTCGCCCGAATTGCGGCCGCGCAGACTCTGCTGGAAGCTCTGCTGGGTGTTGACACGAGCGAGCGACGCACGACGGTACTCGTTCGGGTCGGGGTTCTGGCCAATGGTCGGCGGTGGTTTGGGCTCGTAGTAGGGATCCTTGGCAGGCGGAACAGGTGAGCGTGGCTCAGGCTGGACCAGGAACGGGTCAAGGTGCGCGTTGTGCTCGTCAACCTCGTGCGATGGTGCCAGCTGCTTGGCCTGCTGCCAGTAGCGGTGGTCTTCGGCGACGCTCTGCGGACGCTGGCCGGGGACGTCCTTCTTCCTGACAGATACTCGTCTGCCGAGACCCTTGTCCTTGGATTGCAAATCGGTGCTTTCCTTGGAGGAATGGCCCAGGCCGAGTCTGCTGCGCAGCGACTTCTTCTCGGGGACGGTGTTCACGCTGCGGTCGGGCTGCGGGGTATAGGCATAGGGCTGCGCGCTGGCGCGGTTGACGGGCGTGGCGGGGGCGTCAGCGCCGACGACGGCACCTGCGGGCGGGGGATCGAGCGACAGGTTGGAGCTCTGGAGCGATGGCGGGAGCGGCGAGGGATAGGTGCGCAGCTGCGCGTCGTCTGGCTGTCTGAAGCGGTGTTCTGCAACGGGCCGTCAGCGCTGAGTCCAGGTGCCTTGTTGTCGCGCGCGGGGCTTGGCAGCGCGGGCAGCGACTGGACTACCACGTACCTGAAGAGGCCGACGACGCGTAGTCGGTGGCACTGCCCACAGAAGCTTGCGACTTGTTCGACTTGGACCAGAAGGAGGGTTTCGAGGGCATGGCGAGCCACACGACGCTGCGCGCGGCCTGGATTGCGAGCGCGTGTGGGGCTGGAGAGGATCAGCAGAGAGTCTAAAGATAGGCCGGCGCGTGGGAGCGCTTTGAGGAGGCTCGCGCGGTGCGAAGCTCTGCTCGAGGGAGTGTGCGAGGTTAGACTGGCGACTGCTGGCGTACAGGAAGCTCGCCGGCAAGGCACAGGCTGCTGCGGAGCGGGATGTGGGTAGCTCGACAAGCTATCCTCGAGCGTCTCCCGCCGTCAGCCGCACGTGTAGGGCTCTCGGGCAGCCGCTGAGGGCTCCAGGCCGGCGCGGAAGAGCCGCAGGCCCCACTGGAGCATCCATCTGGTGGTGGCAGTGCCAGTGCCGCGCCGGGGCAGATGCTCCAGTTGCGCCCAGAGACCCTGAGTGAGCCGCACGCCTTCGCCGACGCGCTGGAGTCGCAGCCGTCGACGGCCAGGCACTGCACCGCGAGAGCGCCCTCTGCCCCGCGACAACCGTGCCCGGCGCTGCGCGACCACGCCCACGTCTATTTTTAGCGCGCCGAGCAAACACTGGCCAGCAACCTAAAATCCACGCCGTCAGCACGCAAGTGCCGCCGCTCGCCCCATCCGGCCGCAACGCCCCAAATCCGTAATACACAAGAGCAGAAGTTTCTGTTCGACGTCTGCAAAGGGCCACGACTCACCGGTCCAGGTGCGCTGGTCCTACCAGCCCTGCCCGATTTGTCTCTGCGCAGATTCCTCGAAACCTCGTTCGCCCAGCCGCCTGCCGGATTGCTGTGCCGCAAACGGCGCACCGGAGGGCCCAGGGCCAGCTTCCGAGCCAGAGCTTCATCGTCTCGTTGACCGGTCCAGGTACGCTCTTGAGAGGCGGGGGATCGATCGTTCCGACCGAGAACCGCATTCCGACCGCAGCAACCGCTTGCCCTTTTCAGGCGGCTCTGTGATACAACCAGGTAGCATCTGCTCCACCTAGATCTATAATTTTCTCTCGCTCTCTCGGCGCGGCCGACCACGAATTCTGCTTGTGTAGGAGAGACAGGTGCAACAGAGCATCGTGTTCACCCGCGTGGTTCATTCCCGTCGTGTGCGGTGGTGGTTCTTGCCCCCCCGAATGCGCATATAAATTGACGTCCACGTTCTCGTCTCGAACGCCTCATCTTCACAGCACTCAATTGATTCAATCTCAACCTAGTGACAAAGTCAATTATCCTCACCATACATCACAATGTTCTTGTCTGCCATCCTCGTGAGCTTCTTTACTCTCATGGCTCATGCCATCCCACTGTCCCCGCAAAAAACTGCCGACGTTGCGTGCACCGAGCCCGGCGATTGCTACAGAATCCAGAGCCTGAACGTCAGCCTGCCCAGCGGCAGCGAGGAGCAGGTCCAATTGACCTTCACGCTCTGGGATGACGCCCAGAGCGCCAACAACAGGACCGTGTGCAGCACCTCGTGGGAGGCTGGCACAGATGGTTGGCCCCAAAACTATGTAAGACGCCGGGCCAGAGCGAGCTTGTGCACCATCAACGGATTTTTTAACGCGGAACCTTGCAGGTCAAGTGCGACGACGACATGTTCCAGTGGAAATTCTCGAAGTTCGACAGCGTCACCGACTGGGGTATGGAGGCCGCACACGACTTTAGGTTCGGAAGGTGCGTATCTTTGCTTATCGTATCCTTATTAAGTGCTGACCTTGCATCTGTAGCTTCGGCGCACGCTCCTTCGCCAACGGCACCGCCGCCGGCGCCGACTTCGAGTGCGAGACGACAGCCTCGGGAGCGCGACGCTGCAGCCTGAAGGAGAACCATGTTATCAACCTCGCCTACTACGCCATGATTATCTAGGATGGAGGGTGTAGCACAATCCTGCGGCCTTGTCAGGGCTGACAGGGGTGGCGGGAAGCCAAGACGGTTGCTACACGGAGCTTGGTGATCCGTCGATGACTCTGGTGCCTTGCATGAGCTTTTGCGCCACCCATGTGGCTTTCCTTGTTCTTTGGCGAGGCAACAGCCACTTTGAGATTTTTATGACTTTGATGAGACACGGCAGTCGTAGTTAGTACAGTTTGATCGCAACCTAATGAGTACCTGCAATAATCCTGCACTCTCGGTAGTGTCATGCATTTTCTTCAGCCTTTTCCGCAAGTGACTAGACTGCTGGTCCGTTGTCTCGTGAGATCGGCCAGCGAGTTTACAGCGGGCATCCGAGCAGGCAACCGTGATCCGTCACATTTCCTTCCATCCGGACGACAGATCGCGGGCGAGCACTGACTGTTGTCACGTAGCCGTAGGACTGCAACGTCTACTCTTCTTGTTTTTGCTCTGCCGATTGTTTGCCTACGCCCCCGCCGCGGTCACATGGCCCACGGGCTCAATTCGGTAATTTTTGCTCCAGCCTTGGAAAGGGGTGCTGTGATGGCATTGTGTCCCTTCCTTTCGGCAAGAATCCAGGGGAACACAGAAGAGCCGTCGCCGCGTGATCGCTACAGAGCGTGTGATGGACAAAGTTCCATCACGACCGGCCACTAGGAGCGCGTTCGATCGCAGCTGACGAGCAGAATACGGCGGATCTGAGACCTGATGCTGGGAATGATACGTACCATGAGCGTGGAGTGACATTCGTGAACCCCACGTTCGGGGGCTGGAAGCAAGGCGGACCAATAGCCCGGTGGCCGTTCACAGGAGTTCTGCGTGCTCGCCGACATTGTTGGTCCGTCCGGTCGAATGCCATGCGTACAGGGCGCGCATCGAGGCGCGCCCATTTCTCGCTTGGCGCCGTGCCCTGCTGAATGCGCCTCAAGCGATTTGTAAGGGGAGAGAAACCGGTCTCGATCGGGGCGGGCGGTGTTGCGGAGCGGGCGGTCTCGCAGTCATTGAAAGAATGAATGACGATGACTGGGCCTGAGGTGATGATGAGTTTGTTGAGAAGGGGCCTCAGGCCGCGGTCAGGCGTTTCGTCGGGTGGCGACGGAAGCCCGATCGAGCCTTCCGTTTGGCTCCGCACCAGTCATCGCCTCGCAGCCCAAGAACACGTCGGTTTCGATCCACCGCCCACGTCGAAAATGCACATTTTTGTCGTGTTGGCGGACGCTCGGATAGGGCGACACGCAGCAGGCAGCGGGGAAAGCGAGGCGTCAATGCGAATGCGACGCGTTGGGTGCTCGTAGGGCTCTGCTGCGCCACTTAGGGCGCCACAATTGGTCAGCCACGGCAGAATGACGACGATCACCCGCTGTGTGAGTCAACGACTGTCGTGCGCGTGGTGACTGTATCGCGTGTTCCGCAATCGGAGTCAAGCCCACTCTTTGACCCCGGACCCCGCTGTATATAACCCTTTAAAGATCGCCGCAATGCCTGCTCCAACCCTTCTTTCACCAGGAGCAATCCTCTATCTCAACTCCAACATCCCCCCTCAACCTCTACAACTCAACATGGGCCAAAGACACAACCGAAAGCGCACGAGGAGTCGCCCGCGCAACCGCCGCAACAACCACGCGCGCGACTCCTCGGTCGACAGTTCCTTCTCCTTTTCTTCCGAATCTTCCTTTTTGGGTCAGCCTTCGTTTCCTCAGTTCCAGCGTTACACGACTTTTTCGAACCCTTCAGCGGCGCACTGGCATCAGCAGTATTCGGCTTGGCACGTCAGGCAGGAGCTCCAGCAACAGCAGCAGCAGCAGAGTGTGGAGAATCAGCGTCTCCGCATGTTCGGCGGCGAGGCGGCGGACGGCGCCGATCTTTGTGGTCCCATGCTCAAGGTGGTCATGGACCTCTTCGACGACATCGACTACATCGATCCTTGAGCGGCATCCCGGTCACTCCACATCTCCACGCGTGTGACTCCATCTTGCATCCGCTGCCGTGATGCCTGCTTCAATCCGCCCGCTTTTCCGCCCAGCCTTTTTCTTGGCTCGGCTACACTGCATGATCACGGGTAACGATCACGGCGTTTCGGGAATCTGCACATGAAACGTTTCCGACATATCATCATCATTTATACGGAGTCTACAAGGCGCAATATAACAGGTCTTCAACACCTGAGGATTTTTACTTCTCTTCTCGTGTACGAATATTCAACGACGACACCACTCAATCTTTTCTCATCAAAATACGAAGATTTTCTCTTCGACCAACTCAACCGGAGGCGTGGGAACAACACTCGAGCCAGGACTTGTAGCAGTGAAGGCGGGCCGCCGCCTCCTCTGTCCTAGCAGAGTGAACGGCGAGCTTTGCTGGATCGGTTCGATAGCGCTCGAGCCTTAGGACTCCGGATACTCTCTGCAACGTGTGCAAGAAAGAGGTGGAATGTGGAAGAATTTCTGAGGTATCAGCTTGATGCACGCATCTCCATATTTTTCTTGATTTGGGTATGCTTGAGCGTCGCTGGATCTTTTCGCTTGATTCGGAAGGGGATGAAGCTTGGACACATGTGGAGCGAGTTTCAAAAAGGAAACGTCGTGATGAGACGAAAGTGGTGTGACTTTTTATAACTCTTGGTTGGAGGGACAACAGCATGGAAAGGAGTACTCAGGGGCATTTACGGGCAATATTCTCTCTTCCTCGTCAAGATACCCCAAACTAGCTAGCGTTAGGAACGATTTGATTCATTCTTTTTCTCCATGGAACCACGTCGAACGTTGGAATTTGTTTTTTCGAGTGACTCAAGATTGCCACTTGTTATCGTCAGATGGGCTCGGCCATGATAGCTGGATGAATCACAAGTGACTAATGGGTTGGAACCTCTCTTCACGTCATGTTCATGTAGAAGAGTCAAAGTTTTTACATTCGCCACACATATTACATGATAGAAACTCCTTGCTTATGCTATTTTCCAGACCCCCCAGGGTATTCCGCGTATAATTCCAACAATACAATCTGATCCTAACGCCATCTGTGCCCAACGCTTTGTGTGTCCCGTGCCGATTTGTAGTGATGTTCTTGCCGGGTGGAAGTCGATAAAGATCTAAGAAGAGGAGCTAGGGGTCCTCAAGGTTTCAGAGCGGCTGTCGTAGCCCTCCTCTTCGGATTCGTAACGTTCGGTGCCGCGACGGGGGCCGGAGGGGAAGTTGTACTCCATACCCCTGCGGGCGCCGGAGGCAAAGTTGTAGTCGTCGTCATCGTCGTCGCGGGCAGCCAGCAGGACACGCCAGTCTTCCCACCCGGTGGTGATGGTACGGAAGAAGGACTTGAGACCCATTTTGGAGTTGTGTGGTGGGTTTTGTGGAGAAGTGTTGTGTTGGTTGATGTTGGGCTGTTGGAGAGCAACGAAGTGACTTAAGTCTTGCCAGCAAGTTTGCGGGTTTTTTGAGAAAATAATGCCGATCGACCAGCTAGCGGCGATTGAAGGAGATCATGGAGCACTAAAAAGGAGCTTGGGCGAAGGGCAATTTATGTGTTGTTGTCCCCATCCTGCTGCACCTTTTTTTCGCCTCGATGTCCTCCGAGCGTTTTCCGAGAGACAGGATCTCCGCTAGAGGGGCGGCAATGATGATGATTGGCGGGCGCTCCCGTGCAGTTCCCTAGCGCGTGTAGGCGAGGGGAGGACTATTTGCTCATTTGCGAGGCTAGGTAGCATAATGGCTCATCGTTTCAGGGTTGTTTGGCTGCTTTCAGCAGGTGGTGGCTGTCGCGATGCGCGTCCCCACCTGCTATTGAGCCTTTCTCCAATGTGCTCACATGCGCTATCAGCCTGCCTTGACCGCCGAGCTGACACACGACTGTGATCTTCAGCGACAAGGCACGCATTTTGCCATTGGAATTTGTCAGTTGACGTTGAGGTGCATCTCATAATCACAAGCCATCACGTCTTCCAGGGAAGCGGTTCGCAACAGGCGGCGAGGAAGGCAGGTGGCCACGATAACGCAGTGCGATGATGAAAGACATGCAGGGCTGGGAATTTTTGTTGGAGCAAGGGACGACGGGTGTTTAGTCTGGGGTATGACGAGCTGGTGACGGGCGGTGAGCCGGGAGCCGGGCTGGAACTCCCGCGGCCTCTAGCGCTCGATGTCGTCTTTCACACCCCACCCACACCGCGGAGGAGAAATCGCCGACGCGACGGCTTTTCCGTTCACGCGCACGCCATGTCCAGCACCTCCGCTTCACCACTGCTCTCGGGCCCACCATGAGACGGTAGCCAGCAGGAACCAGAACCACTAGCACGAGCCACCGCCTCTTCCGCCGACCATGGCCGCCGACGAGCTGCCCGCGCGCGTCCAGGACGAGCTGACCAAGCTCGACCCGGCCGTGCCCTTCCGCGCATCAAAAACCCACATCCACCACACCTGGGCCCGCACCTTCCACTCCTACCCCGAGCTCTACATCCGCCCGCAGTCGCTCGCCGAGATCCAGAAAGCCGTCGTGCTCGCCCGTCGATGCCGCCGCCGCATTACCCTCGTCGGCTGCGGCCACTCGCCCAGCGACCTGACCTGCACCTCGGCCTGGATGATGAACCTGGACAAGTACAACAAGGTCGTGCGCGTCGATCGCGAGACGGGAATTGTGCAGGCCCAGGC
Source organism: Lasiodiplodia theobromae (assembly GCF_012971845.1). Taxonomy (NCBI): domain Eukaryota; kingdom Fungi; phylum Ascomycota; class Dothideomycetes; order Botryosphaeriales; family Botryosphaeriaceae; genus Lasiodiplodia; species Lasiodiplodia theobromae. The sequence continues at coordinate 354,115 of NW_023336344.1, read as the reverse complement.
CGGTATCCGCCTGTACCAGCTGAATGAGGCCGCGCTGGAGCATGGCCTCACTATGCCGAACCTGGGCAGCATCAACCAGCAATCCATTGTTGGCGCCATGGCCACCGGCACCCACGGTAGCAGCCTCCAGCACGGCCTGCTGTCCGGTTCGGTGCGTAGTCTCCGTCTGGTCCTGGCGAACGGCTCTGTGGTCTTGTGCTCTGCTGAGCAGAACGTCGACCTTTTCCGCGCCGCACTGGTCTCGCTCGGCGCGCTGGGAATCATCGTCGAGGTCGAGTACCAGATGATCCCGCACGCCAAGATTGAATGGGAGCAAACGCTGAAGCCGCTCAGCTACGTGCTGGCCAAGTGGGACAGGGATCTGTGGACAAAGAAGGAATTCACGCGCGTCTGGTGGTGTCCGTACATGAAGCGCGCCATCATCTGGTCAGCGGAGAAGACTGACAAGCCGCTCCGCGCCGCCGAGACGAGCTGGTATGGCGGATCAGTGGGCTTCCACACCTACCACATCCTGCTGTGGATTGCCAACTACATCCCGCCCATACTGCCCGCCATCGAGTGGTTCGTCTTCGGCATGCAGTACGGCTTCAGCGACGACACGACGACCTCAGCCGTCGAGCCGATGCACACGGGCCTGCTCATGAACTGCCTCTACTCGCAATTCGTCAACGAGTGGGCGCTGCCGCTGCACAAAGGCCCCGAGGCCATCACGCGCCTCTCGGCCTGGATCCACGGCGACGAAGAGACGGCGCGCATCCCCTTCTCCTCGCGCGGCGTCTGGGTGCACTGCCCCATCGAGGTCCGCGTCGCCGACACATCCATCCAAACCAACCAACCGCGCCCCTTCCTCGACCCCAGCTGCGCCGACGGCCCGACGCTCTACCTCAACGCCACCCTCTACCGCCCCTTCCACGCCGACCCGCCGTGCCACGCGCGCTACTACGAAGCCTTCGAGTGGCTGATGCGCGACCTGGGCGCGCGCCCGCACTGGGCCAAGAACTTCCGCGGCGTCGACCACGGGCTCCTATCCCAACTCTACGGCGCGGACCTCGACGCCTTTCTGGCTGTCCGCCAGCGCGTCGACCCCGACGGCATGTTCGTCGGCGCTTGGCACCGCCGCGTGCTGCTGCCCCACGTCAGCGAGCTGCCCCGCATGGCCCTCGAGGAACGCGAGGTCGCCCGCCGCGACCGCCGCAGCGGCGGCAAAGACTGGATCGGCGAGCAGGCCGTCTGGCGCAGCCCCCGCGGCAGCTCCTCGGCTGAGAGCCATGAGAGCTTCGACGTGCTGCATGCGGCGGAGGCGGAGGCGAGTCAGTTGTTGGAGGCGGCGATTGAGGATGGGAATGATGAGCCTGTCAACTTGCAGTTTCATGGGAGTGCGGTGAGGGGGTTTACGGGGACGAGGGTGTTTGATAAGATGTGAGGGAGGGAAGGAGAAGGAAGAATCTTATGTGTACAAGAAGAAGAAAAAAGAAAAAGAGGAAAGAAGAGGCCCAATGTATCACTGGATGATGGGATGTATTTTTTCCGAGTTGGCTTATCCGCATGTATTCCCCTGGTTTTGCTCAGTTTGTTCGATATGGACGATCAGAGACAGCCTATTTGTTGAGCTAGTAGCAAGTTATGTATTTTAAGATGTAAGACATGAACCATGACCCAATTTTCAGAGAAGTCGTGATCACTGTGCTGGAGAAGATACCGGCCGGTATACTTTGTTTCTGTTACTGTTAGTCTCGGGCAATGTGAAGAAAACAAGCAGTCCAGTGCCCAAGAATTTACTTCAATTCGTCTGGCCACAAATATTGCACCATACGTGGTTAGTTGAATTCAATGTCCGGACGTGTTGTGAATTTCTAAATCTCACATTTGTTTCATTTACTCGTGCAGGAACAATGGTTAAACCTACATCTGCAAGGACTTGAATTGCTGATAGAAAGAGCCCAGTTTTATTTTTTTTTCAAAAAAAAAAAGGGCAAGTCTTCAGTAAATGCTTAGGCATGCATAGCGCTCCATAGCCTTGAAAACAATGGAAATTCATCCATACACCATAGGACTCAGACCCGTATCTGAATCCTCAGTGTTTAGCCAACTTCCATGTCAATCCCCTATCTCCTCGAACCTCCGCAGCAAAATAAAGACACAATAGCTTTGTGCTGCACACATACTATCAAAGCATTAATCCCAGCAACCAACCACCAACCGCCATGCCAGATTTCTCCTTCATTCATGCTCCAACGGCACCCGTAGCAATCACCACCCAGTGCACCCATACCCTCTCGAAGGTGATCCCGGCGGCGTAGTCGCCTCGAGACCTCCAAAATACTGAGGCGAGAAGTACTCTGGTTCCGTTCCTGATTCCGACGCCGTATCTGGGCCCGGCGTGTCGTCATCCCCATCCGGATTATCGCTCTGGTCGTCGTCGTCATCTTCGTCATCAGAAAACCCCACGAACGTAGTCGAATCCGAGTCCACGATAACGATCTCGGCCGCGCAGTCTGCGAGTATCGCGTCGGAGTCCGGTGTCATGAGCGGCGGCGGCGGCGCTCCGTTCGGCGGGAGAGGAGAAGAAGCGTTGCAGGAGGGAGTAGGGTGAGGAGGAGACGGAGCAGCAGCAGCAGCAGCAGAACGGCTCACGCCGCCGCCACTGGGCGGCCCGGGACGAGGGGTGAGGGTGAAGTTGCGTAGGATGGCCTGCAGGACCGGTGCCACGGCGGTCGGGACGGCGATGGTCGTCATGTCGTCGTCGTCGTCGTCGTCGCCGCCGCCGTGCTCGCCATTTACTACTACTACTACTCCCGCATCTCCCTCTTCTTCATAGACTTCCTCCTCCTCAGCTAATCGCTCATTTTTCTTCTCCTTCTCCTTCTCCTTCTCCTTCTCCTTCTCCTTCTCCTTCTCCTTCTCCACAAGCTCATCATCATCACCATCACCACCACCCCCCTCAAAAAACCCCGGATGCAACCCCTCCGCCCTCTTCCTCGCCGCCAGCACCGCCCGCCTCGCCCTCTCCCGCGACGTGCGAAAGCCGCGGGGGAAACGGTAATCCTCGGGCCGCTGGCCGGGGTCCAGCGTGCGGACGTACTGCGCGATGTGTACGTTGTCGAGGTTGTACGACAGCGGTTCCCAGGTCAGCGCGCCGTTCTGCCACAGGAGCAGCGTCTCGCACTCGGCCGCTTTGGGGAGGATGGTGATGATGCCGCCGTCGTCTACGTCGTCGTTCCACGTGCTGCGGCGCGAGCTGCTGCTGCTGCTCTTCGCCCGGATGGAAATGCATGCGTCGGTCATGTAGTAGCCTTCGACTTCGGGCGGGCCGCCGGTGGTGGGTTTGCGAGAGGAGGTGGAGGAGGAGGAGCCGTGCGGGCCGCCGCCGCTGGCGTTTGATGATGATAGCTGGGTGCCGCGCCGGCGCGCGGCGGCGCATCGACGTTGGAGCCGGCGTTGGGCGGTTGTGCTTGTGAGGCGCCCGCTTCTTGTGCTCTTTGCTAAGGGCTGGTCGGATGAGCTGTCTTCAGCGGGCTCTGCTCGTGAGCGTTTTCTTGACTAAGCGGAGTCAGAGGAGTCCTCGAGTATCTTGTGGGACCATCGAGGATGACAAAACCTTCTTCATGGTGTACGACCTGTAGGGCACCACTTGACCTATCCGTATAGTGTAGTATAGATTCAACGTAGGCCTCCGAGTGTCGTGTTGGCTGGATGCAGTGTGTGGCGATCGAAGTGTAAGGTATGTTTGAAGTAGTGGATTGTGGTGATGGCGATAGTGGTGGTAACGGCGGCGACCCAAGTGTAGAGTGGTTGAGAGGGCGCTGAGTCGGATTCGGCTTTGCTTGCAAAGGATAACCGGCATGTGTGCCAAAATAATGCCTCCTCCGTGTCAATGTTTGGTGGTTGTGGCAACAGTGTTCGTGCTGTCCTGTAGCTTGTGACACTGTCGCCTCCAACGTGTGCAGCATGGCACGACGATGCGGGGTCTTAGCAATTGTGCTCGTAAGCCCATTTCCTGTGCTTGCAAGTATTTCCAAATCCCTTCAAACCAATCAAGCTTAACAACGCATGTTTCAGGCCAAAGGACCTTACAACATGCATAGAAATGCATAGAAAAAGTATCAAATCGCTTATAAGCGAGATGCCCGCGGATGGCGTCCGAATAGACTCGCCAAATATGAAGAGGGTCGGAAGCGATCTGGGTAAGTTGAAGTCTTCTCTTGTAACGGAGCTTGAGCGCGAAAATAGTAACAAGGGAATCTGGACGTGTAACAGTGATACGATAGGTCATGTTCAGAGGTGTGTGCTCCTCCTGACTATATGATATGTCAGAGCTGTCCCTTCTAATGGGAAAGTGATAAGTAATATCGCTCCAGATATCGGACGTGGAACTCACATGTACTACCCACTCCCTGGATCTTTCATCTTCTTATCATTTTAAGAGTCCAACGGGTGTATGTCTGTGTCTCTTACTTCCGAGCACGCTCTTGATTCGTTCCGTTCTTGTCTTCGTCCGGGCTGAATATGAACAAGCAGCGTCAACGCCTATTTCTGCGGCGGATGGTTTCGAATTCCGAGCGCTAGGGTGATAGAGAAACGGATACTTTCGGATCATGATCCATTCACCAATATTCCTGCATGCCAGACTGAACTTTGTGACGATAGCTGCTTGACAGCGTCATATGCTGTAGTGAGACCTCTCCGAAGGTCGTCCACACTTCATGCACATGGGTTTATTCCTCCCGGATGTGTCCTGCACAGATAGTCTTTCGACGATCTCATCATGTTAGGCCCCCCCGAGATTCCAGTAGTTGGCGAGAGAGAGAGAGAGAGAGAGAGAGAGAGAGAGAGAGAGAGAGACCATCATCCCCATGACGCTCAATCTCTGTTGATCGGTCCCATTGAAAGGGATCAGAAAGAAAGTTCCCAAGAGACGTGGTGTTGGCAAGGAGCGAATGTGATGGCCTGGAACCAACGGCGAAGCTCATCTTGTCCTGTAGTCAGTGACCTTGGGCGTGGATTCGTCAAGATCCCACAGTTTGAGCCATCTCTTTCTGCCCATAACTCTTTGATAACATGCTCTTCAAGCTCGAAAGTCCACAGTATAGAAGCAAAAGCCAGATGAGGTCCGATACTCGAGATTATCCAGAAGGCCCGGATGGCCAGGATAGGTTGGGGAGAGAAAAGGGGTAACGGCCGGTGCCCCTTCAATTACAGACGGACGGGGAGTCGTGGAGGTCATCCCATGTCGGTTCGCTTGGTGTTGCAATAAGGTCGATGTAGTTGAAACTCCCACCTGGATGGTTTATTCCGAGCATGCTGTGCGTCCATGTCCATTACCAGCCCTCACTGTCACGCTGCAACCCCTGAGTGGAAGACAAGTGTTGGTTGAGTGGACAAATCCCGGGAGGAAGCCAAATGAAGGGCGTTCAGTGGCTTCTCCAAACGATGGTACATGGCCAGTGTTGATGTTGGATGTTGACAATGGTCGAGGAAGGAAAGAGGGGTTTCAAGAACGGCAGGTAGCTGGTTGTTTAGGTAGCAACGGGCGCCGCTTCAGGCAAGAGCCCACTATTCGGGACATCTGTACAGAGAGTGCATATCTGCTGCACAAGAGTTATGTATGCATATGCGAGATTCCCCAGCCGTGCACATTCCCTGCGCTGCGGGATCTAAGCGACGCGGGCGAAAGTTGTTGCCGGCCAGCACAGTCGCAGCTCATCCCAGTCCGTCGGCGCAGCAGGCAGCGCGCTGGAGCGAGAGCACAGCGGCAGCGCGCAACGGAGACATATCGCATGCTCACCGCATCATGTTGCCCAAGATAGGCCGCAGCTCAACCCCGAAGCGCATCTGCATCAGCCCGAGATGGGCCGCACTTCCGAATCGGGCAGTGACGCTGCTGCTCCAACCACCGGCGGCCACCCAATGCCGGACCGTCCCTCGGTCCCCGCTTTCCCGCCGTGCTTCCTCCCGTTCCGTTTGGACGTGTCTCGTCCAGTCGACGTCTTCGGACGTGATCCAGCGGGGCGGCCGGGCGCAGGGCCGGGCAGAGGAGGGGTTTTTTGTGTTGTTGCTGGTCCTGCATGGCGCCGGCTGCACCTGCGCTGCCGGTAGCTTGTTGGCGGCTCCAGCCCAACCACTAGCATGACGACACGGGGTTCGTTGCAACATGCACACTTTCGACCAACGCTCCACTCAACACAAAAAAATAAGCAGAACCGAGGGAAATTTTTGCCTTCTCGTTTCTATCTGGAACGGCGATCCGTCCCGTTCCAGCAAGCCCGTTTCAAGCCACCCAGCCCGCGCACTTGCGGCAACATGCATGGCCTTTAGATTGCTTGTGGTGTTTCCTGAGTCCACGCAAACACCGCCGTGCCACCGTGTTGTGTCTCTCTCGCCATCTCTCGCGCGAGAAAGAGAAAGAGCGCGCGCGAATTCGTGTCACTCCTCTCCGTGACTCGGAAGAATGACTGATCATCGTACCATCTCCTCGGTTTGCCTATCCACTTTCCAATGGGCTGCTCGTGAGTTTCCTCGCATCCAGGCTCGACCCGAGCTGCCGGGTCCCATCATCCTTCAGGAAAATCCCCACCACACGTCGATTGCAGCTCCTCCTCATCCACCACTCACTCCGACAGGGCGCCTGCCTACATGCCACGACAGACGAACATGGCACGCAATGCAGAAGCGGGCGGGCGGACGGCAGCTGCTTCATGTACATGCGACGCAGCATTCAGGTCCGCCAACCCCATGCGTACCATCTAACCGCACGCGCAACGCACACATCCGGCCTGCAGCATACATACCCGTCCGCCACTGTGGTTCCAGGCGGCTCTCTCTCTCGTGTTTTTTTGTAGACACGAAACAGTAGCTGCGCGATCGGGATTCGTTAGACGATCCCCAGATACCCCATGCGTGCGACAGCTGAGCGAAACGTGATATTGCCTCTTCCCCTCTAACTTTCCACTATCTCCCGCCCTCCGATTTCGCTGTTTCATATCGATATGGCGTCAATTCACGTTGATTGGTATCCATATCACCCGAGAGACGCAGGGAAGACAGGAACCAAAAAAACAAAAAAGTGATCGCTGGGAGGGGTTGGTATTTGCACACCCTGAGAGGAGGATGTGTAAGTGCATTGCAGGCTGCAGCTGTGAACAGCGCAGGCGCGGTAAGAATATGGTACCAGTCGTTGCCAGCCAAAGCCCCCCAGTCCCACTCCCCGGCACCAGCCCCGGTTCTCCAATCCAGCCTCATGTCCCCACCAGCCCCCGTCCAATTAGTCTACAAGTGGAGGAATCATCGTCTCTCCCTTCTCGGAGTGGGGGCAGGTAGGGGCAGGGGCAAGATGCAGGCTAGTCAGCCACCGGCTCGGGAACGGGACGGAGATGCGGGAGGATGAGGAGTAGGAGGAGAGTGGTGTGGTTTCCAAAAAAGCGAGCAGTCGTAGAAGGTAGTATCAGCGCGTAGCGCAAAGCAAAGCGAAACGAGAACGCGCGCGAGCAACGGAAGGCAAAAAATGACACAAAGCGCCTAAAACAAGGGTTCGTCGTCATCATCAACATCATGATCCGTCATGAGTAGTGTTGGTGTGGTCGTTAGTTGTCCCCTGTTCTCAACGTCAAGCCGCCCCAAAGAGAGAGAGAGAGTAAGAAATGAAACCCGCATTTGCGTGGTATGAAGAAGAAACGAAATACTCAGGGGAAAAACGCGAGCAAGACAAAACCTAATCCAGAGCTTTCGTCGCGCCCTCAAATCCAGGCGTCTCCCGTATCGAAAGTGTTCGTAAAGTGTTTGGGCGGAAACAGACGCGAATCCGGTTAAAACCCAATGCCCCTCTTTCTTCGCCGTCTCGTAGCCAAGTTCGTGTGTGTGTGTGTGTCCTCTCTTTCTTCGATCTCGTGATGCATCATTATAGTCCCGTGGGAAAAAGGGACTTCTTCTTGTTTCTTCTGGAAGTTGATTGTTCGAGTGGAGATGGGGTTCTTTAATCCCACCACATGGTCTTCTGCACGCGCCCATTCTCCTGCAAGATGCCGAGCACGGCCGCGCTGTCGACGTCGAGCCCGTACAGCCGCTGCAGCGGCTCGGCAATCATCATCCAGTCCAGATGCTGCACGTCGAACAGCTCGAGCACAATCTTCTCGAGCACCGTGCGCGGCTCGCTCTGCTGCGGCGGGTCGGGCGCGTACACGACGGCCGGGTAGCCGCTGTGATTGTGGTAGCGGCGCATGCGGCGCCGCTTGATGATGCCCGCGTCAGTACGCTGCGAGGGCGTCGACCAATTCATGGAGGGGTTGTTGGTCAGGTTAGATGAGGTCGTCGAGCCGCACGTCGACGGCGACGACGAGCAGCCGATCGGCACGAGGTTGTCGTCGTCCGGCGTGCGCGGCGGTTGGGGCGCTGCCGGCATGGCGGGCACCACTACGGCATCGCCGTTGGGCCCGCCGCCTGAGGGGGGAATGGTGAAGTCGTTGGAGATCCAGGCGGCCGTGGCGCCGGACTTGGAGTAGGTGGTCGACTGCGCCGACGACGGCCGGAGCAGCCGCGTCACGGCATCGAGGACTGGCGAGAGCGGTCTCAGGATCTGAGACCGAGATTTGGAGAGGACGAGCCCCCGGGAAGACATGGTGGAGAGAAGGGGGGCTTTGGGATATTTTAGGCGTGGGAAAAGTTAAAGGGAAATGCGATGGATTACATTGATTGTCAGAAAGAGGTTCACCGGTCAGTAGTACACGAAAGGGCACGCAGGTGGCCTGCTTGCAAGGCTGCCGACTCGTGGGGCTCCAGCACTTACTTATCGTAAACGCACGCTGCGTCTCAGGCCATAGTGTAGCGGAGGATGCAATGCACTGCGAGGCCAGCGGGTGCAGGCGTGCATTGTTGAAGGTGGCGGGAAGCCAATCACTCGGGATGGGGGATCGGGGAAGACCTGGCCGCGCAGAAATAGAAATCGCCCGGACTGGCTGCGTTGGTGGGTTTCTGGGGAGCGCTGCAGTGTATATTGACGCCGGACCGGGGGGTGACGTGGACCGTTTCTGCAACCGCTGGAGCCAAGCCTGCATCCTATTTGAACGTTTCAACAGCCCTGCACCTGCTCGGAATGCCAGAAGTGGACACAGATTGTCAGACGGCGCCCCGCACAAATTGTGACTTGCAAAAATGGTAGTATTTTTTGAGGGATGTCTGCAGGTATGTTGGATTGCATCTCCGGCCGTGATAGCCGGCTGACAGCCTCTCATTGTCCGTAACAAGGCAACCTCGCCATTGCCACCATGCGTAAAGCAATTGCAGACTCCCACCAGAACCCAATGCCCACGCCGATAATCCCACTCCCAAACAACAAAGCTTTAGCCCTTCTTCTTGGACACACCGACGGTGCGGCCACGGCGACCAGTGGTCTTGGTGTGCTGGCCGCGGACGCGGAGGCCCCAGTAGTGACGGAGACCACGGTGGGCGCGGATCTTCTTCAGGCGCTCGAGATCCTCACGGAGCTTGGAGTCGACACCGTTGGCCAGGATCTGGTAATCCTTGCCGTCGACAATGTCGCGTTGCCTGTTGAGGAACCAGGTGGGGATCTTGTACTGGGTGGGGTTCTGGATGATGGTGACGATGCGCTCGAGCTCTTCCGAAGTGAGCTCACCAGCACTGTTTGCGCGTATCAGCTTCCCGTCTTTTTTAACCATTGTATTCGAAGTGGCGCTTTACCGCTTGGTGAGGTCGACATCGGCCTTCTTGCAGACCAGGTTGGAGTAGCGGCGGCCAACACCCTTGATCTTGGTCAGGGCGTACATGACCTTCTGCTTTCCATCAACGTTGGTGTTGAGGAGACGCAGAATGTACTGGAAGTTGCTCTTCTCTCCCGAGACGAGCGCTGCGATCCATGTTAGCGGAAAGGCATCGCGGGTGTACGTGAGGGCGCATCGGGCACATACACATGGTGGGCAACTTGTCGTCGTCGGCTGTCGGTCGTCGTCGTGGTTGTCGCTGAGCGGAGGCGAGTAAGAGAGGCTTTTTGGAGAAGTGTGGGCGGCCGCTTAGTTTTTCCGAGGTTCGCCCAAGCGCTTTCCCGTTTCGGGCCAGCTCGCCGCCCAGTCCGCGACACTTTGCGCTTCTCTCGACCTCACACACGCGCACGAAAAATGACTGCAAGTTTGATTTTACAGATGCTTCGCTCTTACAGTCTGGATTTTCTTGCGTCCTACTCGCAAAGCAACTTCGAATCGGCTGCATTTAAGAGCTTGGCGCCAAGGACTGCAGTCAACTTGTTCAAGCAGTGCACACGAGTAGAAATAACGTGTTCCACATTGGACACAACGCACTGAATGGGTCGGCCACACGGAATATTTTGTTCTTCTGTGATTTGCTTGGGGCAATGCTCGCACTGATGTGCCATTCGACTTTCTCCTGCTGTTCCACGATGCGCTCTCACAGTCAGATATTCTAGCTAGCACAAGTGATGTACAGTTATGCTTGACAATTTCTTAACCAAACAATGCAAACGCCAGATAGCCTTTGACTTTGGGAGTGGAGCGATCTGCGGCTGCGAGGCCGTGCTTCCGAGCGTCGCGAGCGACAGCACAAAGTTCTAAATTCTACGTATTAGGTTTTTCATGAAGACAAATAACGTTCTTGTAGCAAGTGCGGCTGATTGATGAGAATACAGCTGCCATGTAGCCCTTGAAATTGCTAAGAGCACGCCCAGTAGCCGAATGAAAGTATATTTTGATGGATACGACGCGGAGAGTGTTCAGCGCGTCATCACGTGGGGGGCTTGGCGTTAGGGCTGTCATTGCCGGAGCTCGAGCGCAAGACACCTGTTCAGTTGAAAGCGAGCGCGACTACTTTCCCGGTCCCCTCCAATACGACGCCCAGAACATGCCACATCGCCGGGCCAACATCGCCTGAACTTCTCCGTGCAGCCACTCGAGTACTCTCGCCGTCCTCGCAAAATCGCTGTCCGTCTGAGCACCGTCGCTTTCGCCTCACCGTCCCTCCGGGACACCGCCGTTCATTATGTCCACCGACTACAACTATGACGAACAGGTCCGCGCAAACGACGCCGCCCGCCAGCCACCCGCACTTAGCATGCTGACCTCGTCTGCAGGGACAATTCTTCCCGTACTTCGTCACCACCATCACCGGTCTGGTTACTATTCCGGTAACCATTTCGCTGCTCACCCGCAGCAAGGACCTCGAGAATACCGCTCCGAGAATACAGTCTGATTTCACCCCCGAACATGGCGACCTCATCGATGGTCAGCGCAAGAAGCTGCGCCGGCAGGAGCGCAAGCTGGGCAAGTTTCTCTTCGCCCTGGGCGGTTGGCTTGTCATGGCATGGATGGTCTACCTTATGGTCGTGACCGCGAGGACCGTCCCCAAGATCTGGGATCCGTATGACGTTCTGGGTGTCACTAGGGTAAGCACGCGCAAGGCACGCCGCAGAGAATTCCACTAACATTTCACAGTCCGCGAGCGAGAAGCAGATCAAGTCTCACTACCGCAAACTTTCCCTGACCCACCACCCCGACAAGGTGCAACCCGATCCTGCCAAGAACCTGACCATTGAATCCATCAACGACCAGTGGGTTGAGTACACGAAGGCTTTCAAGGCTCTCACCGACGAAGAGGTCCGCAACAACTACCTGCAATATGGCCACCCCGACGGCAAGCAAAGCTTCAGCATTGGCATTGCTCTCCCCAAGTGGATCGTCACCGAGGGCCACGGCAGATATGTTCTGCTTGGCTACGGAATTGTCCTGGGCGTCGTTCTCCCTTACCTGGTCGGCAAATGGTGGTATGGCACTCAACGCGTCACCAAGGAGAAGGTCCTGGTGTCTAGCGCGGGCAACATCTTCAAAGAGTACAAGCCGGATCTGAGCGAAGGTGGCGTTCTTTCCGCTCTCAGCACCGGAACTGAATTCGAGGAGGCACTCAGGGGACACAAGGCTGAGGCCGGTCTGTCCAAGGTTGAATCCAAGCTCTTCCAGGAGGGTGAGCTATCACCTCTCGCTGGAGGACTCAGCGTCAAAGACCGTCAGACTCTGGAGGAACTCGATGAAGGCGCGCGCAGGAAAGCACTTGCCTTGTTGTGGGCTTACCTTGGACGTGTCGAGCTCGAGGACCAGACTCTCAATGCCGAGAAATTCGAGGTTGCGCCTATCGCCCACAAGCTCAACGACGCTTTCTTCGCTGTTGCTCTCGCCTACGGCAACAGCCCGCCTCTCCTGTCGTCTTACCACACCTCGCAAAATATCCTCCAAGCCATTCCTCCCAAGTCTTCGCCGCTTCTCCAGCTCCCCGGTTTCACTCCCGCCGTTGTTCGCGCAGTTGAGGGTCAAAACGCAAGGACACACTTGAGCGTTCAGGAATACATGGGCTTGCCCGTAGACGAGAGGCGCAAGCGTGCAGTCGGTGCTGGTCTTCTGTCTGAAAGTGAATTCGCCACCGCCGAAAAGGTTGCCAGCCAGCTTCCGCATCTGCACGTGGAGAAGGCCTTCTTCAAGGTTATGGGCGAAAAGGTCATCATCCCCAGCAGTCTGGTTCAGTTCGTCGTCAAGGCCCGTATCATTCCTCCCGGTTCCACCAATGTTCCTCCGGTCTCCGAGAAGGACCTGGAAGACGTCGATCCCAAGGAAGGCGACTTGGACGCTCTCCACGGCCGCAAGAAGGGCGCTGAGGCTGAAGAGGCCAAGAAGGCTGAACTGGCTGGCCAACCCCCGCTCGCATACGCTCCGTACTTCGCTAGGGACCACTCGCCGAGATGGCACGTTTTCCTGGCCGACGGCAGGCAGAACAAGATCGCCGTTCCCCCGTTCACCTTCACCAAGTTCGATAAGCCGCTGTTCGACGAGCAAGGCAACCCCACCTACAACGTCCAGACTCTGAAGATGCAGTTCGGTGCTCCACCTCAACCCGGCCAGTACAAGTTCACCATGCACCTTGTGTGCGACAGCTACGTTGGTATGGACACTAAGATGGATGTCACTCTGGTCGTCGACCACCCTTCGAAGGCCGTCGAGATTGAGGAGGAAGAGGAGATTAGTGAGCCGGATGAGGGTAAGCGCAATCACTCTATGACAATTGATAAACAAGAAGCTGACAAGCAAACAGATACCATTGCAGGACAGATGGCGGCCATGAAGGGTGGCGAGACGAAGAAGCCCAGGCGCCAGGTGGAAGTGTCCAGCGGCAGTGACACGGAAGGAGAGGAGGAGTCGGATACCAGCGAGACGGACACCGACACGGACGAGGAGTAAGCGGATTACAGAAGGGTCGCGGCCTCTTGATGTATGATTGGTATGCATTGGTTGGGCGTTTTTCGAGGCAAAGAAAGGCTGCTGCTGCTTTTTGTTATTCTCCGCTGCCCTGCCGCCGGGGGTTCTTCTTCCCTGTGTGGAACTGATCACACACCCCCTTTTCTTCTCCTCTTTCGACGCGCTTTGTGGGAGGTTCGGACCTTAATCTTGATATCAAAAACTCGTTTGTACAGACTTGGCAGAGAAGATAGCAACGGCATGTTCCTTATTTCAGATGCTTCGGCTAACACATGTTTGGCTTTGTCCGCAGCCGGACCCGAGTGATACGCATTTGTGATGTGTCGCGTGTACTCGGGTGCACGCGAGGTCGGTTCGTTTGATATTGCAAAAGAACTGAGAGTTGAAGCTTCTCGTCCAGATGCTTTTTTTTTTTCACATGCATATCATGCAGTCATGTCCGGATGGGATGCTTTTCAACTGCCCCCCTTCTTGTCGCAATCCTAATCTCTCAGCTTGCCATGGATGTGGTGGTGGGGGGGTGGAAGGGTCCAGAACCACGCCCGGCGGTTTATGACGGCGCCCAAGATACAGAAGGGCTATCGTAGCCGAAAGGTCAGCCGATTTCTGGGTGGAGGCGAGTACGTTTTGTGGCTGGGGGGCTGGTGGCTGTGGCTATCGAAAGAAGAATCGGCAATCCCGAGAGGAACGCCACATCTCGATGGCAAGTTACGTAGTAGTGTGGCTTCTGGGCCTTTCGGGCCGCTTTTCGACGAGTCATCGAAGACGCATGTGGTTATGCTGGGTTTCGCTTTCGTTTCTGGTTTGAAGGAAGCAGGCAGGATGGGATATCGCTTTCGGTTCGTTCGGGGGGGTGTTGTTGGTTGGTGTCTTGTCTCCTTTAGCTGTAATGATTGCCCGATTGGGGATGTGTATCCGGGAGCTGAGCTACTGTCAGCAGTATTAAACCATGGTTTCGGTTTGCATAAGTGCGCACGGGGTAAGCTCGGGCGAGGAGGAGGAGGAGGATTTGTTGGTGTGGCGCTTCTTTTCTTTTCCTATTCCCTTTTACCACACCTTCGAAGCTGCGGCTTCAGTATACGGCAGTCATCACCTCCTTCGTTCTCGCATTCGCAGTTTTATTTTTTCTTAGTGTCTCGCGAGATGGCTCCTGGGTACGCGAAGGGTTAGGGGTGCGTCGGTGGTAGGCTAAGTTAGAGTCGGCGGACGCTAGTGGGAGCGATTTGTGGGATTTGCGGTCTGGAATCCATCGCAGCGCCACAGCAACTGGCGTAGAAGGCGGGATTACTGCAACGGGTATACCAATCGGAAACAACCCATGGCTGACGTCGCCTGCTGCATGCGATTGGTGGCGCAGTCCCGCTTTGTTGGATTCCATCACACTCACTTTTCTTTTTCCTTCCGATCCTCTACTCTTTTCAGAGAAGGGGATTCCAGCAGGATTCTGAGACTATGGATGAGAGCACGTGGTTGCTTCCTTCGACCACGCTGCCGGGTCCTCTCTTTTTTGTTTTAAAGTTCCGCCCCAGCGTCATGTACACTGTTCTGCTGGTTTGCTCTAATGTGACGCATCGGCGGCGGCTGATTCGTCGGCTTTCCTGGTTTTGGACAGTTCGGCGCTTTGGAATAGGCCAGCCAGCTTAGGATTTCGATGGGCGTTTGCGGCCGTTGCGGAGGCCGCTCCCATTCGGGTCGACTTTCGAACGTAGCAAAGGATCCTTCCAGCGGCACAGCGTGCTGGTGGCTGGCTCAGATTGTCTGTGGGGTCTTGTAGCAGAATCCGCCGCGTATACGTCCTGCTGGATGCAGTACGCATCCTACGGTGCACGGTCTTCGTCCCGGCCATTCTTCTGCATACCGTCCCTCGTCCAACCCATGCTCGACCCGGGCAACGTCGAACGTAGCAAGAAATCCTTCCAGTCAGCCAAGTGTTTTGGTGGTTGGTTCCCGTAGAGAGGACGCGAACGCTTGCTGACATGCCATGTGCTTACACAGCTTATCCCACTTCCATCGACGCACATGCTTCCAATTGGCGTCGTCTCGCTTCTGGGCCCTTTGGCACGGAGCAGATGGCGTGGGCTACTCACTGCATGTTGCCTCAACTTCGGACGAAGCAAGGGATCCTTCCATGTGCCGCTCCGTAATGGCTGTGCGTGTGGCCCGCTGAGTACAGGCCGCTACCTCCACTTCTCCTGTACACTCCTGGGACCGTCCGAGTTTCTCGCCAGCAGTCAATGGCCCATGCAGTGCAAGTTTGAACGTAGCAAATATTCCTACCCTGTAGTCTTTGGCTATGGCTTTACGGGGGGGTGTTCGGGGGAGCACCGTGCGTGCCATGTATGCTCCGGGTTGCTTTGGTTACCAACATATCATTGCTGCTAGTCGCTCCACCGGCCATGCTCGGTACGCCCTACTGGAAGGACCTTCGAACATAGCAAAAAATCCTTGTGAGAATTCGGAGGTGGTCGTGTGCTGGTGAAAGCAAGCCAGCCCCTTGAAGACCCCCCGCAAGGATAGATCTGTATCGGACCATTCTTGCATGGCCCATTCCCCACATCTTCGGCGGTATTCCCAGGGACAGCATTGCACATCAGTGAAACAAAGCACCCTCTCGGCAGCAGAATCGGCACGAATGACGGGCATACTACAAGCTCTCGGACCTCGGTGGGCGCCGATAGCCGGCGCTTCCGCGGGGATCGATCTTGTTGTTTTGCTGTTTCGGTCCGTTCCACCAACCCTTACCTCCACTCCGCTGGAAATAAAAAATAAAAAAGCTTCTTTTGCTTCCCTCCCCTTAACCACGATCCGGGTTAACCCCTCCTTTTCTCCAATCATAATCTATTTCGAATCCAACTTCGAACGTAGGTCGGAATCCTTACCGGACGCTTTCGCGCGTGCTTTCTCCTCAGGATGCTTCCCCTCCCTTCCCCCCGTTGCCGCCTTACCCCCGACCACCTAGGTCCTTTTCCCTCTCACGCGCCCCTGGATATTCAGAAAGTGGAGCCATCTCGAGCATTTCCCAGCGCTGGTGTCCCGATTTCTGTTCAACTTTGAACGTAGCAAGGAATCCTTTCCGAACGTTGCGGTAGCGCTATATCATTTGCTGGGGAGTGCTCCACTCCCAATGTCCACGGTGTTCACACAATGGTCAGAGGCCTGGTCCTACTGTTTACCATGTGCCACAGCGGTCAGAAGAAAAGAGCAAGTTTGAACGTAGCAAAAAATCCTTTCCGGTATTGTGGACTGAGATCGCCGATGGGGAGAGAGTGAGCCCGGTAGCATGGGCTCTTTAATCGCATTGACCCTCGATGTTGTGCATGGTGCAGACGCAGATCTGGGACTGCCAGTATCGAGTCCACATTTTATTCTCTCATAGGTTGTGGCTTCATGTCATTAGACAGCAGCAGCTTCTACGCATCTCCTGCTGCCGTTGAAGGTGTTGTTGGTGGGGACTGCATGTTTGAGAAGGATCATGGGAGGATCGTTCGAGACGACCACGTGTGTGTGCCAGCTCACACTGCCGTTGGCCGCCCTACAAAAATCCATACGGAGGATCAAACACGCCCATGCTAGACAAGGGTCGCAACCACGAAGTCATGGGCAGATCAAACTTCCGACGCAGCAAATAATCCTTTCCACGATGCGAGGATCGCGTTGATCACCCATCCACCCTGGATGATTACTCACCGAAGGCAGATATCCACCAGACCCTGCCGCATGGGGCAGGTCGTCCGGGGGAGCTTACTCAGACAGGGTCAACACCGGTGTGAGGGTCCTTTGGGAGATCAACGCACCCAGGAGGCCCGAGCCGAGGCATGGGGATGTCACGCAGCGGTGGGAGAAATAATAAATAATAGGAGATCCTACGTGGTTTCCCACGTCAGACGTCGGAGCAGCAGGAAGAAAGATCAAACGTAGCAAAAATTCCTTCCTTGTGATGGGCACGTTTGTATGGTTGGTGGTTTGGGTTTTCGCCGACGCTATTGAACGAGCCAGTCAGTGCTCTCCCAGCGAAGCGGCAGTTCTGCTGATTCGCAATGTGCCGACGAACAACTTCAGACGCAGCAGCATGGCCGGCCCTGGTTTTTCTTGCGCAGTCTTGCACCAACAGATGCCACCGTCGACCGGAGGAAAGCCTGTTCCTGAAGGAGGAGGGGTGGAAGAAGCCGCACCGCCCTATAGGATGGTGGCGCAACCGTCGTGGCTCCGTTCCAGAACCAGACAAAGGCGGACTGCGCCAGTGTGGGGAGCCCCAACGACGACGGGCCCTCCCCCAGGTTAACGTTTTCCCTTAGCCGGCATGCCTTGACGAGAGGTCGAACGCAGCAGAGGAGCTTCCCTTGCGATGGCGGCTCTGCGGCTTGACGGCTGCTGCCGGTGGCTGAGATGGTGGTTGTCCGGCTGACGGAATGATCCGGGCCAGTGTGTGTGTGTTCTGGTTGGCAACCGTCGCTCGGTCCCAGAGCAGTGTGTTATACCTAGGGTTTTTCCGGAGAAGTCGGGGCGATGATGGAGCGAAACCGACGTCGATTCGGAGGCCACATGGCCCTTCTGCTGGCAATCGAAGGCTTCCATGGCTTCCACATGGCTCGCCAGGCGCCATCTTCCGCTGGCGGAACCACCTCCGGAATCCTGAATGGATTTTGGCCGGGATCCTCGTGGGTGGCTGATTGCACGCCTCACTCCTCCTGACGACGACACCGCCTTGTCCTTCGAATGGGAGCTTTTTCGCAGCAGGCTCCGCCAAAGGATGCCGCACCTACCGTGGACCGCGCGGGCGAATAGTTCAGTTGGGCCGCATCCCCGACTGCCGCGACAGGAAGAATACAGTGCAAAGTGTGGTTGAATGTGTTTGGGCGACCGAGAGGATCCTTCCGTTTGCCGGGCTCCACAAAGGCGCCGAGCCTCTCTCCAGGCCTCAGAGCTCAGACCATGCCCGAGTGAGCCACGTCGTTCCTGAGCCACGTCGTCTGCATGCATACAGCTGGCTGTCTTGTGGAGCAGGAACCCTTCAAGTTTGGACGTCTGAATGGTTCCTTCCGAAAGCCATTTGCTTCACCGCTGGGCCCAAGTCTGCAAGCGTTATACACGACTCTGTTCAAGCCTCAGCCTCGAACGTCGCATCAAATCCTTGCGAGCTTAATAGATTAAGCCTCAATCCGATTACCCGATTTGGCAGTTGTACAGGCGAAATAACATTCCATAGGGCAAGCTCTACGATCTGCAGGGCCGTGCTGCCATCGGCCGACCTTTTAGCCTTTCCCCAGGCCCAAGGAAATAAGATATGGAAAAAAGCAAAACCACCATAACGTCGAACGTCTGGAGGAATCCTTCGGGAGGGACGCAGTCATGGTCACTGGCAAGATTTGCCGTTGACACCGGTAGCCACCCGGTGCACCGACCCTCCGCCATTTCGTTACGCCCGTACCTATATTGTTTGCCTTATTCTAGATCTTTCGAGATGCGCTTCTATCCATTAATTTGCCTCGGCCTTTCTTTTATGTACCAAGGTACGGCCCCCTGCTCCAGGGACGATGCGAAAACCATCAATGGTGTCGGAGGAACCGCTCCCTCGGGTACGGCGGTTTCTCCGCAACCCATTACCGCATGGGGAAATGCTAAAAGGGAGCCTCTCCAAACTCCGAGCGCTCGCCCACACCCACCCCTGGACAGAGACACAAGTTTCCCCCCCAAACAGCCCCAGAAAAAAAAAAAAATAAACGAGAGGAATCCGGGGTGAGGCTCAACTTCAAACGTCTGAAAACCCCTGCTACTGCCCGTTTGGGCATTTGCGGCCGTGACATGGGGGGAGAAGAGGGCCCGCGAGCCCTGCGGTCCACGTAGTCCACAGCATGCGGCCCGGTGACATGCTCCCCCCCAAGACTAGTGTGCATGCAGAGGTAACCTTTTCCTCCTTGCTTTTCTGCTCCGCCCTCTACGATTCGTGAATCCCCTTCCAACTTCCAACGTCTGAGGGATTCCTTCGGCGGTTCTCCAAAAGAAATGGCAGCGATGTGCGATGCCTCGCCTGCATAATCGAGACCGTGTAATGAGGTGGTGGTGGTTTGAATCGTGTACAGCGCCGGTGGCTGAGGGCGATTACTTGCATAACCGGCCATGGCCTGACTCGGCGTGGGAAGTGCTGTTGAATCTCAACTGTACGCTCTGTGAATTCAAAGACTTGACAATTCATTGTATCCCAGTTGTAGCTCGAGGTATCGATATGGTATCTCTCCAGACAACATCCAACATCTGAAAAATTCCTTCCGCGCACTACGCGACGAACTGACCCACCTGCGGAATCAGTGCAACGTCTGGACCATGCCAGAGCAGCTCTGGTGTCTCGCGTAGGCGTCAAGATTGAACGTCGCGAGAAATCCTGCGGAGGAATACATGTGAAGTAGACCCGTCACGATTACTTCATTGGGAAGTCATCCGAGCAGATTTTGAGCCGCACCGCTCCAACGGCGCCTTAAAATCGGCCGGGGATGGGGCTCTGATTCGCTCGTAGCAACAGCTTCGAACGTCTCAAAAAATCCTCTGCGTGGGCTTGCCCGGTTCGTCATGGTGTCTTCAGACCAGCTACCGGAAATGCTGTGCAGGGTGCCTCCGATCCACCGGACATTACCCACGCGCCGCATCTCTGATGATCTCCTGCACAGCCATTACTCGTGCGGGATGCCCTGCAGCTGCAAGGGTCATCGCTGAGCACATCTGCTTCAACTCTGCCAAGCCACCTACTTTTTAATCTTCCATTTTAACTTCTGCGCTATAGATTGCTCCCACCCGTCTAAAATGATCCTTCCGATGATCATGAACAAAGCTGGAGCCCATGCCATTTCCTTTAGCATCGTCACTCTACTGCACACCGAAGACAACTGCCGCCGCCACGCTACCATTATTGGGTGTCTGTCTGTTTGCTAGCTGATCAGAACCCGAGATACGAGACACGAGGCCGGTGCCCCAGATTTGAGCAGCTAAGAGATCCTTCCGGGGAAGCCGCCGAGCACGTGTAGCGGCGGACATACAAGCCACCTTTAAAATCCGGAGTGATCATCATCATCTTTCATTTATAGACATTTATTACCTCTCCACCCCCGAGAACCTTGGGGGAAAAAAAGATCGTTGTGGATGCTCGCCACAGACATAACAATATCCGGTCCAAACACACCGTAAAAGCTGTATGTATGGTCAGAGAATTCTGATTCCAACTGAGGCATTACGAAAAAATGCCTCAAAAGCATGATGTTCCACCTCAAAGGCTGAGCCACAACGGCGGGACGTACTTATGCACGCCTCAGATCAGCAGTGCAGTAGTGGTAGATGATCTGCAGAGTGAGCCGCGGATAAGACTCGGTCATAATTGACTGAACATCAGCTACGCCACAGCTGTCCGTCTCTCAGCTCGCTGGAGCATCGCCCCGGAGATCCCGAAAGCCCATCCTACACTGAAGTGGAAGCGATTCCGTTAGGCTGGCCAGCAGAGCGAAGGAATGACGTGCGGAACCAAGGGTTCGTAGCCTACCACAAAATACGCCCACCCCGCGCTCTCAACGACCGAGACATTTGACTCCGCACCACGACTATCGAAAGTCCTCCACAAAAAGAATGGACCAGACCTGCCGTTACTCGGTCATAATCGAGCAACATCGAACGTCGGAATCCGTTCTCGGCGGTTCTCACCCCGTGAGAAAGACCGTCGGCCCCTCAGGCTCTTTCGTATGTTCGTCGACGGCGCTACCAACCACGTGGTCCGGAGAAGACGTGAACCAGAGATGCGGTTTGCCGATTGAAAAGCCCTACGTCTAGACGCACCTTCTCCCACACGTCCGCGATATCCTACTCGTGAGCAAAACTGCCGGGATTCGAATAGTCTCCATCCTGCTCTTCCTTCAAAGCCTTCAGGAATGCCTGCGGTTCAGTCCCCAGGATCACCTTTCCGAATCGAGTAACCCGCTGGTCCAACCTCCAGCGATGACCCCTTCGGGCTCAGCCGTCCTGACCATTCCTTCCCCTAATTCCCAAGAGAAAATTTCGGGGGTTCAAAACACCCCCTAATTGCAGCGCTCCCATGGAAATACCGATTCCTGTTTCTCTCGGGCCATTCCGAAGAATACCGGACCCATGTACTCAGTCTAGAGCCCCGAACAGAACCTCCGTGCACCGACCACCATCGTGGAAACGCTCGTTGTTTTCCCTGCACCCTCTCTTCGGCCTACTCCGTCCGCAACTACCATCTCTCTGCTTTTCCCTCGAACGTCTGATGGCTATCTCCGCCCCGCTACCACCACCATCTTCCCTGTGATGTGTGTGAAAGGCGAAACGTGCGTTGTTGGGCATGGGTTGTGCGCAAAAGAAATAAAACAATTCATCAGAACACAGACAGCAAATCCGACGCGGCCGAACCCCTGCACGCTCAATTTACTCGGGCGCTTCCGGGTTTTCGCGGCGATCCTCGAATGTCTAATTCGACACACCCTTTGACAAAAAAGCTCACCTATAGGCGCGTTCCGCCCAACATCGAACGTCTGAAGGCCGCTTCCGCCGTCGGAGTGGCGGAGATCGCCATCGGGTGCATCCGCCAACCGTTTTCCCTGCGGGCACTTCCGCGGGATCGCGATGCAGCCTTATTATTATTTGCTTTCGTGTACATACCCCGTGCCCCATCTTCGAACGTCTGGCGGCTATGTCCGCCGCTGACTCTTCGTCGTTGGCCAACATTACAGTCAGACGGAGCGTGCCGAACGTCGAACGTCTCGTTGGGATCTCCCGAACGACGTTCGAACGTCTGGATGGGGCAGATCTTGCTCTCTTCCGTATTGCACAGCACACATCATCTTTCCACCACCCCGTCAATCCTTTCCCCCAGACGTCCCGACTCCCAACGTGGCTCCCAGGATCATCCCACATATCGGAAAAGTACCTTTTAGTTATTTTTATGTTTCGTCACCATACAGCTACACTCCCCCTGCATAACATCTCTCAAATTCCATTGACCATCGAGATGAAGGCATCCTTCCCTGCCAAAGGTCTGAGCAAAAAAGTAAACCAAAAGACGGCACTCACACCACGTCACCCATGCTCCCCACCGAGCCGTTCATGCTGAGCAGAACATCAAACGTCTGAAGGCGAATGCCGTCTCGACAGCAAGGAAAAACCCGCGAAGACGGTTTCATTAAGAAAACGGACATCCTATAACAACGATCAAAAATTCGGCGAAAGGAATCCAGAAGGCTGAACAAGGAAGGCGAGTACAGACCACATCGTACGTGCACACGAGCGGAATTTTTGCGAGGCAGTGCTCTCTGCCAGAAAAGGGAACAAAAGCGAAGAGAAAAAAAAAAAAGAAGGAAAAGCCCAGTAGGAGGTTCGTACACGACGGTGTCGCGCGTGCACGTAAAAGCAAGCATCATCCAGGAGGTGAACACCGGCGACTACTAGAAACAACTTTCCAGCACATCTCTCTGTCGTGTAAGCGTGAGTTGTTGCGAGGGTCCCCACCGACGCGCGCGCCAATCATAAACAAAACAGGCAAGAAACAAGTGGATACCCCAACCCCAAATAAAGAAAGCGCATATACATGGGACGGTGATCATGCGGAGATGGGGAGAGCAAGCAAAAAAAACTACTACAAAGAAGGAGAAGACAGCAAAAGTAGGAAGGATCGATTTCTTGCCCTTTTAGGCGGGGGGAGAGGGGCTCGTCGGCCGGTAATATCGTAAGTAAATCCGATCGACACGAAGGTGGTTCGAGCATTTTGCAGAGGGGGAAACAAAAAAGAGAGAGAATGGAAAAGCGAAGGTCCAAGCGCACGCACCCCCTCAATCCTCTCTCTACCCCCTCTGCTGATCGAATGGGGAGATCTCACCATGGCGTGCTGAGGGGGAGGGGAGGGGGGGCCGGCGCGCGCCGCGCCGGACGAAAGGACGCGTTGTATTGGCCGGTCGGGTGACTTCCTACGGCGTGTCTGTGTGGAGATCACCAAGCGTGCGGGAACAAGCGTGAAAAGAAGAGGAAAGACGGGAATGTGGGAGAGATAGACGCGGCTTGCGTGCTTTAAGGTTAGAGTTGTCAAGGGAGAGGGGGGGATGGAATGCATGGGGTAGACGTCACCCGACCCTGTTCCTCGAGCTTCATGTTCAGATTCCCGGCTCCTCACTTCACATATTCTCAAGCAGATAAGAGAGAAGAGCAGATGAGAATGCATTCCAGGAGTGAAGGGTGTGTTTATACGATCAGGAGACAACACCATCATTGTGTTGCAATATATTTGAGCATTGGAGCGGTAGTAAAAACGATTATATTACGTTTTTTAAAGTAGAAATCCGAAGCAGATATCTAGGAGTCAACCTAATTTTCCAGACGATACCGCATGCATGAAGACCTTTGCTTCGGCTTCCCGTGTTGAGAAAGTGTAGCATCCTTCGCGAGGCACAGAGGACTTACACCATTGCAACCCACTGCGCCATTTTCCATTTAGACATACTCCCCCTGCTTGACACCATACTCTTGTTTCCCTTCTCACTCATCCTGACCATGTGCTAGGTTACCTAGTATCGAGGTAAAAGCTATCACGAGTGTTAGATTTTTCGTTCACTCAATCAAAGAAAAAAAAATGGAGACCCGCGTGACAGCTGGTTGCAAAAGGTTAAAAAAATAAAATCTTCTCAAAACTCTCCCACCGGGTACGATCACGAGCTAGGAATTAAGCTTGATATCCGTATTCCAAACATAAATGCATTTAAAGATTATTCTAGCCTCACCTTTTGGCTCTCAACAATCCGAATATACCCGACTAGTTCAAAGGCTCACATATATATCCGGTCGTTTACTCCAACTGCTCACGGAAGAAGAGTGCGGCATCTCTCAGTGCACCCAGACAAACGAACCCCACATGCCACTACAGGTTCAAAAACAGTTGATCATTCGTAATCATGCTCGCAGGGAGATTCGCACTTTACTTACGATGAGTAATGAGACCTATAGTCTAGGCGTTCTTGTACGGTTATCAATTCTACATCTACGACTGGGCAGTTGTTCTGGCTGCCCACAACTTTGTGTTGTACTGTCTCAGAACTGGGCTCTTATGGCTCAAATGTTTTGAAAATCTGCTGTGGCGCAAGGCAACAGGAACAAACAAATGCAACGAAACATTGGGCCGAGTGTACGAACGAATTAGCCATTGAGGGATTTACTCTGCACTTAAGCAAAAACCTTCCATAGGAAGTCGGAGAAAAAAAAAAGAAAATTTTTGGATGAAAATGTGTGAATTATGGAAGACAGGAATTGTAGAGAGGAAAGGAAAATAAGAACCCCCATGTGTATAGTAAAAAGGGAGGAATAAGGGTAGCTTCGGTTCCGGTATGAAACAAGAGACGCCCGACAAAGACCCGTTCTTCTCTTCAACTTTCCCATTGCCCGCGTCCGATAATCCCTTTACGAACGTGAATCTTCCCATTCCCATTCCCTCGCCATCCCATCAAACCCACATAGTCTGCAAGCATTTCGCCGTTGTGAGAAAAACCGATCAAACATCCCAACTCTCTTATGCCTTACAGGAGAAGATAAGAAAATTCATTGTTGCTTCGTGATCAGAAGAGACCCTATTTCGCCCCAGGCGAATAGATGAATTGGAACATGCGCATTTCGTGCAAAACGATCGTCTTCGCTTTTCCCGTCGTAACACAAACAGAAAATCGTACAAAGTTGTTTACTCCTCCTCGGCAGGAGGGACCGGTGGAACGTCGGGTGTAGCCGATGGGGTTCCTTGGGGGCTTGATACTGCATCCAGAGGGGCAGCATGCAGCGCGGGCTTCTGGCTTTGCGCCAGCGTGCCGGCCCTCTTCTTCTCCAGGGCGTCATTAACCCATTGAGCGACCTCTGGGTCCTCCGGTGCTTCTGTCCCAGTATAATCGACGTGAGGACCGGCTGCGGCATCGTCTCCTTCACCGTTTTCTTCCTCCTCCTCGGAAATGGTGGCGGGCTTTAGGAGAGGTGCCAGCCACGCGTGTTGAAGCAGCATGGCATAGGTGGGCCGGAGGTTAGGAATCTTGTTCAGACAGCCACGAACAAAGTTCTTTGCTGCCTCGGAGAAACCTTCAGCGGGGAGGTCCGGGGGTTCGCCATCGACGATTGCCTGTTGGCGTCATTAGTTAACGTGAAGCACGAAGGGGGTCGCACATGACTTACGCTGAGCTGACTGAAGATGTTGTTGTACGTCTCAGGCGGGTAGGGGTATCTGCCCATGGCGCACTCGATGATGGTTAATCCCAGACTCCAGATGTCGCTCTGCACGCTGTAGGTACCGCCACCAGGATTGGCACCAGCTTGTGCAACACCTCCACTCGATATCCTCTCCGGAGCCATGTAGCTCTGACAACCAATGTTCGTCTTGGCGATACTGGCGACCAAATTACCACTGACACCAAAATCGCAAATCTTGACCTGGCCCCTGGTGTTGATGAGGATGTTGGTTGGCTTAACATCGCGGTGAATGATGTTGTGTTCGTCCTTCAGAGACTTCAGACCCATGGTCGTCGCAAGCGTGATCTTCCTCAGCACATTCTCGGGAATACCTTCGCCGTACAGCTTGTCTATCGACCCGCCATCCATGAACTCTATGCAGATGTACACTGCTCCGTCCTGGAAAAAGGCACCGTAAAAGTCGATGATGTAAGGCGAGACGCAACGGTGGAGGATGTCGAGCTCCATAATGATGGCGGCGAACTTGGCATCATCCAACTCCAGGCGAATCTCCTTCATGGCCATGACCTTGCCCGACGTGGCGGCACTAGACTTGGCGGTCGTCGGACTCGACTCGGCCGACGACTCGCTTTTGTTCACCGGCGAGCCAGGGACTGCGGGCATGGAATAGGCTTTGTTTCCAGCCAGACCGAGTCCTGGTCTTCTCATCTGCGGCCGGGCGTGCCTGACCTTGTACACAGTGCCGTAGTTGCCTTTGCCCAACTCGTCCAGAGTTTCCACCTCATCCAGAGATATGCTGAAGGTGGAGCCGTTTGCGAACTTGACGCCCTCTCCGGTCAGCGTGGCTTTGCCGGCAAAGTTCAGGTTGCCGGTTTCCTTGTCCAAGTACTTGTTATACTCGTCAATCTTCGAGCCGACAATGGGCTTCGCGTCAACACCGCCATTGATATCCTTCAGGGTGAAGCCGGGCTTCTTCCTGCCGCCAGGCGCAGGGCTCCCATTGGGTGCCGCGCCGGGAAGGCCTCCAGGCAGAACCATGCCGCGCTTCTCTGCCAACGACCTCTTCTGCAGGTTAGGCACAGCGGGAGCGGAGGGGAAGTGACTGATGCCCGGCTTCCCGGGCTGGCCAGGCAGACGGAAGTTCGGCGGGACGCCACCGACAAAGGCGCCGCCCGGCGACTGCGGCAGGGGACTCTGAGCGCTCGTAGGGGGCGCGCGCGGGTTGGGCGGCGGGGCGCGTTGCCTCCCCATGTGGACGGCCTTCATGCGCTCGAGGATATCCTGGGGCAGGTTGGTGCCGCTGGGCTTGGGCGGGTTGGGCTTTTGCGGGTTGCGGAGCGCGTTGAGATTGCCCAATGGTGTCGACGAAACCGTCATGCCGGAGGTGGAGGGCGCAGCTGAGGCGGCGCGGTTGAGCGGCGGCTGTGCCAGTGGCGACGAGGGCGAGGGAATGTCGGGGCTCGTGGGCGACTCGAGCGGGGAGGAGACATCGGACAGGTTGTCCTCGTCGGGCGTGGAGGGCATGGTGAACGAGTGGCAGCAATTGGCGGGGCGCTGTTTCGCGGAAAAAGAAGATGCGACGCGCAGCGGGTAAGAGATTCGCCGGGGGTGCGCGGGGAGAGGGAGGGGAGGAGGGAGGAGGAGAGAGTCTGGAGTGTGGCGGTGCGAAGGGGGAGGGCGAAGGAGTTCGCTAGGCGTGACGTAGCCGGTGGGTGGTGGTGTTACAGGGTGGAGATGCAGCGACGACGCTGGAGCCGGGCAGCAGCAGGTTTCGCGCGCGGACGGACGAGCGCAGCCGTGTCTCGTCTCACGCCGGGGCGTGCCTTGTTGGACGCCGCGTCAAAGAGTCGCGCTGCCCGGCCTCACCACTGACTGATCGCCGCGCGCGCAGCAGGCTGCGACAATCGAAGATGGCGGGCACGTGACGCGCGCGCCTGTGCGCCGGGGCGCTGCATGTGCGGATGCGAGAGGCCATGGGCTCAGGGTGGCGCTGCTGCCCGTGCCAAGCTGGGCGGACCCAGCGCGGCTCGCCCAGGCCAGCTTTGACGCGATAGCGTCGCCATCGCACGCCGCCAAGCCTGCACAGCTCACCCTGCCCGACACCGTCATTCTTGCTTGCGCGCGCGCTGCGCCCTCTCGTCTTATCGCGCCTATAAACTCTTTTGCGCCGCCGCGCTGCCGCTTCCCCAGCCCTGCCTTCCCTCGACTGCGCTTGCCTCCTGCTCGTCTTGTCTCTCAGACAAGACTTGTAACAAGACCGACCGCCCGCGCTGTTCCGCCTGCTCTAGCTCCCAGCCCCAGACGCCTCCGCGCCGGAGCGCGCGTCCCCAAAATGCTTTTCAAGTCCTATCGCCTGCTGCTCCGCAGCTCCCCGGATCTCACCTCGATGGCCAATCCCTCCGACTCTTCCATGTCCTCGGCCTTGTTTGACGCCATGAACAATCACTCCTCGCACCCCGACTTCGGTCACCTCATTCTGCTGGTCTTTGAGGCCGTCCTGGAAGTCGTCTGCGTCAGTTTACCGGGCTACATTATCGCCCGCCAGGGCATGTTCGACGCCAATGCCCAGAAGTTCATCGCCAATCTCAACGT
Organism: Lasiodiplodia theobromae; assembly: GCF_012971845.1. Taxonomy (NCBI): domain Eukaryota; kingdom Fungi; phylum Ascomycota; class Dothideomycetes; order Botryosphaeriales; family Botryosphaeriaceae; genus Lasiodiplodia; species Lasiodiplodia theobromae. The sequence goes on along the minus strand of NW_023336344.1, from coordinate 326,060 downwards.
CCAGCTCTTCACGCCGTGTCTTAGTATGTGTCTCGCGTCCCCGCATCCCGCCCTGCAACCGGTTCGCTAATACTCGCTAGTCTTCACCAAGCTCGCCTCGCAGCTGACCGCTGAGAAGCTCATCGACCTTGCTATCATTCCCGCCATCTTCGTCGTCCAGACACTCGTGTCATGGGCCTCCGCCCTCATCGTCGCCCGCCTGTTTGGCTTCAAGAAACAAAGGCCGAAGAACTTTATTACCGCCATGGCTGTCTTCGGCAACTCCAACTCGCTGCCTATTTCACTTGTCCTTTCGCTTTCCAAGACAATTTCAGGCCTCCACTGGAGCGAGGTTCCCGGAGACAATGACGACGAGGTTGGCGCGCGTGGTATTTTGTACCTTTTGATCTTCCAGCAGCTGGGACAGCTCGTTCGTTGGAGTTGGGGCTATCAGGTCCTCCTCAAGCCCGCCAGCGAATACCCTGACGAAGATGCGGGAGTGAACGCCGCCTTGGAGCGGGGTGACTTCGATGACGCCAGCTCCATTGAGCGCCGCAACCTTCTCGACGAAGACGAGGATGAGGACGACGACAGCGAACTTCGCTCTGCCAGCCCCGTTCCTGAGTCTTCCTTCGCCTCGGGTGCCATCACCCCTGTGAACGATAACCAGCGTACCAGCGGCGATGTCTCTCGTGCTTCGTCTACGTCGAACCTGACAAAGAGATATGCCAGGGATGAGGCCAATGGCAAGCTTAGTGCCACCCCCACGAACGGCAACGTTGTCACTGCTGGCCCGGGCAACCTGGTCGCCCACAGCGCAGAAAGCGAAAGCGCAAATGAGCCTGAGCCGGAGATTCCGAAGGGCTACAAGGGTTGGCCAAGGCGTTCGAAGCTCTGGATCAAGCAAAAGCTGTGCTCCGCTGGCAAGTCGATCCGTGCTACTTCTTGCAAGGCTTTCCGCGCTCTTCCCCAGCCTGTGCAGACGGCATTCTCCAAGATTGGTTCCGGCATCCGGAGGTTCATGGACGGCGTCTGGGACTTCATGAACCCGCCGCTCTGGGCCATGCTTGCCGCTCTCATCGTCGCTTCGGTTCCTGCGCTTCAACACCTCTTCTTCGACGAAGGCACTTTTGTGAATACCTCGGTCACCCGGGCAGTCAAGCAGTCGGGTGGAGTTGCCGTTCCTCTGATTCTTGTCGTCCTTGGCGCCAATCTTGCGCGAAACACTCTGCCCGAGGCCAGTGCTCAGGATCTCGAGGATGCCAAGGATGAGAAGAAGCTGCTTTACGCGTCGCTCATCAGCCGTATGCTCCTGCCGACCATCATCATGGCGCCCTTCCTGGCGCTGCTTGCCCGCTACGCTCCCGTCAGCATCATTGGCGACCCTATCTTCATGATCGTTTGCTTCTTGCTCAGCGGTGCTCCCAGCGCGCTGCAGTTGGCTCAGATCTGCCAGCTCAACAACGTTTACATGGGCGCAATGAGCAACCTCCTTTTCCAGAGCTACGTGGTTTGGATTCTCCCGTCTACGCTAGTGCTCGTCATGCTTGCGCTGGAGACTGTCGAATGGTCTACTGGCGCTTAATTGCTCATTTCACAGATATGGGTTTTCTGGAATGCATTTATCATTCCGCGACCGCTGTACAGTCAGTGCGCAACCGGTATCTTTTTCCTACATGTACGTACATGAAGCGAGGGCGTTTTACGGATTATGATTTGGCATATGGGATCTGGCTGTTTCCTGGGTTGGCAGTGCTGGATCACGCTTGGGGAAACGGGCTTATAGAGGCGGTCAGGGCGGGCGCTTATTGGGCTTATGAAAATACATGGCATGTCAAGGACCGCAATGCCGCTGTAACAATGTCATCTAAAAGATGAACTGTAGATTATCTCAAGAATAATCCTATTGGGCGATCAGGCCCAAAGAATTCAACTGTTTGACTCTCAACCAGCACTGTCTGCAATCCGTCGCACTTCGCCTGGGCTTCTTTGCCGCACCATCAGAGCACAGGCAGGAATTGTCGGGGGCGTCCGAGCGCAAGGCACACGCACATATGCAGCTTCTTCACCGTTTCGCGTCTGTTGGATCTCCACGAATACGTGCCAGACAACGCATCGCGGTTAAGCACTAGCTGAAACCTCTAGAATGTTCCCCACACTCTTTGCTGCTTGACCCCGCCACGGGTGTAGGTTTTTTCCTTTTTCTTGTGTTAGCCAAAAATGTCAAAGCACATCGGGCCGCAGTCAATCTCCACTCTGGGGACGTGCAGCCCAAGAGACTGCCTTTCATTTCAACGTACGCACCCGAGCTGAAGGCACTTTCAGCTGAGCTGTAGCATGCATGCCACGCTGTTTCCTTCTCGAATCTGCAGAGGAAAATCTTCGGGGAGCCAGGATGTGACTCCACTATCTTCAGGCGATATACGAGATACATAGCGTCCCCACGCGCGCCAAAGCGTTGTCCACAGCCGCATGCATGCAAGGCACAGGTCATCTCATCGTCAGCTTGCCGTTGCACCCTTGCTCGGATTCTCTCTTCCCCACCGCCAACTTTCTTCCGTGCCACTCTCGAATGACTCGCATGGGATCTCCGCTCGGCCTTTGCTGCAAAAATGTGAAAGCTGCCCCGAGATCACGAGCCGGTGGCCGAGGGTGCTATGTCGAGCAAACAGGGTACGTGTACGCTATCATACAGCATGACGAGGCATTTACAGGGCAAGGTGTTTTTCGCCACAGCCAGGCGGCAGTATTGACTGCATACGTAGACACCTCTCGGCACCGCCGATATTGTATCTTGGCCACTTCCCAAGGCGCTTAAGCTATCACTACCGGGAAATTCGGCTTTGCGATGAAGAAAGAAAAAAAAAAGCCGCGATAGTTCGGCGCCGAGACTGCCGAAGCAACCGGTCGGGCGAGCTAACGCTGTCCCTGCAGCGGATTCTCAGCCTCGTCGTGCCATCGGGCGGACCGGTTTCCGTAGCGTTGATGGTCGACTTCTCTTCTCGTCGAAGGAAAGCCGCTGCACTTGCCGTATCTCGCACAAACGCTAGGGATCAGCAAGCCGCAGCCCGCCTTTCTCCAAGCCGCAACAGCAAGCGCGTCGTGTCGATGCTCCGCCACCTTACACCGCCCAGGGCCCTGCCTTGTTGTGTGTGCTGGGTTTGGTGAACGGATACAATCCGAGCCACTGCACTGCACGACGCAACGTCGAGCACCTCATTCGCTCACCGGCCGGCGCTTCCGCAGGCGGATGAACGGTTACCAGTCAGGCAGCCTGCGTAGGACATCGCCTACAGCGGACACGTACCATTAAATCCACACTACCAGCCCTCATCATCACTTATCGGTGTGTTTTGGAGAAAGCCCTTCCTCGCACGGCCCACCCCTTCCCGCGCCCGCCCGCCGTTCCATCCTTCAGCTCTACAAGGAACATACAGGTTCGCGCAATAGCTGCTCGGCAAGATCATCAGCCATTATCTCCTGACCGGTGATCGGCGAACACTCTTCGCTGCCTTCCTTTTTCGAGTTTCCATGTTCTATTTTTTTACTTAGTGACGTTAGTCAAATCCGCCTCTTTGCAACCCCCGCGTTTCTTCCCAAATCCGATGCGGGTGGGCCTTATTGCTGCTTCGCTTATTGCTGCAGCGAGACGCGAGCCGCATGAGGACGCCTCTTGGCACGACCATCATCTTCTGTTTCGATGTGTTCAAACACTAAACCCTTTTCCCCCTTCGATCTCAAGAAACCCGAAATGTTCGAAGAAAAGGGTTTAGTTGCGACAAGGTAAGTCGAGACGGGGAGTTGTGGTGCAAGAACTGCCGAAGGGGGGCAGACATCCCTTGGCGGGGGAACAGGGACGAAAGCTTAAAACCGAGAACGTGAGAAACATGGCGAGTTGGGCGTTTGAAATTTATGGCCCCCATCCGGTTCCGTCCCGGTGGGACGATTTGGAGAGGGGCGAGGTGTGGCGGTGCAAGCATGGTTACTGACCACTGCGTTGGGATTATGTATCCTCTTTTTCTCCGCTTGGCATTAGGTGCCTGAAACTCGAGGCTCACCAGATAAAAAGACGGGCAAGGGGAAAATCCGGGTGTGAGCGATTTTAGGTAGGTGCTATGAGATGATGACCGTGCTGAGGAGTACGATGGTGGGGCATAATGGGTTATAGGAGGCTTTGCACTTCCATGCCACGCGAAAGACACTGCTTCTTGCATAGGCAGTTGGATCCAATATCTGGATATACGTCTGAATCTCTGGGCTTAGAGTTACACAAGTATATTCTGACGTAGTTCTCCAAATGTCTACCTGAGGCGTGGTGCGATATCTCCGACAATACAGGTCGAGAGGAATGGAATCTCATCGCCACTAACTATGAGGCAATCTACGGTGAGTCTGGAGGTAATAGAGACCATGGCCTGCCTCATCTGTCAGTACTGCTTTGTTTCGTTTGCTCACATCGTTCTGACTATGAGAGCTGCTTGCCCCTTTCACATTCTCTCTATCTCTTTGATACCAATATGACTTGCATCTGCTGCCACATTCCGGATGAATCTAGAACCATATCCACACCCACCCAAACACTACTTCTATTATTCTTACAGTAAAATATTATCATATACTGCCATCGTTGTTTTAGCAACCAAAGCACCGTGCGGAAATTCCAGAAGATTATAGATGTATAATCGGATAACTGGACAACCTCTTTTGGGCATGTGTAAGTCCACCATACTCCGAAAGAATAAGTTGATGCAGGTGTAGTAAAAGTTGCCAGTAAGCCGCTACGACACAAGCCCATAAGCTTTGTATTCCATTATTACCGGAGCAAGATTACATATCAGGCACACACAGGACTCGCCAAGCCACCACTGGTTAGTGATACAAGGACCGGAGGCCAATGCAGCAGTCTTATAGCTCATCCAAGACTGTCTGAGTAGCTCTGGAAAATGTGTCCTTCCGGCTCTTTGGAGATTTCGGGATGCAGTGGTTGCGAGCAATGCGAGGAATATCTGTGCCGTGGCGTGTGAAAAAGCACCTCTTGGCAGCACGCCGAATCAACCCCCCACAACCACACTTCCGTGTCTCAGATGGACTAACAAAGCCTCTGAAAGGGTTGGCGATGGTTTGTGAGGCATCTTTCTTTGTGCTCTGACTGTAGCTTTGAGCATCCTCCAGAGCCCTCCATACCCGTTCTTTCAACTTTCATTGTTATCCGTCCTGCTGACCTCAACACTTCACTCTTTTCCTCTCGACATACCTAAAACATGATACTCTACAAGTCGTCCCGCTGATTCTTGATTTTACCGTGCCACACGCCACCTCAAGCGCCCGCACGTATTCGATCCACAGTCGACAGGACTTACACCCCACACCACGACGCCATCCTCTCCATCGCTTCTAAAGATTTCTAGCCCAGCAATACATCCACCATGCCTAGGGGAACCAACAAACCCACCCGTGGAAAGAACTACAGCAGTAACCGCGGCAGCAACCGCACCCGCAATTCCCGCCGTGATCCTGGCCCGTCGTCCGAGGACGATGATGCGATAGCAAGTCAAATTGTAATTAGGCCAATAACTCCAGGAGGCAAGTATACAATCACATAAGGGCCGCAATGCATGCTAACTCTATGCCCAAAGCCGCCGCTAAAATAGTTGACAAGAACCCTCGCAGGCACGGCCAAGGCTCCGCGGTTCCTACCACTGGTGGTCCAGCCGACATTCAGCCTACTTCTGCTTCAGGCGTCGCGGATCCAGACACGAATGAAGACGATGACGCAGACGATGAGGAGACACAGGCTGAAGACATGGCTGCCAATGCTGCCAATACCCTCGAGAATGCAGCTGAAGAGGATGGGGCTGAAGATGATGCGGCCGAAGAGGATGCTCCCGGAGAGGATGCACCCGAAGAAGATCACAACGAAAGCGATCAAGACCACACATCTGTTCACGAAGGAGTTTCTGGAGCTAAGGATACAAAGGAAGAACAGATCCGACGCCTCCGTGAAAGAATTCATAGTCAGTGCCTCTTTCACCTCGTTGGCCGCCAACACCCACTGATATTTCATTAAACAGGACTTGAGGCCGAAGATGACGAAGAAGTACCAGAGACTGAAAGCGACACCTCGGAACCAGAGGAGACGGAAGAAGAGGAAACGCACAACACCAGGCGCCTCAAGGACAAAACCCGCGCCGCCCTCGCGTCCCGCAGCCCCAAGAAGAAGAAGAAGAAGAAGAAGAAGAAGAAGAAGACGACGACTACTGCTGCTCCCCATCCCCAACCCAACCACCAGCACCACTCCAGCAGCCCCAACAACAACAACAACAATCGGACATACGACCCCAGCCTCGTCCCCTCCAAGCGCTACCGCGGCTACACCAACGGCGACGACGGCTACTGGTCCGTCGAATTCTGCCTCGGCGTGCGCAAAACCCCCACCCTCTACGGCACCACTAACACCGCAACCACAACTTCTACCGCTGACTTCGAAGTCCTCCTCCTCTTCACCGGCCGCGACAGGTGGCCGCGGCCCTACTGGCTGCCGCTGGACTGGAACGAACCCAACCACGACATCGCCTACTACTTCCACACGCACCGCGCCGTCAAGCCGCGCCCGTACCGCTTCCCGCGCGACTACGACAGGCGTGGTGTGTCGGTCGTGCCGTCGGATGAGTGGCGGGAGGAGTGGGAGGAGGCGAGGGATGCGGCGGAGGAGAATTATCCGCACCTCTTTGACTACACGCGGCCGAGGAGCACCTGCCCTTCTGGGGATGAACATGAGGAGGAGGAGGAGGAGGAGGAGGAGGATGAGGAGGGGGAGGAGGGGGAGGAGGGGCAGGAGACGGACGATAGCGAGTACGGTGGGGATGATGATCGCAAGACTGCTGATAATAGGAGGCCGCCTGCTAAAAAGGCTCCGGCTTCCAAAAAGGCTCCGGCTGCTAAGAAGAAGCCGAAGACTGCCGCCAAAAGTAGCAAGTCGACTGCCAAAAAGACTACAAAGTCTACTACCAAGGCTAAAGAGACGACGACGAGCACTCGGAACACGCGCCAGGGAACGTCGAAGCGAGGAAAGGCGGTTGTCGTTGAGTCCGACGACGACGAGGAAGTTCAGCCAAAGCGCCGTAAGACGGGTGGTGGCCGCAAGTAGGCTTCTCAGTCTCTCACATCGGTCCGTGGAATGCTTCCCGGTACAGTGCATGTCGGCAGCAAGTACCATTTTGGGCGCCATTTTCATGTCCCTGTATTTTCCTCTTTGATCATTCCTGAGTTATTTCCGGAGAAGATGTTTTAGAAGACATTTTTGATTCTACGAGGCATTTTCGATTTATCTTTCCAGCTTTCCAGGCGATTTTAGAAATCTCCTACTCCCCCTTGATTTTAATTTATCAGGCGTATTTAGAGAAGTTTTGGAAACGGAAATTTGACAGGTAGTAATTTCTGAGAAATTTAAAACACAATCGATCAATATATGGGGCATTACTTCGCAGACGGGAGGCTGCAGTTACACGCAGGAGAGTTTAGGCACTTACAGACTTCTCTTCATTCTTGTGGGACGGACAAGAGACGCAGGGGCAAATAGCACTGCGGCTCCGGAGAAAAAAAAAAGAGGCTTGGAGGACGGTAGTATGCTTATGGCCGATTTTATGTACGGCGTTGAGGACGACGATCTTGGTGACGAGGTGGAGAATGAGCCCGAAAGCGGAGACGTTGGAACACTCACACAGGCAGGCACTTCGCCATTAACCTTTGTCATTTCTTTCAAACATGAACCGGACGACCGTATTCTCAGCCACCCTCTTAGCTTAGATATGTACCCTGTTAGGAATATCAGCTCTTCCCATCTCTTTATCACCTCTAAGTTCTCCAATACGCTTCTCCCGCTATCGGCGTGGGAGAGAACGAGAAAGCATCGACAGCGACAGTACTGTTGATGGCCAATATGATCCTCTAGTGCCGCCGGGAGGAGGGTGAAAAAATAGTTGCGTAGATGAAGAAAGTGGGGCGGATTATGAGGGTGCGGGCTGCGTTAGCGTTGCTGAAGTAGTTTGGAAACTCTAATTTAGACGAGAAAGTAGACGGTTTACGCTGTAGGATTGACTATGATGCACTTGTAGTTGAAGCTAAGAGGAGTTGCGTTACGAGATTTCTTTTCCTTTCTTCTTGGCCTTCGGAAAAAAGTGGAATGTCAGCTTTGATAAGAAAGTGGCAAGAGAGCGCACGATATGTCAAGTAGTCAGCAGTCAGCGGACTCGTCTTGTCACCAAGTTTTAATCATTCTTGCACAGCACAAGTTTGAACAGAGAAAAATCGGCTTTTTGGATGTGATTTAGAGGAGGGCCACGTAGCTCATCAACCAGTGTTTTAACGCCGCAACTCCCAAAGCCGAATGTACACCGCGAAACGAGGAAAAGTGAAGCCCCTCAAGTATCGAAAGAACCTCAGCACAGGCAGATTGAGCCAAGTTCCCTCTTACAAAGCCAACCGCTCATGGAGATTCCACCCAATTATGAACCCACAAAATCAAGAACCTTTTTCTTTTTGGAAATCACGAAAAACTTAGTCACTGCGCGCGTAGACAGCGCAGACCATGGCGTGGTCTCTCTCGAAAGGCTCGAGGGTGAGCTGCTCCTTGGGCTTCATCCTCTCCTCACGCATCTTCTGCACCTCACGGGCGAAGACGGCCTCGGGAGCGGCCGTGGAATCGATACAGTTGGCCTTGACCGAGATGACAACACCACCGCCGTTCTTGAGGAACAGGTGGGCGTTCATGCCGACAATACGGGCCTGGTCGGGCTGGGCAACATCGGCAAAGATGCAGTCAACCATCGAGACAAGCATGCGGTACTTGAGCGGGTGACGGGCGTCCTCGACAATGGGGATGACGTTGGTGCGGTGGGTGGCCATGTTGACAAGGTCACGACCCGAACGGTGGGAGAACTCGACGGCGTAGACAGTGCCTAGAAATGTCAGCATTGCCGAAAAGAATGTCGGGTTGCGAGAAGAGCCTACCGGTAGGGCCAACGATATCAGCGACGTGAGAAACGGAGGTACCGGAGGCGGCACCGAGGTAGAGAACCTTGCTACCAGGCTTCATGTAGATGTCTGTTTCTGATCAGCCGCTGCGTTTGTCTCCAATTTCTGTGAGGAAGCTTACTCTCCATGCCACCAAGGATACCGGCAGCCAACTTCGAACGGAAGGGGTTCCAGACACGGTACTCGGTAGTGGTAGCGGGGGCGGGCTCGCCGTCCTCGGTGGGAGCGGCAGCGCCGGCGTTGGGGACCTGAATGCGCTTCTCGCCATAGACGCTCTCGCCAGGCGTCAGGTTCTTGGTGACCAAAAGATCCTCCTTGCCGCGAGCAACGAAGACACCGGCGTGCCTGTGGGGCTCGATGATGACCTTGGCACCGCCTGTGGTATCACACAAGATAGTCAGCTACCCGTACGAAGCTCAGAGGCGTACAGAAACAGGAAAACTCACCAGCCGCACCGGGCCTGCCGCCCCTGCCACCACCACGGCCTCCGCGGGGAGCACCACCGCGGGGAGCACCACGACCCCTCGGGGCACCACCGCGGCCGCCACGGCCACCGCCCCTACCGCCGAAACCGCCACGGTCACCACCACCGAAGCCGCCTGTTGAAAATCAAAGTCAGCGATGTGCTGGAGATGAAGGACCCCGCCCTGCGAAAAATGCGCGCGAAGCACAAGACATCATCTGGGGCGCAGAGGAAGCGCAGCAGACGTTCTTGCGTTTCGCGCAGCGCGATTGGGAAAGAGGAAGGAAGTGAGAATTACCACGACCACCGCGGCCGCCGCCTCTGGGCGCACCACGACCACCGCCACCGCCACGACCACCGCGAGGAGTGAAGGCCATTGTATATGTTGCTGTTGAAAGAGGACGTTCGGGGGAGTCTGGAATGAGCGACGAGCAGCGACGCTGGGTTGTTGCTGGGTGACAGTCGACGCTGCGGTGGGCGAGCTTCGGGTTCGAAAAAAGTTCGTCTGCAGAAGCTGCACTGCCAATGGCCGGCCGCGCGCTCGCTTACGGCCGGGTGGTGGCCCGTGCGCCGCCCACGCGCGGCGGGCGAAAATGCGATGCGAAGGTCGAACCTCACTCCTCTTCCGCCCAGCGAGACGACACGACCACCCCGACAACACACCAGGACCCTCCGTCAATCTCCCTCACGATGGTACGAGCACGCCGACTGCCCCCGATGCGCTGCCATTGCAGCCGCTGCCCGCCCGCCGAGCTCCTTGTTGCAGCGCACCCCCGGTGCTGCCAAAATTTCGAAGGCACAGCTGGCTGACGCACGCCTGCTGCATCTAGGTCCGCTACGCTGCCACCGACATTGAGTCCGCTAAGAGCGCTCGCGCTCGCGGCTCCTACCTCCGCGTCTCCTTCAAGAACACCCGGGAGACCGCCCAGGCCATCAACGGCTGGAAGCTTGAGCGCGCCCTCAAGTACCTCGAGAACGTCCAGGAGAAGTCCGAGGCCGTTCCCATGAGGCGGTACGCCGGTTCCACCGGCCGCTGCGCACAGGGTGAGTTGCCTCGTCGCCTTTGGAGAAACGGATGCTTGGATTGTCGTCATTTTGAGATGGACATGAATGGGCGGATCTGCAATTCTCGGAAGGCACAAACGTGTAGCATTGGCTGAGACGTGCGATTCTACAGGCAAGCAGTTCGGTGTCTCCAAGGCCCGCTGGCCCGTCAAGTCCGCCAAGTTCCTCCTCGACCTCCTCAAGAACGCCGAGGCCAACGCCGACACCAAGGGCCTTGACACCAGCAACCTCGTCGTCAAGCACATCCAGGTCAACCAGGCTCCCAAGCAGCGGAGACGCACCTACCGTGCGCACGGTCGCGTATGTTGCCCAACGGCCTGCCCAACAGGGTGTCAGCTAACAACGACAACAGATCAACCCTTACATGTCCAACCCCTGCCACATCGAGCTCATCCTCACCGAGGGCGAGGAGGTCGTCCAGAAGGGTCCCCAGGTCGCTGACCGTGAGGTCGCGAGGCTGAACTCGAGGCAGCGTGGCCAGCGTGTCCGCCAGGCCATCACTTCCGCTTAAATGGGAATTTCGACGCTTGGGGGATAACTGGCTTCTGACGGAGAAAAAATGGGGGTTTTATGGGGGCCTTGCCGGTGTTTCGACAGGACTGCTTTTGAGAGGTCGGATGGATGCGTGGGCGACATTCTGCTCAGTTTCTAAAACCCCCAGATCGGGTCTCTTAACACACACGATATCATGTTGTCTAAAAAATCGATTCGACCGATGAGGCTCCCACAGGCGTGTAGACAAGCATGCACCGCGATGTGACGTCACACTGTGTGTGATTTCAATCGTGTCTTTCTTTGCGTTCAGCCTGAGCACTCCAAAACTACTACAATGCGACATCTCTTTTGTTTGATCAAACTTGCGCTTCCCTGATGGTGCCATAGTTCACATGATCTCGGCCCTGGCCTATAAGTTCCCTGGATGCTATAGATTGACCGAAGGAGATGGAATCGATCCAGATCGGCAAGCTCTCTAAAAAGTGGTCTATCCATTTTGGTCCAAACAAGGTATCCTCCCGTCGCTTGAATATCCCAACACAACGCTTTCCTCCCTGGATCCCGAGGTTATCTATTGCCTTGAACATTTTTGTTCTCGTATTTATCCTCTCTTCTGGCACTGGAAAACTTCAATATCCGAAAAAATCTCACAGTTTCGAAGAATCAGCAGCCGCGCTGGTCGTAGGCACCGGCTCGCCAGTGTTCAGCTTATCGTTGAAGGCATTGGGATCCGTCAAGAACGCCTCATCGCCAGAGAATTTCCTGTGCAACGACAAAAGATTAGCACGCGCCACTCCGGATAATAACCAGGACCGTTCCCGCCCCTCCCCCCCTTTCCCGGAAAGAAGAGTACTCACCATCCTCTCTCCTCGCCGTTAGTCAAGAAGCTGCAATCGCCATTGATGACGCAATCCCAGCCGCCGGCCACGCCCCTGCCCTCCCTCCAACTGACGCGCGGGATATCGTGCGGACGCTCCGCGCTCCACTCGCCGGCCTCCTTCTCCTCCTTGCGCACCCGCTCGCCGTCCTCCTCCTTCGTTATGCGGCGGTCGAACCGCGTCAGCGCGCAGGTGAAGCACTTGAAGTCCTCCTCGCCCTCGTCGGGCGGCATGCGGCCGGTCAGCGCGCGGCCGATGGCGATCATGCTGGCGGCGTGGGTGCAGATGAGCAGCGCGCGCGGCGCGCGCGGGTCGGCGTCGAGCGCGGCGACGACGCGCGACAGCGTGTAGGCGATGCGGTCGTGCAGGTCTGGGATCGACTCGCCGTTGGTTGAAGGCACCAGCACCGGCGCGTAGTCGTCGTCGAGCTGGCCGGGGAAGTGCGTGTGCAGCACGGCCAGCGGCGCCGGCGAGGGGTGGTCGAAGCGGGCGAGGCCGTAGAATTCGCTGTGTTGCGGTAAAAAAGCGCGAGGTGTTAGCGATCGGCCATTGTCTGTTATACAGGGACGGAGAAGGTGGTGGGAGTATGCGGGAAGGTGTTCTTCTCTTTCCCTCTGTCGCGAAAGGGCCACGACTACACCACTTACCCAAGACCATTCTCGACGCGGATCTTCTGGCCGCTCAGCCTGCCATCGGGCGCGAACAGTCGCTCACTCGCGGGTTTGAGAGTCTGCAGGCAGCGGTAGAAGGGGCTGGAGTAGACGACATCGATGGGCGGATCGAGCGAGAGCAGTTTGTCCGCCAGTTGCGCTGCCTGCTGCTCGCCGTAGCTGGCCAGGGCCGGGTCCGAAGGGATGCCCGTCGGGGTTGACGACAGCGTCGTGCTCTTGTACTCTCCCGTGTTCGGGTCCACCACCCAGTTCATGCGGAACTACAATGCGCGCCGAAAGAAGAGGAGCGTCGCGTTAGCCATGGTTGGTTCTTGTACTACTCTCGTCGCCATTCGTGTATGCGTGCGGCAGCATCTTGTGGAGCGGTGAGGTGCTGCGGGATCTCCGTGAAGCGTGGTGAAGGAGGGGAGTCATGAACGAGGCTCCCCGATTAACTTGCGCATCGCTCGCGCGCGGGGTAAGATCTCAGATGGGATGCAGGGAATGTAATCGAGGTATGCGCTTTCGAATTTGTCGCACTAAAACTTACGCCATGCCTGACCACGTATATCGTCTCGAGAACCATTGTGTTGTGTGTGTACCGTACAAAGGAGGTAAGTTCGTGACAATGGCGAGAGCTGGAGCGGGATGCTGTCGGAATAGGTTGCGCACAGGGCTGCTCCTGCCTCGGTTCAAGAACAGTCAACTGACGTCGAGAGAATGGGAATGTCTTGAGACAACACGAGGCTGCACGATGATAAATCGCCCCAAGCTTAGACACCCGCACAGATTCTGCCTTGAACGAGTTTATCTCTAGCCTTGACGTCACTTTAGGAGGAACACTTCACGAAGATCATTTTAAAGTGGGACCGATGTTCGGCGAAAAGTTCGTTGCATTTTTTTCTGCACCTTAGTGGCAGAGCGTAGTCTACTCCGCAAATGCAACTGCAATGTCACGCGCCGTACATGTCATGAAAACTTTTATATTGCAACCTCCGTGGATATTTCCAAACCCCGACAGTGCCCTGACAGAGCCCGCTTTCTAGTAGAAGAAACCAAGGATCTTGCCAGCGACGTGCTTCCTCCTGGCCTCCTCGTCTGCAGACCAATCAGTAATTGGGCAAAGAAAATTGGAGTTGGATAACTTACGGTCCATGATACCAGCGGAGGTGGTGAGGACGATGCAGCCGAACTGACGCGAGGGGAGGAGCTTGACGACCCACTTCTCGAGGTCCTTGAGCTGGACGTTGTAGCGGGGAGAGATGACACCGGTCTTGTTGAGACGGCCGTTGAGCTGGACAACGATCTTGCCGTTGCGGTGGTCATCGACCTCCTCGAACTCGCCAATGTAGCCTAAAACACAATTCAATCAGCATGTTGCGGAAGATTAAACGTTGGAAATCACAGAAAAATCAGAAAACGTGTAAGATCTTCGCAGAGTTTGATCTTTCGGACACTTAAAGCCCAAAGGTTGTGGTGCAATGCCAACCATTAGGTAGTTATATGCCCGAGCAGGGGAGGGGGTTGTAAACTGCGAAGACCGACGGAGGAAAGCCGCGACGTACCGTGCTTCTGCATGACGTGCAGGAACTTGATGATGACCTTGGAGCTGGGCCTGATCAGGACCTGGCGCTTGCCGGCCTTCTCGGCGTTGTTGATGGCGTTGAGCGCATCGTTGAGGACGGAGGTCTTGACCATTTTGGCGATTGGTACGAGATTCTCAAGTGGCTACGGGGCGGACTGAGGTATCTGCAACCGGGGATGAAGTTAGCCTTCAAGAGCCATAGAGCGCAAAGAGTGCCCTCAGGTAGCAGGACCAAGAGGGTTCTTCAGCTCGCGTCGCGAAGGAGGAAGCGTATCACCGCGCGACCGCTGCACATGGTGTTGGCGGACCGCGATGATTGCCTCCTCCAGGCTACCTGAAGGGCACTCGGCAGAATTCGTTCGTCATGACATACCTCGAGGAGGGCGGGGCGTCGGTGTCGTGTCGTAGCTGGTGGTCGGAGGTCGCGTCGCGAAGTTGGCTGAGGTGTTGCTGGAATTTCTCGGTGCGGCTCGTCTACGCTTCCCAAAGCGGATAGCGCCTCAGGGCTTCGACGCGCCCGCCTTCTTATCTTATCGAGGCTCTGCCGAATCGCGTGCCGTCGGTCCGCGGCACCCTTGGTGATGTCAGAAGCGGCAGCTGCGGAGGTGATCCGGTCTCCTGTTACATTCCAAACACCTTTGCTCATTGCTACGTCTCTTACTTTGGATTAGCACCATGTCTACAGAAGCTTGCTGTACCTGCGCCGCGCTCCTCTCTTCCATTCCTCCCACGTATGACGAGAAGACTGAGAAGCCGTCTCAGTATGAGCGCCGGCTTGAATGCTGCGGCCGCGCCATATGTGCACGATGCATAACGGACAACACGCGGTTCGCCACCTATTGTCCTTTCTGCCAGATCTCCACGACGCCGTCTCCTCTGCCCCAAGGGTTGCGCGATCCTCCGGCATACTCACCGCCACCGTCGCCGAGACCTCGCCACGCCACCTTAGCCCGCGTAGATACTCATGAGCGACCGCCGCCATATGAAGGCCACCAGCCGGTCCAGCCGCCTGCGGGGAAGGCTAAGGACGAGCCGGCGCCAGACGTGCTCCACTTTGTCGATCCCGATACTGATACCATCACGAACTTATCGCTGAGATATGGCGTGCCCGCCGCCGCCCTCAGGAAAACCAACAACGTTTTTTCCGACCACCTCTTACATGGCAGGCGAACAATCTTGATTCCCGGTGAATACTATAAGGGAGGCGTGAGCTTGAGTCCCCGGCCGGTAGAAGGCGAAGAGGAGGAGGCCCGGAAGGTCAAGGTGCGCAAGTGGATGGTTACTTGCAAAGTGGCCGAGTAAGCCTTCCAGTTGCGACTCCAAACATGAGCATGTGAAAGCACGGTACAGCTGATTCGCTCGGATCAACAGGTACGATATCGCGCTACTGTACCTCAAGCAAGCCGACTACGATTTAGACGCCGCCATAGAGGCGTATAAGGATGACGAGCGGTGGGAGCAAGAACATCCCTTAGAGGGCAGCTCATCCGGGAAGACCAAATCGCGGATTGGACGCAGCAGGTGGTCGGCTGGCGGGAGTCTGACGGGCCAACTGTAGGTTGTCCAGAGGACGGAAGCGACAATCTGGGGTGCGTTTCAGAGCTGCATATCATCACATGGAGCAGGATGGCGTTTGGCGCTTCGACAATAGCATGGAAACGTACAGTGTAAGATGTTATCAGCGCTAAGCAACTGAGGGGAGCTTACTGTGTAGTAGGTGAGCTCCCCTCAAACTATGCGAATCAGAACATCCGTGAGCAATGACGCATTGCGCGGCCCTTCTCCTCATAGTTGCGATCTGCCCAAGCCCTTCAGCATCCCATAAATGACCGCTTCGGTTCACTTTAGCAATCGCTTGGCATGTTAACCCTTCGAGCAGCCCAGTGCACAGACCTCCTTCTACAGCCGTTGACCGTTAAGCGCCGGACTCCACAACAAATGCATCCAGCGAATCACAAGCCGGGGCCTCCTGCAGCAGCAATCTCACAAGCGCCCTGCCTTCAGCCAGCCGACCACACCACAGGCTACGAATAGCTCATGCTGCACTACCCAGGCACCTCCAGGCGAATCACAGTCGTTTCCCCCCTGCCTCTCGCTAAGAACACCCATGCGCGAGTTTTGATTGAAGCTTGACCAGAACGCCCTAGATGAACCTTTTGGCGCCCGCCCGCCCAGTGCGAAGCTTGTCGCTGTGGATCTCCCCTCCACCAACCCAGAAATAGCAGCCTGGCCCGGTCGCAGGGCTGGCTTCCGTTCGTCTCTATGGTTGGCGCAAATGCAGGTGCTAGCCCTCCATCCCGGCCATGCCGACTCCCGGAATAGGCGCCGTGTGGTGCATGCACCCGAGTAGGCGGGGTGTGTTGCTAAGATCAGATTCGCCCAAATCATCGCCCTTCTATTAAACGTCGATGGCCGCGCTGCCCCGTTGGTTCAGCGAGCTGCCCTCCCATTCTCAACGTGGAGCAACGAGAGGTCCTCTCCCTTAACCCGTGTTTCTATTTCCCTTTCCCGTCTGGAGTCTGGACTTCGACCAAACACCTCATCGCGACGACGGGTTCCCGTGGATTTTAATTGATACCCTTCTATTATACCCCATTTTCCACAGTACCTTTCTTCCTGTGCTTTCGCATTCCCATACACCAAAATGTTGCCCACGCACATCAGAATAGCACAGCTGTCCCTCGCGGGCCTGAGCTTCATCTTCGGCGTCTGCATTATGGGCACCGCCGGCCACGCCCTCGCCGTCTACAACGACCAGTACTCGACGAACCCGTGGTGGCTACCGCTCTGGAACGGACACTTCGACGTGCGCGGCACCAACACGCTCGTCGGCGCCGGCGCGGTCATCACCTTCTTCAACCTCCTCTTCCTCGTCCTCTGCTTCCTCCCCAAGGTAAGCCCAAGAAAAGAAACACATCTAGGAACAGGAGGGCTAACGGGATCACTTTCATAGCTCAACCTCACCGAACGCACCACCGCGCGCGCATTCATCACGCTCGGCCTGATCTTCCCGACCATGGTCGTGGCGTTCGGCTGCTTCATCTACGCCGCGGTGCTGAACAAGAACTCGCCCGAGGTCGAGACGATCCAGACGTGGACGTGCAAGTTCAAGGGCAAGCGCCCCGCCAGCACCAGCACCAGCGTGCCCAGCAGCATCTCGAACCACGAGTTCGGCCGGCTGTGCGCTGAGAGCGTGAGTATACTCCTGTTTCCCCTTACCGTCCTCCTTAAGAAGAGCAGTTGGGCTGATGTGAGACGTTGGTTATAGAAATTCGCCTTGTACACGACGCTCGTCGTCTTCCTGCTGCAGGGCTTCATGCTCGTCGTCGCCGTCTTCGGCTGGTGCATCGAGAAGTGGTACGCGCGCAAGCAGCGCAAGCAGGGCAAGCTCGACGACGGCAGCGTCGAGATGAACGGCAGCCACCACGACAAGGAGCTGCCCGTCAGTGTCCACTCGGCCGGGTCGATCACGCCGCCGCCGCCGAGGTACTAGAGGGTCGTGGTAGGAGTTTGAGTTGGAAGATGACGGGGGAGAAAAAGGAAAGTGAGGGGGGTTGAGAAAGAAAAAGGCTTGAATGGTTAGATGGCAGGTTTGGTGTTACGGTTCGGAGCACATGCACGACGAGGCTGGCGTTAATGCCGGGAAAGGGCTCCAGGGTGGAGATGGACTGGGTTAGGTTTGCGGTCCATGTGGTTTCTTTTCTCCTTGCTGATGGGACCTTTTTTTTCTTTTCTGTCCCATCTTTCTGTTCCCATATTTTTCTTTCGCATTACCTTATTGGGACAGGGCTTTGCCATTTATGGGGGTTGTGTATGATGTCCTTCGGACAGACGAAGGGATATGGCGTGTTACGGGGGTTCTTACTTATGATATCACGGCGAAGAATGAAGTCTCAGACATGTCGCAAATATGGTATATTCAAAGATTCACACCGAAGTTGGTTAAGTGATGCAGTGTACAGCAAAAGAACCAAGACTCCTCATGATCGTTAATGCAGAAGGAATGAAATGATAATGCAAAAAAAGATGATTAAATGCCTAGGTTAAGACTATTGAGAGAAGTGCATAGTTAAGAGCCAGCGCCGGGGTATCGAAGTCCTTCGCCAATGTGAAAATAGTAGAAAGGGTATCAGTCATCATGGGAGGGAAGGGATGAGGTCATGGTCGTTCGGAAGGAGAGGCCGTCTTGGCCCCACCCTTTCCTTTTTCCGTCTCGTATTGGTAGCGTTCCCTAGAATTCGTCCACGCGTCGCGTAGAAAGACGTCATTGTCTCATCAGAGCTTCGCCGTGCCGAGTTCCGAGAGGCGGCAGTAGTCTCAGGCGCTTAGACGTAGGAACGGCGGCCAAAGCGGCTGCGCGAAGTGCTGTCAGGGCGCGTCTTCTTGTGGAAGACCCAGGCGCCAAGCAGGGTGCTGGCAAGCCAGAAGCACGCGGCGATGAAGGCAAAGGCCTCGTTAGCCTTCCACTTGTCGCACCAGCCGCCGCGGTAAAGGCCGCCCCAGTGGAAGACACCGCCGCAATTGGCGTCGTGGATGTATTCGACCAGAGCACCGAATGCGGCGAACCAAGCCAGGCTGAGGATGAAGTCAAACGGATACTGATAGCTGGTTAGAAGGGTGATGTGAGGATGATTAGGTTGGTCGACGCGTCACTCACATGGAAAAAGGTGAAAGTAAAGGGAATCATCCAGATCAGCGAGGTGATGACGGAGACGCAGGCGATGACAATGATGTAGATGGTGCGTCCACGGGGGCCGCCGCTACCATGACGAATCTCATGGAGGAACCAGGCCGACAAGCCCAAACAGACCTTGATGGACGTCAGCAAGAGGCGCAGTTAGGCTAGGATGGCAAGTGACATACGGCAGCGCAGACGAACTGGCCGAAGCGAAGGAAGATGGAGACCAGACGGGAGAGAATCATGGTGTCACGTCTGACGAGGTAGCTGGGGATTTGGAAGATGAGCAACAGCTGTGAGCTGAGAGATGGCGAACAATTGGAGGAGCAGCGAGGTGATCTTATATGCGCCTTGGAAACGAACGTCACCAGCGTCAAGGCTCGTCACAGGGCAGCACACGTAAACAAGCATCTGGGTAGAGCTCCAGGCGCGTCGACGTCGGTGACACACGTCGCCCAAGGCGCAGACAAGCTCGGGATGACCTCACACGGGAGCGCGGCACAGCGGCAATTGGCCGGCGCGGAAATGAACCAGACGGCACAATTGGTGGTGCGCAGAAGCCGGGGCAAGCAAGGACGACGACTTGGTTTTTCCAAGTTGTGTCAGCTGATTCAAGGGATGATCCCCGCTCCAGATCGATGAAAGTGAAGAATCACATCGCGCTGGCTGGCACTAGAGGGGCCGTACCGCAGCTTCGGCGTTAAGCAGCGCCCCAAAAGGAGCACGCGGACGAGGAAGGCGCTGGAAGAGTCGCAGAGACCCCGGGCTGTGGCAGGGCGATGTCGCAGCAGCGCAGCAGGTTTTGGCAACGATCCGCAGGCAGACACGTTATCCCGGCCTTTCGGGCACGTCTCGGGCGCGCGCGCGTCTCACGACCAGCGCAGGCAATGGGTGCTTAATGAGGTTTGGATGCTGACGGCGCACGCGGGCGTGCTGACAGAGCACTGGAGCGCGCCTGAGGGGTGTGGTCGTGATTAGGGTGTTCGTCGGAAGATCCACCGCTGCACGGCGTGCCTGGGCCTTTCGCTTGCATCCTTACTCAGCGGCAGATCTGCTGTTCAACAGGACGGCACAGCAGCTCCTCCTTCACCCCGCAAAAGCTTGTCGGCCAACTCTGGGTCCGCCGGCGTATGACTGCACCCTGGCCATCGTGACAGCCTCGTCCCACCGCGCTCGCCGGAAGCCGCTCCGCCTGCGCGTCCGCATTTGTTACGACAGAACCGCTCGTCGCTGGAGCACGAGGGCGCTCAACTCTGGGAACGCCCTCTCGCCGTCGACCGCTTGTCTCCTCCGTGCCTCCCGGGCTGCCGCATCTGTCTAGACTTCCATAGGGGCTGCCTCAGCCCTACAATGTCGGTCCGTGCCTGGCGTGGCTGTGCTAATCCCCCAAGGCAACAGGAGAGAGTATAAGCCAGCGCAGCAGCTTCGTGTACGACCCTCCACGTAACCCTCACTCGCACTCATTTACGCGGACTGCCCAGCACAGAGCCGCTTCCGTTCGCTGTCCACCGCGTCTACACCGCTTCGCCTGTCATGGCTCTCGCTATGGCAACCACGCTCCTGCCCGCTAACTGGACCCTTTCGGCGTGGACCCTGGCCTTGGCGGTTGCCCTTTCGCTGCCGCTGCTTCTCTACTTCCAGAAACGTCGCGCCGCAAAGCCAGAGCCCTTTTTCAACTTCACCGGCCTGCCGGCTGAGATCCGCAACATGGTCTACGAGGAGATGGTGGATCCTGACTGCAACCCCTCCTTTCCAACAGAGGCCATGCGCGCGCCGCGCCCCTTGAGCATGGCGTCCTGGATCCCGCACCGCAAGAAGCCCAACTACCCGAAATATGGCATCCTACTGGCCAGCCGCCAGCTTCACCAGGAGTTCATGGACGTGCTCTGCAAAAGCGCAACCTTCACCCTGAATGTCGATCGTTCGAATGAGCAGAGCGCGAATTTGTGGCCGCTGAGTCGCGACAGTGTCACTAAGGTGCGCAGCTGCGAGATCCGCATCATTGCAACATCCAACATGCTCGGCTCGCGAGATCCGCGCTCGATGCCTCGCGACTGGGGATTGAGAGACCGCGTGTCCAGGAGTCTGAGCGCAATGAAACGAGTCGAGAAGCTCAGGCTCCATGTGCACGCGGTGCCAGACCGCATGTGGAACCCGCTATGGCTGTGGAGTCAGGTGTCGCAACAGTTCAAAGACCTAGCAGAGCCGCGCTTCACCGCCATCACTTTTGGGCTCGAGTCCTGGACGCTGGGGGAGAACTGCCTGAAGAGGGACGCCGACGGGCGGTGGAAATGGACGTGTCCGGCGAATCATGTGGTGACGGATGACCCTGAGGGCTGGCAGCCGATCCGCGAGTTCTGCGCGGCGCTGTATCTCGAGTGTCGTGAGTGTCAGCAGCAGCGCGCGGAGTCAGCGGGCACGGCTTAAGGCGAGGAGGTGGAGTGTGCACGCTTAGAGAGTCAGGGCCCGTCAGCCAGGGCGCCTCATGTCAGCGCTTGGCCAGATTACACGAGCGGGCGGATGACTCGCATAGTCGAGGGTTTGGAGGGCAGAGTAGCACACAAACGAATAACGGCAGTCAATGATCATTTCCGAGGAGGGAGGGCCGGTAGGCCCGGCAGGCCCGACCGTTGAGCTGATAAACTTTGTTGCGAGTCGCCACCACAGGGGGGCTCCGCGGGAGCCGTGAGAGATATTGCAATAGCTGGCAGCAGCAGTGCGGCTCGGGCTCAGCGGCGGCCATGCTCGGTTGGGCATGGATCAGGGTTCAGCAGTCGGATGCTCTGCAGTGGCCTGGGCCCGCATGCGAACAGAGACGTTCCAAGCCACGCCCACGGCGAGCCGTAGTGCGGGCGACGGCGCGATGGCGCTGCGGTGCTGCTTGGCGGCCAGCCGGAAGTCCGCAGCGAACGGCCTCCCTCGCCAACCGCCCCGGCCACCAGCCTAGGCCCCAACGACAGATATGTGCGAGCCCGACCGCTGTGGCGCTGCAGTGCTGCTCCATCACCGTTCTCTGCAAAAACAAAACGCTCCATGCCCTCCCCCGGCCACGGTTCTGTCGCCGCCGTGCTGCTGTCCAACTCGTACAAACACCCCTAAAACATGGGGTACCAGCAGCCCGAGCCCGCTGCCCAGCCCGTCGCCGTCTGCACCGACAGCAGCCGTGCGAGAGAGCTGTACAAGTACTTCCAGCCGCCAAACACCGTCTCAGTCGCGCGCTCCGCCACCCCGGACACGGTCCTCACTGCGCATTGCCAGCTCATCGCCTGGCGATTGGACATCCAGCGCGCCATCATCAGCCTAATTGACCGCGAGACGCAGTACTTTGTCGCCGAGAGCACCAAAACACTCGACCTCGCCAACAGCGATGAATCCGAGCATCCGGACGATGCAGTCTGGGCCGTTGTATGCTTCCGGCTCTTCCATGTTTTCCGTATTGTACCTGGCTGACCTGTTGTGGAACCCTCAGTGCAAGAGCGTACCCAAGCGAGGTCGCTTATGCGAGCAGACGCTGGAGCAGACCCCAAGCTCTGATGGCACGCCTGCGTGCTTTGAGGTGACAGATCTGTCCAAAGATGCCCAGTACAGTTCGTTGCCATTCGTGGCGGGCGAGCCGCACTTCAGGTGAACACATGCGTTGGATCCGAGCTGAGTCTTGACCACTGACAAATTTTGTTACAGATACTACGTGGGTGTGCCGTTGAGGACCAAGAAGGGCATTGCAATTGGCTCTCTCTTCGCCATGGACATCAAACCGCGTGAGCCGCTCAGTGCTTCTGCCAGGAAATGTAGGTTCGCCATCAATCTTCGCTTTTTTGTACGTTGACCTTTCGGCCGGAGTGGAACGCGCTACCAGTGCGGTGGGGCTGAGTTTTCCGTTCGGCTTGCGTCGGAGACGGCTCCGCACAGTATTCCTAAGAGGGCTAGCGCCCTTTCTCAGATGCCGCTTGGCAATGCCGGCGCTGCCAGCATGCTTGTATTATGGTACTAACTTCTTTTGACAGTTCTTACAATCATGGCAAGTAACGTAATGGAGCATCTCGAGCTCATGAAGGAGAAGGAGGACCGGAAACGCGCCGTCAACATGAACATGTGCCTCGCAGCCTTCGTGGACCCCGAGCATCCGCTTCGCAAACGCAAACGCCCAGTCAACCACCACAGGAACCGGAGTCTCAAGCATACCACCTTCGCCGAGTACAAGGCCGCACGGAGTGTTAAGGGAGAGGAACATAGCGAATCCATTGCGAGTCCGAAATTACCCGGGACACCAAAATCCACTAGGAGTAGCCGTCGAAGCATTGGTTCCAGAAACGCAGATCCCGCCAATTCCAGTGACGAGTCCGAGACCGAGACGAGCTCCAGAGTTTGTGATAATGACCACCCGGAAACGTTTGAGCGGGCTTCGAAAGGCTTGATGGATTCCTTGTCGTTGAAAGGTGGTGGAGGTGTCGTTTTCATGAGCACCACGGCAGGCCTTCGTCCCGAGGGTGCTCCCCATCACTCGGTGAATCCTTCCGTGGATGATTTGAAAGAAAGTGCTGCGCAGCATCGCGTGTCATTCGGCAGTCATTTAACCGACCATTCTATGGATAACGCACCGTCTTGGGGGGATTCCAGCCATTCCGTGGACATCCTGGCCCATACGGCTTCGCCCGCAATACATGAAGATGACCAAGATGGGAACCCGGAAGAATTCACGCCACTTTCGCCTGAAGATTTAGCAAAGATGATCCGGCGTCATCCTCGAGGAAAACTCTACAGTTTTGGAGATGATGGTCTAAGCCAGGGCTCCTCAGGAGAAGAATCACTCACGACAGAATACTCGCCGACTTCGACCGGGACAAGACGGAGGCTGCCATCGAGGAGCGAAGCCGTCATTATTGCCCGACACTTCCCAGGAGCTCGCCAGGTCATTTTCGTTCCCCTCTGGGACGTCCAGATTGAATCATGGGTCGCTTGCTTCGTTTACAACACCTCGGATTTCCGGACTTTTGGCCACAACCCCGATTTTCTCCACTGTATAGCTTTCTGCAGCTGCGTTATGACCGAAGTTGCCCGACTTGCGACTATGGCTTCGGACCAGCAGAAGAGCGATTTCATCGGATCCATTTCGCACGAACTCCGCTCGCCCCTGCACGGCATCTTGGCATCCTGCGAATTCCTGGAAGACACGGAATGTTCTTCGTACCAGAAATCACTGGTATCGACAGCCGATAGCTGTGCGCGGACACTTTTGGATACCATCAACATGGTTCTGGACTACTCCAAGATCAACTCGTTTGAAAGGAATATTCGGAAAGCAAGGAAATCGCGCAAGGATGGGGGTGCTCAAAATGCGTTGCATCCGATAATGCAGCAACCGACTCTCAACATCTATGACGCCGTGGACCTCGCAGCCATAACGGAGGAAGTCGTTGCAGGCGTGGCGTTAGGCCACGTTTTCCGGGACATCACAACCTTTGAGAATGCGGATGACAAACTCCAAGGGGCGCCCAATCGGAACCTGGGTACACTGGAAGATGGGGTATCATACAAGGCAACACGACCAGCTGTGGAGATTATCATGAACATCGAGGCGCGCAGGTGGGATTTTATTACGCAGCCAGGAGCTGTCCGGCGTATTGTCATGAACCTTTTCGGAAACGCAATCAAATACACCAGGAATGGTTTCATCCGGGTGAGCCTCAGCGCCAAGGATATCAAGGATGCGCCATCTCAAAACACCAACGGCGCTCAAGATCTTCCCGCCACCAGTATCGTTACCCTTACGATATCGGATTCGGGGCAAGGTATCTCACCTGAATATCTCAGGACCAAGCTCTTCACGCCCTTCGCGCAGGAGAATCCCATTAACCCAGGAACTGGGCTTGGTTTGTCTCTTGTGCGGTCCATCGTTGATATGCTCAACGGCGAGATCAACATCAGAAGCGCGCTTGGCGTTGGTACCGACGTGGTGGTGACGCTACCAATGGTCAAGGGTGGTGGTGGCAGCAGTAGCACCAACTCGACCACGACGCCAGCGTCAGTTCCCGCCTCGTCTGCGGGCACGGCGACCACCGGAACTAGTGGCACCAACCGACCCATCCAGTCTTGTCTGAACTCCGTTAGGCTGGCCGCATCCGGAATGACGGCGGCGATGTTCAGGCCACCAGATTACGAGAAACTTACGAGCCCTCTTACCACCCGTGCGTTGGAACTCGAGAAGGCCTCGCTTGAATGCTTCCTCAAGGACTGGTACGGCTTTTCGGATGTCTTCAATTGGTGTCCTGAGACTCAACCCGACCTCATCACGGTCGACGAAGTTGACCTGCCGTATCTTCTCGAGCTCTGCCCATGCTTGAGGGGTAACTTGTCAAGTGGCCCTATGCTCCTCGTCATTCGCGCCGGTACTGGCAAATGCTCTGCCACAGACGAACTGATGAAGCACGTAAACCTGGAGTACTTGCCCAGGCCTGTTGGTCCATACAAGCTAGCCAAGGCACTGCAGAACGTCATGGACAAGCGAGCCAAAAAGATCAGCCCTAGCAGCATCGCGGATTCTGTCGTCTCACCGGAGACCACGGAGGACATTTTTGTTGATGAGGTGGTGACTCGCGTCGAGCAAATAACGTTGAAGACGAACCACAACGGCGCACCAGAAACCTTGAGCGTCCTCCATCAAGGCGACATCCTTGGTAACGACGAGAGCATGAACGCCCACATGGCCATGGACACACTGCCTTCTCCCAACGCCATCCCGCCGGTAGAGCTGAACGGAGAGTTCCCATTCCCAGACCCAGCACCCGTACCACCCCGAGGCGACGGAACAACATCTCCATCCTTCGCCCCACCACCACCACCACATGAAGAGCGACCCCACTTCGAGCATAGCCGCACAATGTCCTGGACACCGCAGGAAAGACTGCAGAATGAAGCGCCCCCGGCCTCTCCTATGAGCTCCCAAGGCGTCGCGGTGACGAGCAACGACAAGAACCACTCCTTGTCCGACCTCGTCCGCAAACCCTCACTCGCTCCCAGCCCTTTCGCTGACCCTGCCACGGTCACTACTGTCATCAACAGACCCTCCTCCGTCGACACGGCCGGCACCGTCACGCCCAACCGCCACAAGAGCATCAGCAGCCGCCGCAGCTCCAAGACGCCCACGCCTCACGGCCACCCCGGCGGCGGCGGCGCACGCACGCCGCGCCTGCTGCTCGTCGACGACAACGCCGTCAACCTGCGTCTACTTCAAACGTTCATGCGCAAGCGCGCGTACACGGCCGTGCACTCGGCGGCGGATGGCGCGGAGGCGGTGGCTGTGTTCGAGTCGCTGCTGTTCGGTAACGACAACACGAACACGAACACGAACGGTCAAAACGGCGACCACAAGTATCAACACGTCCCCGCCCCACCCGACATCATCTTCATGGACATCAGCATGCCCATCATGAACGGCTTCGAGGCGACCCGGCGCATCCGCGCGCTGGAAGCGGAGTTTGCGGCGCAGTGCTCGTCGCAGCCGCACCTGCGCCCGCCGCCGAGCTTGATCGTCGCGTTGACGGGGCTGGCGAGCGGTCGCGATCAGAGCGAGGCGTTTACGAGTGGGTTTGATCTATATATGACCAAGCCCGTCAGCTTCCGCGAGGTGGGCCGGTTGCTGGATAATTGGGTTGCGAATGGGGGCGTGGGAGAGGGGAGGGAGGGCGGCGCGGTCGTCGTGGTGCAGGAGGATGGGGTGGGGCCCGTGGGGATGGTGGCGGGGCAGGGGCAGCTGGGGAGGAAGGCGTCGGTGCCGTTTGGGCCGGTGGTGGGGGAGGTTTTGTGAGTGAGTGAGAGAGTGAGTGAGTGAGTGAGGGGAGAGGAGGGGAAGGGAGGGAAGGGAGGGAAGGGAGGGAAGGGAGTTAATGATTGATTGAAGATTGGATTGGGCGTTGGGGTACTTTTTCTATGGGGGTTGGTTGGGGAGTGGGTGGGCACATGGGATATACCAAGGAGAAACGTATTGCGGAATTTTTTTTTTATTTTGGTTTAATGCTTAGGAAGGGTCGGGTATGCATGGTAGGAATTTGGGGGGAAGGCAGGAATAGTTTGGCCCGGAAGTTGCGCTTTCTCTCTCTCGAAAAAGAGAGATCGAATGAAGCAACAGAATGATGATTTTCTCAGCCGCAACACAAGTACTGCTACAAAACTTCTGGAAAATTGTGCGTTCTAGTCTGAAGATCCTTGTTGGGTATTGATCTACTGTGTAGGGTACCAAAGCTCTCAAAAGAAAAAAAAAACGTTGGATTCAGTGTCCCTTTCGGCCTTGTTTGTAGGCTCATTCTATTTCCCACGCACAAGACGGGGTGGTGGCTGTATGGTGATAATTCAATTCTACCAGTTTTATTCACTCAGTAGCTATGTGTGTGATGCATGGACGGGTGCAACAACCGGACTGGGAAAGTTGGCATAGAATGTAGCTTCCCGCCCCCTCCCTCTGTGCCACCTTAGCTCAAGCTGCATCATCCCGCATTAAAGACTGCACACGTATACCACAGCTCAGCTCACATTGTCTCCGGCGATCGAGGGAGCCCCACCGCCTCATGGCGCCGCGCTATTGAAGCTTGTTCAGCGTTCAATCAGGCCCGGTAGCCCCATAAATTCAGACAGTACCACTGGATGATTTTAGCCCAATCAACAATTTGACTATTTAAACCTTGACCGTGAGTGACGCCTATATGTTCTCAATATTTGCCTCTGCTCTCCAGTATTATGATTTTAACCCTCTGACGGCCGTCCTTCGAGATGCTTTTTGGCGCGATTGGCATCAGAGCCGTGGCCTTTGCGGCGCTCGCTCCCGTAGCTCTGGCCGATGAACCAAACTTGCTGCCCGTCGTCGACCCAGGCTATGAGCTTTACCGCGCAGTCCAATACAATGTA
Organism: Lasiodiplodia theobromae; assembly: GCF_012971845.1. NCBI lineage: Eukaryota > Fungi > Ascomycota > Dothideomycetes > Botryosphaeriales > Botryosphaeriaceae > Lasiodiplodia > Lasiodiplodia theobromae. The sequence goes on along the minus strand of NW_023336344.1, from coordinate 298,336 downwards.
AGGCGGTAGTCACGATAATTGTTTCTAAAATCGAGAAAAGCAGTTGTCTCTGACAGTTTCTCGACTCCCCTTAGAAAGCTGGAGATGATTACACCTTCTCCAACATCAGGTATGCTGCCCCGCCTCTCGGAAACTCACGCTTCCGGGCCCTTGTAACAAATCGCAGGAGGATGAACAATGGCACCCTTTGCCCGCCATGCCCGCCATGCCCTCAAGCCAGAACGACCTGGTTCGGCGGCAACCTCGCCGGCTTGCTCAAACACAGTTCCAACAACAGCAACAACACCCCCACCAAATCCATCATCTCCACCCGCGGCATCATCTTCATCACCCTCATCTACTGCCTCGCCGCCTTCGGCTTCCTCCTTGCTGAGAACTCCACCGCCAACGCCGGCGGCCTCCACAACCAGCACCTCGCCCCTGCGCTGGAAACAATCGCACATCCACCTCGTCGTCGTCGTCGTCGTCGCCGGCGGCGGCGGCAGCGGCCCAATCATACAGCAGATCACCGCATCATACACCAACCCCTCCTCCCACGCCCAAGGCGCCTACCCCATCTCCCACGGCCTCCCGACGACGAGCCCGCGCGTCCCGCTCTTGGCGGAGGGTTCGTGCCGCCGAAGCTGGAGACGGAGGAGGAGCAGTTTGTGGGGGTGGGGTATTTGAAGGCGGCGTTCGGAAGTGATGGTGAGGAGGAGGGGAAGGAAAAGGGGGGCGGCGGCGGCAACGACACTGGTCTCGTTGACTTGGTTGCCGACGAGATATGTCCGCCTGTTTACAATGGCTCCAACGCACTGGATGCGTATATTCGGGAACAGGCGGCACTGCTCCTGAGTCGTGAGGTGCTCATCGATTGCAATGCGTACGCGGCATTGAATGATGCGTTTGCTTCTGCGAAGGATGCAGATGATGAGCTGTCATACGCTTATCTTTTTGATGTGCCGCCGGCGTCGCATGGTCGGGATCTGCCGTATACCTTCTACGTTCCAGGTCAAATCGGCTGAGTGTGGATTGAACGCAACTGTGGCAGAGGTGCTGTAGGACTGTATAGTAAGCTTTGCGGCGAGCGGCATGCCGAAGAGCGGTGGAGATGGGCTGCCGAAGTTTGAAAGCTGCGTGATAAAGAGAGCAAAAGCTATGAACAAGTTTGAAATGGTGGACGTTCCGGCAGCGAATGAAAGGTGCAAGCTGTGGATTCTGGCGTCGCAGAAATTAGCTTCAACAAGAGTTGAATGCACTCAGAAACAGTAAAAAATGTCATACTTTGGAAATATGTACATACACAACTAAATTGTGGCTGTTCATTATTCGTTTTAGAGCGGGTGCTTCTTACATCGGCAATCTCCGTATGTGATGGCCGCTGATAGCTAAAAACACCAATGCGGACATGGTACTCCCACACGTTTCTCCTCTTAATTACTCGAGCAGCCTCTTTCTTTAATCAATCCTACGTATTAGAGAGAAAACCGGTTAGTTCTATCAGTTCAATTGTTCTATTTATACACGTAAAATCGGAGTAGCTTTTACAGGTCTTCTAAGTATAGCCGCGACGAATGAATGAGTTAGGCGGGTATATTTGTAGACAAAATAAGCAGCACTCTGCAACGGACTGCGCGGTAGGTAGTAGAAGATAGTAAGGAGTAGCGGAGATTGAGTAATGAGGTAGGTTGGTAGGTAGGCGGGCGCGTAGGTGAGTGGACAGGTGGTAGCAGCCTCGATTTAAATAGCCAACCACATGATCTATTCTTCGAAGGACTAATTAGATTGCGAATACAAGCAAAGTAAAATTATAGCCAACTAGAGTGTCAAAATCGAGGGTTGTAAAGCTGGCAATGACCGTACACACTGAAACAATTACTCGCGCTCCGTTCCTTAGCGCCCTCTTACGCTTGAGGACTGTATGAAGCTCTTTGTAATTTAGTATATAGCGATGTTACTGCTCTTCTTAATAGTCCCAGCCTATGGATTCGCTCGAGTATACCTTTCCTAAGCGTATGGGGTTGATGTGTATAAAAAGCGGTGGAAGCAGTTAGCTACCTACCTTTAATTTTTAAGCTATGACGCTAATTGTAATTTACAAATACCATTGCGAGCGTTGCTTTGTCGGAGGAAGACAGTTTTAGAGTCCGTCATCTGGCAAAGCTGGCTATTCGACCAATCTGCGACAGGCGCACAATGGGCATGGTCCAGAATGAGTCACCCTGAAAGCAGCCTTAGAACATAGGCATTGCACACAATCAAAGGAGGCTTAGTCCTGACAGCTTTCGCACGGCGTGACAGGATCGTGTGCTAGATGGAGAGGCGGAAGTATCTGGATTGGTAGTTACTTTAGGAACGCCCTGTTGCTGGGCGATCCCGATTTTCGAGATCACCCAAGACTCATATCGTGGACTTTTGCCCGTAGATCCCCTAGGGCAGGATAAAGCCCTGGGTTTCTGTCTCAATTATTGCTATGTTCGCGGTCGTGATTATTCAATATCTGACAGACGCTAGCAAAATCTGTCCAGGGTGAACGGCTGGGTAAAGACGGCAAGTTGCAAAGCAGTCGTGGAACCTCTGCTGATATTTACACTCGACAGTGACATAGGCGCAATGTTGAGTCGAGACGCAGGCAGCAGCTGCCAAGTCTGACGCTGCAACTTGGTAAGATGGTGACTCAAGCAGTCCTTGTCACGGTTTCAAGGTCCCGATGACGATGTGCTAACTTTGTGTGCCGAGCTGAATGTCCCCTGAACCCTGCAACCGCTTGACGGCTGGGTACATGTCAGCCTTTGATTGCGTGGCACATCGCTGAAGTGAGGCGCGTGGGTGAAGCGAATCATGCCAACGGGGTGGAGGTTGGACAGCGCGTGCGAGTTGTCCAATCAAAAACTCGTAGGTGGGCACTAAGTGGTACCTCAATATTAGCGCCCCCGAATGATATAAATTCAGCCCCGATCCCTCAAGCTGCTCTTCAATTCTCTCTTTTACCCATCGCTGTTCTTCACTTCTCTCTCATACTCATCAGTTTTCCCTCTACGATGGCATTCTTCCGCCGCAAATGATTTCCTCATCGCAAGACATCATAACATTTTCTGTTACAGCAATACGTATTCTCGAATACCGTCCGCCGGCATCGACTTTCAACATGCGGCAGCGTCCAGCTCAGATAATTTCCTCCGCGGCTACCACCTTTGGTTGAGTGTATTCACTTCACGCAGGTCAAAGATTGCGCACTCGCGCGCTCGCGCACAACCGCAAAACACTGCCACTACCCTTGTCTGCGTCACCGCCTTCCAGCCGACCCACAACAACCAATCGCTGCAGCCATCTCCAACCGACAAACCACAACCAATCCCCTAAGCCTGACGTGTGGAAACTGAAACGGCTGCCGCCTGAGAATGCCAACTCACTAACTCAGCCTTGCCTTCGACGCAGGGCTCGCTCGACCAGCGGGTCGCCCTGGCAAAACTGCAGCCTGCCAAACAATCACTCACAACCAGTCGCGCAAAATCGCTCACCAGCCTGGCTCAGCCCACCGCCAATGACGTATGTACCATGAGCAGCACGGCGAGACAAACTGCCCCCGCTGACCGCAGTGCGCCTGCCCCACCTCCACGTCCACTCTCTTCCAATGGCAGCCCGCCATAATGGTGTTGCCACTACTACGTTGCAGAACTCGGAAGCAGCTGTGAGGCTGCAATGCCTGGAGCTGTTTCGCATTGCGCGAAAGTAGGGTTTGGCGGCCATAGAAGCTTCTCGAAGTCCCAGTGCAGATGCACGATTACACAGCCCCTCCCTCAGCCTGGTCCTCTCAAAGCCTATCGCTTCGCTCTTTCTCTTGCTTCCGCGACTTGCACGTGCCATGTTTGCCCGTGTTTTCAGGCAGTATAGCTACTCTTGCGGTCAGTGCTGGACGGGTCGTGCGAGAGCCTTGCGCGTTGGTTAGCGCTCTTGGGGAGGATATAAACAAACCGCTCGTGGACCAGCGGCGTCTTCTTCTTTTTCCTTCTAACCACCACATTCACTGCCTCTGCTCTACTCGTTCTCTGTGGAATTCACAATCGCTTCCCCGCCTCTGCTGTTCAATCGCTGCCGACAACCACCGGGAACTTGACAATCACGTTCACCTCAAACATCCAACAATGGAAGTTTGGCACGTTCCTCCGCGCGTTCTTAGCGACACCTTCCTTATTGCTGTCGTTGCTGTCGTTGTTGTCGTTGCTGTCGTCTGTGTTTTTTTCATTCTCTTTCTCTACAACCTGTTCAAGAAGTTCCTCGGTGAGTAGCTAATTTTTGAGCCTCTTGAAATGCCTTATTCTTGCTAACCGAAAACTAGTCTTTGGAGCCGACACTCCCGAGAACGTCGATCGTCTCCAGAACATGCAAGTCAACGTCTTCGCTCCTACCGCCAGACTCTTCTTCGGTTTCAACATACACAACAACCAACACGCCCCGAGAATGGATCAGCAGCCGATGAGGCCGCTGTTGCCCGAGTCCCCATAAGTTGGGACAAGTGGAGTGGGCATTGGGATAGGACACTGGAATAGAACATTGGGATGGAGCATTGGGATAGGACATTGGGATGGGGTTCACGGAACAGTAGCGGTGTTGTCTCTGGCTCATGGAGACCAGCTGCAGAGGAAGACACGCCAGCGTGCCTTTTGTTGATTTTCTCCTGCTGAGGCCACAAGCCAAAAGCGAGCTGCCTCACAGCGAGCGTGTCTGCTTCTGCAGCATGTAAAGGCCTGTGAGCAAATGGGTGTGTTTCGAATTGGGATTTTGGGGATTATTCAGGATTGGAATTATGGTCGCGATTAGGTAGACAACGTAGATAGATGAAATCAAATAACACGCTTTGCCCTCTACAAAAGAAGATCGTTAGCACCGTTCCTTACCTTCACGACCTCCTTGCAAGGCGGTAAGCTTGTCGTGGGTTGCGCGCTCTATGCCTCTATCTCGTTGAGTGATTGAGCGCGTCATGACGCGTCATAACGCGACGCGATGCGCCGGCTGGTTGCAAGTCGCGAGCATCTTGGCATTAATGCCTAAGGCATTAATACTGCCTGAGGCAGCTAGCTGCCATGATAGGTTGATCGATTAACGTGGTGTACTTTTGCAGCCCCCCAAGTACTTTGAATCTAATCTGGCTAGTAGCTTGGGACGCTAATGACATATGAGCTTCATACGATATAGGTTGGGAGTGTTGTGATTGTTGCATCGCTGAGGATAGCTAGTGGGGCGGCCCACTCGCCTTGCATCCGGCAGTAGCAAGCATGTCATACTTCAGAGATATGTGCACAACTAAATAGTCTGAGTGGCGAGAGCTGAAACACTTTTAAGTGATTAACTTATACGATCAATGAACTGGCATGCGTTGCTGTTGTCCAACCCGGTGATATCGTCCAAGCATACAAGTTCCAAGTAGGAGGGCGTAGTGGGGGAAAATCAGAAATAGAAACGATATTTCTCTCAAGCACTGAAGCTGTTACACATGGCCCAACAAGTGCCGCTAGCGCTTTTACACACGTGTACTCACAAATGATTATTCCTCGACTCGCATTTTTCTACACAATCTCCGATAGCTGCAGAGTTCAATTTGTTCGTATTGACCCTCGTAATTGGTAATCTCGTTTAGAGCACTAACCCGCAAAGCGTTAGTACTGACCTACTACACACTAGCAAAAAAGAATTGCAAAACGTACAACAGCCGGGATTCCCCAATGGTCACCCACTTGAGTACTAATCGGCCGGTTCGCAGCTTAAGTACGGCTGAGCGGACGGGAAGCCCTGCATTCTGCGACCTATGGTCGTACGTGAAAGGAACAGCTGTTAATTGCACTTATGATCCCCAGTCTACAAGCAGTCACCCGGCTGTCCACAGGCAAATTCGGTACATGCACGTGGCAGGTTGTGTTATGATGTAGTGGGAGCTTTAGGCTGTGCTGGAGAAGGGATCGAGATGTACGCCGGAGCTGACGCCGCGTATCGCGGGAAGAAGATTAATAAGCAGATTGCTGGCGGTGATTGGAATGGGTTGGATCTACTCAAGGTGATTACATTAACAAGGGTTAAAAGCTTAGGGTCTTCTGGAGTACTGGGATGAAATGCTGATGTTGTCGGAATCAGATATTGAGCACAGGGCCCGGAATGTTGTTGAATGGAGGAGTTTTGTTATCAGTGAAAGCTATTAAGCATGGCTTCCATTGCACAAACAGAGAGTCATCAATGGAATATCAAGCTACATCATTGCAGCTTTCTCGAGGCAGTTGAACCTTCACAGTATACAGCAGCACGATGCGGCCCAGACCTACCCGATGGCCTGTGCAAAGCCTTGTTTTCTTGTGTAACAATGCGCATCCGACGAACCAGATCGACAGAACTCACCCGAGACGCTTGATTGAAGGATGGTATCGTCTATTGGTCACTGGATGCAAGAGGTGGCTGATGTCGTTAAAACGGAGCAGCCACTCTGCATCGTTAGCCAGGCGGATGCAGAGCCCGTCGGGAGGGAGCGTGGGGGCTATCAGTATGCAAGAGACCCCAAGAGGCACCGTCGTGTGGATGCACCGGATTCGGCATGAAGCAAAGACTCAGCCTCGCGGAGCGCAACGACAGCGTGACCTCGGATCACCACGGCGGGGTAATGGGCGGTTCCAGCCACTGTGCGCCATACGCGTCGTGTCTCCAACCCTGCACTGGACACGTAGAGCCGTTGCGGGCAGAGTGCGCCTTGCAGGCAGCGGGTGAGCAGCATCAGGCAACTTTCAGCCCCGCTGCAGCCAACGTCTTAATCACGCGGCGTTGATTACTGTGCCTTGGGCTCTCTCAAATGCACCAGCTTTGAGACTTGCCGGCAAAAGCAACTTTTTGTCTGTAAGCGGCTGTGTTTCCGCGGATATCCCTTCATTTTACTAGCTGAATAATGACCTGCGTCAGGCTAAGCAGAGAGCTGAGGACAAGCGCTGCTACTGCAATCAATACCGGGGAACGCGCCGTTCCATCGCGCCTATCGACCCACCACTGCCGCATACTCGTGGGTCTCGCGTGTTTGAAGGCTTGGTCGATCCGCTTAAGGCGGTTTCCCCAAAATTTGTACTGAGAAAGGTCGCGCCCCAGTTCATCGAAATCCTGCTGGATGACCAGCTTGTCCAGCGGACCAGCCCAGACTCTGGTTTCTGATCGAATATTAGCTGTTTTATAGTGAACATAAAAAAGGGCTTTGCGCTTACCATTTTTATCTTGCATTTCAAGCCAGTCCGTCAAACCCTTTCTGTTTCGCCACATAAGAAGACCAAGAGAACATATCGTCTCTCTGATCAGCCCCTCTGGAAAGAGGTCTTGGGTGGCACGGGAAGATTTTAGGTATGATGCGAGATGGAATATGTGGATGACTGGTGTCTCCAAGTCATCCATGTCATTCAGAATCAAATGATCCTGCAAGTCGTTTGTCCAACGTATCCTGAAATATCCCCAGGAAGTGAACCTTTGCGCAGTGTTAAGCCTATCCCAGCGATCCGTTACATGTGTGTCAACTTCAGGGCGGACTGGTTCAGACTTAGGGAATTGGACAGCGATTGCTTCCCTCAGAGATTGATCGTTTTCCCAGAACGGGCCTTTTGTTGCACACTGGTCAGCGTCATAGTGCTTTGTCAGATTGACCCGGAGCCAGAGCAAAACGCATCCCCGTAGTATTTTCTTTTGCTCCGTTTCCACGTCTGAACACGTGCCAGCACCAAGGATGCCGCTGTCTGTAATTGTCGTGATGATCTGTTTGAGGGTACAGTCCCTTTTCTCGTACAGGTGCTCAACGATGCTGCAAATCTTGCTGTCACTCAGGTTCTCCGGCAAGCCGATCCGCGATTTGGACTCCTGGTAGACACTTCATAGCTAAGTCAGCAACGAGAACTTATATCTGCTTGCCACTCCTTGCCTACCGGGAAAAGGCCTCAGTGTGACTCCCTTCCGCGCAGCCTTCTCGTTCGCAACGCCATAACTTGTTCACTGTCATAGGGTCCATCTCTTGGCTGCTGGTAGATTGGGAAGCCATCTTTCTACCTGCTATTCGCCTCCGTATATTTAATTAGATAATGTGATCGAGGTTAGAGCGGAAAGGGAGTAACATGAGAAGGAATCGTGACGGCGGGTAACTGTCACAGTGTCTCTGAGCTGACACACAAAACGTGTGAACGACACTGCCTCGCGATCGACCAGAGATATAATGGCAAGGCAGACTCGGAAGCGTAACACGCGATGAATGTGGCTCAGTGGATAATTCCACAAGAATGCCTGTCGGCTGCTGCCCCTCGTAAGCCGGAGATAGGCGCCCTAGAACTTGGAAATGTATTGGTGTATTCAGAGGCGCTTCAAAAGCCACAGCTGCTTACGGCGTGCATGACACCGGAACACGTCAGAGACGAAAACAGTGATTTGGTAGGCTAGGGACCCGATGCGAGTTGATAAGCCTCCTCACTGAGTTCTCGCGCCTCATGGATCCATGCAACGCAGTGATTCTCCCTTCAGACCAGCAGCAGCAGCAACCAACCCACCCACTTTCTCCACCCCATCAGTTTTCTTGTCCTCAAGCAACATGGAAGAAGGAACCGATGTTCTGGCAACGCTAAAGGCTGAAGCCGCTGCACACCGAGAGGGTGGAAACTTTAGAGAGCCCTCCCCGCCGCGCAACGCCAGAGCAACTGCCAGCCGAAACGAAGATGAGAGTCACATTGACACTGGGGGAGAAGGAAGTTCGAAAGACCTATTCAGCGAAGCCCTGGCCCTTGGACAGAGCAAAAGGCAGGCTGATCGGCAGGATGCCAACCACAGCGGAGAGGAGAGTCGGAAGGGTCTCATCGGCGGAAACCTAGCCTTTGGAAAGGGTCAAACGCAAGCCGATGGACAGGACTGGACTCGGCGTACGGAAGGAGATCAACCACTCTTTCCAGGCCAGTTGCGCAGGCCCCCCGATCATGACGTACAACGTTCACCTGCCCAAGCCGGCAACACAGCGTCCGTATCGAGCTCCAACGAGACTGATGGCTCTTCTGCCAGTCACAAAGATCAAGATACGCTACCAACGTCAGCCGAGAACTCGGCTGAACACCCACGATCTGAATCTCCGGACTCGAGCAAGGATGTGGCAAAACATCACACTTCGCAATCTGCCGAGGATGCCCACCAAGAAGCCTGCGGAGCCGTGGGATTAGACACAGACGCCAATGACAGTGGAGCCGACCACGAGACTCGACTCCCTGAAGCCAACGAGCGCGTCGAGCTGCCACCTGCAACTGATGGTCTCCTCACGACCAGCGAACCCCCCACCGTAGAAACTGGGTCACCCGCAGATGAGGAGGTAGCGACCGTGGTGGCACCAACGTTATCTGAGCCGCCTGAATCCAACGAAACACCTAGCCGAGAGGCGCTGAACGAAACGGGTGCTATGACTGTGGTTGCCATCCCTGAAAACCAGGCTCTTCCTCGAGATCCCACACCTCCGCACGATATTGGACCTGTCGCAATCCCATCTGCTTCATCTTCAGCAATCAACAGCAGGCGTCTAATGGTAAAGGCCTTAATGGGAAGCCACAAATGGGGTCTTCTGGGACACAATGAGATCCAGGTTGAGCGCCGCCTCAGGGATGAAGTCACAAGACGTCTAGAGCACAGTCCAATATTGGGGGGCTGCGAGCCCAAACTACAAAGACTGTTTGCCATAGGGCGGAAGAAGTCTGGCAAAGTGCGTATCCGGAGCTACGAATTCCATGTCACACTGGAACTCAACAAGAAAAGTTTCAATGATGCGAAAGCCCTGCTCCACAACACATTGGACCCGGATGATTACCGGCAAGGCCTCATTGTGAGTTCACCCCCGTCCTTTCATTAGGACAAGAACGTATTCGCGATCGTGATACTTATTCTCAGCAGGACATGCACATCGAGTTGAAGTGCGAGCGTTTGGATCCAGGGTCGGGCCCTCCGGAGGCCAACACAGTCGGTGAACATCAACAGGTCGGCGACGTCGACTATCCTCTCAGTGTATGCGGGGCGCAATACGAACTGTATGGTCGGAGGGGAACGGCAGGAGGCGTCTTCCTGATCGACGGCCTCTACTACATCTTGATTGCGGCTCACAATGTCCTCCCGAACGAAACAGAAGACCCAGAAGACCCAGAAGACCCAGAAGACCCAGAAGACCCAGAAGATCCAGAAGATTCCTCCTACCAGGATTCCGATCGCGATGAAGTCTTTTCTGACAAACGCGGCTATGACTGGGATTCGGAGTCTGACAGCGACGTTGGTGATGAGGCGTGGGACAACGAATGGTTCGAGAGATACGGAATGGACACACAGCAGGCCAGCAAGTCACAGACTGAGGACTTCGCCAATCCGCAAGTTCACGACTTACAAACCTCAGGCGGCTTCTGGAAGGGCAAGCCGCAGGAACCGCGCTTTGCTGCATCGGTAAGCGAGCTGAAGATTTCACCAACTTTGAAATCCATCCAGGATTGCGACTGGGCCCTGGCCAGGGTCACGGCTCTTCGCCACCGAGAATTGGGTTGGATCGACGTTGCGCCCAAGTCAGAAGGCACAAAGCTTATCAACGCAGTTGAGGTTCCCAAGTTCGGAACTTGCGGGCCCGGCCAGCATTTTGTAACAGGATTCTCGGACGTGTTGGACGATAGAGATACCGAGCAAAGCGTTGAAGGTGACCCCCTCGGCCGAGTTGGCCATCCCTTGTACGTCATAACGGGCCGCGGGGTGCTGAGGGCAGAGAGCTTGGGGGCTGTTTTTGATCCGAAGAAGGGAGCTATCCAGCTGCTGGAAAGAAACTTCGGTATGTGAAAGCTCGACACATCTTGCTCATAGGAGCCTCGTACTGACTACTCACAGAGAAGGGAGATTCCGGAGCATGGGTCATTGAGGCGGACACCGGTCGTCTTTGCGGGATACTGGTGTCTATCGTCATGTCGGTCAACGAGGGTATTGTGGAGTTGGCCTCCAGCATCCGGTCGAGCCTGAAGGCCAGCTTGGTGATGCGGTACAGCGAGAGGAAGCAAGAGATGATGGCACATGTGGAATTCCAGGCCTGGAATTCTACAGGGGATGACGTCACACCACCACCACCACCACCACCACCACCCGTTGCCGATTTCCCGGCCGAAGAACACACCTTGTCCATCCTCCCTCACCAAAATCATCCAGAGCTTCCGCCTGTATCGCAGATTCTGGGATCTCTTGCGTTCTGGGGCCACACTTCTTGCCTACAGGCTTTACTTGAGGCGGATGACCTGGACACAAGGTCGCTCTTCATCTCTTTGCGGAAATCAGTCGAGGGAGGCAGGCACGATACAATACTGCTGCTGAAGGCCAAGATCAAAGCAGCCAGGGCGTCCAAAGAAGGCACGCGCGACATCAGAGCCTTTCTGAAACAGAAGATCAGAGAAGCTTGGGCACAATGGAAAGCGGATGCCGAGACGGGCACTTTGCTGAACCTTGCTGCAGAGCGTGGTGCCACCATCTTGAAGCTGCTCCTGGACGAGGTTGTGCAGCCCTTCGTTGTTGACAAAGGTCTGTGGACTCCACTCCATGTCGCCGCACGGAAGGGGGATCTCGAAGCGGTCGATTTGCTGGCCAGCGCAGACAAGGATGGGAAGTGGTTTCAACACCCAACTTCGCTTGGCTACAATCCTCTGGACTTTGCCGCGTTCGGTGGCTTCCCTGCCGTGGTCGCACGACTTGTTCAACACATGAGCTTCCTCGGCTTAGAAAACGCCCCCGAGCTCCGCAGTCGCGCACTACGCAAAGCTATCGTCGGACAGTCCACCAGTGCCAGCGACCACGAAGAGACCCTTCGCATTCTCCTTGACGCCGATTCCGAGACCGAAAAAAAGCATGTGGAAGGCTACTTTGAAGCATTACAGGCCGCAGCTGAGACTGGCCAACTACGTCTCTTCGAAATGACGCGCCAAAGCACGCCCAAACTCGATAGTCAACACCGGCGACAGCTGGAGCTTTGTCTATGCACCGCCGCGTCGTATGGTCATGCTGAAGTGGTGGAGAAACTGCTTTCGCTCGGAATTAGCGCCAATGCCGAAGACAAACGTCACTATCCTGCTTTGCACCTTACTCTCATGAAGCGCCACATCGAGGTCGCTCCTGTGAAAGAGCACACCGGCGTTGCTTCTATGAAACATCATCCCATCGATGTTGCTACTATGAAACGCCACACCGATGTTGCACTGTTGCTGGTGAAACACCAGGCAGATTACCTTGACAAGCAAGTCGAAGGCCTCACGGCCTTTCAGTGGGCCGTGAGGAAAGGCTACACTGGAGTCATCAGGCACTTCCTCACCTCAAATGCATCATTTTTGATGCCTCAATCCGACCGCACGAAAGAGGAAGAGAAAATCTTTTTGAAAAACAAAAAGAGGATTCTCCATTTGGCTGTGAGGTCTGGGGATCTGTCAGCTGCGGAGATGCTTCTGGAGCATGGTGCTGACATGGAAGCCACTGACAGACATGGAGATACCCCGCTTCAACTTGCCGTCTTTGAACGCAGAACTGAAACCATCCGATTTCTTCTGGGTCAAGGAGCGGACATAGATGTGCGGGGCGGCAAAAACGGACTTCCTTTCCAAATCGCCGCAGCGAGAGCCGACGATAAGGAAATGGCAGAACTGTTCATGACACGCGGCGCTCAAGTGACGCTGAACATTCTGAAGGCAGCTGCGAAGAATCCGCGAGCGTCACCCGAGATCATGAGCCTGCTTCTGGAAGCGCAATCCATTGATGATGGATTGGAGCTTCTGAAAGCAAGTCTCAGCAGGCGCGACGGCATATTGAAGGCAGAATGGCTTTTGATGCATCTCGCAGTAAAGCTGGAAAAAGTCGATCGGCATTTGCTCCAGAACCTCGTCTTGCGATCAGATCATGATGTAGTACTCGAGGCACTTGTCATGAAGGGCATTTCAATTTCACCCAGTCTGGAGCTGATCGCAGCAGCCGCGACGAATGTGGTGGACGGCCTTGAGATGATGGAGATGCTTCTGGGCTTGGCAGGCGAAGGGGCGGAACCGACTTCGGAAGTTCTCAGCATGGCTGCATCGAACGAAATGTTTGGCAAGGACCTCGTCACTATGCTCTTGAGTAGATCTGAGATCAAGATATCGGACCTCACCTGGGACGAAGCTATGGGAAACAGCCGTTGGGCCCCTCAGATCCTCGGTATCCTGATAGAACGAGCAGGAAAAGCCAATCAGCCCATATCCGCAAGGCTCGTCAGAAGGTGTGCGGCAAACCACTTGCTTGGCGAACAGGCAATGCGGGCGCTCATCGACAACCCAAGCACCGAGTTCCCCCTGGAAGCATTTGTCGAGGTGATTCGAAGCTTCGGTTTCGGGATCATCCTTCACTTGGTCGACGCAAAGAACCTGCGGCTGGAATCTTTCAAGCCGAGGGAGCTTCACCGAATTGCTTTTGCTTTGATCAGTAACCAGCGGTGCGCCCCGGCAGTCCACTCCTGGTTCAGGGATACGACCGGCCTCAAGAGCACGGATATCCCCGGCCTCGTGAACGAGATGGCACAGCAAGAGCATGCCCAAGCGCTGATGCGGCAGATAATCAAGGATCCGCTGGGTTCGGAGGACATGCTCGTCGCTATCAGCGTCTTGAACGTGAAACAGGCCAAAGGAATGCTCGAAAACTCAGATACAAGGCTGGAACTGAAAAAAGACGCCATTGAAGCGGTACTTTCGAGTCGGTCCTCCCCGCTACGGCTCCTCTCCGCGTTGCTCGATAAAACCGTCTCCAACGAGAAAAGCGGGAACTTCATCGAGCATGCTGCCATTGTTGCGGTGGCGAGAGACACCCGAAATGGGACGAAAGCGCTTATGCAGCTTGTTCGCAAGTACGGAATGTCTATCATTACGGCCGAGGTTCTCGAAGTCGTCGCCAGCAACCCCATGTGCGCCTCGGAAATGGTCTCGGAGCTCAAAAAAGAATTCGATTGCACTTTCATCTCGCAGCGATTGACACGCAGAGTGCTTACAACGGCTCTTCGGAACTGGGAGATGGCAGCCCCGCTTGTTGAGCTCTTTAGGAAGTGTGAGACAGGCGGGCTCGTACTCATGCCCGCAGAAGAAGAGGCCATGGAGATAGCCCGCCACAAGGACAAGGGAACATTGGCCAAATTGCTAGAAGAGCCCTTCCATCTTAACCCCTCTGAAAGGCTTCTGGAAGCTGCTGCGAGCAATTGGCACCACGGGCCCGCCATGGTCGAACTGCTCCTGGAGAAGATGGGCGAGCATTTCGCCAGCTCAAAATGCGTCCCAAAACGCATCTTGAGAGAAACATTGGCAAACTGGAGTTGCGCGCCCAAGATTTTGCAAATCTTCAGAAAGAGGCAGATGAATTTGGAAGTCACCAGTAGCGTGCTTTGCGCCGCGGCGCAAAACCCCGTCTCCGGCGTACAGTTGACCAGGATATTGCTGAAGAGGCCCGGCGCGGCCGCCGAGATTACCCCTAATGTTCTGAAAGCAGCAGCAACGAACTTAGGGTGTTCTCTACAGTTGGTGCGGCTTCTTCTACCCAAGACAGAAGCAAACGTGGTGACCACAAGCGTTCTCAAGGCTGTCGCTGGGAGTGGATGTGTTGATCCCGAAGTGCTGAAAGAGCTCCTTGAGCACAGCAACAGCGCAAGAGCAGACGAGATTGTGCTACGATCAGCAGCCCTAAACTACACGGCAGGCAGCATTCTCATGGTGGTGCCCCTTGATAGGGGTAGAGAAGAGGCTATCCCATCAGCAGTGCCAATTCCCGAGAAGAGCTTCCCTGCGCTCCTCGAGCCACCCTTTCTGTTCAACAAAAGCGGCGGGCCTGTTTTTCGAAGCGGTCCGAGAGTAGAGGAGGCTCCATACAGAACAACATTGTTGTGGAAGCGGCGTGACGGCACGGTCTACAACGAAGTGACGGCGCGCGTGGAGCGCGAATGGACGTGGCACGATGGGTGCTCGATGCTACGGTTTCTACTGCGGTACAATAAGGAGCTTTTGTGCCAAAGCATCGCCGCTAAAGTCGCTCAGTTCAGCAGTCTGGACATGGTTCGGATATTTTTCAACAATGGCATAGCCGCCAGCCAAGACATCCTGGCTGCTGCTGTACAGAACGAAAAATTCGGTTTCGACGTCACGGCCGGGGTGCTCCGCGAGAACTTGAACTTGGAGGTTACGCCCGACCTACTGTTACTCGCCGCGAAAAATCCCCAGTGCGGTGGTGCCGTACTACAGCTTCTCCTCCGGCACGACCTGAGCATCCGCGTGACTCCGAATGTGATGGAGACTGCGTTAGACAGCACGTGGATTGACTACTTATGCTTTGACATTCTCCTCACAGCTTCACAGCGCGGACAAAGCAGCAATGGTCCTGGCGATGGCATCGTGTCCAAGGCGGTGGCCGCCGTGCGCAACGGTGTGAGCGGCTACGAAATGGCAGATTTACTCTTGAGTCGCTATCCCTCACAGCTCTCAGAGGTCGACCTAATCGAAGCCGCTGCTAGAAACAGTGGCCCATCAGCGCTTAGCATATGCCAAATGGTCTGGCAGCGCATCTCTCTCGACGTGGTTCCGGATGGAGCGTTGGTAGCAGCCGCACGGAACCCGCAGCACGCCGAGGAACTTCTGCGCTTATTGCTTCCAAACGCAGCTCCGTCCATAGCGAGCCATCGCTTGATTGAAGCCGCCGTTGCAAATGAGCGCAGTGGGCCGACCATCACCGCGTGGCTGCTGCCGCGTACTGAGCCGACTATGGGGTTCCCTGTTTCCGTGCTGTCTGCCGCCGCTTCCAACACAGCACACGGGCCAGAGCTGATGGATTTACTACTGAAAGCCATGGGTACCGCTTCCGTGCTACTTCCTGATGACGCTGCCGCTGTCATGGAAGCTGGCGCTGCCAACTGGCGATCTGGCGATGCTGTGGTGAAGCTCCTTCTGGACTGCTATGGACCCTCCGCAATCGGACCCGCTGCCCTGAACGCAGCTGCGTCAAACACAGGATGCGGCGATGCAGTGCTGGAGCTTCTTAACGACACCGCGGACAGACCGCTGCCCGAGTCGGTATGGATTTCTGCATGCGCCAATCCGCGGCACGGCCGCCGCATGGTTGCAGAGATACTGGGCCGTTGCGAGCCCCTGAAGCGTGTCACAAGGCGCATGGTTCATGCGTCCATCAAGAACGCTATCTGCGGCTTTGAGATGTTCGAGGCACTGATCGCAGAGCAATCCAAGGCTGAACTTGTGTCGATATGCAAGGATTTGCTGGTGGCAGGCAGTCAAAGCCAACCTGCCCTGCTCGATGAAGCCTTGTCCGCCATTTTAGGAAGAGTCACACCTGGTGCAATTTGCGTTGAAGCTGAAACACTCCAACGGCTTGAAGTGGACACGGTCACCGCACTGACTCAGACGCCGGGGTTGATGTTATACGTCACTGGTGGTGACGGGAAAGAAATCGAGCCACCCGCTATGTCAGTACTGCGAAGGCTTGTGGAGACTGAAAACAAGGCGACTGTTCGTCTTGCGTGCGAATCGATCGGCTGGATGGTGCGCTTCGGAGACGGCAAAATTGCACGCTTGTTGTTTGAAAATGAACACCAGGACAGGCGCTGCATCGTTGACTGGCTGGCAGCGGCCGCCAAAAATCCACTTTATGCGGTCGAAGTGACCGAAGCGTTGCTTGAGTGCGGCGCCACTGTTACCACCGGGGCATGGGCGACTGCAGTCAAAAACGGCAAGCAGCAGATCATCAACCTCTATCGCAACGGCCGCCACCCACCGCCAGACCCGCAAGCATTGGTAAGCAGCGTTGGGGCACTGGTCGCGCACCCAAGGGTGATGCAGTCACTCCTTGACTGCGTACCTGACCTCTCTAACACCGGTGACCTCCTCGTGTATGCTCTGACCGACATCGAATCCCTGCAACTGCTTCTCGGAAAACTCTCGCACCACAACCTCTCGGAGACCTTTATCGCCATCGCCGCGAGTGATGTGGATGCCCTGCGTCTCCTGGTGACCATCTGTCCCGAATCCGCAATCACCGAACCTGTGTGGAAAGTGGCTTTGAAGAACGAGGACGCGCTACGTGTCCTCCTTAATCGCTACCCCCGACCTATGATCACTGAGGCCATACTGCAGGCAGCGGCACCTGTGCTGGACCATGTGCAGCTACTGTTGGAAGATAGGAGCCTCCCAGATCACCTGGTCTCCGATGCCGTCCTGGTTTCTGCAGCCAAAAACCACCGCTCATTGGAATACTTTCTCGAAAAGAAGACAGCCTTTACCGCCACGGAAAGCATCTTCCGTGCGGCTGCTGTCAGTCGCTTAAGCACAGCCGTGCTTCTCAAGCACGATCAAAAGGCCTTGATCACGGAGGGGGTGCTGTGCAAAGCCGCGGGGAACCCGGAAATAATGACACTACTTCTGGAATCCGGCCGAACGATGCAAGTTACAGAAGAGGTGCTACTCCAAGCCGCCTCACAGAGCAGCAAAGTCACGGAGCTTCTTCTCTTGCGCGAAGAATCACTTCCCCTATCCAGCCGGACACTGGAGAAAGCTAATGCAGAGGCGCTTCAATTGTTGTTGACGAAGAGACCTGACCTTCCCATCACCGGTCTGGTCTGGCAGTCTGCCTTTAACGATGCAGCCAAGATGTCCGTATTACTCGCGAAACAACCTGGTCTTACTATGGACCGGCTCCTGGAGTATGGCTCGATTCAGTGGGCCTTGCAAAACCAGAAACCACCATTGTTCCCTACCCTGGACGTATTCAAACGAATCTCATTGGAGCCACATTTCGTGGTGAAGACGGAACACCTGCTCCCCATTCTTCATGCCATCGACAAAAGACCTCTCCGAGAGCAGCTGGACATCTTGCGCGAGATCCTGAAGGGGCGAAGGCAACTGGTCACGGAAGATTTCCTGGTCAATGCGCTTTCCGCTGACGCCGAACTCGCCGTCCTACGCGAAGTTTTGGAGCAATCCACTCACGATCAGATTATGCTCTCGGAAAAGTCGATCGCGTACCTATGCACCGTGCAGCAGGTCAACAGCGAGAAGCTCCTGTCATTCTTTCGCAACACCAGCAAGTTCCAGCTGGTTGAGGGGCAATGGGACGATTATCCCCGCAAATTCAGCCAACCGAGAGAGACGGGAAATCCTCAAGAACCCGCTGGTCTTCTGCCGCCCAGAAATGGTAGAAGCCACCCAGGATCCGTCGCGGATGGTCTGAGTTCAAGGCTCAACTCAGACGTCTCAGTCACTGACGGGAGCTCTTCGCTTGATAGCGTGAGTGACGACAACAGCGATGAGTCCCCAGAACCTCGGGATTCATCTCAATCCTCCATAGGTGGGGAAGCAGTGAAATCTTGCGATCCCGCAAGCATCCCCTCCACCAATGAATATGCCGTGGTACAGGAAATCCAATGGGCTCGGTAGGAAGATTGTCTGGGACAATTGGGAGCAAAAAAGAGAAGATGAGATCAAAAATTGATAGCAGCATCCAATAGCCGTTTTTTTTCCCCCTTAGCTGGCAACAAAGGGTTTAGGCGTCTGGGATTTCTAATTAGGCTCACTCATACACTCTTTATAGGTATAAGACTTGCTTCAGATAATTTCGGTTTATTATGGTGTGAGTATCTATGTTTTATACGCCAGAGCCATATAGATGCAGTGATAGGGTATCGGAGACGGAGGAGACAAGCCTACAGCGCCCAGCCAGAGGCCCGCCAATGGCCAAGCGTTGCAGGCAAAACCTTAGCGAACGAGAGCTTGCGAAAGCCTCCTCTCTATCGATTAGTTTTTTTTTTAGAGGAACACTATATTCTTATTTATTCTTGATCCCTGTCTGCCAACGTGCCTCCAAAGAAAGCAAGAGGAAAGAGACTACGGGAGGAAAAAAAGAAATTAAAGAAAGTGGGAGAGTAGGCGAAAGCGTGGGGTGCAGAGATATGCATAACAATGAGGATGCGGTGAATTCACGCTGGGTGAATGGTTTACTCAATGATTCGTTGGCTGCTTCGGCAGTCGCGTAGTTAAGGGTAGACGAAATTTCTAAAATATCAGCACAGACCCACACAGGTAAAAAAATTACAAAACGTACAACAGCCGGGATTCCCCAATGGTCACCCACTTGAGTACTAATCGGCCGGTTTGTAGCTTAAGTACGGCTGAGCGGACGGGAAGCCCTGCATTCTACAACCTATGGTCGTACGTGATTGACAGAATGAACAAGAAGCATTAACATGACAACCAGTTGACAGCTAGTCAACAGGCATTCACGGTCTGATGCTACTAGTGCTAAACAAGATAGGCGTTCATGTCTCGGCCTTCGGGACACCAAGCAGCAGCGCCAAAATCACCCTCATCGCCAGGCTCTATTGGAACCCAGACGCCAAACACACGGTATTCAGGCGAACCATCCACCTTGCCTACCATCTCAGCCTCAAAAAGCAATGACTCTGTGACGTCTGAATCCATCCGAACAGTCAACACCTGCTTTTCATTTGGATTCATCGCTTTCTCCGACATTCGTTCGATATCAACACTTCGTCGGCACAACCCGACTCTGGGCACACTCTTGGCGTGGCCCTCGGTTCCGGAGAACATAAGCTGCATGCCTTCGTCGAAGCACATATCCAGGTCGAGATAGAGTGCAGTGCTCACCAGCTCATAAGCGCCAACATGCAAGTTGTTGAAGTCGTAAGGCTGGTGCGCTGCTTGAGGGAACTCTGAGGCTTTGACCCCGGGGAACCGCCTGAAGAGCTGCAAGAGAACAAACATCCTCACAACGTCGGCGGGCGGAACGACGAAATGAAGCTTTCCGTTGCTATCTCTTTCGGCCTCGGAGTAGGGCGACAGCAGCTCGTTTATCGAATCCATGATACCACCCACTGTCACTTCGGCCCAGTTTTTGGAGATGGCGTTGAAGTACTCCATGAACGACGACGACGGTGATTGCTGGGGGAACGATTGCCAGAGCGCCTCGAAGGTCTTCGCTCCAGCGGAGAGAGGGAGTGTTTGCGTATCGTCTACGACTATGGGGACCTTCTGAGAAGAAGGTATAAGGTTCCCCAGGCGAGTGTTCACCAGAACGTTGTAAATGTCAGACAAGTCATCTACATGACTTGACGGAAGATAGCGCGATGGTTGCCAGAGTGCTGACCCGCTCTGTTCGGACTCAAACAGTCCCAGTGGAGCTGTGCTCAGTAGGAACCTTCCGCTCGTGTCGTTCATTTGGCTCAGGGCGTCTTGGAGTAGGCTTGGGCAATCCATTGCCTTGTAGTTTCGGGGAATCGTGTATCCCGGGCAATCCACCCAAATTGAAATGACATAATCCTGTGGCTTAGTAGCCTTGCGGCGTGGTCCTCCGTGCCTCGATGCCAACATGATCAAATTATGCGCAAATTTGGACAGATGAGGCATATCGTCGAGTCTGGTGATGCCGTTTTCAAGGACCTCTCCGGAGAAGAAGCGGTAGACAGCGTCTGCTTCTGCTACCTTTTGTTCGCCGGGACCTTCAACGTAAAGCTTCAATTCGGCCAGTTGTTCAACTTCAAGTTCCTCGGAATAAGCACTGAGTGATCGCATTGCGCCGTCATGGGGATAGTTTTCTCTTACGAGCCGCTCATACATCCGTGCGAGGAATGGAGTGAGGTTGGTAGTATCCTTCTCGTCGGCGCGTAAACTTACGCAAGGCGATTCTTCCTTCGCAGCCCAAACACAACGAACCTTTTCCGAGTAGTTCAGCTCTTGCCGCGGCCACACCCTTTTGATCCAGGAGCAGGTCGAGATCATGTTCAGACAAGGCTCGAATTCCATTCGGCATTGTTGAAAAGCTTTTGAAGCGGCCGGGTTGGATGGAGTCCGGTCAATTCTGCTGATCTCTTGCATCAGCCTCCCAAGGCACCTGCAGGGATGACCTGGCATCAAGACGACGACGTCGAATGTGCGATAGATGGAAGGGATATTCGCCAGGGTTTTGGTTATCTCTTCGTGATTCTGCGGGATGCAAAGTTGGTCGATCCAGATGGGCTTCTTCCCTGCGAGCTCGGCTAGGCGGTCTATGACATCACTGATCACCCACTCTTTACCAAGCTTCATGGAAATGGTGCTATGGGCGCTACCGGCGATGTGCCCGATTGGCGTCTGTTCACGGTTGAATTCTCCCCAGACGTATGAGATTGCCGTGGCTTTGTCGCGTTGAAGTGACACCTCCCGCAAATTCACGGCAAGATGCGGTGATGGCTGAGCTGGACATCCTTTATCGGAGCAGTATCTGATATCTGCGACGCGCGCCTGTATGGTTTTCGTGGCAGAGCCGGACATGATCCTATGAAGGACTAGGTACAAACAATGCTAAAGCTTGGAGACGAATGGTGAGGGATGACTTCGAGGGTTTGAAAGAGCGGTGGGACCGTAGAGAGAGAGCACGAGATTGGCTTTGCTTGTATGTGGGGCAAGGCTGAGTCTGCCGGTAAATATTGGGGGCCAAAAAGTATGACACCATATGAGCCGGGGTGACAAGACTCGTCTCTTTTTTCTATTATCCCCGGTTTGTAATTTTGATGTGAAACTACATTTCCGTTGCTCACATCCCGCATTACTTTGCCGTAGGTGATTAAAGTCAACTTGGGCCGGATTTGCGATTACTGGGATCAGTAGAATTGCGGGGTGCTTCAAGCCTGTTATTTAGTCAATCTCCTGCAAGTCACACCGTCCTACGAAGACAGATCGGCTTTGAAATGTTCAATTGGTCTGTCTATTGCTTTAAGTGAGCCTCAAAATTATCGACTTTTCTCTGAAACTCAAGATTTTTAGCCCCTCCAACGCTGATGGAGTACGCGCTGTCAGAAAACCTGCCCAAGGTGAGCGCGTCAATATGTGGTGATCGTGCTCCAAAAAAAAAAAAAATTCGCGTCCTGACGCGCCCTCTTGCCTTGGTGTCATGATTAAGGCATTGCAGACCGCCTTCCTGCCAAATGTAGTTTGCCGATTTCTCCTTCAAAATCCCAACTACTGCTGACCAAGCTCATTATTGAGTCCTCCGCCGCTTAGAGCTCAAAGTCTCCATACCATCCTCCCAATGCTTTGTCGCTTCCTCCATAAGCTCCATCCCCTCCTTTATCTCTTTTTCACTCTCCTTCAACTTTTGTTCAACCTCCCTCAGTCGGCTTTTCGTCTGATCCAGTATCGCATCTTTTTCTTCGCATTCTTTCATAAGCTTTCTTTCCCGTTCGCCATGCGTATCCTTATCAGCCAGTGCCTGGCCTTGCAGCTGGAGCACTGTCTTCCTGTGATCAGCATTTTTACGACGTTCCTCTTCAAGCTCGGCTTGCAACCCAATGATTTTCTTGTTGCACTCGGAAAGTTCGGCCTGCAATCCACTGATTTTCTTGTGGTTCTCGGAAAGCTCCTTCTCGGATTCCTTATCGCCTTCTTGATGCCTTTTTAAGGCTTTGCCTGCCTATCAAATTTAAGTAAGCGCTCAAAAGTTGGATTGGATGCCTTAATCTTACAGTTGTTCGAAAGGTCTTTATGGCGTTGACCAGGCCTCCGCTGAGCCTAGGGTTATCTTGTGGCGGAATCTGCAGGCTTTGGCCGTTCGAACTCTGCATCGCTGCAGCTTTGTTGGTTGTGACTTCGGATAGGGACGTTACTGGAACACTCCTTCTGCCATCTGCGGGAGGTCCAAACTCAAGCTTCAATGAGGAGGTTTTCTCAGGGTTGGGCTTGAATGTAAGACTCTTGTTTGTTGTTTCTGGCTGCTCCCTTCTACCAGCTGCGCCAGGTTGCGGGGTGGAAACGCTAGGGAGAGTAGAAAGATACTTGCTGGGGATCTTTAGGCGTAAGACCTCACGAGAGGGGTTTCTGTGGCTGGTCGAGACTTGCGTGGCCATCGTTGACTGTTGATTCTTGTCCTGAGTCTGTTCTGCTGATCTCATAGAAGTTATGGCTGCAGAATTTCCTGCGGTGTTCCCGATAGCTGTGCTGGAATTCGATGCCCCGAGATAGTACTGATGCGTATCATTATCTGTAGGATTCAGTTTGACGTCATCCCACTCTAGGCCATCGAACGTAGATAAGGAAAAGTCCATCTTGAGGGATATTTGGACCGGTGGATCCGAACTGAAAAAAAAAAAAAGTCCGAGTGTTAGTAGATAGTTCTGACTCCTAAGGAATGGTGCTTAAGCAGGTGCCAACTTTCTTAAAACAATTGACACTTGCTAAGATGCTATTGTAGAATAGGAAGGCCATACTTAGCTCATTCCCCACAGAGAGGAGAAGCGTCGATATCAGGACCTTTGCGAGGACGCTGAGTGAAGTGTCAACCTAAAAATTACTTTTGAATAAGAATCGGAGACTGGGGTGAGGATCGAGAAACATGCCACGCTTCACTTACAATGTAGTTGTTGGGGGATCTTCGCTGGTACGGTGTGGGAAAGAGCTTGCCGGCGATGAGTTTACGGAGTGTCAGCGATGAGAGAAGCGACACAGCTCAGCAGCAGATGGTTTGTGTTATGCGCAGACGGGTCGATGTTCAGAAGTTGGATGAAGAGTGAAGGAGCAGCAGCAACGGCGGCGATGATATGGCCGCCCAGAGAAAGACACGGTAAGCCTAATCAGATAGCTGCCACGATAAACGAGAAGGTACGGAGCAGTCAAGCAAATGACCGGGTGGGCTTATCATGTGATTGAAGCCGGATGAAGAAGTCACGTAGGCACCTGCTCTTTCCCACCTCGCTCGCTCTCTAAATTTCAGAGTCAGATGTTCACCGTGCTCATCCCATTCTACGCCTACCAACCTCTATAAAACATCCTCATACTACCGTTCTTCCGCACCAACCTCAAGACACACCACCTCACCTTTACCTCACCTCCTGGGTACGGCACTCGCCCGCCTACAGAATTCCAGCGTTCTCATTTCAGTCTACGTTCCATCCTGTTGCCAACATGGAACCCTTGAAGGTGCGCCTCAAAGGCCATCCTTCGACGTCATCGTCTGCCACTCCGGACCCGACCACCAACTCTTCCGGCTCACCTCAAGCACTCGGACCGGGCCCTTCAGCTCCGACAGAAGCTCCGTCCACCTCGAAGTCTTACACCCCTCCAGTCCTGCCTCCGAACTTGGCTTTGGAGCCGAACATGTATGAAGATGCGTACTATGTCCCCAAAGAGTACAGGTCCATGTCCTATGAAGACATGTCTAATATGGGGCTCGGTTAACGAGCACGCGGAGTCGGTAGCGAGGAGATGAAGAACGTTACCGTCGACAGCGAGAATGTAGAAGAAGTTGTCGTGAGGTTATCGTCGGCAGCAAGACCGTGGAGTTGGAAGAAGATCCGAGAAAGGTCTGGTCAGGAAAAGCAGGCGCAGTGACTCTTGTCACCTGGACAGCAACCCGGACTTTTATTGATCCCCCCCGCCGATGAAGATGGAATAGGTAACTGCGCACGGCGGCCGTCGAGGACGATAGCGCTGCCCGTGAGCCTCTATCGTCCTCGACGACCGCGGATACGATAGAGGCCCAGGAGAGCGTTATCGTTCTGACGGCTCACGGGCAGCGCTATCGTCCTCGATGGCTCACGGGTAGCGCTATCGTCTTCGGCAGCTGCTACACAGACTGTCTAATAGGGTCAGGTTGCTGGAAAACTATTTAATTGGACTTAGCGACGGATCCCAGTTGGGTCTTCGGCTCACTTGCCATTGGGTCTGAGCCGGCTTGGCATCGGTTCGCAACCTGATCGTCACCTGCCGCCGCATACCTACTGTTTCGTTCTTTACAAAAAAAAAAAAATCTTCCGAGCCGCTGCTGCCCTAATACTACTCGGCGAATGGTAATCCCGGCTAAGAAGCACGGGACACAACTGTCCTATTTCAGAATAACGTCTCATCTGACATTTATGAAACCCCGTCAGCGACCTGCGCCGCCTCAACTCTTCCTCCACCCTCCAAACCCTTAAAGTATGCACTAAGAGTTTTCTGCTTCTTCAACCCCATTCCACCTTTGCTCTACGGCAACAACAGCTACATATCCCGTGACCAATTGGAGATACGACTTTTCCTCTGCATAGGTAAGGATTGCAACTCACCTGGATGAACACGAAAGTCATCTAAGACGTTATCAGTACACAGATGTCTTCTCATAGCTCAGAGTCTCCCCCGCCCAAGTCAGAATCCCAGCCAGCACTCTCACCTCCACCATCCAGCGGGATAACGGCTTCGAAAAAGGCGGCGGAATGGGGATTCCCTCCTCCACACGTCGTTGAATGGGTGAAGACCAGCGGCACGACGCCGCTTGATGCCTTACACATAGGGTTTGTGGAAGGTAAGGATGGCTTGCGAAACAAAGTTTTCGCGTGCGTGAGCATCAGCGAGAATGTGGATAAAGTGGAATTCCACACTGCGACCGTTGAAGATGGTGAAGCCTCGATCAGACAGTCGATCAAATTAGAGATCACCGAACTGCCGTATATCTTCAATATACCAGCAAGGAAGAAGAACGAGAAGAAGTCCTCAACAACTTCAAAGTATATGACAGAAAGAGCCAGAAGCACCGTCCGCCAGCTTGCTCTAAACAGTGGGATATTGCCCGATATCCAGAAGTATTCTTCATCAGGAAGAAATGCACACACTTCGCGTATCAGCACTCTCCGCACTGCCATGTCAGACGATACAAATGCTTCAGCCGAACGTCTTTGGTGTGAATTTTTCGACGACGAACACCGATCATCTCCAATGGCACCCCCAACTGAACCCCCAACGGCCCCCCAACAGACCGGATCCCAGAACCCGCGACATTCACTCTGCCGCAATTTCCAAATGTTACGCCATGGAATGAAGACACGTACCAATGTCCCCGAGGAATACCGGTCAATGACACGTGAAGAAAGGAAAAAGGAAATCTGCCGCGTCAAGTTCATTTCTACATTCGTGAAGTGCGGCTGGTGCCTTGAAATGGCCATAGACATTCCATGGCCGACCTTCTCAGCCGAGGACAGAAAGGCATTCTGCCGCCGTTATATCGCCGGCATGTATGAATTCCCGGAACACAACTTGAGTATTGAGAAATTTAGAAGGCTTAAAGAGGTGAGCGCCAAGCTGCGCTAGATTGGCATTTCGTCAGACACGAAGGAACTATTGGCTCTCAAGGAACACTGGAACAAGTAAGAGGAGAACTTGAAGCTACGCGACTTGTCGATCGTGGACCAGGCCCTACTTGACTTCTGGGAGCCGCGTTTCCCACCATTCAGGCCGCTGACTGCGGAGGAGCACCTCGAGAGCGTGATAGGCTAGTACAAGGAGTCAAGCAGAGACGGTTACGCAAGCGATGGATACTTCCAGAAGCTCTGGACGACGATGGTGGACAAGTTCGAGGATTCTTCTGGTTCGGCGGCTTCTTAGCAGAGCGTTGCTAAGGGAAGAACCTCAAACGATTCTTTTTTCAATCATTTCTGCACCTACTTGGACGAGGCCCGCGATCAATGCAAATGTGTTAGCCCCTTAGCACGAGGATACATACACTCACTCCCACAGACACGCTTATAAAAGGCTTCCAGGGATGCTCGTGGAGAATAAAGATGTAATTTATCAAATACCACTCAATTTCCTTTCCCACACAGGACGCGCGGTGAGAGAAGAGGATGAGACTTTTTGAACCCAGAAGACCCCATATCCAAGTACCAAATCATGTTTCCGAAACCAATCTAACTCCAGAAATTTTGATGCAGTCAAGCCATGTGATCGACCTTTCCAAATGAGCAATGATCCCAAACCAGTCCAGCTACCAATTTCATCTTTCCACTCAATCTTGCTCCCAGAATGCTTTGTGGTGCACTAGCAGAATTGCATGCCTAGTCTGTCTTGCTTCGTTTGAGGCCCGAAGCACCCGCATCTTTCGAGAAGTCATCCAGAACCTCCCTCATCCGCTTGGATCTCAGTTGCAACTTCTTCGATCCTTCCTGAAAGCCCTTGGCCTTGGAATCGTTCAGCTTCTTCTCAAGCCTTTTGATCTCCTTGTTCTTTGCTTGCACTTCCCGCTCAAAGCCATCTCGCTCTTTCGTGAGCTCCTGAGGCGATCCTAGCACGGTAGTAGTGAACAGGTAATCGAAATATTCTTTCCGCTCCTCTTCACCCAACGACTTTTCGAGCTTTTCCTCAAGTTCTTGGATGCGCGAATTGGCCTTCTTGAGTTGATCGTTCAGTACTTCGTTTTGCGTCTTCGTTTCGGAGAGTTCGCGTCGCTGGTCTCGAAACTTCCGCGCCGCTTCCTCAAGCTGACAAGCTGTTAGTCATATATGAGGAAGGAAAGTGAAGTAGCTAGAGTCTCTTTACCCGGGCAAGGTTCTGCTCGTCAAGGTCTTCAATGTCCTCCATGGTCGTAGTATGATGGTTTTTCCTGCTGTTGACGTATGGATTGAGGCTAAGAGGAGTTGTTGCGAAGGTGGATGGTGACGGCCTTTAAATAAGCTAGCTCTATGAATGATCACATAAGACGCAGTGGAGCTAAACCTATTTTGAGCACCGTCATGACTTTGGAAGGTGCGATCAAGCAGTATGCATGTGAAATCATGAGGCTACGAAGAGAAGCGATAGAGAGGGAGAAAGAGGGGGAGAAAGAGAGAAAGAGTCGAATAGCGGAGCCTCTTAACCACTCAGTCTTAGCGTTGGTGTCTAAGATAGTGCACGCTAAGGACCTCGGTTTTCAATATGTACAATCTGAGGGCCTCGTTTTTCATCGGTGTAATCTAAGAGCCATGTTTTTCAATCCACCGGTGAAATCTAAGAGCCTCGGTTTTCGATTTATGCAATCTGAGGGAATGAAAAACCCAGATAGCTGGAAAGAAAATGAAGATCTTAGATTGCCTATAATAAAAAGCGGGTGCTTAGAATAAGAAGCTTAGATATCTTAGAATAAAAAGCGTAGATGCCTTAGAAAGAAAAGAAGGGTTTAGAAAGAAAAATAGATGCTAAGAAAGAAAAACAGGTGCTTAGAAAGAAAAAGGACGTCCTCATAGTAAAGCTAACGCCCTTAGATGGAAACCGACGCCCTTAAATTAGACCGATGGATTGAAAACCGAGGCTCTTAAATTGAAAACGACGCTCTTAGATCATATAAATCGAAAACCAAGGCCGAGCTATCTTAAGTTTTTCATTCTAAGCCATCTAAGCGCCCGTTTTCCCTGGGTGCCCGTTCTTCATAGGTGCCCAATGCATCAGTGCCTATTTTTCCATCATCTTAGCTATGTGGATGCCCCAACCACCATTATCATATCGTCCCATCCATCATTTAGAGGCAAGCAGATGTCACCACCGCGACACTTGGTGCTCACCCGACTTGACCTGCCGGGTCATCTTTTCACCGGTTTTGCATGGCCTGGCGATGACTTCGGTTGCCACCATCGTTGCTCCCTCGCTCCTCACAGAACCTCTTGTTAGCAACCCGACATTTTTCTCTGTCAAACCCCGGACCGTGACACAGATCCCGCATCATCGGGAGACAGCCATCGCCCAGACGCAGGGTACTTTCCAACTCGCCCGATGCGGCAGGCACAGGTAAGGCGACGACGCTATCACATGATCGACATTTCACCGATGCTCCACCGTTCACACGGCACCGTCGGCGCGTCACTGTTACTGCTTCGCTCACCATACTGTCCAGTTTCATCCGTCACCTCGACCTCACGCCCTCATTCCATCTTCGTCAACTTTCGAGCTACCGTCTCTGCTGCTCCGCTCACCGCACAGCCCAGTCTCTTCCGACACCACCGACGTCGCACTTCCCTTACACCTTCGTCGACTT
This sequence comes from Lasiodiplodia theobromae, assembly GCF_012971845.1. Lineage (NCBI taxonomy): Eukaryota > Fungi > Ascomycota > Dothideomycetes > Botryosphaeriales > Botryosphaeriaceae > Lasiodiplodia > Lasiodiplodia theobromae. The sequence goes on along the minus strand of NW_023336344.1, from coordinate 269,512 downwards.
TCGCGTCACCGCATCCGCCGCTTCTTGTGCAAGTGCATAAGCTGACTCTAAGAGACTGCTTCAATCTCAGCTGACTCGACAACATCAAACGACGAGCATTTTCAAGCTCTCATATCCACAATCAGAGCCATCAGGCAACCATACCCCAGCAACTTGAATATCTAGCTTAGTACGCCGATGCGCCTCAACTCCCGTAACAATGCCGAGTACACCGAACCCACGTTCAGCCAGGAAAACTCCCGCAAGGGTCTCCACACCTCCATCGCACCCGTCGCGTGAAGGTCCCCCCACCTCTGATCGTCCAAGCGAAGGAGGGAAGTCGGTCACGAGTCTTGCAAAACTGGAGCTTGACGCCAAAATACTGCAAACGCTCCCATCTCCGGACCTTGTCCACTGGGTGGAATTTCCACCCGCCACAAAAGGCAAACCCGACAGGAAAGGGTGTCACGTTGCCTACCAGTCTGAACCAGACGGAAAAAAAAGCAAAATCTACGCTATATTGACTTCTACAAATCGCGCCGATGAAGTGAGCTACTTCAAAGTCGATCTGGCAGATGGAGGCTTCGTTACAACCGACAAGATTGACAACCTGCATGTTCTGCATTTGACTTGGCCATGGCCATTCAACAAGAAGAAGGCATCATCGAAGTCCAGCCAAACACATGACAAATCGCTCAGGGACTTTTGCAACACTATCGTCAGGCAGTTGGCGTTGAACTGCAAGGTCACAGAAATTTCCCGTTATTCCGATAAGTCGAGGAAGACACACGAGAAGAAAATACGCAAGATCGTAGACGATATCTCGGATGAGGAAGCCGAGCAAGGTGACACGAATTGGCGAGACTTTTTCGAAGATTCTCTTGAGGGAAACAATCAGGAAGAAAGCAGTGGCACCAGTGCCAGAAAAGAACTGGAATCAAGTCAGGAATCCAATGCAGAAGACAAGGTGCCATCTATTTGGGATTCGTATCGCATTCCAACTGCATACCAGTCCATGGAGTTAGCGGACATCGGCAAAAAGATGAGAAGGGTGATGATTCTCAAAGCCTTTATTGAGTGGGAGTGGAAGATTGAAGAGTCCCCAAAAATCCGCTGGCCATTACAACCCTCAGAACAGCGCGACCAACTCTGCGACCGCTTCATCGCCTATGCCATCCAGAATCCTGAAACAAGCTTAGACATGATTGGTTTCAGATGGCTTGAAGAGACAAGCACTCACCTGCATTCAACCGGCATCACCATGGACATCAAAGCTACTCTCAAAGAAAAAAAAAACTCCATGCAAACCAAGAAAAAGAAGACGTCGATCTCGAGAGCTTACCGATTGTCGACATAAACCTACTCTATTCCTGGATCGTAGACTTCCACCCGCACTATGTACCCAATACCAGTTATGAACAGCGGGCAGAAACTTCCATGGATCAAGTTGACCGGAAATCAGCTGACGGTCCAAATGACGAGACAGAGTTCGAACAGATATACGTGCGGTTGATTGGCAAGTTCAAGAATTCGGGAGACCTCCGAGCATTTGAGCGGGCGGCGGGTGAATTGGTATCGGCGGCCAGGAAGTTCGAAGATAAGCAGATCGTACGGGAGTTGATGAAGCAAGTCTCTCGACCTGAAGGGAAGAAACCCTCTTAATATCGAGTGGTAGGCTTGGGCTCTTAGTCTTCATAACGATTTTCCTATGACCGGCGAGGAACGGACGGGAAAGACATTTCGGATGGCAACATCAGACGATTAGTGGTTTCTTAGCCTTGGCTGACCAGTTTTCAGCTGTCTTGCTTGCCTGCAGCGACTTCTTTAGCAAGAACACGGCTAAACAAAAGTGCTTTCTTAGTTAGCTTTCATAGTGGTAGCAATCAACTCTTCTCCTCTTTCACTTGTTAACGCACCACCAACAGCGCTCCTTGCCGTTTCCTTCCTCCTTCGACATGCTTCACTACCTCAACCGACCATTCTGGGTCTCTGCTCAAACGCCTAAGCTTTTGTCACTGTCATTTCGCCTGAAATGTCTGTTCTACAGGGTCTTCACATTTAATACAAACGGTGAATGAAACTTTGTACAATGATTTCTGTCTAAGTGCTGGATTTCTGTAAAAACCCTTTGCATGTAGGCTGGCGGGCCGTGCGTGTTTGCTGTAGACCCGTCGTTTCACTGGATGTAACCAGTATTGGCTAAATTAATGCCCCACCCCTCCCTTCCCTTCAGAAGCCCTTCAAGAAATAACCAATGCAGCTTTGATGCTCAATCACTCTGAGCTGTGGAATTTGAGTGGGATTTCTGCCTTGTCCAAGTATTCCGGCTCTTCTCCTTCTTCCTGAAAAAAGCTTTTGTGGCGAGGGAGCGGGATGTGGTGTTGGACGGGGAGAGCACCTGGTCGCATAACCAGATATTTGATGCTTCGCAAGCATCCATCGTAGTGGGTACGCAGCTCCAGGAAGTTTGCCTCGTCGACCACGCGAGGAAGAACATCGTGAGAATGACGAAGATGCTTGCGCAGCTGCTCCATGATGTCTCCGGTGTCAAATTCCTCTCTAACGGACTGGTGTGCTTTGCAAATGAATTCCGGAAGGCATCAGATATCGCTCTTCATGCCTCCACGGCATCGATGGTCATGCTCTCTAGGCTCTCTACCTTCTTGTCTGTGAGGATTGATTGGTACGCCTGTGACTAGCGAACCCTCGTGATCTCCTCGAGTTCCTCTCTCTTGGTGGCCTTGATGCTGCGGAGCCTGTCGTATTGTTCTTGTGAGCTCCGCTCAAGATAGCACATGTCGTCAATCATCTCGCGATGGCTCTGGCCCAAGTCGAAATGATAGTTCAGATCGCCTAGGGTGTCATGTGTGTCGTTCACTGTGGCCTTCCAGTTATCGATCTCGCCCTCGAGCTCGTCGTACTCCTGAACCAGCTTCTGCAAAAGCTTGATCGTACCATCGTCCCTAGTTGTTTGGATCCCTCCGACGGCGATCTCGAAGAGACGCTGGCGCTGTAGGTTCATGATGTGGGTATGAAACGACCTAAGCGCTGTTGCAACTGGATCGACACCATGAGGCACGCTCATTGCCGTCTGTGTCCATCTTGGTTGAAGATCCATGTGGTTGGTGTTAATCTTCCAGGAGGAAGTGTTGAGGGCTGAGAGTGGGCGTGAGAAAGAGGATGACAGAGAAACGGAGGAGAGTGACCGGCTCGAAGCCTTTTAACGTGTCGATGATGGGTGAAGTGTCACGAAAACATGTGACAGCCTAGTTAGGCAGGCGTTGAGTCGGTTATTGAAAAACCTTGCGTGCGCTCGGTTTTCACATGCACGTTGCTCCATCGCACCTGCCAAAACATATATGTTGATGTTCGAAATAGGTTTAGCCCAAGTACAGCCTCACTGCGCTTATAAATTATCACTTAGTCAACACGCCATATTCCTCTCAAACCATTCCCAATTTTATACTATCAGATCGGTATAGCAGCACATCCTACCCTCTCAACAGCACGGCCCACCTCAATCTTCTGCAGTCATGAGCAGACCACCTCTTGCTTCTCATTCACGTCACATCGAGATGGAAATCGCATCAGACAATCGAACCTCATCGAGCTCTCTTGATGGAGTGACTGCGAAAAACATGCCCATGCAACAACACCTGCAGTCATCCCAGAGGGAAAGGCTTGCACATTTCGCTTCATCTTCAGCAAAGAAGTTGAAATTATCGTCCTCTCAGGATTTATCCATCGTAGACGGATCACGAGGTGACGTTTCTCACTCACCGCAAGGAACTCTAATGTCAGAGCTGAGTCAGAGTCTCTGGAAGCTTCCCACGGCCGACATCATACATTGGACGAAGATCCGATGTGGCAATACGGAGCGGGACGCACTTCACATCGGGTATGTCACCGAAGCAGATGGCACAAGAATTAAGGTGTATGCGGCCTTGAGGTTTATCAAGGGGGGGGGGGGGACTTCGTCGAGTGCTGGAAGGTAGTGGAGAAGAACGGTTCAGTTTCTGCAATGGATCGAATCTTCATGAACGAGTTTGAGAAGCATTATCCCTTCGGAATCAGAGCGCGCAAACCCAAGTCTGAAGGAACCAAGACGAACAGATACCAGATTGAGACAGGAAACGCGATCGTCCGGCAATTGGCAATTAACAGCGGCATATGGGATATTTCCAAGCACTCGAACTCAGGACATAATTTTCAAGAAACAAGAATGCGCATTCTTCTGGATTCCATCCCAGATGACATGGCCCTCAATGCTGAAAAGCTCTGGAAGGAATTCTTTGCGCTGGACTCAGAAAGGGGGATGCCGGCCTTCGCAACCAACTCACTGGAAGCTACAGTCGCTTCGGTGGCTTCATTAGCTTCACCAGAAGTTTCAACGCCGGCCTCAGCTACAGGCAATTCTTCGGGAGATCAAGACCGTTACTCCTCCCTTCACGATACCACCATGGCGGAAGAGAGTGTAGTGCAGAACGATTGGTCTGAGGTTATAATCACTCAATTCCTCAGCTCAAGCTGGAGTATAGTGGACGCGGAAAAGATCGCGAAGTGGCCAGAGCTAACCAACGATGAAGCAAACAAGCTTCAGGAACGCTTCAGAGATGTCGCGACGAAAGGACTCATTTCACCAAATATGTCGATGTGCCAATACAAATGGCTTGAGGAGGTGTGCAAACAGTTACGTGGGATCGGTATCTCGTTGAAATTGGTTGAGATTCTCCCGCTGAAAGCAGAATCGAGAAAGGATCAACGGAACATCAGCTTATGCGATTTGCCTATCGAAGCTCAAGCTTTGCTGAACTCTTGGAAAGTTCGCTTCTACGAATCCAGACACCGCGGTGCCGAGCAGCTGCTTTCCAGCTTGGCTGATGACACACAGCATTCGGAAGGCAACAGCACTATGACTTACGAGGATTGCCAAAACCTTTGGGTGTCTGCGATTGGTAGGATTAAAGGTTCAGGAGACCCCCAGAACATCTTGCAGAGCATCAAAGATGTCGTCAAGGCAGAGCTGATGCTGAAGGATCAGCAAACCGTGGAGAAAATGACTCGTCTACGGGAACTCTTTTCTTTCCTCACATGAGAGGTTGGACAGACAGAGCTGAGATTATCTGGAAATCTCAACAAGCTCCAAGTGGGATGGAATTTTCATCATATAAAAGACATACACGAAGGACAATATTGCTCTTCGTCTGTCTTAATTAGGCTAGTGGAGGAGGCTTTCTTTTCAAACTTAGTTGCTGCATTTCAAATAATAAACAGCGCAGCAGCTTATATCAAACGTCTTAGTGACACTTTGATACCATCTACACTAATTCATATATTTGAGTAGCCAAGCCCACACGATCCCAGGTCTGGGTGGGTCACTCGGGAATATCTGCATACATAATATGTGCTTTTACAGAAACAGGATCGACATGACCAGGATCTTCGGCTGCCTCAGCAACGGCTCCATACTCTCGTACTTCTTTCCCTACGTCCCGCACTTATAGACCTTGCCTTCGACATGCGCTCCATGCTCGTCTTCGCCGCGCCGCTCTCCTCGCCGTGTCGTATTGCCAGCAGGCCGCTCGATAGATGACCCTCATCTTCGCCACCGCCGCCGTCTCCTATTACTTCGACCGTTAGGAATGCGCGCTATATCTTCCCGGAATCACACTCTTCGCAGTGGAAATGCCTCCCTGCCCACAACGATAACAACGCAACCAGCTTGTATCTACAGAGGATCCCAACATTTGGTGTTGCAGACTTGATTCAATGGCTTCCACGAGCGTTGCAAGGACAAAGAACAAAAAAAGCGAGGATGGGTGGCGCGGCTTGGCAGGCGACGTTGTTCGGCGGGCGACGTTGGTGTTCCTTCCTCGAGAGGAAAGAGCGAGGCACAAGCACAGGCCTCATCTCCGCCGTTCGGGAGCGCATCTTCTACTTTGCCTCGTCGCGCACCGCTCTCTCCACATCCAATCCTACTTATCCAGCACTGACAGCCGTACCGTTATCTACGGATATCCTCGTCTTTTATTCCGGTGCAGTCGTTTCGTACCGTCTACTTCCAACGATACGGAAGGCCAAATTAGCGACTACGAAATGATCCCAGAACACGAACTTGCACGAGAGGAAGTCCGAATCAAGAAAATATTACAAGAGATCGAGCAAGAAGAGTCGATACTGCAGCAACGACAACGGCTTCGCCACAAGAGAAAGCACGACCAAGTCGCGCAGAGCCGGTACGACCCCGGGAATGGCATCGCCAAGGCCGAACAGCCCACGCGTCTCGAGTTGATTGCGTACGGACTCAGACCTCATGCACCTGGTTAGATGCGGTTTACTGACAGTAACTACAGGAGAGGAGCAAACAATCCCGTCTCAACGCCTATTCCAACGGACATGCCGTGATGGGCAACAACGGATGAACAAAAGCAAGCGGCCACAAGCATACACCCAAAGCATGGGAAGCACACATGGGGAATCCGCTCCAACGGACGCGTCACACCGCTGAAAGAAGACTCCGCTCCGCCGACGAGTTCAAAATGCTGCATGCGTGGAGTGGCCACGGCCTTCGACGACCCGGGCTTCATCCGGGAGTGCACCAAAGTCGCAACACTAATTCTACAGGTGTTCAACCCAGAACTGTGCACTTGGGATGTCACAAACGGAGAGACTCTATTCGGCAAGAACACCAGCATGGAGTTCGACAGCGAGACAACATTGTTCGAGCATTGCTACTTTCTGGAACCAAGTCGCACGAACCGATCCGGCTCGGAATTCAAAGTCCAGTTTCATGTGCCCCTGGCACAATGAGCCGGGAGAGTTTTGCCCCAACGCAATCTTTGTCATACTCCCGGGATGTGGTCTCCTGTCCAGGGAGGAGTGGATCATGGCCGTGTGCAACAAGTACAGTGGCTCACACCGCTGCCGTAAGTTTGAATTCTATTTTTCTTTCGAATTTCAATCCAAGTTTCCATCTAACTACTACAGAGGGGTACTACAGCCGATGGCTAAAGTGAAAATAGCAGGGCTCCCCAGCTCTGCCTTAGAAAAATTAACATATGTGGGTATATGAAGCCATCGTCCGGACGCGAGTGTCGAATTAAAAATTCTACATATACGTCCGGACGATAGCTTCAACTACCCACGACATGAGCAAAAAAAAAAAAAACACGCTACCCAGTGCACCACTCTTGAGGCCTTCGGATTTCAGATGAAAAAATCAAAGTGAGCTGATTTGACAAAATATGCAGATGATGGAGGAATAACTTGCATATGGAACGACAGTCTGGTTTGATGTTCTATTAGTCACGGCGGCACGGCATCGAATCGAAGATTTAAGGTTGTTGCTATCAATTCGCACATTTCGGAGGAGACATTGCACACATGCTCTCAAGGGCAGTTATTTAGAATGTACAGTATCCCAGGCAGGGCTCAGAGTTCAGCCAATGTCCCCTCAATGGCACGAAATTTCCACAAAACACCTCCTTCCAGATAGCTGTAGGTGTGAATTATTTTATTCTTTAAGGGGAATGCATCCAGTTTGCCCAATATTGAGGGCCAATGTGGAAACGTATCTTCTCTCCATCGAGTCCTAATTGTATGGTCAAAGTCTACGGTACTGCGTTTAGCCAGTAGGACTCGTTCGTTTCTTGCATTCTGTGCGCTATTTGCCAGCCTATGGCTTGACAAAGCTATCAAGAGTTTGAGAGCAAAGCTTGCCCATACACATCTCCCTTAAAGTAATATTATGCTAACACCTTCACCGAATGTCTCGCTGATCACCGCACATTCCCTTGCATTCCCTCCAGAAACATAGCTTAACCTTGTGAAAATTCCTTACTGAGTCGAAACGCGCTGGAGAGAACTTCGGCATCGAATGTTGCCGACCACTCAGGAATCCGCTCTGAAGATCAGCCGAGGTGTGTAGGATCTGATTCGTGCGTAGTAATTTTCCTTCGAGTCCGGATCGATATTGCTCTGCTTTAGCAATTGCAACTGCGCAGATATTAGCCACAGAGTTTATTTCCAGACGACGCGCTTGGAGCTTACGGTCTTTGCTCGTCCCTCTTCCAACGTCATGTGACGTGCTAGGAGGCAATCTTCCCTATATGAACCCTCTTCTGCTGGCTTGCAAACGCAGCGCCCTTGCGTTATGCATCCTTTGCCCCTCCCGTTGGCCAAATTGTCCTCTTCGATAACAACGCAGCCTACATCAATGCACCAACTGTTCCCTGTTGAGATCTGATATCAGCGAGCTCGTCCCGTTCTAATTTTAAAGTTTGCAGACTTACGACACTTCATAGCACCACTCATCTGGCAGACTGTAGCGGCGACCCATTCATCCCTGCTAACCAGACCACAACCCAGCGAGAGTGTCATGCTCTTGCTCAGCGTCATTGTTTCCTTTCTTCTGCAGAAGGGACACGTATAGCTTATTTCGAAGCTGGGAGGCGTATTGTTGTGTTCCTGCATTTGGATATAAATGCAATGCTCGAAAACGAACCCATCTTGCGAATTCAACTGCGAGTTCTTGTGAAAAAATCGTCTCACCCTTGAGAGGGTCCCACTTCTTGATATCATTAGCGTAGATGGTGTAGAGGTCCCAGACGACTTCAAAACAACTTTGTATGACGTGCGGATCGTCCTAGGCACAGACCCGTCCTCGGAGACAGCTGCTCACCCGGGTGAAGTCACGAGCGAGGGAGCTCTGCGCAGGCCAGGTCACCTTCCCTGCTGGTTTCAAGCCCTACTGTGCCTCCCCAAATATCGGATGTGTGGCTGTGATGGCGGCCCAATGGTCTGGCGTGTGTGCATGACCGTGCATGCCTGTTGCAGGGACGTCTGGGTAGGGTTGGGGGAGTGCGTTACTATACAAAGTGAAAAAGTCAGTACAATTGAGATGTCAGGACGCAGTTGGTGACTTACATTGAAGTGGGTATGTTGCTACCCTTCGTGATGCTCAAAGGCTGTCGGTTCCGCGAGTGCCTGGTGGGATTTCTCCTGATGATGCTCTTTACACTAACAGATACGTTGTTTCAGTAAACAAACTTTACATTTTCACGGATATCCATACTTGGTCGTTTTGCCCGTGGGAGGGGCAATATCAGAGTCATCCGACTCCTCTTCGGATCTTAGATCAACATACTGCGGGTTGTTGATCACAGATTGCAATTGTGTCCCACCGCTTGTCGACCATAGCTTAGGTGCAGAACCCGCAGTTTATAGTCCTCTCTCGCAGCTGAAGGCTAGCGTGGATTGAAGGAAAAGTACATGTCATGGGTAGCTGAAGCTATCGTCCGGACGTGTATGTAGAATTTTTAATTTGACATTCTCGTCCGGATGATAGCTTCAAATACCCCCATATGTTATTTTTTAAGGTAGAGCTGGGGCATAATCACTCTATATTCTAAGCCCTGCTATTCTTCGCGCTAGCTATCGGCTACAGCATCCTTCTATAAGTGTAGAACCCGCAGCTTAAGTACAGAACCCGCAGTTTAAGTGCAGATAACTTATAAAAATCGTCGAAAGTTTAACTTAAGTATATAAAATGACGGAAAATCTGGCTTAGGTGCACTAAATAACGGAAAACCTGGCTAGAAACCTGGCTTAAGTGCTTAAAATGGCTGAAAGTCTGGTTTAAGTATAGATAACTCGTTAAAGTTGTAGAAAATTCGAAAAACTGCATTTAACTCATCAAAATCGTAAAAGATTTACTAAAACGGCAGATAACTCGTTAAACTTGTAACAATATAGGCAAACTGTAGAATATCGACAAATCCGTACGAACAGTAGAGAACCCGGTAAAACTGTAGATAACTCGTCAGAATCATGGAAAATTTGGCAAAAATTGCAGATAACTACAGATAACTCCGAAAACTGCAGATAATTCCCGTAGGTATAGATAACTCTAACTCTACCAACGGTGTAGAAACCCCAGTAGAACTGCAGATAACTCCATACTAGCAGATAACCCAACCAGAAGTGTAGATAAATCGAACAGACCCAGCTCCTGCTATAACTGTATGCCCATGTCCAGATTAGGTCTAGACGGGTTACGGTTCATGTGCCCGCTTTCACTGGTCTCGGCCTACATAAACCTGTCATTGTCCAGAACTACCGCATCACTCTTACACTACATTCTGAAGTGCATTCGGATCTTAAGTGCTAGAATCTCCTCTTAACTGCTGAAATCTTCCCACCTGAACCAAGTACGAATACCACTCCAATCATGAATGCCATTCCGAACACGACGGCGTCTGCGGCTGAGGATCAGGCGGTTCAAGGAGTACACAATCAAGTCACAACCTCCGTAATAATATACTCCCTTCCACACCCTATTACTAACTTTTCCCAGATCGAGGAGGATCAGGAGTCCATTCCTGAATTCATCGAGCCCTTCGATTGGGAAGAGTCGGAATCGGAAGACGAAAACCAGCAAACCTTGCCCGAAATGGTACAAGAAATTATGAGAGGACTTAACGAAGCACTTACGGAAAAGGAAGAACTCATACAGAAGCTGAAAGAAGCGGACAAGGAGAAGAAAGAACTCAAACTCAAGCTCGATCAGAAGGAGAAGGAGATCGAACGTGTCAAGCTGGACTATCAGACCAAGGAATTGGCCAATCACAACACTAGCCAGGGAATCATTTCTGACTTAAGGAATGAGAACTATGCTCTTCGACAAGATCTACACCAACGTGAAGGGGACCAACGCCAAACTTCTGAGGCTTTACGCAAAAGTCAGGAGGAACTACGCAGTTCAACGGACAAGATAAAGGCGAAAGACAACGTGGAGGTAGAAATGACTGAGGGCCTAAGGCTATTTCTGGAGAGTCACAAGGAGGACGGGAAGTTCGTAGCTAGAAAGCGAAAGCGGACTGATTAGGCCTAAGACATGGCCAGGGTACCATTTACATGAGAGCTCGGGGAGAAGATTGGTTACAGGGACAATTTGGCACTTAAAAGGGGTTCGATGCGGGATTGACAATGCCGGCGTTTTGGAATGCGCATCTCAATGGGCAAGTTCCAAAAATGCATCCTGACCATGGGGACAAAAAAAAGTTGCATTTGGATACTCTGGCTGGAAAGGGCCTGCAAAAGTATGGCATTTCGGCGTTCCTGGGGGAAAATGATTTTAGCGATTGGAGTTGACACTCAACAGCTGGCACAAATCGGAATGGGATTTTTCCTAAATAACATCTTCTACTCATTTACAGAAAGGCGGACGCCCCAATGCGAAACAGCCTCTGAATTTTCCAATAAAGTTCTCCCTTTCAAGTGGCTCAACGTGATTGTCCTGTCTAATTTACTAGAAATACTATGCAGTTGTCGCACAGAACAAATGTTGCAGAGAAGCAAAAGGATGGCGTACGTAAATCGCGGTGAATAAATGGCGAGGCATTGCTGAACGCATGACCGTCTTACATGACCCTGAAGTGTAGTTAAGAGAACACTGAACCCCACAATACGTAGAATACATATAGCACAAAGTATTCCGCAACCAATGCGTCATTGAGAGGCAGCAGCCCACCTATTTTCCATGACGAGAACAACACACGGATCCCCTGCCCACCAAAAAAGTGGAACCCCGTTGGCTTGGAGGGGAGGAGGGGTGCGCCTAATCAACGGTCGGCAATGTCCATCCGTCGCTGACGTTCCAGAACACCCGGCAACCCAACTTACGCAACGATGCATATCTCTGACACACCCGCGCTGTAGTAGCGTGCGGATGGGAAAAATTTGTGGAGTGATGGAGACCGGCCGGCATTTTGGGCAGCGAGGCGAACTGCAAACGATCTGCAGCATTCGTCACTTACGGAAATCTGTCCGAGGGGGGAAGGACAGGCAGTTCGGGGCTGACAGCGGGTGGCTGCCAGGGCACCTGGAAGCGGGTGTCGATTCCGGTTGGTCGGAACGAGTCAGCGGAAGAGCTTGGTTGCGCGCCCCGCGACCGTAGGTGTCTGTTCTTCCTTGCGACAAAAAAGTCAAGTTGACAGGGGATAGGGAAGGGAAAGTAGGGAAGAAAGGAAAAAGAAAAAAAGAAAATAAAGTGACATAAGGAGATCGGAAACTCCTACCCGTTGCTTCGATCGAAGGCTGTTACGGAATTTCCGGGGTCCGCGGGGGGAGTTGAGGTCATTGTCCGGACGGAGACAAACGCGCAGGAAGCCGGTTGACAGATTCATCCAGACAAGAGCTTCAGCTCCCTCACATAGCGAACAATACGCCATTGCTGACGTCGGGCAAAAGGAAAGAGAGGTCAGCCAGTAACAACGTGGTCCTGCGACGTGCAGTAGCTCGAACCACAGTACAAAAACCCTAATCGACCAATGACAGTGAAGAGAACGCTGCCCGCGCCTGCAACTTCCGTCGAACACTGGATCGCAGATATCGTGGCTGGCTGACTGGCTGAATGGTGGGGACCTGAACTGATGATGGGCTGGCTGGTGAGATGCAGCGTTGATTTCTTTGCTCATGCAGCCAAAAGGGGGGTGCTGCGATCCAGGCCCCGCCCCGCTTAAAACAATGTGTCTATGATTGCGAAACATGCGGACGCGAGACGCTGTGAGGTTGAAACAGTGAATGCTACAACACAACAATCGCTGCAAGAGGCGAACGATGAGAATGCTGTGTGCAAAGAAAGACTTGACGTCGAAAAAGAGTGTCGAGGAAGTCTGGAACTTCTCGTATTCCCAAACAAAAGATCTTCTTCCCACGCGGATCGAGACGAGGGGGGAGTTGTTAGTGCGGGCGCCGCGGAAAGGAGCCCGGCGCCGAACAGGAACGGAAAAATTTTGGGAAGTGGGGTCGGTTTCGAGGGGAAGAAATTCACGCAGGGGATCGTCAGGTACGGATTGCTGCTGCAGCCGACGGCGTGAGCGAGAGACAGGGGAAGGAAAGAAGAAACGTGAGATAATGGCAAACTCCGACAAGATGACCGCAGGGGACGGAGCAATGAACGAAAGGGAAAAAGGCGGGGATTGTGCAGCAATTAGGCGTGCATGAACGGCGGCGGCAGGGGCGCGGAGTAGGGCTGGTGAATTGTGGGGCTGCCATTCGCTCGTCTCGCACGCGCCAGGATGAAGCCTGACTGCATGCCATGTGCTGAACCACATGGTATGCCGCTCACCGAAACTTGATTGCACCATTGACCTCTGTCGAGGCGCCACGGAAGCTGACAAAGGAATTCGACATTTCCGGAGCTTTTCACGTGGGCAGTTGAAGCTATCGTCCGGACGTAAATGTCGAATTAACAATTATACATTCACGTCCGGACGATAGCTTCAACTACCTACAAATGTTGTTTTTCATGAAAATGAAGAAGAGAAAGACGAAATAAATACCTTATATCGTGGGTAGTTGAAGCTATCGTCCGGACGCAAATGTCGAATTAACAATTATACATGCACGTCCGGATGATAGCTTCAACTACCTACGTATGTCGTCATTTGTGAATCAGGAAAGTTGAGAAATACTTACGCCATGTTTTGCTATGGGACGACGCTCTTAACGGTTTGACGGGCGCAGCGGGGGGATGGAACCTGTTCACGGTTTGACAGATGCGCGAAGACGGTAACGAGGAGACGTATACTTGACAGTTTAACGGATCCGCAAAAACGGTAACGGGGAGACGGAATCTGTTAGCAGTTTGACAGATCTGTAAAGATGGTAGCGACTCTCTTAGCGGCTTGATGAATCCGCAAAAACGGTGGCGATGTGGCAGACCCTCTTACCAGTTTAATAGATCTGCGAAGACGGTAACGATGGGACCGACGTTTCTAACAGTCCAACAAATCCGCAAAGACGGTAACAATGGGACGGAACCTGTTAGCAGGTTAACCAATCCTTAAGACGTTAGCGAAGGGTCGAAGCTCCTAATAGTTCAATCACAAGCAGCAAAAGGGAGACCGAAGAATTTTTAGTGGCCGAAGCCAGAAAGTTTTGTATATACTAGTAGGGAAAAAAACCAAAATATCTACAAGTACAGGTCCCACACTTGCCCCGGAGCCATCTCGGAAAAACCAGGCCCGAGAGAGCAAATGCGTTGAAGTGGTGTAGAGAGAAAAGTGGGAAAAGAAAAAGAGTGACAGTGAATCGCAGCAAACGACTCGTGGACACCAAATAAGAGGAGGTCCCTGAATTTTGTTTTTTGTTCTCTTCTTCTTTCCCCTCTTTTCAAACCGCTATCATCGTCCTTCTCTTCCCCATCCCATCACTTCCGAAATGCTGCATGAAAGAAAAAACTTGTCGAGCCGAGCATATCAAGCGAGGAACTTAAGAGCTGGGAGTGGGAGCAGCACCCGAGGGAGCAGGGCCGGAGGGAGCGCCAGAGGGGGCGCCGCCAGCCGGGGGAGTACCCTGAGGACCGCCGAAGCCGCCCGCGGGAGGAGTGCCAGAGGGAGCACCGGCAGGCGGGGTGCCCTGAGGACCACCGGGGCCGCCAAAGCCAGCGGGCGGCGTGCCCGAGGGGGCAGCGCCCGACGGGAAGGCACCGGTAGGGAAAGATCCGGACGGGGGAGTGCCGAAGCTGGAGGCGACCTTCTGGGCGAACTTGGCGGCCTGCTCGAAGTCGGCGCCAGGAGTGGGGAAGGAGCTAGGGAAGGCGCCGCCAAAGCCGCCTGCGGGAGGAGTGCCAGACGGGAAGGCAGGGGGAGTGGCGCCGCCGAAGCCACCGGGGAAACCACCAGTGGGAGTGCCCTGGGGCAGACCCGAGAAGCTAGCAGGGAGCTCGCCGTCGAACTGGCGCTTCTGGAAGCCGGAGAAGTCGCCAAAGGAGGCGCCGGGAGTGGCCTGGGCACCGCCAGCACCAGGAGTCTGTTGGCCGCCGAAGCCGCCGAAAGAACCAGTGGGCTGAGCGCCGCCGGCACCGGGGGTCTGCTGGCCACCGAAACCGCCGAAGCCGCCCTCCTGGCCACCAGCGCCGGGAGTGGGGAAAGAGCCGCCCGAAGGGAAAGCACCCGAGGGGAAGGCAGTCGGGAAAGCGCCGCCGGGAGTCTGGGCGCCGCCGAAGCCGCCAAAGCCACCCTCCTGGCCACCAGCGCCCGGAGTAGGGAAAGAGCCGCTCTGCTGAGCCTGAGCCGCCTGGATGTCAGAGTTGGAGCCGCTCTCCTGGCCGCCGAAGCTGCCGAAGCTGCCGGCACCGGGAGTGGGGAAAGAGCCACCCGAGGGGAAAGCGCTAGGGAAAGAGCCTCCAGGAGTGTGGTGGCCGCCGTGGCCACCGAATCCGGCGCCGGGAGTCTGCTGACCGCCCTGACCGAAGCCACCGAAAGAGCCAGTGGGGGTCGGGAAGCTGCCGGAAGCACCGCCGGCGGGAGGAGTGCCAGCGGCCTGGCCGCCCTGCTGACCGGACTCGCCGGATTCCTGCTGGGCGACGGGGGCGGAGGCCACAAGGGCGCTGAGGTGGGCGTCAGTGGCGAGATTGGGAGAGTATGGAAGGGAGAAAGGCTTACCTCGAGGCGAGAGCAAAGATAGCGTACTTGGAGAGCATCTTGACTTTTCAAAGGATTGTGTTTTTGGTTTTTGGGAGGATGTAGAGTGGTATTAGGGCAGAAAAACGAGTAAAAGTGAGCGAGATTGCGTCAAGCAATTGGTGAGAGCAAAAAAAGCAGAGTAGAGACCGGTCTACTTGGTGTGAGAGAATGAGCTGACTGCTGCGAGTGGTGAGCTAGAGTTGGCGGTGGTCGAGGTTCTTATACAGAGTCGCGGGAGTGGCAGCGGAGCGGCTTGTCCGCATGTGGACAGAAGGCCGGGGTGGCGGCTTGCGACGCCGCCTGTTGCAGCATAACAGAGGGCGTTATTGGGGTAGTCTGGGCTGTACAGCGGGTGAGCGGCTGGAGTGTGGTGGAAAATAGGGGCCTGATCGAGCCATAGGGTCCACCAATGGACCGCGTCGCCCATGTTTCGGGGCCTTGCAGTCGCAGATCGGCTACCGCGTTTAGAACGGCGGGAGGAAACAGGGTGTTTGGAAGATCGACGTTGCGCACATGTGCCCACAGTGATGGAGTTGTGGACCAAGCGCCTCGCTGCCCCGGAGGCTTACGCGTCTGCGCCGGCGCGCGCTACTCAGCGGGGCGGCCGTTTCGAAGATTGCAGGAATGACGGACCGCTGAGGCCATACAGCTGTATGGAAGAATGCAGCAATTGCGGCGTGAATTGCACCATTGGCGGCATGCTGGCACGCGATGCAGGGTGATGATGGTGGTTTAATCCGGGGTAATTTTGGCAGGGCCAGGAGCTGCGCGCCCCGCTGCAGAGCTACATCTTCGAGAAACAGATCGTGGTGGCCTGGAGGGTCAGGTGGAGCTGCCGCAGGGTGTGGTGCCGGACGGTAGGCGGTAGGTGGCCGACGGCGGGACGATGTTTGGTGGCTGCGGCGACGGGTTTCACGAGGCGCGTGCTGGCCTGAGGCGGCCGCCGTTGCCGGGCCCAGCCGACACCGGACGCACCACGATCAGCGAGCCATCCTCGCGTTGTTTCAGCATCATCGCCAGACAAGGTTTGTTTAAGGTTGCTGAGTCGTCGTGGCGCCAAGGGGGCGAGGACTCGTCATCCAGGGGCAATCTACGCAAGACACAAACACAGTGCGATTCTGTTTCAACGCCCTGCGTACGTCATCAACGCTTAATATACACTGCCTAGTAGTGTACTTTTTCTTCGACTTCCCGGTAATCCTGCTGCAGGCCGTCATGCAAGAGCTACTTTATTTTCCGTTCGCCATCCGCTCACCATAACCGCCGTTTCTCGCGCAACCGTGCCCGCCAATCTCACGCCCCATTGAGATCGGCCTCAGCTCCCTACTTTGTGCCCTTGGACACCGCCGCGGCAAGGTCCGCCAGAGCCTCGCGCCGCTTGAACTTGGCGTCCTCGATGACTCCTGCTTCCTGGGTTAGCAGCCATTCTCCGAAGGCGGTCTGGGCCTGCGCCAGCTGGAGGCGCCGACGCCCGCGGACCTTAATTCGCAGAAATTGTGCTCCACATACCGGCATCAGCATCGCTGGAGAAATTGCCCGTCCACTGGATGAACGTGTGGCCCTCGTGCTTGCCCGACGTGATGGGGAAAAGCCGGATCGTGCTGAGCGCCGACGAGTAGCTCAGCTCGGGAGCCGCCGTGATGACCGAGTAGGTGATGAAGTGATCAATCGACTGCCGCTGCGTTAGTGACCGCAGAGGAGCGCCGTTCACCCGACCGGCCCTTACCGAATGTTCCTCCTGCTTGATCTCTAGCACGGTGCCATCCTTGAAGCTCCACTTGAACACGTCCGTCTCGGGGGAAACTCCCTTGACGAACTCGCTCTTGTCGAGCTTGGTCCAGAATTTGGCAAAGTCCTGGAGCTTGACCAGGTGCCACACGTTGCTCAGGTGAGCTTCGATGACGGCCGACTCGACGACTGACGTGGACGTAGGGATGCGTGAGGCCATTGTGAGAGTGCTTGGTTCTGCTCGTGTCTAATGTAGAGTGCGTGCAGAGAGTTGGTTGTGGTTACAATTGAAGCTGAAAGATGGTGTGAGGCAGCTTCCAAAGTTGCCCGGCTATGACGTTATGTAGCTCAACCTCAACCCCGCAATCAATTGTGGCAAGCGAGGGCTTGGGCAAACGCGCTTGCCTACAAACGAAACAATTGGAATGCGCGATTGCCACTTGTCTTGTCCTCATGCATCCCTTGACAAGCGCAACGCTGCAGTACGTTCCAATCAAAAAAAATTATAGAAGGAACGATGGAAGTTCCAGAGCAACGTGGAGCTCAGGTCCTTGGCGTAGAATTACGCCAAGTCGTAGTGGGGTCAGCCTTAAATGTACCACCTCTTAAATTCCATGTTCCCGGTGTCACAATCTCTCAGCAAAATGGGCAAACATATTTTTCGTGCATGCGTCTGGCGGTGTCGACTGCACTGGTCAACTGTTGCGACGTTCTCCCAAGATTTTGATCGGGCGCAAATCCCAATCTTCTTGTTGGTCCTCATTAGGTTCACCGGGTTGAAACCATGCGATTATCACAGTTAAGCATCATGGGGTAAGCTTAATTTCTTTTCCAAACGGAAATCAATTTTTTATCTTGTTTTCTCTTTTTCGTGAAAGCAAGCAAGTAAAAGACTACCTAAACGCCTGGTATACATGACCCATTATTCCTTCTCTTTTCCGTTTCCCTTATCCGTACATGTATCCTACAAAATGTCGACCTTCTTGATTTCGACATAGTCCTTGTCGAGCTTGGGCACCTCGACCCTCAAGATACCATCCTCCAGCTTGGCGGTGATGGCATCATCGTCAACCTGCGCCGGGTTGGCGCGGGAGCCAAGCCTAATCTTGCGCTCGAACGGCCCAACCTTCCTCTCATTCAGGGCCAGCGTCTTGATGAAGTCCTCATCTCCGGGCCTGTGGACAACGCCGGTGATGGCGATCTCGCTCTTCTCGGCGTCCCAGCTGACGCCGATGTCTTCCTTCTTCGCACCGGGAAGGGACACGTGGATCACGTACGCGCTCTCGGTGTCGAAGACGTCGGCCTCGGGCTGGAAGTCGCCCTGACCGCTCTCTCCTTCTTCGTTCTTGTTGTCCCCGTAGAAGTGCTTCTGCATCGCGTCGGCGAGGTCGGCGAAGCCGCCGAATCCTCCAAAGGGACCTTGGTGGTGGGGGCCGCCGCCGAACATGAAGGGGCCCCAAGGGTTTCCGCCGCGTCCGCCAAAGCTGCCGGGACGGCCGCCACGACGGCCGCAGTGGCCGCGACGCTGGTGGTGGTGGTGTGGGTAGGGTGGTGGCCCGTCGTGGCGCGGCTCACCTTCCTGAGGCTGTTGGGCGGCATCTTCGGAGTCGGATCCCGCGGGCGGAGGCGGCGGAGGAGCGCCCTCGTGATGGGGCGGCGGCGGAGGCGGAGGACCGCCGTGGTGGGGAGGCGGAGGGTGGCCCTCGGGGTGGGGAGGAGGAGGCGGGTGAGGTCCATGGCGGCCCCACGGCGGAGGAGGGCCTCGGTGCCAGCCACGTGGGCCTCCGGGACCCATCCAGGGACCGCGACCCCAGCCGCGAGGGGCTCCCTCTTCGTCGGAGCTCTCGTGGTTTTCCCTGGAGGGACCGGCGAAGGGGTTGGAGGGGCCTTGGTTCTCAAGGCTGGCGACAAAGTCCCAAAAGGGAGCAGTCTGATTTACGTACCGAATTGAAGGCATGTTGATTGATAGAAGTGGATGAGTGATGATGAGATGATGGGCATCTTGGTGGGGATTCCAGGGCGCTTAAATACTGTGTATAGTCAGTATAGGCAGGGCCGCGTACGTATGCTCCCGCCACTGTTCGACGCTCCAGGCAGCAGAATTATTCGGCATCCGTATGGACCGAGCCGCACATCTCATGCCTAAGCAGGAGAAGACGCGGGAAGGAACAAGAAGGTGCGAGAGCTAAAGGCTGCCATGTGCCACGCACGCTCGCCAGATGGTTGGCACTTGGCTGGAGATGGGTAAGCAACGCGGCGATGTGGCGCGGGGGCTTGAGCGCTAGGAGCGCCAGGAGAGCTGTGGCGCAGACGTGGCAAACGACTCCGAACTCCGAGCCCAGTCGTGCTACGCATCTGCCATCTCGGCCTCGGTGATACCATGTCAGTGACTCACGATCTGCGCTGCGGCGTGCATGAACGCGCAACACAACTGGCAGGGTTGTGTAGGTCGGCAGAGGAGAGAGAAGTTGTCGGTTCCTGCGGGCGCGTCGCCTTCGCCTGGCTCGGCCCGAGCGCACGTGATTCCCATCGGCCCTACCTTTCGCCGCTGCCCGCTACAAAGAAAAATTCCGCACAGCCTCGACAACACCTGAACAAAGCCAGACATGATCTCGACTTTGCGCCATCTTCACTGCACGCATCTCAAAATGACTTGAGAACACCATACACCCTCGGTCTCATGGCTTGATCAACATCGGGAGGCTCGGCCTCGGTCTGCTTGCACCGCTAGGCAGCAGCTTTCCTGAAACCGACCCGGCTTCCGTCGAGCTCAAGCTAACCTCGCAGCTTAGCCTGCATGCTTGACTTCACTAAGGTACGCTCATTTCGCTTTTCCACTCTACCCTTCCCCTTAAATGATGAGTCCATTGCAAAAAATATAACAGACCTGTTCCGAACCTACAATGTGGAGGAACTGCTTGGAGACCTTCTGATTTTTCAATTACACCATGGAATACTGTTTGCATCACATCTTTGCAGATGGCTAACATGATTCCAATAGGTTACCCAACTTTCTGCCCCAAAGGTCCGGGCCAATGCCCTTGAGTCCTCGCAGCATGCCTCTAGCCCGGTGATGGAGTTGGGCTACATGTCGAAAAGTGCGAACATGCGCCTTTTCAGCCATTGCGGCTAAACATAGCCGCTTTCTTTGTCCGACACGTCCTCACGCGCTGTATCTTTATAATGGACACGCGCTGTCGACGGTGGACAAAGACTCGTAGAATTTCAGGCTTGGCCACCTTCGACTTTTTTGTCGAGTCCTCATGGCGTATCTAATCTTAGAAGAGAGGACAATGACTTCAAAGAACATCAATGCCATTATCCAACCGCTACCTAGTATAATATAAGCCTTGACAATGCTCCAACGTCCAGCTTTACATCCGTTTCGCTCGCTTGCAACTGGCTCACGTTGTTGACCAACGCGATCATCTACCTTTTTTTTCTGCACTTTCCAAGACTTCGCTGCCGTATCCCGGAGATACGATAGCCTTCAACTCTTTCAGCATGAATGGTACACAGGATTCCAGGATCTCGCTCAGCATGGACGATGATGTGTGGAAGGACTTGGAGAGCCTGGGTGACGAATACAACTTCACTTACCCTTCAACACAGGACCAGTTGATGATAGGTAATAACTCAGCATTCGCGTATCCTGACCCCACCCTCTACGCCATTTCAGGTTCAGACAGCCTCGTCAACTCTTCTGGTTTCGACGCTATCCCCCATGCAGATGATTCGAATATTGACTTTCTGACTTCTTCTGCTCTCAACTATGTTCAGCCGGAAATGCCCGTGGAACTCGCTGATCCTACTCAATCTAGTTCGGTAGCTCTCAAGACTCCCGCTGTTCCTGCGACTACGGCTTCTAGGCTCAGCAGCCTCTCCAACCGTCGGTCTTCGACCTCTAGCCTCAGCGACATCGTCGAGCTGGCCAGTCGTAAGTTCACTCAGGAGAAGCCCAAGTACGACCCGAAGCATCCCTGGCACCGTATCAATACGACGACCATGGGTATGACCAGCCGTTCCGGTAAGATCAATCAGTATGCTTCGGAGCAGATGTACAAGCAGAACATCAAGAATCCCTTTGGAACATGGCGTTCGCCCAACTACAAGTTCGAATACTTCGAGCATGGTGAGCTGAAGAAGCTGGAGTACAGTGCTAACGAGATCAATGATTTCCTTCACCATCATCCGAAGTCTGCCGACAACATTCTTCGCGTCTGGATTCAGAAGACTCCTGCGGACTCTTGCCGTCGCTACCCGACCCCCACACTTTCCAAGTGCCGCTTCAAGGAGTGCCCTCTTCGTAGGGAAGGCCTCAACGGCACCATCCAGGCCGGCCACATGCGCGTCGCCTTCGATGAGAGGTCTTCAAAGTACAACAATAGGGCCGATCCATTCTACATGGCCGCCTTCTTCCACCTGTACTGCTTCGAGATGTTCCTTGATCTTCCAGAGATCTGCACTCTGAAGAACATTGAGGTCCGCGAGGATACGCGCAAGCTCCCGAACGAGCCCAACATGAGCTGGAATGGCTCGCTTGACAAGGAGGGTGTTGTTGCTCAGCGCTTCATCGAAGCTTGCCGCAAGGGTCGCTCGACCATCAAGGGGTTCGATGGATACCCTCGTCCCCACAACATGCAGCCAGGCGACGCCAAGTCTCACGAGCTGATGCTCAACTACCGCATGCAAAAGACCAAGGAGGGCAACCGTGCACGCTCCGCGAAGCAGTCGCTCGCGAAGCGTGTCCAGCGTGAGACCCAGATCAACGTCAACTTCGGAGATTTGGAGATGCTCGTCAGGGCCAAGGTCAGCATGCGCAAGCCGCGACCTGCACCCAAGAAGCGCAACAAACGTCGCCAGGTTTCCATCTCCTCCTCTGGCGATAACGACGCCGACTACGTTTCGGAGCCCGACTCTCCAGATGGGATGCGGAAGAAGCGCCGGACTGATGACGGCCCCAGCGGCGGTGTGGCGGAAGCAGTGGTCCCCCCGGGCTACGCGCCGGCCAATCAACTCGCGCCGCAACAGCAACAATCCAGCTATAACGGCGCCGATGTGTCAACTTTCGGTTACGGCCGTCCGGAGTACGCGTGGCCCCAATCTACGCTTAACCAAAACTACCCGGCCAACTTCAACCCGACGCCCGTCTTTGTTGCTGCACCGTCCGCGGACGCCGCTGGCGGCGATCCTGCTAATACTTTCACAACTACTACAGACGATGCCGCAACATTTTTCTACGACCCTGAAATTTCCGCATCTAACTCCAATGCAGTGGACCCTGCCCTCGAGGACATGTTCAATGGCTTCCCGGTCGTCGTCGCTGCTGACTCCACTGACCAGACCACGGATGCGCTGCCCGACTATCCGCCAATCAGCGACTTGGCCGATGCTACTACCACCTTCGAGCAGCCCCCGATCTTCTTCGAGCAGCAGCAGCAACCGGTGGAGGAGGAGGAGGAGGAGGAGGAGGAGGAGGGCATTGATGGCCTCAGCCACCAGTCCGTCACCATCCCGACTTCCTTCCCGCTCAACCCAGACTTCTCCCTCTCCAAGCCGACCAAGCGCTCCGCATCTGTCGCCTTCGTCGAAGACGACGCCTCGTCGCCGTCCAAACGCCCCCGCCGCTCTCAGTCCTCTCACATCAGCCCGAAGACCATTCCTTCCAAGAAGCGTGGTGGCTCTTCGGCAGTGTCCGTCAATGCTATCACGCGCATCACCAGGTCGAAGTCCTCTGCCTCCATGTCGCCTGCACCGGTGCAGACGCCCAAGACGCCGCCGTCGGTGCGGAGGAAGAGTTCGCGCCTGAACAGCCTGAAGGGTGTGGACAACGGCGGTGTGGTGAAGCGTCGGCGGACGCGGAGCAGCTCGAAGCTCAGCGGTGGCGGTCGCAGCACTCGCAGCGACAGTAGGCTTTCGTCTGTTGGCAGTCTGGGGTCCATTGGTGACCTGTTCGGGTTTGATGAGTAAGTGTGTGGCGCCATCTTTTCTTTGGCCGTCTTTGTCTTTATTGCATGGCATATGACATGCTTTCATCCCTTTCTTGTCTATTCTTCGTGCTTTTGTTGCATGGCATGTGGCATAGCCTGCACGGCATTTTGCTGTTTAGCGTTCATCTTCGATGATTTTTTTTTTGGCCTGGTCCTATGTGGCTGGGTTGCGGTAAGTCTTACAGGTGAGTCCTTGGTTTCGTCAAAGGCATTAAGGAGTTGTCTCTTTACCAATATACCCTGGATATTATTATCAAAAATATTCTTCTCAAGTAACATTTTCTCTGTCCGTGATTGTGTCTAGTAATATAGCCCAGGACTCTCATATACGAACACTCGTGTCGTATCGCACTTATTTGTTTACCTCTGATCTACCACCTCGCTTGCTCAAACGATACTCTCCTTGCAAGTTACAGAGGTGTTTCGGGTGTAAACTTGCCAAGTATTTTGTCAACGATCTCAATCCTCAACGCTAACATGATGCGATTGACCTCAAAAGTAAAAAATGAGCAACTTCCATTGAACGAAAGCGTATAGTGTCACGGTCACTTCCCAGGTCGTCCTGGGAAGGCGCCCGGACACCTCTAGATAGCAATCGGATCGGCCAGTTCGATCCGACCACCATCAATTCATCATGATTCTCGTCTCTCAGCTTGAGCCGCAGAATATAGGGGAATCATATGCGACAAAACATAGACTTGAGCCTCGACTTGGTGTAAGTGGCTTTTGCTTGTCACTACGGGTGGCTCTTCATCAAGCTCTGCCCTCAAATTGCCAGTGGTTCCTGTCAGTACCGATACGTGGCTAAGCCCACGCTGTAGCCGTAGATGTCAAGAAGCGTACTGTCATTGGTATGGCTAAGCAAGCAGTGACAACCCCCCCCCTACCTGCTTCCTCTTACGCTGATAATGCCAATGCACGCCAAGTGAATTCTACAGACCAACACAGCAAAACTCGAAACCACGACGAACTCAACGACCGCGACGGGCCGGTTCGACAGAAAACCTACTCACCCAAGGCCACGAATCCTCGCCACCACCGTCCCAGACAAACTGACTCCACTATCCAACGTTCTACAAAGGCCCAGAGCCTTTCGCTCTCTCAGCAAACAAAGGAGTGGGTGGACCTGAACGCCACAGGTGTGGGGCGGAGCTAACTGACGCAAGGCGTGGCGAACTCTCCAGACCCAAGCCTCCCCAAGCCCCCCCAAGCCTCCCCACCCAAGCGTCTGCTCGCGCAGAGGCAAAAAATTCTCCTTTTGCTCGTTCAAGTCTCTCATTTGCTTTTTCCCGTCCCCCGTCCCGTCCCGTCCCGAGATCGGGATGATCCAGGGAGGAACGCGCGCCACAAGGGAGCAGCCGCTGGGGGCGCTGGCCAGAAACGGGTTGACAGCAGCGCCCCCAAGCTAAACTCGTTGCTTAACGCCCACCCGCGCGGGCGGGCGGGCGGGCGCGTACGCCGAACTGGTGGCCGATGCGAGATCGGGCAAGTAAGGGACGGCGCGTTGCTCATTTAAAGCCTACACCCAAACGCACGAACGCACGAAACGCACCAACCCCCACACCAGGGTCTCAGAGATTGGGGGGAACTTCACAGACAATGACTTCGCTCGTTGTGTACGCATCATTAGGTCGTTAGTCTTTCTGGGTAGATTAGGCGTTTTCATGCGTCAGGGTCACGAGGGTTTGTCGCGGATCACGGGGCTTGGTGGTGGTGGCGAGACCGTGGGCGCGAGTTCCAGCCGCGAACGACAGCTGAGAGAGAGAAAGAGGATCAGGCGTTCGATCGGATCTCGAACAGCTGGGGGCGATCTTGATCGATGATCCATTGAGGGCCTCGACTCGGTTGAATGCTTACCCCGTCGTCCTCGTTGAACTGTTGCTCTTGTGACGGACGTCAGACTTCATCTCACAGAACGCGTCTCGCCACGCGATCGCCAGAAAATACGATTGAAAGAAAGGGGCAAAGCCAATCTTTCCATCTTAGGGATCGCAAGGGAATGGGGTCAATAATCGGAGATGGGGAGAGTGTGGGTTGATAGAGGGCTAGTGTGAGGTTGGAACGAGGGGAGCTTGATAATGAAAACTGTGTTTGATTACTACAACTAAAGTTGGGCTGCTTTCCATGTGAAAGAAAGAACAGAGAAAAAAGACTTCCAGCAGTTTGGTGATTGTCAATGGTTTCTCGCTTGCTTCCGACCGTTGGAAGCAAGGAATGAACTACGATGAGGTGTGGGTGGGGGAGGGCATGTGGGACTGCTACCTAAGCGTTGAGAGAAAGAGCGAAAGAAGCGAGAATGCCGCCGTTATCTTCCCATCCCCTCGTTCCCAACTCGGGTCCCGTCCCAACTCGGCCGCAGGCGTGGCTCGTAGAGGTAGTAGTGGGGTAAGTCGTGTGGAGAATCAGGCATTACGGGGTGAGACAATGGCTTCACGGATGACAACCGTTTGAGAGGGGAAAAAAAGCTAGACAGTTCGGACAGACAGGACGCACAAGTGGGATCAGCAGGCTTGCATGGGGCAAACCCGGGTTCGCGGGACGCAAGAAAGATAAAATTGGTCAGACATTTCGGAGCTATCTTTTTCTTTTCTAAGACAGCGGTAAATGAAAGGAGCGCCGCATTTGCTTCTTACCATCCAGCGAACACAACCAGCGGTTGCACAGAGATCAGAGACAAAAGCACGCGCGAGAGAAAAGGGGAAGGTGGATGCAGAAGAGGGGGCGCGTGGGGGGAAAGCAATAGCTCACATTCGGATTGCTACCTTTTGTGCAGCGGAGAAAAGGGGGAAAGACGAGACCGGTGTTTGAGTCGCGAGAGAGAGAAAGTGAGAGAGAGCTGATGCTGGTTCATGAGCCTGGGTGCCACCGCTGCGCTGCTGTGAAGCGCATCCGCCGTGCTACCCGCCCAACCCCCGGCGGTAGGCTAGTCCCAGGCCCACGGCGGGTGTAACACAATGACGACTTTGCTGTGGGCTGAGGGCGAAGGCGATCAGAGCTGACCGGTCCCGGTTGAGCTTTCTCAGCAATGCCTGTAGGCACATCGTCTCTGGAGTAGCATGTGCGACGGCGCATTGGTCCCTGAAGACAATCAATGACGGGGACCCTTGCCCTCAGGGAAAGCAGCAGCAGCAAGTACCCTGGGACGATCCGCACGGGCGCGGGAGAGCAGCGTTAGGCACCTGCACATTGCAGAAAACAGGGCAAAGGCGGCGGCGCGGGTGGTGACGAGCCTGGAAAATGACAACCGCAGTGGTTGACAAGATTGTAACGTTCGCTGCTGGAATGAGTGAGTGCTGCATTGCAACGGTGGGATTGCCCAGCGCGCGACCCGCCGGCCTGCCTCAGTGTAGATCTCAATGACCCAAGGGAGGATTGGGAATGACGTGCTGACACGTTGAGAATGGCTCTCATCAGACGCCCTTTTTTACTCGTCTTCTCAAGCACGCTACCGCTCGGTGACTAGCATAGGCAGCACTGGCCGATGACGTCAGCGACACCATTGATTGAATATATCACATTTTTGCAAACTACGTAAGTCAATGCCGGGCGGTTGGCGCAATGGTAGCGCGTTGGTTTTCGGTCTGCAGATACACCAAAGGTTGTGGGTTCGAGCCCCATGCTGCTCGTTGTTTTGCGTTTTGGGTTTGCGAGGCTCTGTGGGGGCCGAGTGCTGTTTTGCTGGCGTGCAGACGATAGAGGGCGAATGTGGTGAGAGTTGGTGGGGATTTGGTGTTCGCTGGAGTGGTGGCTCGGAAAAGCCGAGAGTGGCAAGGCGGACCAGTCATCGGGTAGGCGCAGGGTCATGCGTGCGGCAGTCGCGACGTCGCCCGCTCTCTCTTTCTGCACGTCGCCCGAGACACACGATGCCCCCCAATCTCCCAGCCCCCCAGCCCCTCACCGGCATCCGCAGCCGACAGGCCCATCGTCAAAGGACCGGCGCACGGGTACAGTCGAACATGATACATTTGAGAATCCTAAAGCTTCGTGCTGGGTATTGTTTCTAAGCTATGCCGCCCGCGTCGCGACACGGCGGTGACGTGCCTTCACACCCACTCGCTCCTCTCTCGCTACCGAGCTATCACCCGCTGCGTTTCCTTTTTTGTCCATGAAAGAAATACCAGGAACCTATTTCATTTCCCCTGCATGCCGCGTACCATCATCGTCGTCTTTTCATCACATGTCGTCGCCAAAAATCATGCCACTCACTCGTAATCGCGTGCAGCTAGACCGTCTACGTCGTACTCCTATCAACCACCGGCCCCGCCTGATGGGGGCAAGAAAAAAAGAAAGCACACTGGAGTTAAAAAGATGAGTCGAAGGGGAAAGAAAGGACACCGCCAAGAACCCAGAAAAATATGAGTACAAGATTAATGGACGTGACCAAAGCACCCAAGATGAGGGGGAACGCACGGGAATATTCAGGACCAAAAAATGCAAAACACCGACGTGGAAGACGACCGTCAGGATACCCGAAATGTTCGTTCCGCACTCTTCGTGCTTTCTCTCGTGCTCCCAAACAAAGAATGGAGCAGCAGGTACAAATGGGGGAATGAAAAAGAGTAAAAAAAAGGATGCCACCACATCCCAAAAAGGAAACGTTGCTTTTCGCCTGCTTCGCCCCCGCGCCGGCCCTGTTCCCCGCATTCCCTCTCAGTCCCTCGACTTGATCTTGGACTTGGGGTTCTGCAGCTTTTCGATCATCTTCCGCGCCTCCTCTTCGGGCTCGGACTGATGCAGGTACCTGCAGAGATCCTCGAACGAGACGGGAGCGTTGCGGGCCTTCTTGCCGAGCAGCGCCTCCTTGAGGTGCGTCTCGTAGTGGGCCTTGCGGTTGTCGTTGCGGCTGAAGCGGCGGCCGCACTGGGGCACGACGCACGGGAAGGGGCGCTCCTTGCTGTGCGTGTTCTCGTGGCGCTTGAGGTGCTCGGGGCGGGCGAACGTCTTGACGCAGCCCTCGAAGCGGCACCGCTGCTTCTTGGTCTCGCCCGACGCCGAGCAGTACCGGCCCGACTTGGGGTCCACCTGGATGCCCGCCTGGTACTTGACCTCGACCTGGCAGCCGTTGTGGTGCGCGTCGAACGACTCCATCAGGTTGCTCGACCGCATCTTGCGCTTCGTGATGCCGCCCGCCCGCACCTTCGAGTCCCGCCGGCCGCTGCTGTTTTTGCGTACCGGCGTCATGAAGTGGTCGCGCAGGTTGTGCTTGGAGTCGCGCCGGTGCTGGTGGTGGTAGTCCGCGTCGCCCTCCTGCTTGATGAGGGTCTCCTCGCCGTGGCCGTACCGCGACGACGGGCTGGTCGAGGAGCTGTACCCGCCGTCGTACGAGCCGAAGCTGTCGTCGAAGCTGTCGGAGCGCATCTCGTTGTACTTGTCCTCCGTGTCCACGATGGTGTCTTCCGGCTGGCATGACGTCGGCTCGGGGAACATGGGGAGGTCGTACCCCGCCTCAGGCTGCACTGACGGCCACTCGTAATTCGGGTTGAAGCCTGTTGCCACAGGCGCCGGCTCGTACGCTTCAGCCGTCAGGTTCGTCATGCCAAAGCTCGACGTGGTGGCAGCAGGGTGCTGTGCGTTCCAAATCTCCGACGAACTGAAGATCTCGACGGGCGGCTGTAATGTCCGCGGATGTTGGGGGGCCATCTGAGATTCGCAGAACGAGGGGAAATCGCGCGCCGTGGGCAGGACCATGCCGTCACCTTCTGACACCTGTAGTCTGAGGGCAGGGTTCATGGCCGGTGGTACCACGACCCAGCTGTTGGGCCGGCTTGGAGGCTCGGCTTCGAGGGCCCTGTGCTTCGGGGGCAGGCCTATCGCATTGGGCCAGGCTTCGGGATGGAAGTCGTCCATTTCATGGCCATGGGGGTCGTGGGCTGGCTGGTGGTCAAAGGGGAGGCCGGGATTCTGCTGGACGACCATCCAGTCTTCGAAGCCTTCCCGGGCGGAGTGGGGAGTGGGAGGCATCTGAGTGGAGTAATAGGAGGAGCTGTTGCTCGAGAAGCTGTGAGCACACGAAGCGGACGACTGCATTGAGGCAATGGAGTCGCGGCGGCCGTCGTAGGCTGTGGAAGAGGAGGGCGTGTGGTAACCCGAGCTGGAGTAGTGTGGCGGCTGGGTCATGTCCATTCCTTCTATCTTGAGGACCTGGACCGATGTTCTTCTTGGCAAGGAGGCCTGGAAGGCTGAGCCTGATATTTGGTCAGCCTTGCTCGTGGGGATCAACATCTGGCAGGAATGATGGCTATGCCGTTTGGAAGCGAGGATAATTATGATGATATAGGGAGAGGGGAGAGACACGTAAGGGCCAGGCAGCCAGGGGCTGGGTGGAGCTTTTGAACGTTGAAGTCATTGCAACTACTCACCGGGGTGGTACATGGTTGCAGCTGGCGCGCGACTGTGTACGCGACTTGCAAAGGGCGTTGGAATGGTGGCCAAACGGCTCTTCGTGGGTGGCGCACTCCCAACGAGGGAGCTGCAAGGGGGGCCAGGAACAGGTCGAAGAGCAGTGGAAGCCCCGTCGAAGGCTGGGGCAGCGTCGAGGTATTAACTAGTCTTCAGGCACTTAGACCTTGCAGGATCGTCAGCTGGGCGCGCCCGCGAATCCGGACGAAGAATTTGTGCGAGAGCGAGTCGCTGCAACCCTTTTATGGAATGAGACCTTGGGCTCTGGCGCCACTTTTGCGCAGCAGCAACGGCGCACCCGCTCCCAGGTGTTGCTGGAAATGGGATAAGGTTAAGGCACAGCTGAGGTAGGGTACCGTGCTGGGCTAGGGCCGGGAGGCGCCCTGCCTGGAGTCTGATATGCAGCCATCGGGTTATTACTCGCAGCAGGCCAACGCTCTGCACCCCACACCGGCCCAGGCCATTCCGCCGTCGCGCAAGCAGGCACTGGAATGACCGCTCGACCAAACGGCGCCAAGGCTGCTGTGCTGCTGTACAAGATTCGTCACAGCCAATGGCCGCGCGCACTACCCCGAAGCGTCCAAGGCGCGAATCGCAGCAACCGTGGTGGGTGGGTGCTCGATGCGGCGGACCCTAGAGAGGGAGGCCGCTTTGGGAAATGGTCGCACCGCAGCTGCTGGCAAATTGCACTGGCCACCGCGGCAAGCGACGCGAACCACTGCCCGGCAGCTTCGGCAGTCGCGGTGTTTTGGATGTTTCGCGCTGGGGGCGCACAGCCGGCAAGAATGCATGATCTGGCGCGAGACACGCGCGCGGCGGCGGCGGGGGCAGCGGGCGGGGGCAGCGGACGGAGACCCGGGGCGGCGCTGCTGCTGGCCGGCTGTCTGCCTGTCTGTCACTGGGGCTGGCTTGGCGGCGGCGGCGGGTGCTGGTGCCGGCGCGGTGCTGGCCGGCGGTGCGCGGTGGGGCGTGGGAGGAGGCATCTGAGATGCTCTGCGCTGCTCTGCTCTGGCCCCTGCATGCGGCGCCAGCTAGCCCGGGTTGCCGACGGGTATTTGCAGCTGTCAACGCTCCTCCGCACTTCGCCGAAAGCTAAAACCGTGGCTCTCCAGCTCGCGTCCCTTCATAAGCATCATCTGCCACGGCGCGTCTGGCCGCCAGCTTGTACCACCGGGCGCGCGAGGCCCTGCCAAGCCGCGTCTGGATGTCGGCTGATCGACTGAGAAGTCGATCTCCAGCTGCACCTCTCCAGCCCACCATGAAACGCCCTCCAGGTTGCACCCCGAGCTTGATAAGGCCTCGGTCCCACACAGTGCTCCAATGCCCCGGGACGCGCCATGGCCGCCGTGAGCAGCGTCTGACGCTCACAAGCAGGTCAGCTCAACCGCCGGTTCATGCGTCGCATCCCGCAATCGCACCAATGGCACCTGTCCTTCCCTCTTCGGGCGCGTCACTGAGGCGTCAGTCGCCCAATCCACCTCGACGACGGCAAGCATCTCAACGCCCACTGTTGCACGGCATTAGACGCGATTTCGAGCCCAGAAAACCATCCCCGCCGCATCGGGCATGGCATTCCGCCCTCATTTCCCCCCAGAGCTCCCTCAGACATCCCCTTCGGGACGTTGGGGCTTTTCTCTGCTCAACACACATGATGCAGAAGCCTTTCGGCTGATCGACCGAGCTGGCCACAGCGCCGTGTCTTGCAGCGAGCACAGCAGCGAGCTTTTTTTCCGCCCGCGAAGCTTCGCCACTGCCCCGGCCCGCAAGGGGCCAATCTCCATCTCGATTGCTCGCCCGCAATGCCGAGGGAAAACTTTGACTGCTCACATCTCGTACTCATCAATATGCATTGGCAATCCGTGCCGCGTTTGCTGCCTGCTGCATCGGCTCTGCTGTCCGGTGCACCTCCCGCAAGGTTAGCCCCGTCCAACGCTGCATCAGATGTGCGGCAAGCCGATGCGAGATTGAGGCTTGCTTGCATCGGGCAGCGGGTAAGCACACTCGTCCAGGCTCCGGGAGCCTCGCTGCGCCCTCTTGGACCGGGTATCTGCAGATACCTCTTCCTGCGACTCACCGCTCCCGCTGATCCGTCGCATCTTGAAAAGTCATGTGAGTGTGCAACCGCAAGCAGTCACTCTCAAATCACGCCGTCGCGAGGCATTGACCAGCAACCGCTATCCCGACTCACCAACAGTCGTCGCAACGGCTCTCTACGGAGTACCGCGCGGCCTTTGACCACCACCACCGCAAGCGGCCGGCCTCCCTCCACCGGTGGTACACGCGTTACGATAACTCCCCGGCTCTTCCCATAAGGCCTCCATCCAACGGGGCCCATTGTCCAAAGATAACAACTGGTCGTTGGGGGCTGGTAAAGGAATCTGCCCTGCACGAAACCAGCTCGCGCCGCCGCTAATGCCGTAAGCCCCAGTTGATTGGCCCGTCAGCATGGTGTTTCCTCCGTCAAAGGCCTGTGAACGGCTCTCTCTCTCTTCTCCCGTCTGGTACGTTAGAGCCCGCTATGGAATGGTCCACAGTAACGATGGCAAAGAGCCCCCAAAGCCAAGCGTGCCGAGTCTCCGATGGAGCCTACTCTCTATCCCTGTCGTGATCCGCTGGACGACTGGGCCGTGCTAATTGCTGTGATGACCCATCTTTGCTGGCCTCCCTCCCGGTATTCTCCAGCACAGAGAGATCTAGGCAGAGCAGGACCCTCGACCCTGCACGAATGCGAACAAGCCACCGCGCCATAGCTCCACCGTTTGCCCGAGAAACTCTACTTTGTCTTTCCGCCGCCAGTCAACCCCACATAATCCCACCTCGACGCCTATCCCTTCTCGTCCAAGTGAACCGCGACCACGGCCCACGAAAGGAGGAAGAAGCCCGAAGCTACCACTCTCCCCTCCGCTGGGACCGCAAAAGGGCCAAGACGGCCTTTCTATGGAAGCGGCCCGCAGCCATGGGCCCCTCCAACTCGCAATCCTCTGACTCGGGGAGGCCGATCCTTTGTTCGAGGCGAGTGGCCCGACGCTTGTGGCTGACAATGAGGGTCTTTCGCCCGTGACGGCCGCGCAGATAAGGCAAAGGACAAAGAAGCACGCTAGAGGATGAAGGATCACCCACATGGGAGCTCGTGGGCGGACATGGATAAGCTTCCCACGCTGCCTCCCGCGTCATGCTAAGACGACGATGCTTTGGATTGCTCTGCAGGAGGATCATCGATGAGGTGTGCGCGCAAAAACCACCCGGGCTTGCGCGTCATGGTGGATACTCGCGCGCAGATCGTACCTCTACTTGCAGTTTGCGCGATGAAGAAGACGAAGTTGATTGCAGCCCGTGGTATTGGGATACCTGAGGCTCCCGTGGCATGGATACGGTGACGGTGAGTCGGCAACGTCTGGTTCTTGCGTGGTTTTGTGCATACGAGAGATCTCGGCACGTGAAGCAGCACCATGACGCACTGTCCGCACGTGAAACCCAAGATCTCAATCCTCCGCTCTTAGCTCATCACCCTCGCTCCCACCCATCAGCCTGCTGTTTGCATGTGCTGCATGCACTCCGTCCTCCTGCTCATCCACGTGCCCCCTTCGACCCTTCCCTACGTTGACAGGCAATTGCCCTGAAGATCGCCGCCACGTTCCTATCGTGAGTTGTAGGACGTTTCTTTCAAGGAGTCAAGGAGTAGAGCATTCCTCGCGGAAAGGGCCTTTTTACCCACGTTCTACCTGCAAAAATCTGGGTTAGGGACTCAACGAAGCTTTCTCAGTTCAAGGCCGGTTGCGCTATAGTTGCCTCAGTTGGTAGTGCACTGTCTGATAGGTCGGACGAATAGACCGGGCAAATTCGTCAGCATTTAGCTCCCGCCCGCTGCAGTGCTATTGCTCTCAGCTCACGACTACTCGTCCGCTAGAGACACTCTATAGCTAAGTAATGGCAAGTTTATAGGTCGGCATCTCCCGCAGCTATATTACACCTCTAAATACGCCTTCAATAATATACGTGGCTTTCGAATTCTCCTAGAAGCCAACATTCTTTATTTACTTTCAAACGCCACAATGTTCCGTTGCTCTAGCAGACCACTTGCACCCTGACTTGCTCGTACTACGACATCAGCGCTACGGTTCAGCTTCTAATAATGCATTTCTTAGCTCACGCAGACTAGCAATCCACCTTGGGCTCGTAATCATCTCCGCTCTGCAATTTCCGTACCACAACCCTCTCTGACGCATTATACCCGCCTCTGTCAAAATTTGCGTACCAATCCAACATGGAAGACGCCGTTAGTTGAGCATTCATTAGTTTCAGCAAGAATGTCCAGGGTTCAGCAAGAATTTTCTGGTTCTTCCTACGCCTGACGTTTTTGCCGTGCTCAAAATAAGGTGTCCCACTTGGCGTACGCTTATGGGGAAGGGTCCCGCGAGAACTAAAAGCCTCTGAGCCCTGTCAATAGCTCCCTCGTACCAATCGGAAATTTTTGGAGGAAGTTCGGGTTATCCACGTATAGTCTCAGCCTTAGCCGTCACTAGGCCCTAGTGAGAGAGACAAAGTCTTTTTTGGATAGAGATGGGACGATGGTCGTGTTGATCCGAGAATTCAAGTCTGTACGTTAGTGTCCTTATTCACCTCCAGCGATACCGAACAAGGCAACTGTCAAGCGTCGACTGAAGTCATTTTGTCCTTCCTTTTTTCTTTTTCCCTTCTATTATCTTCAAACTGTAATGCTCCCTCAAAATGTTCTTGCGAAGTCATGGGTCATTACCAGTCCGATTCAAAACTCAACGGTACATACAACTGGCTTACCGCACACGCTGTTCCCTTACTTCCAGCGCATATCAAGAAAACTTTTCCTGTCAGATTGGGTGCTTACCGTCGCGGCCTTTGCACAAGAATGCTCAGTGGAGCAAGCATTGGGTAAGGGTCCACTGCAGCACCCCTACTTTGTGATCACATTCCTGCCCTCCCAACCGCACGCACAGATCAACTCTGCGATACCGAAAGCAGTCCAGCGTGCGTGGTGCGCATGCATGGGATGGAAAATTACAAAACTGTAGTTCGCTCCACTGTTGGATTCCTGGTGGGGTGCTGCCGCGTTGCTGAATTTCTATCGACCCGCGTCGCTCCAGAACGCAATCATTTGTGCCAGTGTTACTTGCTCGTTACTTCGCCACAATCTTTCTCCATTGGATCCAGCCAAGGAATCTCTTCGGTGACGTCGCCTGGAGGGGCTTTTCATTGCTAATGAGAATTAGATCATACAGTTCCAACAGGTAACAAAGGTAGTAGCATCTTCGCACATTACTTCGCAGCTTTCTCCGCAGCATGCTGCTCGCTTCCTCTACAATCAAACACACATGGGTGTCTTCACTCATTGATCAGTGCGACCAGCCACAGGAGCAACCTGCTTTTGTCGTTGGCGCATTATTCTTGTGGTCGCTTTAGTGTTCTTCCCCTATGACCCTGTCACGCTGATTCCACAGGGTCATTTTATAAATATCTCCCCCTCTTCCCCCAGCACTCAACGCACTCACTGTAGAAATTCGCACACCTCATGATGACTTTTCATTTAACGCTAGAACGCCGAGACCGCTATGTACTCAAAAGTCCCCTCTTACCCGTGTTCAGCGTCGTTACCATCGACCATGTGCCCTGTTGTTTTCTCCGCACCACCCACTCCATTCTCCTTAATTTCTCGGAGCCCACATTCCTGGCACGAGTCACCTTCACCCTCTGGCATCTTTTTAGACGACCCAACCGGCGAGTTCATCCAGGCGTTCTGCCTCCTTCTCCACCAACGCTTCGGCTGGGCGCCACTCTGGGACATCGACCCACGAGTAGACGCTCGCAACTTTCCGTGGAACGGATCTGAAAATGTCTTGGAGAAGTATTTCGTCTTCCAGAAAGAATGAACTGGCTCACGGAAAGGCTGATGGAGCCCAGGTAATGTTGTGAAATGAGAAACGCCGCACATGGTATCTACGCAGAATCGTAGGCCTATGTGGGCTGAGTCCCACTTCTGAGTGCACAGGGTCTCTGCAGGTCGTCATGCCTCTTCGAGGGTTAACTTATCACAGTTTCAAAATATATTGCGATAGACCTATTTGATTTCACGTTGCACCAGTCATCAGTACTCTCTAGTCTTTACATACACCACGTGCAGCTGGTTAATCCTCTCGGGCATGCAACCTAATCCCAAAGCCATAGGATTAGCCTTGCTGGGGTCATTCCCAACTCAAACTTCAACGAAATTGTTACTCCTAAAGAACAAGCTGTAACAGGCTACTTCGACGCTGAGTTCGCCCTGGCAACCTTGGATGTTGGAGGTGGGGCTTTGACAAGCAGGATGGAATTTTCTCGAGCACCTTGATGCTCATCTATCTCGTAAACAGAGAGTTTTTGGTTGGTAATCGATATTGATAGATAACGATTTACTCAAGCAATAGTTGCCTAGCCAGGTATCCCTCCGCTATTGGGCTCCACCATCACATCCACTACCACCTCTGCTAGATCTAACGCTTTCCAGGTAAGAAATACGCTGCACGTCATCGCTCGCAGCAGCTAACCATTAATGGTATTGAATTTCTCGACTAATGGATAAACTTCAATAAGAGCCCAGGGAGGTTTGAGTCGAGGCAGCAGTGAAGCTGCAGCACGGTAAAGATGATCGGACTGTGCTCACTGCTGGCAGTACTTTGAACCACATTCTACCTTTCTCATGTCTTGTATGAAATGAAGCTTCTTGGAGTGGAGGAGTCTGTGTAAGCAGCTGCGCCTTAACGTGAAAAGTTTTTTTTTTTTTTTTACAAAGCTTTGATTGCGCAGACACATATTCACGTTGGGACTTTTGGTTCTCGCTTATCATTGCTGACTGGCATCTAGTTATGAAAAAGCGTAAGTTGGGAACAGGGTCTAAGCGGAACATCTCGGGTAGGTACCTGAATCTACGTGAAGTCAAACCGCCGTCTGTAGACAAATGCTCACTGATA
Source organism: Lasiodiplodia theobromae (assembly GCF_012971845.1). NCBI lineage: Eukaryota > Fungi > Ascomycota > Dothideomycetes > Botryosphaeriales > Botryosphaeriaceae > Lasiodiplodia > Lasiodiplodia theobromae. Next base: position 232,966 of record NW_023336344.1, on the reverse strand, counting down.
TATTAACGACTGCAGTAGTGGAACCATCCGTTGGTGCAGAATATGGAATGCTAGAAACCACGGGTAACACTTAGAGCTCTATATTGCGTAATGCAGTGTCTTCGTAAATTCTCCCATCCAAGGAATAGCTTTAATGATGGACTGTGGTAATTCAAAGTTTGGATGAAAGGAGCAGTAACCCTTATTCGTGCCATGGCACCATTTGTGGAGTTGTTTCATAATATTTAGCAAATCGAAGTCTCGTGTCGGGCTCAACGATTTTCCGATATGTATGATAACATCATTACATCTGATATCATAAGACCACGTTTTAACAAAATGAAACGTATATATCCTTCACTCACTCACTGTGGATTCCACAACATCAGCAAGCTCTCTTGTGGACTATCGCCACTCCAAAAGTAATTCAGAACTGTCTACGTATCTGCAGTTTCTGCAATATCTACACCCGCTGTTTGCGTCAGCGATAGCTTCTACTTTCTTGTAGTGCCGTAGGAACGCGCTTTCTCAAATATCCTCAGAAAAATATTCAACCTATCCCCACAAATGGCCCCGCCTAGTACTGCTGCTGGTGCTCCAGCCGCCGCCGCGGACACGACTGACGTTAAGAAGCCACAGGAGCCGAAGCCAGACGAGGCACCTACGGCTAATGGGGAAACCTTTAGGGTGGGAGGCTCCGAAGGCTAACGGTATTCTAGAACATTTCCTATTCAAACTCGGGCATACTCCCCCATTTCACACCTCGCTGTTCCGTCTCCACGAAATCCATGCTACGGGATGATTCCCTCCGCAAGAAGAACATGGCTATTATGTTCCTGCAGGCCCTCCAGCCAGATATCGATGTACGGGATGCATACACGAACAAGGAAAATAAAGAGCATGGGATGTCTCTAAGCTACACGAGTGGTGGAGATCAAGAAATATCACTGCCGGGCCCGGCCTGTTCTTTCCCCTCGGTGTTCTCTTCACTTCACCGGTACTTCTCTCCACATGTGTCGCAGCTCAATTAAAGTGCTGAACAGATGCGGCGTGCACTTGCATCGCTGTTGCAGCACCCCTGCCAGCTAGGACGTCACTTTTGAGTTCGTGGTACCGTTACTGGCGTCCGTCTGACACTTCCCTGTTGTACATCACTCACAGCCAACCACACTTCTTGGCTACAAGAGCTGCCCGACCAGTCAAATAGAAAACAAACAAAAAAATAAAGGAGCGGTAGCAATAAAAAACTTTGACGGATCACACTCCCGTCCAAGCACTATCAAAGAACCAAAGTCGACGCCCACCATGCACAATCCTTCGGCCCTCGAAAAAAGCTTTTCCTCTGATCCCTGATCCCCGCCCTCCGACACTGCAAGCTACACCTGCATCCACGCCGTCAGCAAGCACCTAGCAGCAGCGCGTCACCCAGAAGCGCCGTGCCGCGAACCCGACCCCGACCCCGCGTTCCCTTCCCGCTGCAGGACGCCAACGCACAGCCTAACGCAGCCAGCCCTCACCACCAAGCCCACCATTACCAAACAAAATTCGCTTTTACGACACCTGCCACCCAACCACTGACAGAGAGACTGTAAAAAAAAAAATTAGCAGCTGCATGACAAGAGACCCGAGCCGCCGGAACGCAACTGCAACCCCCTCACCCCCACGACCCCGACCAGTCGGTGCGGCGCCAGCCCCGTACCCTAGCTTTCTGCACCCCCATCCCGCTCATACGTCAGCCGCCAGTCTGACAGCCTAGGCTTTCCCTGGACCCTCTTTGACGGGATCGTTAGCCTTTTTTGCTTTCACTCTGACCAGAGTTCTGGTATCCAATCACTACGCGAGGCCGAACATTGAGCTTCTTTTTATGCCTCATTTTTTATGATTTGCTTTTTCTTTATTTCCGCCGCTTCTGCCTACGTCACACGCGCTGCACGGCATACTTTAGTCCGGAGGAGCGGACAGAACTGCACACACACACACACAAACACGGATCACTTTTCTCTTTTGTTACCCGAAGCGGTAATCGCGCATCGACTAACTACATCAAGCAAAAGCAAAGAGAAAAACGAAATAAGAGAAGACAAGCGTTACCCCTATTCCCCCCAAGCCCCACTCCACCGTCCCAATTTTTTTTTTTTTTCAAAATAGCTTAAAGGTAGGTACGTACCTACAAGCGCCCAGTCCCATGATTCGTCGCATGTCGGCCCGCAACGCCACGCCCGCCACCTTATTCCCCTCCCCCCCTCCTCTCTCCTCTCTCTCCCCTCTCCCCTCTCTTCCCGCCCCCCCGACTTAACCCATTGTGTACGCATTCGGCGCCGACCGACATAGCACACACTACACATAGCACACACACACGGCACGGCACACATACACCAAAAATCTTTCACCCACTCACAAAACTTCCCGAGGCAGCCCCTGCATTCCCCCCCGGCATCCTTCTCCGACATCCTCACTGGACAGGCAGTCAATCCCGCAACAGCCATGTACGCAGATCAGGACCCTGTAGAAATTTAAGCGTAAACAGAAGAGAGTTCATCGCTCGGGTTTTGCGCAAGTGACCCGAGTACGTGCAGCGATGGACAACGCGCCGCCGCCGCCCCTGCCGCTGTGCTGTGTGCTGTTATTGCCGTGCCGTGCCCTGCCCCGTGATGTAACACATGCACACACAACACCAGCCTGATTTCGTCGCCTCATCATGAGAAAGAGAGGCAAAGGCAGGAGATAACTCCGAGGCGCGTGTGGCGAACAACCATATTTTTGGTCTTATGTCATCGTGCCTACTATTCGATTCAGGCCACCATTATCGGCGGCCGCACCGGGTAGAAATGATGGTGTGACGCGCGTGTTTGTAAAACATAAAACATGGCATAGGGCGAGCGAGAGCGGTGTCGGGCCGGGCGCGCGGGGCAAAGCAAACACCGAGACTAACCAAAAAACCCTGCCTTGTTTGTGCGGAACAAAGACAGGAGGACCCACCGGGGGCCGATTGTGGTCTGGAATTTTTGTTGGAACGGATGGAAATGAAAACAGGATTGTGGTGGATGAGGAGGAGGAGGAGCTGGGTTGGTGGTGAGAGAAGCACGTGTCTCGATGCAAAACGCCGGGTCCCAACGACCTACGTCACGACTAAGTCGGCCGCTACTACACGAGTCAATTAGACCAACAAACCAACGATATCAGGGGGAACGGCGGGTTGTGTAGAAGCTTTTGGAGGTGCGCGCTGGTGTCTCTAATTGGCTGCGCCTCCTCCTTTGTCTTTCGTCTAGTCTAATGCTGTGGCTTTTTAGACGAAGTATGTGTGTGTGTGTGTGTGTGTGTGTGGGCGTCTAAGGTGACATGCGGAACAAGTCAGATGATCTCTACCCTTCAACTCCGGAACCAAGGGAACAAAGGGAGAAAAAAACGAAAAATGTACAGAAATAATGAACAAAGCATCCAAAGGGATGTGAAAATGAAGATCCAAGTGATGCCCATTTGCCAATTGATGATGATGATGATGCAGATCCATCCGAGTTTGCGCCTTGTAGTCTTCCGTATGTGTGATGATGAATCCCAACCGTATATGTAAATGCATGCTTGCGTTGAACGTATAGACGTGATCTGCGTGGATCGGTGCAGTTAAGCAGGAGAAACGCCGAAGCCAGATGATCCAAAGGTGTCCAGGAAAAAGGGAACGTGCAAGAGCGGTAGCGAAGAGGGCCCGGCACGTTTTAGAGCGAATAGTCAAAAAAGGGAATCTGGGAAAGTCGATAGCCGCGACCCAGACAATTACGATGCAGAAGGCGGGATCTCGATGTTCGACCGTTTCAGGGCAAGGTTGAGCTCGTGTTGGGTGAAGGTGCTGCCGTTGCTGGTGGTGCCCGTGTGCGGCCGCGAGCTGGTCGACGAAGGATCGGAGCCCTGCTCGGAGCGCATGGCCACCGACTTGAGTCGTGTGTTCTCACGTGTGGTGCGCTGCTGCGGGGTAACGCCGACTGAAGGAGTCTCAGCATCAGGAGTCCAGCGACGAGGGCGACGAGGCGTCAACGCTCTCAGAGCCGGAGCGCGACGTACCATTGGCGACATCTCCAGCGTCGTTGATGTCCTCGATGACCTGCCTGCGCGGGGCGTTCATGCTCTTGCGGCTCGTCAAACTGTTCCTCCGGCTGGGGTAGCGGCTGCCCATGGGCGAGTAGAGGCTCTGATCGCTCCGCCGACGCCAGGCCTTCTCGAAGTTGAAGGCCTCGAGCTTCTCCTTGTGCTCTTTTGCGACAGGGCGGCGGTACTTGGGCGTGGGCAGCGGCTCCCCTGGCTGATACCAGACGGAGCTGTCGCTCTTCGAGTTGTTCTTGGAGAGAGTGGACGAGGTCGAGGTCGACTTGGCGGACGAGTTGCGGCCCAGGACCCGCTTGACGCGCTCGCGAAACGCCATGGTGGGTTCTTCGAAAGGAGGGAAGGAGCGTAGGGGGAGCGGAGCGAAAGTGAGGCGGGCGCAAAGGCTGCAGATCGGACGCGGCGAGCAATCAGGTGAGGTTGCTCGGGGTGGGCGGCGTCGGGGCGGTTGGGGTTAGCAGCGGAGTCGCATGGAGCAGAGAGGGCCGGACGGACGTTTTCGGCGCGGGCTGGGATCGGAGGGGAAGAGAGTGGGCGAAGTTGGGGCTGGGGAGTCGTTAGATGTCATCGGGAGGGACGGGTGCGCCGGGAGGCACGGCGTCTGGGCGCGGCGAGCGAAAATCCATCGGGTCTGGATGGCCAAGCCGCGCGGAGTGGCTGCGGCTCGATTGCGGCTCGCAAATGCGAGATGCTTGTTCGCTGGAAGCTGCCGTCGCCGCGTCGGCATCAGGACTGGCTTGAGCGGGGCCCTGGTGGAGGTGGTGAGACTGGGCTGGAGTTGAGTGTATTATTGGCATGCGAGTCACACATGCACCTGCAGCAGCTGCGACCGCCCCTGTGCCCGCGCCCCGACCGATGCTCCTCCGAGCTCCGCCGCCGCCTCCACTACGCTCCCGTACGCACAAGCAGCATGTCCTGAGATGGTAGCGGTCCCGAGGGCTGGGCCGGGGCGCTGCAGCGGGCGTTGGCGAGCTGTGGGCGGCGTCTGGGTCCCCGCCCGTCGGCGATCTGGATCTGCACAGGCTCTGGTGGGCAAACCTGCCGACTGTGGGCGAGTGGCGGTGCGCAATCTTCCCGCCACACTGTGGGGAACCCCAACCAAGCCCGATGATCCCGCTGTGCTCGACTGCGTCATGGGCGCAAAGAAAGCCTGCATCCTGCCTTCTAGCACGCCTGCATTTGGAGAAGCACGGCAGACCGCGTCGTCTGGCGGGCTGCACGACGCCAATGAGCTGTGTTTGCAGCCCCAGATGCAGTATGGTGTGCGCCCCGATCGAGCAATGACGCAGTGGGCGTGCCTGCCAGATGAGGTCACTCTCAGCTCAATCCATTGCTGAAAGCCCCTCATAAACTGCTTTGTCGCCCTCCACGACCTCGCGTCTGCGCCATATCCCGTCAATCACTTCTCGGCAGCCTTCTGATCCGCCGGTCCACCATGAACAAAATCAAGGACATCTTGTACGCCAAGTCCGGTGGATGCGCACCACCCGCAACACCCCTGCTACGATCTCCACCATATACTGACCTTGCCTATAGCTCTCCCGGCCACGCGCAGGATGCTGACCTGCTGTACGGCTCCCAGCAGTCTGCCAACACTGGCAGGCTTTCCGGCGAGGGCAGCCATTTCGGCAATGCCAGGGACGACACTGCCGGCATCGCTAGGTTCGCATCCCGTTCCACTTACATCATGGTAGCTCCTCTGACGTGATCCCCAGCACTGCCAAGGGCCACAACAGATCCGATACCATGGACCCAGCCGATCCTTCTTCGACGACAACTGCGTCTGATACTGCAGCCGAGAGAGGGCAAGGCTTCGCGAGACAAACGGTGAACCCCGACGAGGGGAGGGCAGAATCAGCCGGTGCGGCAGCAACTGCATTGCCTGATCGTACCGCTGGCGGTATCCACTCAACCCCAGTCGCTGAAAAGGACACTAGCCGCAGACAGCAAATTGTGTACGTTTGCTCGGGCCGACCCATGATTTGACCTGTTTAGACTTTTGCTGTGCCATCCGATCTGATTACGACTCCAGGAATCCCGAAGACTGCAAGTACGACAACAGCGGTACCCTCGAACCAACGCCCACTCGCTTCTCCAAAGAGAGCGGTCTGGAACCTGTCGGGGGCGTTTCTCGCAGTTCAGAGCACGGCCAGGGTATCGTTGGCGCTCAGTCTGCCACAGGTAATCTCAGACCATCCAAATTTGCCGACAAGGACGACGTTTCGGTCGCGAGTGTCAGATCCGGCGTCATTGGCGACACACCCCATGCCAAAGAGCTAACTGATACCGATCTACCAGTCGGAGCCCACGACACGTCGAAATCCGGCCATGGAATTGGCCCAGGCGCTGCTGCTGCTGCCGCGGGCACTGCTGCTGCACTGGGCTCTACCACTGAGCGTTCGTTCCCACTCTCTGGAGGGACCACCACTGAGACTTCTGGAACACGAGGTGACTATCCAAGCCGTGATGAGCCTTCTACCCTTGGGAGAAGTACTGAAGCACCCACCTTCGGTATGACCACTGGCACCCATAGATCTGGATATGACCGCAGTGGACTCGCAGCAGCCGCTGCATCTACTGCATTTGACAACCACAAGCATGGAGGCCGTTATCACGAGTATGAAGGCCCCAATACCGACACTACCACGAGCGGACCCACATTCACTTCTGGTCCTCACGCCACTGAGACTGCGAACAGGCTTGACCCTAACCTTCCTAGCCCTAACCTTCCCAGTTCCTCCATGCCAGGAGCTTATCCTGACTCGGCTGCTGCAACTCCTGCCAGCGAAGTACCAAGCACTACCACTACCACTGGACCTTCATCACACGAGCATCATTACGGACGTGATGCTGCCATGGCCGGAGCCGGTGCTGCCACAGCTGGAGCCCTGTACGAAGCTCGTTCAAGAGAGACCGCGGGGCCTGAACCGGTAAGAGCAGCAGACCGCACTCAGAGGATCTCTTCTCAAGACTATGGACAAGACACTGCAATGGCTGGGGCTGGCACAGCCGCTGCCAGAGGCATGCACGAAACTCACCACAGAGAACCTACCGAGGCCGTGTCTGCGCCAAAGTCTGAGACTGTCAGAGATGCGCCAAGTCAAGAGCATCACTACGGACGCGATGCTGCCATTGCTGGAGCTGGTGCCGCTGCCGCAGGAGGTCTCTACGAGGCACGCAGGAAAGGGTCCACCGAGACCGACCCAGCAACCAAGACTCACGGCCCTCACAAGAGCAACGTAGCGAACATTATGGACCCACGAGTATTGCCTGATCCTGACAAGATGAAAGGTCACCACGCTCAGTCTACCGAGACGGATCCTGCCTCAAAGACTGTTGGCCCTCACTCTAGCAATATTGCGAACGTCTTGGATCCAAGGGTCCTTCCTCAGCCGGAAAAGATGAAGCAGCACACGACCGCTGGTCCGCATCAGTCTGACTCTCTCAACCGCATGGATCCACGTGTGGACTCTGATCCTGCCAAGGAGGCAAATCAGCACCACTATGGTCGTGATGCTGCCATTGCGGGCGGTCTTGGAGCAGGGGCAGCTGGTGCCTACGCCGCCTCGCAACAGCATAGCGAGAAGAACCCATACACCTCTCATGCCGTGGATCCAAGGGTTCATAGCAGTTCAACCGCGTCAGAGACTCCGGCGAGGACAGCTTCGAAGAAAGGAGGCTGGTTCGCTGGCCCAGTTGGTTCCGCCGTTGACAACAATAAGACCCCGGCTACGACTACAGTTCCGACTGGAACAACAGGACATAATGGTTCTTCGACAGCTCAATCAGGCCAGCAACACCATTACGGACGTGATGCCGCTGTTGCTGGTGGCGCAGGTCTAGCTGGTGCAGGCATTGCTCACCAATACGGCGAACACAAGGCTGATCGTGCTACTGCTCAGGACCATGCGTCTGGCACCACTGGTACATCGGGGCCTTACTCCTCGTCCCATGCTCAGCAACCGCAGACTACTTCCACCAGTCAGTCTACAAGCCAGCACCACCATGGACGCGAACCTGCCGTGGCCGGTGCTGTTGGCGCGACAGCTTATGAATATCAGAGGGCCGAGGCCCAGAAGGCTGAGCAGGCACACCCTTATGGCACTACCACTTCTCCTACTGGCGAACAAGTGAGAAGCTCTACTGATCCGGCAAGGACCTCGGCAGATTCAGACAAGAAGCATCACTATGGTAGAGATGCTGCGGTTGCCGGAGCTGCTGGTGCCGCGGGTGTTGGTGCTGCACACGAGTTCAGCAAGCACGATGCCGAAAAAGCTGAGAAGGAGCATCTCAAGGAGCAGAAGGCGTTGGAGAAGGAGGAGAAGAAACACCAGAAGGAACTGGAAAAGGAGGAGAAGAAGGAGGAGAAGGAGCATGAGAAGGAGGAAAAGAAGCACCAGAAAGAACTCGAAAAGGAGCAGAAGAAGCATGAAAAGGAAGTCGAGAAGGAGCAGAAGGAGCTCGAGAAGGAAGAGAAGAAGAAACACCACGGTGGTCTCTTTGGCTTCCTTCATCGGGATAAGGACAAGGACGAGGAGAAGACGGCCGAGCACGATGACAAGCACCACCGGCATGGGAAGGAAGCTGGCGCGGTGGCTGCTGGTGCTGCTGGTGCTGCTGCTTACGACCATCATGAGCATGACAAGCACGAGCGTAACAGACTCCACAAGGATCCACCAGCGGACTATGTGGCCAAGGCTCACGAAGGAGAGTACTACGGCACTGAAGGTCGGACCGGAGAACCTGGTGCAGTTTCCAGCCTGCAGTAAGTTTCCTACTCTTACACGTTGGCCTCTTGACATATTCTAACCTTTCGAAAGGGAAACCCATCCTGACGAGTACGGCGCGGTCAGGTCTGGAGAACAAGAGGGCGTCGTCACCGAGCCGCACACCGGTCTGCCAATGAACGTCGGCAAGTACGGCTCCGGCGCCGGTGGCACCGATGGTAACGAGGCAATTCAGGGCTTCCGCGGTTATGATGCTGGTACGGAGGCGTCTGGCCCTAATGCCGCCTACCAGAGCGGTGCTCAGGGCGGCACTATGGGTCCCGATTGGCAGAATGTCAAGAAGTCGAACACGCCGTATTAGATGGAGGGTTTTGCTGAGAACTGGTAATCGACAGTGGATGAGGTAATGGAGATTGCTGGTAACATTCGGGTGGCTTTCATGGCTGTTATGAGATACCATGGTCACGACCTTTGCTTTGAGCCTTGCTTGAGCGTTGATTGCTTTTTTGTTGCAATGGTTTACGGTATCAGGAAACGAGTAATCAGTTAGTTAATTCAGATCATTTGGTAAGGTAGCTGGATGAATGGATGAAAGAATAACGATGAGCACAATAAATAGTCAGAATGAATCGTTGAAGAGCATATTCTTGCATTGGTTCGTAGGCCCACTCGTGCTACGCAACGTGACCTAGACTAGTGACTTTGCGCTCAACAGGGGTTGCTTGGCCAGGTGGGTCCTCACTTAGTATCATTGAGTGTTGGTTAATGGGTATGAGGTGAACCGCTACACACATTTTCTAGCATTATGAGAAGGGTATTGGTCCCAATAGGTCGTGGATTGTACTAAGATGTGTTCTTGGGCGTCACATTGACGTCGATTTGGATTTAGAACAAAGTTCCCACTGTATCATCTTCCAACCACGCATGTCCGCGAGGCAACAGTGTCAGTGTCTGAGCAGTTACTTTAGGTTTCCTTGGGAATCTATTTCCATCACGATCAAGGCGCACTTGGCTGCCAGCATGTGTCTCCACACTCAAACTCTTTCATAATTTGCCAGATTCTTAAAATGGTTCGGAGAAACCAGGCTTTAGATACCCAATACTTCATAAAAAAAGCGGGTGTAGAAGCTGAAAAGCGCCTCGTCTCTCTAAATCTTGCTCCACATTGAAAGTCTATGTCTCTCATGCAACTCGCCTGCGCCGGGTAAGCTGGAACACTGAAGCTCCACACTCGTGTTGTTTCACTTTCCGGAAACCTCACTCTCGGAACATCCCGAGCCACAGCCTGCCAACAATTTTACCACCCCCTAAGCCTTCACCACCGCCACCGCCGCCGCCACCACCATCGATGCCCAACTCCTCTTTTCCCCTCTGCAATCTCCCAACGCCAGGCATCAAGTGCAGGTCACTCATCTCCCCATACGCTCCACTCAAATCTCATCAATCCAATCAAACCTCCCCCTCCACCTCCCCCACCCACCCCACCCACTCCTCGACCTCCCCCTCGCTCCCCCTCACCCCCTGCACCCTCCCACTCGCCCAAACCGCACACTCCCCCACCACCCTCACCACCGCCTCCACCTCCCCCCTCTCCAACCCCAGCCTGCGCAGTCCGCGCAGGTGCCACAGCGTCGGCGCCTTCAGGCCGGAGCCAGCGAGGATGGCGCTGGCCGTCACCAGGCTCGTCTCGACGTCGGACAGGACGGAATGGTCGGACAGGAAGAGCCCGTAGATGACGGATTCTTCCAGCCAGCGGAAGTCGGCTTCGTGCGAGGCCCAGGTGCGCAGGATGGGCGGGAGGTGGTGCTGGTAGAGGCGGTGCAGGTGGGCGGCGCCGCGGGTGGTGGTTGGTGTGCCTGGGGCGAGGGAGAGGGTGGGGTCGGAGGGGTTGGAGGAGTAGCGGGGGGAGAGGGTGGTTTGGGGGCCGAGGACGGGGGCGTCTTGGGATGGTGGTGGGGGGGAGGAGGTAGCAGGAGGGGCGTTCCAATTGGGATTGTCGAAGGTCGTGGGCGCGTCGGAGGGGAAGAGGCCGGCTTCCTGCTCGGCGCGGCCGAGGGACGACACGGCTGTGACGACGGGCGGGATGCCGATTAGCGTCCATTCCTTCAGCAGCATGTCGCGCAGGTGCAGCGAGATGGTGCGGGTCTCGGCGGGGGGTAGCTGGGCGGCGGCGGCCGGCTGCTGTGACGACGGGGCATTGTGGCCGGTGACGTGGAGGAAGAGCGGGCCGAGGAGGTTAGGGTGGCCGAGGGCTGTCAGGGTGCAGGCTGGGAGGATGTATGCGGCGCTCTTCGGTAGGGAAGGTGGCAGCAGGTGGCGGACTCTTGATAGCAGAGCGGGCAATGCTTGTGCGGATGGCGGTGGCATCTTCCTTTTTTGTGGCGTCAAGATGGCTTGGGATGTGTTGACGACGTTGTGGGTGCTGACGCGACGAGAGGTGTTTTCATCTCACCTGCCCCACCTGCCTTGTTGAGATGACCTCGGTAGGATTGCCCATTTGGACCTCATCCTCTCATCCGCATTCCTCAGCATGCATTTCTGTGCGGCGAAAGAGAAGAGAATGAAGAGATGGAAACTCGATATCGAATAGCCAAATTGGTAATGGCGTTTCTCAGCCACGATGCGGGGTTGTTGAGGGTAGCCCGCTTCGGAAGGTCCGACAGCCTCCCGATCTCCTTCCCCCACCGGCCATCAATCCCGACTTCAGCTTACCGGCAGAGAGAGATCAGCTTGACACGTTTCGGTCCGGAGCTCGGCTTGCCATGCTTTCCGCCATGACGTCGGTTCAGCCCCAAGACCTGCGCCTTCTCGCTACGAAACACCACCGACCCCCCAGACTCACAGCCACTTCCTTCATCGAGTGCGATAAGCATTTTTGAACCGGGTACGGCGCTTCGAAAAGCTCAGCCTCAGGTAGCCGATCACGGCGGATCCCGATGAAGCGTCAGCTGGGTCTAGCCTGTGCTCCGGTCGAGTTCGCGTGTCGTCTGTACGACAAGCCTTTGCCTAGCTTTCGGTAGTGTAGGCGAAAGCGGAATCCTTTCGGGAAGAGTCTGGGCCCGGCATCCGGATGCGGGGAGATGCACAGCTGAACACTGACTACCGAACCGACTAATCCTCCACACGTGCTGCACTTTCGCGTCCACATTCCTTCGACTTCAGCTGATATAGTACGCCACTACGCTACTATCGCCTCGCCTTTCTCCAATCGCTCCGGATCTGGCCTGGTGGATATTATATCGACTCCACTCCGTCCGCCGTCCAGACCCTGTCCGCTAGCATTGAGCCGGCACTCCTTCATCACGCGAGCCCAGTCAACAACACTGCCCCGCCATAATGACCGTATGCCATGTGGAAGCAAGGGGTTGATCTCACCGTCATGTGCAACCATCTGGCTTTATAGAACGCTAATGTACCCTCGCGCACCTGGATCATCCTGCCGCGACGGATATTTGTTTCGGAAGTAAACCCTCATGTCTTCGCTACCATCCGTCGACGACTATCATCTCAACGACTCGCAAAGGAACCTTCGCGCCTCGCTGATAATATGCTTAACCGTTTCCGCTGTCTTTGTCCTATTGAGAGCCCTGGTTAGGCTGCACATTCAGCGCCAGTTTGCCCTGGATGACTATCTCTTGCTGCTTGCACTAGTAAGTTGCCTTGGACAACCACGGCTCTAAGTAAAACATGGGCTCATGCTACACAGTGCGGCTTCTCCATGATGACAGCTTTCATGGTCCATGCCATTGACACCGGGGGTTTTGGCCGGCTGACAAAGGAACTCCCCTTGCCTGTCCTCCTACGCGGCATCAAGGTACGCCCCTTGTGGCGTGTAGCACCCTCGTACTTTTCTGACCGTCTGGCAGTTCCTCATCTGCACCCAAGTGTCTTACACTCTGACCCTGCTCACCACAAATCTGAGCATTGCATTCCTTCACCTGCGCATCACGGGCAGAGCGCATCCTCTTTTCAACCGTCTTCACTATGTGTCCATTGCCGTAAACGTCATCATCGGGCTTTACGAATGCTTCGCCTTGCTCTTTCAGTGCTATCCGGTAAGTGCGCCACGTCTCATGCAGAAGTTCCCATGGCCGACGATTAAGGTTTTATTTAGGTTTACAAAGCCTGGACTCCGACAATGCAAGAAGGGCACTGCGTGGATAAGCACGGGCTCACCATTGGCATCTACGTCTATTCTTGCGTCAATGTCGTGCTCTTCTGCTACTACGCTTTTGCTCCTGCCCCCTTGATCTGGAAGCTGCAGCTCAAGCCGGCTGTCAAATTGTCTGCAATCTTCGTTCTGGGCATCGGTATCTTGTAAGCGGAATCCGGCTCTCATTATAAGCTTGACTGAGTGTTTTCAGGGCAAGCATTGGGACCATCATCCGGTTCAGATACCTCTTCGGCTTCTCAAAGACGACAGATGAACTTAGTAAGTGATGAAACTCCTACCCAGGTTGCAAGTTATCAGAAGGCCCTCAGGCTAACACACCTCCGTGCGTTCAGAGTTCTTTGCGCCTTTTGCACGCTGGTGCTGGATTGAGTTGTGTCTCGCCATTTCCGCAGCATCAGTCTGCGCATTCCGTCCGCTCCTACGCCTCATTCCATGCTGCGCGATAGACGCAGCGGACAGAAAGGGCACCAAGCCCGGGTCAGACTCGAAGAAGAGAATCCCGCGTGGCTATACTTTCCAGCTTTCCGAGATCGATTCGATGAGTATAAAGGAACAGAGGATTCCAATCACCCAGGAGTTTGAACTCAGTACCGTGAGTACTTCTGCAGTAGCCACACCTGCTACTTTGTACGACAATGGTTGCGTGAGCTACTTCCCGATGGAGCCGGAGCCAATTGCGAATGTCAAGCGGGAATGGCGGCTACCAGACTTAGAGAGAGGGTCTTAGAGACAAAGAAGGAGATTCACAACTGTAGTATTTTTGATGATACCCCCGGGCAAGACGGACACGGTAGTCACGTGCATAGCACTGAACAGCCGCTATGAATAGTCTGCTTGCTCTATTATAAGCTTCATGTGTATAATTAGTTCACTATATACTTCTCATGAATTTCATGTGTGTAAATATTCTGCATTATTCATTGATCACTTGGATGACTAGAGATTACTGTACTTAGGTGTGAGTGGCAAGCGGTCTCGGAACGAAGTCCAACACTACAGTATTCCCGCTTTCTGACGTCGCCCTTACATCAGCGAACATCCAACGGGTATCGCAAAGAATGCTTTGGTCATGAAACACGGGAAGCGGGAACGCTGACGCCTGATCCCGTGACACACGCGTCAACATCTCAAGTGTCCAACGTCATGACTTCTCCATTCCACTCGAACTTCCCCACCTTAGCCGTGCGTACCTGCAGGGAAGATAAGCGCTAGGATCTTGCAACTGCGATCGCATCCTGCATTCTCTTCCCGCTGCAGCGAATCTCGACACGCCAGTCGCGCATGGATCGACAATCCGGGCCGCATGATTGACGTCAGTGTGCAACAATGCTCCCTGCACGCCGTCGACAATCGCGACGCATTGAGATTCCATTGGCATTCATGTGCGCTGCCCTACGCGCTTGTAGCACATGCATGGTCGTCTCCCAAACGATCACATCCCTCACATTGACCTCTTCGATTCTTGCGGGGTCTTCGAGAGATCTCCACCATGTTGCCAGCCGCTGACCTTCTAAAAATGAATATGTTCACCTACCAGACATTAGGACTCCACTGTACTCCGTAAACAGTGCTTCTAAGCAGGACAAGCTCATCCAGCCTTAGATCGAAAAGAAGCTTTCATTGACAGCTTTGTAGTGTCTGCCATGCGGGTAATCACCAGCCAGCGGTACGCTACTCCAAGGCCTTCCTGTCAGAGGATCGATAACGCCTTCGGCAATCTTCCATCACGCATTCCGAGATGCGCCTTTCCTCGACAGGGGAAAAACGTCATGAACTCAATGCAGAGCGTGCGGCACCGACGTCTACGATGAGAAGAAACGGGTATGGGGCTCCACAACACCAACACCAACGCGGGGCACAATCGGCGATCGCAGGTCTGGACCGGAATGCAGCCCCTCCTACTCAGCCAGAGGTGTATATAAAGGACGTACTGTGCCGCGCTGCTCAAACCACCAGCATCGACCACCTTTCATATCCCGCGCCGTCCCCAAGCAGAGCAACACAGCGCCCTCACTTTCCAACCAAATCTCACCACCGCAACACACACCATGTCCAACCCCGGCAACGTCATCGGCGGCCACAAGGCCAACCTCAACAACCCCAACACCTCGGACGAGGCCAAGCAGCACAGCAAGCAGGTCATCGACGAGCACATGCAGAGCGGCGAGATGCCCCAGGCCGACCAGCACAAGAACCCTGGCAACGTGTATGTTCTCTCAGTCACTTCAACAACCATCATCCCTCGTTCGTCTTTTTTCACCACAGCGTTGGGTTCGGATGCTGATGTTCTGGGTTGTGGAATAGTGCTGGCGGTTTGAAGGCGACGCTTAATAATCCGAATGTCTCTGATGAGGCGAAGCAGAGTGCGCAGGAGAGGCTTCATGATTTTTAGGGGATGGTGGTGGGCATCATTAAGAGCTTTGAATGCCCTACAACTAATGATGTGTAATGACATGCAAGGAAACGAATACATGTTAAATTATGAATTTCTTGCCCATGCGGAGGTAGCTCTGTGAGCTGATGTATATGTCAATATAGGCTTGCTGTATTCAAAATCATGGGGAGGATTGGGTAGTGAGCTCTCTACTCTTGCTGGGTGTACTCAACATTGCAACCGATATGGTGCAGCCCTTCAGCAACATTTCTTAAAGTTGATCCGTTTTGAATATTGAAGGCAAGTGAGACGACGGCGTTGGTTAGGTTTTCTATGAATGATAACCGGGAGCAATGAGCAACGCAATCCTTGTTACACCCAGTTTTCAACAACAGTCCCATCTCGCAGCCGATGGCTAGCGTGGATTTGTTTTTTGGTCATGTTATGGATAGTTGAAACCATCGTCCGGACGTGTATGTAAAATTTTTAATTCGACATTCTTGTCCGGACGATAGCTTCAACTGCCCACATATGTTATTTTTCTGAAGCAAAGCTGGGGGCATAGTTACGCTATGTTCTAGAGCCCTGCTATCCATCGCGCTAGCCATCGGCTGCAGCACCCCTCTGTAAAGCATATCGTATCCGTAGTTGGAAGACTTTTCATATTCAATGCCTTGAAGACATGTTCCATAGAGAGTAAGATTGACTCCGCAAGGTCGAGTAATTTATACTATTGTTGAATGTTGTCCGCAGTGCCAGTAGCTGCACGAGGAAGCCGAGGGACGGACATCTGCGCAATCCGCTGGCCGTCGCTCACCACGGGACGGGCGCGAGCTGCAGGGCGGCATACGTCAGATGTATGAAAGAGAAAAGCTTATCCCTTCTATCATGTGAGCTCTGCTCGACGGACCTAGAGAAGTAGAGAGATTAAAAACAGCGTCGTATGCGATGTGCACCCCGAGGATAAGGCACCGATTGAATATACCGGATTCTGCAGAAATAAAGGAAACGACTTGCTGCGTTCGGAGAACATATGGATAACCTTGACTTTGGTCAGCAAATCACCGAAGGTATCCAGGAGGCCCACGATGCCAACAATAGAAGACGTACAATTAGGCTCGCCCTCGTGAACTACACATACCGATCACCTGCAACATATGTTAAATGCTGCGGCTCATCATCATTTGTTGCGCATCATGTTGTTTCCAACAAGCATACTTTTACAACCGCTGCGTTCAGAAGAGTTTCTTTTCTGGAAATCATGCGCCCGAAACCCCAAACCAGACGCAGTCGGACTTTCCCACGTCTCCGTTCTCATTTCCCTTGAGCGAGGGTGATGTCGAAAGTTAGAGAACAACGGCTTGAAGGCAGTCAGTTTAAACTACGTCAAGGTTATCCATGGACCATGAAAGGTTAGGTGACGAAGCTCAAAAGCAGCAGCCAAGGCACACCGTGCATTTCTTGAAACCACATGATTTTTAGGTACAGCAGCATGGAAGCCACGTCCACCATGTGGTACAACAATTTCTTGCTGGGCAACCACCTTCGTTTGCCTATAATCCGCCATTTACTCCAGCTGGGTATTCACACCTTCTCCCCTCTTCTCGATCTGCCAACGACCAAGCATTCGCCTTGAAACCACGTTGATGCCTTGTCTCGGTCGATTGGTATCACTCCCCCAGCCGTTCCATACTGGACCCTGAACCAAGGCGGGGATATGCAGCCACGAGTCCGCGAGCTCACAACCTCACTTCCACCTTCAACAATTTCTCTTCACGTATACTCCGAACAATTCCACCACCCCGTCTCTCACACTCCAGCAGCAGCAGCAGCCTGATCCGCCTTCTTCACTTCCTCCACCACGACCTCGACCACCCGCGCCAAGCCCTCCATCTCCTCCTCGACGTTCCCGCCAGCGCCCGCGCTCGCAAACGACGTCGAGTTGCCAACGTAGGTCGGGCGGCCGGTCCGCCTCGCCAGGATCTTCGCCAACCGCGTTGCTAGGTCCAGCGTCGGTGTCTGCGGGTAGAGCGGCGTGCTCAGCGGTTGTGCGGTGGGGTTGGCGAGCTGTATCCAGAGCAATTGCGTGTCAGCCTTGTGGCCTCCTAATTTTTTCCCCCTTCGGGAAATGAATCTGCTTGAGCTGTTGTGAAGCTTACATTCGGCATGGCGTAGACGAAGCTGCCCACGGGCGCGGTGACGCCGGAGTCATGCTCGGCAGAGGTCGTCGTGACGAAGAGGAGCAGCGATTTCGAATGCACGGTCAGGTGCAGGTTGACGCGGGCATTCGGGGCGCGCGGAAGCGGAAAGGAGATCTGGAGGGGTTTCTGCTGCTGCTGTTTGGCAGGCTCGCTGTTCGACAGGGCCGTCGTCGGCGGAGGTGCGGCGGCGGCGGCGGTCCCGGCGTCCATTGCGGGTCGGGACTAAAGCGGGGTCGGTACGTGTGAACGGCGTCCGTGACTAGGCGTGTCTCGGACCTCAAGGGCGAGATAGGGTGTGCGGGCGGGAAGCTTGGGCGTATGCAGTAGTAGTGGGAAAGTATGGAGGATGTAGCGGGCGGGTGCGCGTGCGTTACGCCATGATCTGCACTAGGAAAAGACGCGGCCGGTCTGCGGGGCAGCGGCGCACGCGAAACCAAACGGCCGACGGCTGACCAAAACTTCCCTGGCGTCACGCTCCACAAAGCACCACACCCATTCGGCAAACGGCTTGTCGGGTGACACGCTCAACCAAACACTCCTTGCCGGTGCATGTCTTGCAAAAAACGGTCCTCCTGGCGCAGCGCCTTTGTTCATCCAGGTTAAGACGATCTGCTCCGTTCGACAACCTTTTTTGGCTCGAGCCGTCCCTTCGCTGGTACCAGCTGATGTGTCTGTGAGACCTACTGCTACATCCTTCAACTAGCTTCAGACATGACCTCCGAGACGCATTCCGTTGCCCTTGAGGGCGAGTGGCAGGGAGAATTAGACCCGGAAGACGACCTTGAGGAGCAGAGAGTCATCTATGCCACTCTAGACTCTTTCCAGTAAGTGGGACTTTACCTCTTCTTTCCTCTATACGAATTTCCCTTTTCGGACATCAAGTATGCTCCCCCGTCTATCCTCCCCGTAGCACCCTCTCTGACCGAACCACCTATTCATAGCAATCCCCAAAGTTAGCCTTTTCTTATCTTGTCTCTTCAAAATGAAAAAAGGTCCTACCGCCGCGTCGCCCACTACAACGTGACACACGTCCGCCGCCAGAACTTCTACGCCATGCCCTCTGCGCACTGGAACCTGCTCGCCGGCCCGCCGTTCAACATCCTCGACGTCTTCGACCGCGTCGACGACGCCATCGACGCCAACGCCGACCTGGCCGAAGCCATCTTCCGCGCCGGCGCCCCCAACTTCGGCGTCAACCCGGCCATCACCTCCCCCATCCGCGACCCGGACGACCCCTCCCGCACCATCGCCCCCGTCTGGCGCGGCGCCGCCGCGGCCTCCGACCTCGAGAAGGCCCGCAGCACCATCCGGCAGATGTACCGCGACTGGAGCGCCGCGGGCGCCTCTGAGCGCGCCGCCTGCTACGGCCCCGTCCTGCGCGCGCTCTCTGCCGAGCACGCCTCGACGCCTCCCACCGACCGCGACGAGCTGCGCGTGCTAGTCCCGGGCGCGGGACTGGGCCGCCTCGTGCTCGAGGTGTGCCGGCTAGGCTTCAGCGTCGAGGGCAACGAGATCTCGTACCACCAGCTGCTCGCCTCGTCCTTCATCCTCAACCACAGCGCGCAGGCCGAGCAGTTCGCCGTCTACCCGTGGGCGCACGCCTTCTCCAACCACCGCGACCGCGAGGCGCAGCTGCGCAGCGTGCGCGTGCCCGACGTGCACCCCGCGACGGCGCTGACGGAGGCGAGCGCGGGTTGCAGGGTGCACGCGTTCGAGCGCATGGGCATGGCGGCGGCGGACTTTTGCGTCAGCTACAAGGGCGAGGAGGCGCGCGACTCGTTCGACGCGGTGGCGACGGTTTTCTTCATCGACACGGCGCCGAATCTGATCAATTATATCGAGGCGATTGCGAATTGCTTGAAGGCCGGCGGCTTGTGGATCAACTTGGGCCCGCTGCTGTGGCACTTTGAGAACGACCCGCCCGGCGCGAAGAACAAGCGAGGTGGTGGGGACGGTGGGAATGATGAAGGCGATGCGAGCGGTGCTGGTGGTGCTGGCAGCAAGGATCTCGGCATTGCGGAAAACGGATCCGTCGAGCTGACGGACGAAGAGGTGGTAGCGTTGGTGGAGCGGTTCGGCTTCAAGATTGAGCAGAGGGAGCTGCCTGGCGGTGGCGAGGAAGGAGTGGGTACGGGCATCGAGACTGGTTACATCTCGGATCCGAAGAGCATGATGCAGCACGTTTACAAGCCCTCATTCTGGGTCGCGAGGAAGCTGTGAAGAAAAGCGGGGGGAAAACGAGAAAAGGAAAAAAAGGCCACCAATGAGGTTTGCAGTATTTTCTACATGGAATAACTAGTAGGGCCGATTTACTGTAAGTAGAGTATAGTGATTACAGAATTCGGAAGTTTTTCTACGCGAGGGTTACGGCTTGATGGTTGTTGGTTGGCGCTAGCGAGTGTATAACGATCGGAAGCAGCCGAATACGGAAGGTTGAGAGGAACAGGAAGGCGGCTAGAACAACGTGCAGCTTCCTTCGCCCTTCCTTTCTCAACGCTTACGTAGCGACGAGCCCTAATAGACGAGCAATCGATCAATCGGTCATCGAAAAAGCCAAGCCGCAGAAATTAGCGCATGCGCCCACTGGGTATCTCAGTGTCGCTCTCCAAGCAGGGAGAAAGAAGCAACATCATGAACATCCTCATCGCTTCGGCGCACGGGACACACACGCATCTACGGGAGAGTCAAAATAGTCAGAGCCCACGATGACGGAAGAAGTGCGGTAAAAGAAGGATCGTCGGGATCGGTTTGTAGATCCGAATCATGCAGACGTCTTTAGTTGGCGCTCATCACACACTTAAAACCACACGGACCACCAGAATTATAGCTCCGGAAGACACAGCAGCCGAGACCTCTCGTAGGAGTAGGCGAGAAGAAGAAACAGAGAGCAGAGAGAAGAAACAGCGCCACCCTTTAGCGAGGCAGCCAGGAGAAAAAGCGGAAACAGAAAAAGCCGCATGCATGACGATGGGCTTAGCGAAGGCCAATATGCATCTTTTACCCCTGGACTACCCGGCTGCGTGGTTCCGCCCCATTACGCACGCCTTTTTTTTTTGCCTGCCCTCATATGCGTGAAAGCGACGACTCTCATCAGAGCTGAAAGTCCAATCGGCCCGTTTTCTTCTTGTTTCTTGTCTACTTCATCAACGCTCGATGCTCGGGCGACCGGGGAAGGAAGTGGTTCCGGTGCAGAAGAAGGGGAGAGAATCAGAAGCGGAGCGTTAATCTCCGGGGAGCTCGGGGATCTTGCGTGGGTGCGGAGATGCGAATGGGCGAATGGGCGAATGGGCCCCTGGCGTGAACAGCGCGCGTCCAAAGTATGTACGTAAGATGCTTATGCTGCACCATGTCGAGGTCTGGAGAGGGTGGCAAGAGATGAACACGCCGGTGGGAAGAGGCGCAATATTTCCTCTCCATAAAACTTCAATGCCCGTACCGCTGAATCGGGACAGGAGGGGCAAGGGTGGTGTTGTGAACACATTCCACGAATGATGAGCGACTTTGCGTTTTGCAACTGTGGACTTCCTCGCATACCGTTTGCACTCAACAGAAGGGGACTCATGTGGGCGCGGAGAAAGGTAGAATGTATTGGATCGTATCCTGCGCCGCTTTGTGTGCATCTGATGCTATGGGATGCTACGCTCACCGCAAAACTATGCTCTTGGAATAACTCCCATATGTACCAGTGAGAACTCATCGAAATGCAACAGAAGCAAGGAATCAGTCAGTCCCTCAAAAGGCTTACGGCCGCCGAGATTTTTCTATCCACCCGATGTACCTGTATGAACCAGATGCTAGAAAAGAAAATCGTAATCCATCAATCGAACTTGTGTCCTCCTCCCCGTTTGGGTATCTAACATCGGGAAGGGTATTGAAGAGAATTGAAATCAAACACTAGAGCCAGCTCCACGCCAAAGAGTGATGCTCTCCAAAAGCAGGAGAGCAGAAGAATGTTGCATAAATCTGTACAGGTGGGGTAGGATACTGAATCGGTCATCAGGAAATGACAGTATCCTCAACTGGTCGGAACGTCGGCTCTCTTCACCATGCGCGATCAAACTGTCTACGACTCAGCAAAGTGGCCGATAGTAGCGCAGAAGTTGCTGCGGTTGTCGGCATCCTTGACGACGCCGTTGCCCTGAACGGTGACCATGTTGACCGACGCCTTGGTCGAGAGACCGAAGAGCTGGACGTTGGAGTTCGTTTCCTCGTACGAGACCATGTTGTTCTGGCAGTTGTTGGCAGAAACGCACTCCTGGCCGTAGTTCTCAAAGAACGAGTACAGACCAGCACCCATGATGACCACATCCTGGGAGTTGATGAAGCGGACACCCCAAGCCTTCTTGCCGCCGTCGGCAGAAGCGCTGCTGAAGTCAGGGTCGGCCCACGAAGTCTGCACAGAGAACGGCTTGGTAGCGTCAGGGTTCGACTGGTAGTAGGGCGTCTCGGTCTGAATGGCACCCAGGAAGGTGTTCTTGGCGCCATTGAGCTCGTAGTTGTACATGACGCTGTGCTCCGAAGCAGTACCCCAAAGCCACACAGCGTTGGTAGACTCGATGAGGACACCACGAGCGTTGTAGATGTCGATCTGGTTGTGGTCCGAAAGGTCAAGCTCGTGGTCAGCAACCCAGAACCAGCAGTTCTCAATGTAAACACTGGCGGCCTCGGTGGCGTGGAACATCAAGAAAGCACCCTCGCACTCGGGGTTGGCGTCGTGGGTGGCGTTAGGGTTCTTGGCGCACTTGTCGGACTGGAGCTCAGAACCGGCGTAGCCACCGACACGGAAGTGCACGTCCCAAAGCCCACCTTTACCTGCGTCGGATTTCATGTTCCACTGCATAAGGATGGCTCCAGGGGCAGGGCCGTGAACTCCGATGATGAAGTCGCTCATCTCAACGTTACCAGTCGAGTTCTCCTCGCCAACCTTGATGGCAGGAATGGGGTTGCTCTCGTCGCTGAACTTGTCACCGGTGGCGAGGATCATGGGCAAGATTTCGCCGGTGATCTTGAGGTTCTTGTCACCGGGAATGGTAACGGTGTCACTGATCAAGTAAGCGCCGTGGTCGAAGTACAGGATCTGGTCATCAGTGAGAGCATCGATAGCCTTCTGAATGGCAGCCGTGTCGTCAGTAGTGCCGTCACCCTTGGCACCAGCGTCCTTGATGCTGACGAAAGAGCTGGAGGCGTAGCCAGCGTACTGCGGCTTCGAACGAGTGAAGATCTCACCAGCGTCGTTGAGGAGAGGAGTGGGCCTAGTGAAGTCGACCTCCTTCTGGATGCGAGTTCCAGTGCTGGAAATGTACTCCTTACCCTGAACCCAAGACTCGACCTTGCTACCGCCAGCAAGAGCAGCAGCGCCAGCAGAGAGGACAGCGGTCTCGCTGCCAGAGAAGTCAACATTGTTGAGGACCAGAGTACCACCGGTGGCAGGAACGCTGTTCTCGGAAAAGGAAGTGTTGACACCGAGCGGGGTGTTGGTGAAGGTGCTGTCAAGGACAATGACCGAGCCGACAGTCTGGTTGGACGGAGAGTTGGCCATATCAATTCCGACGTCGCAGTTGTTGATGTTGACGCCGTGGAAGGTCCAGAGCCAGTTCCAGTTCATGAAGATGGCAGTGTTGCAGCCGTTGAAGGTCAGGTTGCGGGTGGTGAACTGCTGGCTGCCGAGGAAAGCACCGTAGTTGCCGCCGTTGAAAGTGAGATCCGTCATGAAGCCACCGGAGCCGTTGTCCATGAAGATACCCTGCTGCTTGTTGGTGGCGCTCTTGGGAAGCATCTCGAAGCGGATGTTCTGGAGACTGGTGGCCTGGGCGACCTGCCAGTGGATACCGGCACCGGTGCTCTCAGGCATGCCAGTAAGGTCGATGACAAAGTTGCGAATCTGGCGGAAGAAGTTGTTCTGGTTGGTGTACCAGTTGGAGCCATCGTCGTTGTAGGGATCAGCGTCAATGAGAGCCATGCCGGCGAAGCTGGCAGAGCCCTTGATGACAGGGAGGTCATTGATGTCACCAACGAGCTGCGTGTAGTAGTACTGGACAATAGGCTTGCTGACCACGTAGGTTCTGTGCGCGCTTTAGAAGAGCTTTGGGTAATATCAGATCAGGAGGCTTACCCAGGGGGGAAGTAGACGAGCGCAGGGGTGACGGTGGAGGAGTCACAGTTGTTGCCGCAGCGGTTGCCGTCGCTGATGGCCTGGTTAATGGCAGCAGTGTCGTCGGTGGAGCCATCGCCAGTGGCGCCGTAGTCCTTGACGTTGCGGAAGATCTTGAAGTCGGAGTTGCCATAGGCCACGGTGCCCTGGCGCTTGATGTCGGCAAGCCAGTAGGACGAAGCGGCGGCAGCGGCCGAGGTATCAACGCTCAGGTCGAGCCCAACGCCAGCCACGTCGACGCCGATGTCGAGGGGCATGGGCACGGCTTGGGCAGGACCGGCGCTGAGGAGGAAGCGCAGCCCGAGGGCAAGCGCAGCGGTGCTGAAAGCGATCATGATGAAGAACCTGCTTCGGAAGGGAGTGAGGAAGGAGAGTGTCGAATGCTGGTAAATAAAGCCTTGTCAGTGCACAGCACTTGAGCTTGGGCCGGGTATTGCGCGGCCGCGAGGCTGGTGGCAGAATGTAGAAGTCGAAATGGAATGTGCGCGTTCAGGTCAGGGAAGGTTGGCGCGTCGTATTTAGGCGCGTGGGTGTGGTCAGAATGAAAGAGTGACGGAGGACAAGAAGAAAAACAGTGTAGCCGGGGAAAGCCACAGAAGAAACGCTGTGCTCGCACAGCTCTTGAGAAAGGCAGGTGGTGGGAGGCGAGGGGAGGGCGGTGGCCGCGTATGTTTTATAAGCGCAAGCCGGCGGGCGAGAAACATGAAACATAGATTTTGCACTCACTTCTTGGTCTGGCGGCTCCGTGCCAAAGACTCCTGGTTTCAAGTGGGCCGCTGCCGTCTCCGCACCCGCTGCGGCGGCCTGATTTATAGGTCGATAGCTAACGCTGCGCTCGCCTAGCCAAGCCTCGCGCTCGCCAGCGGACTCCGCGGCGGGCACTGCCTGCCTCGTCGCGAGGGGCAGCTGCTCGCCGCGGCGGTCACGGCCGTTCGCCGCGTGGCCATTGTCACGCCCGCGGCCAGCTTCCTGCTCGGGGGGCGGCATGCTGCGCGGCATCGAGGCCAGCGGCAAGGGGAAGGCGGGCACCCAAGTTCAGGCTCGGCGGGGTGCGCTGTGCGGGCGGGCCTGTGGTTCGGCGCGCCGAGCAGCCGCGTTGTCAAATCGAGCAGCAGGCCTGGATTGGCAGTGAAACATTCCACGAGTGGGCCGGTGACCAGTTGTTGGATGTCGATGTGCAGAGGTCGGCGCAGCGGCCTGTCCCTGAGGCAACTTAGGGCGGTCGGAGTGGTCGTGCCCCGGCCAGTCAAGCCACGCGCCTGCCCTGATCGGCCTGCGTTTGAAACCGCGGCGCCGCATCTGTCCAAGCTGCGTCTCAGGAACACGCCCCCCGCGCGCGCTCATAGGCTCGCCTGGTCATCTGCGCGGCCGCTGCCCTGCCGCCACGCAGAGCGCAATCTTTGCGGCGGTCAATCAGCGCGCGCACCCGCCCGGCCCACACCGGCCTGCAGGCCGGCCCGTAGAGTTTACAGAGGCTTGGCCAAACTTTGTTGGCTGCCGTGTGGCTGTTATTGTCCTGCTAATGCTGCACTATGCAGTACCGCCCTATAGCCGCTGGGCTGGCCGCCTATGCGCGGGCGCGCCCAATGTACCTGTAACGTCGTCATAATGAAGGACCTGCGTTGCTGCTGGCGCCTGCCTTTTCCAGTGGTGCTGCCCTGTTCGGGACGTTGCACGAGCGCGTCTGCCAGACGACGACGGCGCTGTTTGGTGGAGCATGACCGGTCACAGCAGAAAAAAGCCTTCACGAGAACGCGGCGACCAAAAAAGAAGCGCCTGGGGTTTGCGCGACCGTGACCCCTCCATTGCCCCGCACCCTGCACGTCGCACATGCTTCCAGAAGCCGGGGTCGTGGTCGATCTGCATGCGATGGTCATAGGGCCGTCTTGTGCTTGCTGTGGTTCGCTGGCAAAATGCTGCTCTATAGTGCTTATTCTAGCTTCGACAACTTTCTTCACAAAGACTTTGATCGCCCCGTCAACCCGCGTCGAGACATCACCAGTAATTTCCACTGCCGCCCTGCCCCAGCTTCCCGCTTTGGTCTCCTTCCGTCTCGGGTAACATTTCGCCTGGGTTCTCCGCATCGCCTATTTGCAGCTGACCGATGACCCGGGCCAGTCGTTCGATGCCTTCGCCGAGTCGGTCCACCTCTTCCCAGCTAAAGCACAGCCGAATGTCACATGGAAAATTCACCTCAGCCGAGTCACCGGGAACTTCGAACAGACGACCTTCCGCAACGATCAAGTTCTCTTTCTCTTGGGCCAATCGCGCAACGTCGGCGCTCTTCAGCGGTGAAGGAAGCGTAAGCCACACGAAATACCCTCCGACTACTTCTCTGCCGGGCTGCGGCAGCTTGACGCCCAGCGGGACGAGGTGCTTTTCGATTGCCAGCATGATTGCACGGTAGCGCGCCGCATATGCAGGCTGCAGCGTCCCGTAAATGTGCTCCTGTAGCCGGCCGGATTCAAGAAGCTGCGCAACATACGTCGAAGTAAGCTGCGAAGGAGCCCCGCCGGACCTTGAGGTACCAGTCTGCGAAACCCCGTAAGCAAATTTTGCACTCCCTTCCAGGTACCCTACTCTAAGACCGGGCCCGAGGATTTTACTGAAGCTGCCGTTGCTAGCGACGTTACCAAACCCGTCCGCGCCGTCTCGTTCGGCGCCGTCGTCCAGGAAACGGTCAATATCCACCAGTCTAGGCAGCAGCGCTTTGTTTAAACCCCGCTGGTCGGTGTCAGTTGCTGCGGGCCATTGCAGAAAGTCGTAGACGTCGTCGCAAATGACGAGGGCATCGTATTCCCGGGCTAGTTTCACCAACTCCTTCCGTCGCTCCAGTGGCATCGTGACGGACGAGGGGTTTGCAAAAGAAGGGACGACATATATGACGTGCGGGTAGATTTTGCTCCAGGGCCGCTCGGGTTTGACGGTCTACGTTGCGTCAACTAACACGCAAGCAGCAATCGTCGATTGAGGTCATACCGGCCGTGTGTTTCCATCTTTCCTCGCTTTCTCCTCGCTCTTTGTTATCTCACGTCGCAGGAAGTCGATGTCGATGCCACCATCGTCCTCGGGCACGGAACGCAATCTCCCGGAAAAGCCAGAGTCCTCAAAGATGCGGAACGCCAAAAAGTAGGCGGGCGAGCTGATCCATATGTTCCGGGTGTAGATCGGATCGGTAAAGGTCTGCAGGATGCAGCCCAGGTTCTGCGACGCTCCCCCGGTGATTGTAATCCTCTCGTCGGTAACCGGTTCGCCCGGACGAAAGAAGTCCGTCAGCCAAGCAGCAATTGCTTTGCGTGCTCCCGGGTCTCCCGGGTCAGGGCCATACAGCAGGCCCGGAGTGGCGACGTCAGGCCGCGTCAGGACATTGTCTACCGCCTGTTTAATGAGGGCGGTCGGAAGCAGCGACGTGTTTGGCCAGCCACGAAGGAGGTTGATGAGGGGTTTCGCGGTCATGGCTTGGGCGTTTGTTGACGGCTGCGCCACCAACGCGAATTTGCGATGCGTTCGTCAGCCAACGACGCCCACGCGCTGCTCCACACTCGCTAACTCTAACGTGCTGTCTTCCGCCAGTTAGCGAGGGCTGCCGTCGACAACCGGGTCTGACGCACATGTGCGTTTGCAGAGGGCCAAGACAACGGATCTGCGCCTGGACGGCAGTGCTCCGACTCCGGACCAAACAACATCAACATCACGCAGTGGCTGGGTACGTACACGGCAGTTCTTCGTCAGCAATCCCGCGCGCTGCTTTGTCCTGGCCCCGGCACGTCCCGTAAGCGAAGGTCAGTGTGCGACTTTAGGGGTCTTTAGTGATGAGGGGCGATCGTGGATATTGTCTAAGATGAGGTTGCTGAGCAAAATAATGGGCCGGCGTGGGGCGCGGAGCCCGGTGGCCAAGGGGGCGATCTCCTGTTGCACAGAGCGGGAGCACGGCAGGGTCGCAACGAATGCCCAGGCTGGACACGCAGGTGTGCGGGCGCCGGCTCGGGAGTCGGGAGACAACTCGGAGCGCAGCGGCGGGGTGCTGGCAGCCAGCGCACTCGATCGCTCGGCGTTCGGGCTGTTGCGTGTCTAGGCCCTGCCCTGCGAAATATGTCCCGCACGCGCGCAACCACGACGTCAAATTGCGCTATGCTGGGTGAGCTGGGCACGACAGTACGCTGCATGAAATCGGTGAGGCTCTCGTCGGGTTTTATCGATAGGGCGCGATATAAATAATCTCAGCCCCGACGTGCCGGGCCCGGATATGGCCAGGCGAACGACGCCCCTGGCGGGTGGTCGGCCGGTGGTGGGCGCCTCCGCCGTCTCCTCGCCGCCCACGGATGATGTCAGCCCTCGCCAGGGCAACAGTGCGCGCGCGCCGGCGTAGGATTGGATGCGCAACCAGCCGCACCCAAGTCCGCCGCCGCCGCCGCAAAAGGCCTGGTAACAGCAGATCGGTATACGGCTGCAGGAATACGGCGACTCGTGATTGATGACGGCAAGGCCAATGGCCGCCTGAGCTGCGCCCACTCGCCCACGCTGTCCAAGCCACCCCAGACGACGCAACAGATCGCCCGTGCTGCCGAAGCTTGTCACATCGCCCTGACGGTCCCTTAAAATTTACGTTACGTGTTGCGCCCCCGAGCTCCCGAATCTGCCGCTCCTATTCAACTGTGCTTCTCTTTCTGTTTCCTCCACTAGCCTGCGCAACCCTTCTCCTTATCCCAAAATCTTTTCTATTGCGTTGCGCGGCGCGCGGGCAGGCCCTCCGATCACGCAAAATGTCATCTGCCGCGAAACGCCTCACCTCAATCTTCAGCCTGTCCTCCGTGAATCTGGCGGAGGCGGCCAAGCAGGAGCCGCCTGCCGCAGAGTCAGAGTCTGGTTCGAGAGGCAGACGCCGCTCCATTTCCGCTAGGCTCAGCAGATCTCAGAGCCGCGATCGCTCGTCGTCAGCTCAGCCGCCTCTCCCGTCAGCAGAAGACCCGCCTGTGCCTCCCATTCCCCAGGGTATCGACCGCCAGTCTACAATCCGCAGCTACACCGACGATGGTGGCGACCTTCTTCCTCCTCCGCCCGTCCGCGTCGATTCCGCCTCGCGCTCGTCCTCGAGGAACTCGTCGCGACCCGGCAGCGACTTCCGTCCAGGCAGCGTAGCCTCCCTCCGTCCCGAGTCCGCTTTGCTCCAGGTCACCGCAGACGGCCACCTGGATCCCGGGAACGCCGCTCAGGCGAACAAGTTGAAGAGAAAATCATTTTTCGGAAGACAGAGAAAGAGCGAGGTCGAGCCGACGGGGCCGCAAGCCTGGGTCGTAGGCCACGAAGGCAAGCCTCCATACAATGTCGCCTTGCTCCAAGGCGGCGAGAAGGTGCCCGAGTTGTGGGATGAGCAGGGAGACACATACATCTACGTCTACCCGCGGACATCTGGCCGGGGCCCCAGTTTCAAGGTCGATTCCACCATCTACGCCTCGTCGACAGTCCTCACGCAGCTTGCCTATGGCGGAATTTACAGCAATGCAGCCGTTATGGGCGGCGAGCGGAGAGGGACCCTCGACACGCAGGTCCAGAACATGGACATCAACGGCCAGAGCTCATCGCCGATCTCGCCGAATACCCCGCGCGCCTCGGACATTGAGAGCGAAGAAGCCAGCTCCAAGGCCTCCAGGGAGCTGATGAATGACTCCCTCGAATTGCCGAGTACCGAGATCCACCTTTACCTCCCTCTGAAGCTCAGCAGCGATGGCCAGGTTCCGTCGCCAGGTGGAACCCCGCCACCCATGACCCCCGACGATCTCGAGACCCTAGTCGCTACGCGAAACCTGTTTGCCTTTTTGGTCGGCCAGTCGTTGGTCGCAACCCCCTCACGCCAGTCCATCTTTGCCATTTTCATACAAATTTCTGAAATGTTGAAGCACTACGAGTTCTCCAACCTGGATGGGTCGACTTTCGGTGAGATCGCCGCATCCAGTTTCGACAGCTATGTGGACGAGCTGCATTTAGCCGACGTTAGGGCTAGCCGCGACAAGACCATCGAAGGCATCGTGCTGGGCGAGCGCATGCGCTCTGTCATGCTCTACAACGAGGCCTTTGTGCACGCTGTGGGCAAGTATGAGCAGATCAAGACCCTCGGAAACCCCAAGTTCGAAATGATTTCGCGGAACACTCGGGACCGCATGGAGAGAGCTTCTATGGACTTGGAGATCCGATTCAGGAACTTCACCACCAGGCTGGTCGATTTCGACTTCCCTGGTGTCTTCTCTGGTATCATGAACAGCAAGACTTCGGAGGAGCGCAAATATATCAGATTCGATGCTTGGCGCGCAGCCTTCATGGCTACCCGGAAGCACATGCTCAGCTACTACAAATCCAAGTACGGCGCGTGGCCACCGAAGGCCAACTCGAAGAAGAACAGCCTAGAGACGGACGGCTTGAACAGAATTGTCCTTCAGGATCTTTACCACGATTTCTCTTGCCTCTACGATCTCCTTGTTGACCGCGAGAACCTGACGACCCGCACGATGGACTCTCCCCCGACGGACGAAGAAGCAGGCGAGCCAATGGTCCGCGCTCTGCGCTTGGTTCTCAGTGAATACGATCGCAGTGTGCCGCCTTTCCAGCCCCCTATTCCATTTGATTGCCCCCTGCTACCCGACCTCCGCTTGACCCGTCCTGACTTCGGCACTGGAGACGAGAAGAAGGACACCAAGGCCCGGAAGAAGGATCTCAAGGACGATGAGCTTGCCCAACTGATGAAGAAGACGCACAACGAGGATGCTGACATTTCCAACCCTTTCCTGGACTCTTTCCGTCACCTGGAGAAATCGTCCATGCACCGGAAGAACATCGAGGAGATTCGGGACCTCCGTATTGGCCACTGGCTCTTCATGTACGCCGTCATGCAGTCGCTTCCCATGCTTGTCATCGACGCGCCCGGCGTCAAGTGGAACAAGGGTGTCGAGTACTTCCTGTGCGAGCCGCCGCGTTCCGGAGTACCGTGGGCCAAAGATGTCCACAATCAGGGCCGCGCGTGGTACGGCATTGCGGGCGGCTCTGGTGTAGTGTCTCTGCCATCCGATCTGGTCGAGCACGGTGTCGAAGGTGTGTACCGCCGCAGCCACTGCTGGCAGATGGCGGAGAAATGGAGCATGGACCAGCCCGGTATGATTGCCGGCGCGGTTCAAGAAGACATCCACGAGCCTCTTCCGGAGCCGGGTGTGCCGAGACTCAGAGCGGGCTCGAGGGCCAGCAGTATCGATCGCCGAAGCCACGTGCGTGAGAGTGTGATGCTCGGCCTGGAAGCCTTGCCGCTCCCCACGGGAGTGTCTCCGACGGGTGAGATACCCCGTCCGGTTAGCAGCCACAGCAACGATCCCACGAAGACATTTGACGCGATTATCGGCGCGACGCCGACGAAGGGGAAGAAGAGGGAGAAGTCGAAGCTGGCGTCTTGAGCGCAAGTGCTATGATGCTACGGCAATCAATCGAAAAGCGCGGTTTACCTTATTTTTATTGTGCATTCTTGATATTCAACATCTCCTAAAATACCACATGGCTGTGGCAGCATCTGGAAGGCGTTGGGTTTAATTGCTAATGGTTTTGGCTTTTGGAGATGGTTGGCTTGGAGAGCGGGTGGTGCTGATTGGAGCGTGTAATACTGTCGAAAATTTGGACATATATACCGGAAAAGGCAATTGGTACAGAGCAGTCTATAGCGATAAAGGTGATCTGCAAAAATGCATAATTCAGACCCTGGACCGGAAACTCTATCGTGACCTCGTAATCGTTTGGACCCTGATTAGTGGAAGGGTCCCGACCGTGGAAGCTTGGGCCGAAGTCGGCACGCCTCCCGGTCCACAAACGCCGCGGATAAGCTAGCTCAGGTCCCTCACACCAGAATTCCGGTCACACAGCCGGCCGCATTTCTTTCCCCTCTTCGCCGCAACAAGCTCAGCTACGCGCAGAAGCCCGCGCAGACCTGCCACCGCGTACAATTGACACCCGGCACGCCTCACACTCACTCTACCCCGCCTCTTCTACTGTAACCTTATAAACATCTCCGATTCAAAACCCACACGACGCCCGAGACGACACGTTCTTGAATCAACTACCGCAACCCCTTCAATTAATCCTTCCGCTCGAAGGCCGGCGCCCGACTCTCGTAGTCCCTTCTTTTCGAAACCTTTGCACCACCGCGAAATTACACATACGAGATGTCGGCATCTCTGCCGGGCAGCCGCGACCTGCCTGCGTCGCAGTATGACCTGAGCACGTACTGGGGCCGCGTGCGCCACGCAGCGGACATTTCAGACCCGAGGTGAGGAACAAAAAGGTGTTTTGCTATGGGGATAGAGCGGATACGGACGATATTTTTGGCATCTCCGGGCTACCCGCTCGGGTTGGTTTCCAAGCTATACGCCGGCAGGCGCGATCGCGAGGTGCTCGTCGGAATCATTCCCGGTCTCACGTTCGGCTTCGAGGGATGTACGAGGAAAATACCAAAGACACGTTGCATGCGCCAAGGGGGGTAGGCTTAGCTACCGCAATTGGGAGCGGTGTTGCGCTACTGGATATACGGGGAGAAGCATTGGGAGAGAATTTGTGAGGGCTAACATGGCTGCTTGGTGCAAACAGGACATTGTTGGCAGGCTCCACGGGGCTGGCGCATGCGAAAGAGTTGGTGTCGGCGTATAAGCAGGGCAAGATCGCAAACATGACGCCTGATTTGTGGAAGGCGAAGAAGGTCGTCGACTCGACGCTTCATCCCGGTGCGTACACTTGTGTCCTGCAGGAGAGGAGAACCCCGGGGGTGTTGATTGTGTTCAAAACTGATTGCGCATGACAGACACGGGCGAACCGGTCTTCCTTCCTTTCCGCATGTCCTGCTACGTGATATCCAACCTGGTGGTCACGGTGGGCATGCTGACTCCTAACTTGGGGGTACGTATACTCTGGGACAACGAGGGGTACATCGGAACTAACAATGGCAATTTTGCAGACTGCTGGAACTTTGGGCTGGCAAATCGCCAACCAGTCCCTTAACGTCGCCGTGAACAACGCCAACGCCAACAAGTCCACCCCGCTCTCCACCAGCCAGATAGCCAAGTCGTACTTCATGGCGGTCGGCGCATCCTGCGGTGTGGCCTACGGGCTCAACTCGATCGTGCCCCGCCTCAAGCGCGTGTCGCCGACGACCCGCACCGTGCTCTCGCGCCTGGTTCCCTTTGCGGCCGTCGTGTCGGCCGGTGTGGTCAACGTCTTCCTCATGCGCGGCGAGGAGATCCGCCGAGGCATCGACGTCTACCCCGTGCTCAGCGACGAGGAGAAGAAGAAGGCGGAGGAGGCGGGCAACGACGAGGACGCGGCGCCGAAGAGCCTGGGCAAGAGCAAGACGGCGGCGAAGCTGGCGGTCGGCGAGACGGCCCTCAGCCGTGTCATCAACGCGACGCCCATCATGGTGGTGCCGCCGCTCATCCTGGTCAAGTTGCAGCGCACTGAGTGGCTGAAGCAGCGGCCGCGCATGGTGCTGCCTATCAACCTCGGCCTGATCTTGACCACCTCGCTGGTTGCTCTGCCATTCGCCCTCGCTGTGTTCCCTCAGAGACAGGCGATTAGCGCGAAGAAGCTTGAGCCTGAGTTCTGGGAGAAGGGTGGCAAGGATGGAATGGTCGAGTTCAACCGGGGTATGTAAGCTGTGGGGAAAAGTGCGACATCTTTAAGAGAATAGAAAAGAGGAGAGGGAGAACAAGAGACTATTGCGGAGATAAGAATAATAGACATTTTAGGGCACAAAATCCACAGGGAATGGCAAATCAGGCAGCTGAGCCAAGTCGGAACGCATCCGACGTATGACAAAGAGAAACTATGCGTCATAGGAATAGAAGCCAGATGTCACGATCGCACGGATTTTCGAAGGCGGTAGAAGGCGATGATGTGCGCCCAAGCTTCCGGGCGGACGTGCCATTGGTGGTGAGCGGCGCCGGTGGTACCGTTTATGGCAGGCGGTCAGACGAGGATGTCTAGGTGTCCTCGAACTGACAATGTGGCCCTTGGCAGAACTCCAGCTGCCGCCGAAACATACAATAGAAACGCCCGCCGTGTCCTCAACCGCGCTGACCCCTTCTCTTCTCCATCCAATTCCCCGGCGGAGCTCGTGTATTCTGTTTCTGTTGCTCCTCCGCTTAATGTTCACACGTTTAATTTAGAGACAACCCCCCGCCCACCGGCTCTTTTTTCTTATCGAGGATTCGCTGATATCCCACCCCGTCTGGAGCTTCCGGACAGCTTCCCCTCCCCTAACCCACCCGCACAACATGGCACCCCCAGGTCGCCGGCGCTATGGCGCCCTCACTGTCGTCATCGCGCTCTTCTGCATTTTCGCCAGCACCGCACACGCCGCCTCAGCCGTCCTAGGAATCGATCTCGGAACCTCGTACCTCAAAGGCGCCCTCGTCAAGCCCGGCATCCCGCTCGAAATCGTCCTCTCGAAAGACTCAAAACGCAAGGAGGCGGCCGCCGTCGCTCTTAAGACTCCCCGCACACCCCTGCAAGCCGCCAGCGCAACCTTTCCCGAGCGCGCATACGGCGGCGACGCCCTCGCCCTGTCCGCCCGCTTCCCCGGCGATGTCTACCCGAACCTGAAG
Source organism: Lasiodiplodia theobromae (assembly GCF_012971845.1). Lineage (NCBI taxonomy): Eukaryota > Fungi > Ascomycota > Dothideomycetes > Botryosphaeriales > Botryosphaeriaceae > Lasiodiplodia > Lasiodiplodia theobromae. Next base: position 198,640 of record NW_023336344.1, on the reverse strand, counting down.
CCGCTCCTCGGCGAGCGCCTGGCCAGCAGCCGCGCGGCGGCGGAATACCAGCAGCTGCACCCGGCGGTGGAGATGGTGGGCGTCGAGGGCGGCCGGGTGGGCTTCCGCAGCCCGAGCTTCGAGGCGGACGCGGCGCCGTTCGCGGTCGAGGAGCTGCTGGCCATGGAGCTGAAGAACCTGCGCGAGAACGCCGAGGAGATGGCCGGCGGCGCGCGCATCACCGACGCCGTCATCACCGTGCCCGCCTTCTACACTGCGGCCGAGAAGCGCGCGGTCGAGCTGGCGGCTGAGCTGGCCGGCCTCAAGGTGCTGGCTCTTGTCAGCGACGGCGTCGCCGTCGGCCTCAACTATGCCACCAGCAGGACTTTCCCCAGCGTCAGCGAGGGTGGGAAGCCTGAGCACCACATGGTCTTCGACATGGGCGCCGGCTCGACCACGGCGACGGTTCTGCGTTTCCAGGGCCGCACGGTCAAGGACGTCGGCCGCTTCAACAAGACGATTCAGGAGGTGCAGGTTTTGGGCTCTGGTTGGGACATGTACCTCGGCGGTGACTCGCTCAACGAGCTGATCATCCAGGACATCATCGAGCAATTCGTCGAGAAGCCGGAGGCGAAGGCAGCCAGCGTGAAGATTGAGGACGTCAAGAAGCACGGCCGGACCATGGCGAAGCTGTGGAAGGACGTCGAGAAGGTCCGCCAGGTTCTCAGCGCCAACCAGGAGTCCAGCGGCAGCTGGGAGGGCCTGTACCAGGACGTGGATTTCAAGTACAAGATCTCCCGTGCGCGCTTCGAGGAGTTGGCTGCCGAGCATGCCATTCGCATCGCGGCCCCCGTTAAAGAGGCCCTTAGCGCGGCTAACCTCACTTTCGCTGACCTGGACTCCGTCATTCTCCACGGCGGTGCTGTGCGCACTCCTTTCGTTCAGAAGGCGCTGGAGGACCTGGCTGGTGACGCGTCGAAGCTTCGCAGCAACGTCAACGCCGACGAGGCGGCCGTTTTTGGCGCTGCCTTCAAGGGTGCTGGTCTTTCTCCCAGCTTCCGCGTCAAGGAGATCCGTGACAGTGACACTGCGAACTACGTTGTGAACATGAAGTACATGTGGAACCTGAAGGAGCGCAACCAGAAGCTCTTCTCCACCACTTCTCGCACCGGCACCGTCAAGGAGATGCCCTTCAAGATGCTCGGCGATTTCGAGTTCACCCTGTCCCAGGACACCGGGGACCACGAGGAGCCTGTCCTGAGCGTTCGCACCGGAAACCTCACGGCGGTTGTCACCGACCTGATTGACAAGGAGGGCTGCAACCGGGATGACATCAACACCAAGTTCTCCATCAAGCTCGACCCCACCACCGGCCTTCCTGAGATTGTCAAGGCCGAGGCCAGCTGCGAGGTTGACGAGACCGAGAAGAAGGGCGGCGTTGTCGACGGCGTTAAGGACTTCTTCGGCTTCGGCTCCAAGGACGGAAAGCAGGAGCCCCTCAAAGACGGCGAGGAGGCTGATGGGACCACTGAGACCGTTGAGCCCGAGACCTCTTCTTCTGCTTCTGCTTCTTCTACCTCCGAGAGTGCCAAGGCATCTGAATCCGCCGAGGCTAAGGTCCCCAAGAAGAAGACCGTCACGAGCAACATCCGCTTCAGCACCTCTCGCGAGGGCTTTGAGAAGGTCTCGAAGGAGGAGATGAAGCGCATGAAAGACCGGTAAGTTAATCAAACCTGGACGATATATGGTTGAATTTCTGACAAATGAATAGCCTGGCTGCTTTCGACGCTTCTGACAAGGCCCGTATCGCCCGCGAGACCGCCCTCAACGAGCTCGAGGCCTACACTTACCGTTCCCGCGACTTGCTCGAGGAGGAGGGATTCGTCGCCGCCTCCACCGAAGCTCAGCGCACCGAGATCCAGGCCAAGCTTTCCGAGGTCAGCGAATGGCTGTACGACGACGGTTCTGACGCCGACGAGAAGACGCTTAAGGCCAAGCACGCTGAGCTGAAGGCCCTCATCGTCCCCATCGTCACCCGCAGAGACGAGTCGCGCAAGCGGCCCGACGCCATCTCCGACGTCAAGAGGGCCCTCGACCAGACCCAGAGCATGATCAAGCTGATCAAGGAGAACATCGACAAGGCCGCTGAGGCCAGCTCTTCAGCCGAAGCCGCCGCTTCGGCATCATCTGCATCCGCCTCATCTTCCACCCCCGCCGCCGAGGCTTCCGGCGAAGCCGACCCGCTCGCCGACCTCGAGGAAGAAGAGAGCCCGAGTCCCTCCAGCGCCGCCGAAGACGCCCAGGCCACCGAACCCGCGTTCATGTCCCCTTACACGCAGGCGGATCTGGACGAGCTGAACAAGGCTTTCGACGACGCGAGCAAGTGGCTCGACGAGAAGCTGGCTGCGCAGGACAAGCTCACGGCCACCGACGACCCCGCCGTGTCGAGCAAGGAGCTCGAGCGCCGCGCCGAGGACCTGAACAGGATCTCGATCGAGATGCTACAGCGGAAGCTGCGGATGCCCGGCGCTGGCAGCGGTAAGAAGTCGGGGAGCAAGAAGACGAACGATAAGAAGAGCAAGAAGAGCAAGAGTAAGAAGGACAAGAAGGCTGAGAAGGCCGAGAAGGAGAAGGCGGCGGAGGAGACTAAGGACGAGAAGGAGACGCCTGAGCATGGGGAGTTGTGAGGTGGTGGTGACGATGATGTGAAAAGAAATTTCTTCTTTTTTTTCCCCTTATGAGGGATGGTGAGCTGGTCCTGTTGGGTTGGACCTGATGCATATGGGCTTTGGAGTTTGCTCTGCGTTTGTTTGTTCTCTATGCCTTTTTTTAAGCTTTTGATAAAAAAGAAATTAAATATTTCCTTTGATCTTTTGGGTGGTCGTTTGCTGCGTGAATGTTTCCAGTTCCAGCAATGCAGACTCATCACGCGGGTGGTATGCAGTCTAGATCAGTTGATATCATGGGTCACCTGCACTGTCGGATTTCCTGCTGAGAGATGTTGATAAAACTATCTCGTAGTCGCGTCTACAGTCCTATTGCTGATGAACACCATTGCATTCTCCTTTGGATTTGAAACACACACCTACGCATACACTTGCTCGTGTGCGTCTCTGCTACACACATCAATAATAGACCCTACGCTCCCTTACTCATATGCTCAGCTCCAGCAATACTCCCAAAGGATGAATCAGCGGTGGTGGTGAACTCCAGCATCATGTGTTGATGCTGTTGCAACCGAGCATACTTGGATGCTGGCAGCTTTCCGTTCTGTTTTGAATGATGGTGGACGGCCACCGAACACCCGCTCTGAAACGCGGTAAGAAGCGGAAAAGCCCTGCGTATGCCAGGGCACGCCGAAGAGGAACAGTCGATCCAATATGCAATCTCTCCCCTATTTTTGACCACTGTCAGAAGGGCTACTTGAAGACGAAGCTATTCTGTTGTAGAGATGTGCTGATTTTATACATCGACGCCCGACTGTGGAGTACCGGGCATGCGGAAAGTACGTGGTGCACCCGCGGAAGGTGCGCTGACGATCATCTGCGCGGTGGCGTTCTCGTGAGGATAAGGGTCTGAGCGAGCCAGGTGATTCGAAAGAAGCCATCATCCGTGCTGTTGTGTATCGGAATTTAAAAGAGGCATCCGGTCCGAAAGACGGACACTGCGTTACACCTTAATTGAAAGGGGATTCAAGGTATACCGAAGTCACAACTCCTTGGTACGACTGCCGTTTTCGCTGCTTGTTTGCCCGTCATTTCCCTCATACTCCAATCTTCAGTTGAAGTTCGCTGCGCAGATCACCAACCTGATGGTAATCATCATTATTCTTCCGTGCTGCTGGATTTTAGTATCAAGTCAACAGATTTCTCAGGGCCCCATTACGAGTTAATGATGGACAGTCGTTTCCAGCCGGTGCACATCCTGTGATCCCTTGACCACGTACGGATTGGAACCAAGGCAGAGAGAACCGCAGTTTTGATGCGTATGTTTAGTGTCCTTACCAGACCAGGCCCTGTGGAAATAATCAGGAAATGGACGGATAGAGAGAGTTGAGAGGACGCTAGAAAGTATTATTTATATACGCACTTCCGTTACCTGGCACGCCAGTGAAGCTGATGAGCTCGGTTCCCGTGCGCATATGTCATGATCACTTGCTCAGCACGATCTCATGGCGCTATTCTGCTGGACAAGGTGGCTAGATACAGCTGGGCATTTCGGTTGAGAATGTTAAGGCATGAAAGCGTGTCTAGTTCGGCCTCTGCAGAAATGGGGGCAGACAGATACAGTGGACATTTGTCACTTTGTAAACCAGGTATAGCAGTGAAGCCAGATCTTGTATTCTAGTCTACTTGCGTGATATCATTCATGGTTAGTTGAGCTACTTGAGATTAAGCCAGTTTTGACCACAGAGCATTTTTCAGAGAAACAATTCATCATCTGAACACCAGCAAACCAGAGCTAAAGAGTGCCCTTCAGGAAGTACCGACAACACTGAAACTTGTGAGCAAATACGCTCTGGTTGTTAAGCAGTTCGAGGATAAAGCTGGAAATTGAAAGCATTTGCACTGTCCGGATCAGTCATCCGCGCCTTAGGCGTCTTCCCCATCTTCTTCATCTTCCGAGCCGTCCGCGCCATCTGTGCCTTCCCACTCATACGAGTCGTCTGAGTCGTATGGATCAGCACCACCCATATCGCCCGGGGCTCTCGGGCAATCAAAGAATAGGACTTCCTCATTTTCAGGTGCAAACAAGCACCAATCTCCCCGAAACTCATTCCTCAGACCTTCATCCGCGTCGGTATACACCGGATCGTCTGGTTCGCCCTCCTCTTGATCTCCGGCAAACGTCCATTGATGTCCGACGAGCTTGAGAGCATGAATGGGCTTGTAGTAGGTGTAGTAGTCTTTACATCCTTCATCGATCTCGTTGATGTAGTCGTAGAGAAAAGAGGTCCACGTTGGATAAGTCTCTGACCTCTTGAAAGGGCCTAATCCGACATCGTGGGAATCCTTGCACGATGTCACAACAGACCAAGAATGCCTCTTGTCCTCATGCTCGAGGGCGAGCATAACATCCCTGCCATGACCATCATTATGCAGTCTCTTTAGAATGTGGATGGCATCGACCGAATCACGGCCGAAGAAAATCGGCTTTTCTAAAGTCAGACGACCGACAGTTGGACCACCGTCTTCGGCTGAGAGTCGATTGATGTGCGATGTCCTCCACCAGCACCAGCAATACTTTCCGAAGGATTTGCCGTCAAGTCCAGGCCAGATCCAGCCGATGACTGCTGACGAGGGCCACTCACGAATCCACATCTCGAAAGCAAGCGGAGTTCCAGTAGGTAACTTGCCGATGTAGGCCTCGCGGTCGAATGGTTTGAGGAGCGGAAGCGTATACCGACGAGACTTCAGGAAGCAAGGGCGGGAGATGAACGTCTCCCAGACGAAGAGCAGAGCACGACGGGTTGGATGAACGACATGAGGTTTATCGAGGTTAGCTTGGATGAGGGTTTTCCAGTACTTCGAGACGCCCCGCATCCTGATGAGCGCTGTCAACGGCAGCATGCCGATGAGTGTGAGCTGAAGCTCAACGGGGAGCGCCTCGAGTGGTTGGCTGAGCGACATGGTGAGAGGTGGTGAATCAGCGCGTTGCTGGTGCTTCCTGTTTCCACTCGAGTAAGCTCTGGCGCCTCATGCTTGTAATGGTTCTGAAGTTGTCGTGCAAATAGTAATGATGGTCACGGGCTTAAAGCTTTCAAGGTTACCTGATGTTGGGGGAATGGACAGGTGCTGCGCATGTCTTTGTCAGTGAAGGTCACTGTTGCGGTGGAGAAGCTGGGTTGAGTGAGTGAGTTAGTGGAAGTAAGTTGAAAAGGCGTGGGTGACGGAAGTTAAGACGCGTCGAGAAGGAAAGCGCGACGCGGGGGAGTGACGGAAGGTGGGGCTCGCGTCGACATGCCAGGGCCGCTTACGTATCGATAGCGGTAGCGCGAAAAATTACCCTCCGCCTGCCTCGAAGATCCAGGGCCTGGCGCGTCACCTTCATTCGAAACAGGCCGCCGTTCTTCTTGCACTCTGCAAAACTCGCCCCGAGCAATGACAATGGCCGATCGCGAGCACGACGAAGCGGGTCGCCCCGTCAAGCGACTCAAGCTCTCTGGCGACGAGGGCGCCGCGCCCGACGCCGCGATGGCCGACGCGCCTGCGCCTGTCGCAGAGGTCGCCGCGAGCTCCAACGACAACGAACAGACCGAGAAGTCGGCGCTGAAGGAGCAGATTGACAAAGAGGAGCGCTTCGGTATCACCGCCTTCGTCAACACAGGCATTCCGGGATTTTCGGGCATTTTGAAGCAACGCTATGTCGACTTCATGGTCCACGAGATCCTCCCCAACGGCCAAGTCTGTCGCCTCGAGGACGACATTGGAATGACTGCCGCGGGTGCGCATAAGGATGGCGCAGACAATGGCGAGCAGGAGAAGCTATCCGGAGAGCAGGCTGAGGAGGCTGCGAAGATCTCGGACGAGAATCGCGATATCCTGCACGGAATTTTCGGCGAAGACAAGACGAAGAGCATAATGGGCCTGAACAAGGTCGTTCTCTTGAATCCTAACCGCAAGGCTTCTCAGTTCAAGCCCGTCTACTCCAACGCCGTTACCGATAAGATGGCCCGCCAGCGCGCCCACGAGTCCATTCGCGAAATCTTCTCCGGCCGCCTCGTTACCACGACTCAGGATGACAACGTCATAAAGGTCAGCGCAAGAGGGAAGGCCAACCAGGGTGGTGGTGGCGATCGGGACAGCCGTCCTCATCGCCAGACTTTCGAGGAAATGGGCGGGGACAATCTGCACTTTACGTTGTACAAGGAGAACAAGGACACCATGGAGGTCATTAGCCATCTGGCTTCGCAGCTCAAGACCGTTCCCAAGAAGTTCAGCTTCGCCGGAACCAAGGATCGCCGTGCAGTCACCGTTCAGAGGGTTAGTGTGAAGAGGATCCGTCAAGAACACATAGCCAATGTCGCACGCGGTCTGTTCAATGCTCGCATTGGCTCTCTTTCATACCAGCGCAGGGAGATCTCTCTCGGAGACCACAGCGGCAACCAGTTCACCATCACGCTCCGTGATTGCCACTTCCAGGGAGAGGATGGCATGGATTGCGCGCAACGCCTGGAACTTGCCAGGGATATCGTGGAGAAGTCCACTGCCGCATTCCAAAAGGAGGGCTTCATCAACTACTTTGGACTTCAACGCTTCGGTACCTACGAAGTGAGCACCGACAGCATCGGAAAGTACATGCTTTCTGGGGATCTCGGCAAGGCTGTCGATTTGATCCTCGCGTACAGTGATGAAGCTCTGGCCGCGGCACAGGACCCCGAGAGCAAGGCCCGCATTTCGGAGGACGACAAGAAGCGTGCCCTCGGACTGCACAAGTGGAAGACGGAGAAGAACGGCAAGGCGGCGTACGACTTAATACCGTTCCGTTTCTCCGGCGAGCGCGGTATTGTCAAGCATCTCGGCACGGTGAGGAAGAACGGCGAGTCTTACGCGAACGACTTCCAGGGCGCTCTCGGAACTCTGCCGAAAACCCTTCGTGGCATGTACGTTCACGCGTATCAGAGCATCGTCTGGAACGCTGCGGCAAGTGAGCGCTGGTCTCGTCACGGTGCGAAGGTCATCCCTGGAGATCTCGTCCTCGTTGCGGAGCACAAGGACAAGGAGACCAAGAAGGATGAGGAGGTTCTCGACGAGGTCGACGAGTTCGGCGAGGTTGTCATCAACCCGCAGGGAGACAACGCTGCCACTGCAGCTGACGACTTCGAGCGGGCTCGTGCGCTGACGGAGGAAGAGGCCAACAGCGGATTGTACTCCATCTTCGACGTTGTTCTGCCGCAGCCCGGCTGGGATGTCGAGTACCCGAAGAACGACATCGGCAAGTTCTACTCGGAGTACATGCTCGACCCCGAGCGCGGCGGTGGCGTCGACCCTTACAACATGCGCCGCAAGTGGCGTGACATCAGCTTGCCCGGCGGCTACAGGAAGCTCATGGCCAGGTCGCTCGGCCCGGTCAGCTTCGACGTCAAGACGTACAGGTCGGACGAGGAGGAGCTGGTCGAGACTGATCTCTCGAAGCTTGTTAAAGAGGGCAAGTCGGTTACGCTGGAGGAGACGAAGAAGAGGGTGATGCGCGCTTACAATGAGAGGCCAGCTACTACCCCTGCGAATGCGGAGGGCGAAGAGAAGATTGCTGCTGTCTTGACGTTCCAGCTGGGTAGCAGTACCTATGCCACGATGGCGTTGAGGGAGCTGATGAAGGGCGGCACGGAGGCTTACAAGCCTGACTTTACTCGCTGAGCGATGGTGCTCCACTTACTTGCACACGTGTTTCTTCAAATATCAGGGCATACATAGCGATGACGATATGCATACGGCATAGAAGTAGTTGCAGCCAATCTGCATTCTGAATGGAGATATGAAAATGTTCGTCCCAAACCACTTTCCACGAGTTGATCGAAGCACTGAGCCGTTGCTGACTTGTATTTTCCAAAAAGAAGCATTGCGCATACCTATGATGTTGCTGCCCCTCGCACTTGCCACTTGGCAGTTGCCTACAAGCCATCTCTGACTGTGCGTACGCAACCATCAACACCCACCACCCAAAAAAGCATGTCTGCATCAGCCTTCACTCGTCCAGCAGCTCAAAGTGCAAAAAGACAAAAAGATGAACCCGCCAGTGGTTTAACTGCCTCCACTGGGAGTTGAACCCAGGATCTTCGCATTGCATATGGTTGGAAAATACAAGTGCGACGCGTTACCACTGCGCCATAGAGGCCTGAGGAGCGTTGAGGACTGGTGAGAATCCCAACTCCCAGGATCAGGGCGAGCTGAGTTTGGGAGAGAGGTACTGCACTTAAGTACTGCAGAATACGTCTTTTCGAAGCCCTCAGCAGCTGTGGCGGCCGCTGCGTGCCCTGTTCGCTGAAGGATTTCGCGAAACGGAGGAATGTGCGACTCGAGCAGTGGTACAATTATGCAAGGGGGTGGTTTTTTGGGGGGTTTGGTGGGGTGGGTGTGCGCGCACCCCTCTGGCAGAGACTTGTCGGACGAGCCGAGAGGAGAAAAAAAAAAGAATTCAACTGGGGGGCCGCACCTCGCTTGCCTTCCTTCGTGCAGCGAGAGACTCGACAACGCATCTCGAAGGAGGCCTGGCTGTCGACAGGCCGCACCACGACGTCGCCTGTGTTGAGGGTGGGGGAGAAACGTCGCTCGGCCTCCGCTGCTGGGGAGAGGTGATCAAGACCGCGTTCGCCGCAGATTGATTGCCACACGGATGTGACGGCGCCTTTAACCGTGGCTGATCTCCATCGCTCGACAGCAATTTCGTTTGCTCACGGGGTATACAAGCATTGAGACGCAAATGACTTTATGATGCGCTTGACGTGCAGGCAGAGAATTTTTTTTTTTAATCTGGGAGTCACGCTAGCTAGCCCACCTGTGGCGTCTAGCTTTCCAGCACCAGAGACGGATTTTCCGCATTCATCTTTGGATGAGCCGCAACATGACATCACCAACGAGCGTTCGACATTCGAGCATGTGGGTATCAAGTTGTTGCTTTGTTGCTCGGTCAACTTGGCTACCAGACTGATCATGGTGCTGGACTTGAAGATCCATGGAGACGGCATGTCGTCGCCTTCGCCGAAGAACAATGTGTCACTTTCTTCGCTCCTGCTGTGGGCCTGCAGACCCGGAGAGATGATACATAGTACCTCTCAACTTGCTTGAATGCTGAGTTTCCTCTCCGATAGGATCTTCGAACGTAATACAGATAGCGCCTGATGCGTACACGCCGCCTGTCCACCTGTCATCTGCTCTATTATTGCTTCCTCAGCTTTCACAGCCGGTATTCGTTTTAGCGCTCACTTTAAATACAGATACCTTTTAGAATGCTCCCTCAGAGGTCGAATGCGTATCTCATGGATCGTTGCCCTCGGTAGCCCGAATAATGAGATGCTGCTCCATCACAACCGGCATGTCGAGCCATAGGCACTCCTACGCAGAGGGATGCATACCACCCTCAACTCGGAACTGCTGCCCTCTTTGAGAAGACGCCATAATTCCCGTACGCGCCGGATAATTGATCCGCTTATCACCTCGTCGGCATCACCGTCTTGGCTGTCATTCCAGTTCTACCATTGCATGCATTATCATTTTCTCCTCGCGGTAGAGAACTCCTGCTATAGCGCAGTCAGCCGTTCTACAGCGCTTCATTCGATTAGAAAAATGCAGAGAGAAGTCGAAGAATTGTAGCACGTGAAGAAGACGAATCAGCACAGGCCGAGCATGACTATATGCATTACGAAATGTGCCCTTCCGCTGCAAGTGCACGTTCGAGAGATGGAAGCGTACATGATGCATTGAGGTTGTGCGCGTGACCCGGAAGTGACCGCAGACTCTGGCTACAAAAGCAACTTCGACTGCTAGCTTTCTCGAAATCATCGGCATTTCTACATGCTCTCTTAAACCCAAAGAAAAGGCCTGTGATTTTTACTCGTGGGATGTGCCTTCTTCGCGTAGAACTCTTCCACTACATTTTATATACTCAGCAAGGAATCTAATACTCTTTTTAACGGAAGCTGATGATTACCTCCGCCAACGAATAATACTTCTCAACTTCATTTTCCTTACATGATGATGTACAGCGCCGAAGGATGATGATGCAAAGTTTGGCATGTGAGGTAGTGCATGCGAAGATGAATGATACGGTAATGAGGCTAAATGAGGCGAAATGTAAGTTGGTCGAACAAGACTCTAGCAAAAGTGAGTCTTTCCAGGAATCCTTCTGATCTGCTTTTGGAGGATGTGCCATGCTCCTTTTCGCAGGAGACGGGGCGGCGCATTTATGGCCGGGAAGGGCATCAGTCCGCATGTGCCCCGATAGGTGCTTTGTCCGTGCTCCTCAGCGGACGCGAGCCCGTGACATGGTTTGAATTCTTGTAATAAAGCTATTTCAATACAAATAGACGTTCCCGAATCTTCATTCCCTGCGCTCCTCTTCAACCCGATGGGATCGGGGTGCAGAAGAGATCATGAAAATCCTTACTTTCTGGGTGGGCTGTTTGGTTTTCCTTGCCCGCAGAAAAGTCCGAGGGTGAAGGTAAGCGTATCAATGATCTGCTCATCATTACTACAACTTGCTGCAGCCTGTCGTACAGGGTTTCTGCTGTGGAAAATAATTTTGAAATAATAATGTAAAGCAAGTTGGGGGTCATGCATCCTATAAAAAGACTGATCAGTATCTTGCCAGAAAAAGAATGCCACAGCAGCTGCCTGTTTTCCGGACACGTTGCGCTGCCAGGTAGGAACGATGGTGTTGCTTATCTATGATTCATCACCCCGGCTCCAAAAAGTCACCCAAACCTTATTTGAACTGCGCCGCCGTCGCCTCCACGATGCCCCACCTCCAGGAAACAGGCAAAAGTCCAAAAAGCAAAAGAGAGGTCGTGCTGGGGCTCGAACCCAGGTTGCCGGAAGACTCAATGCTGTGCATCAAAATCCGGAGTGATAACCACTACACTACACAACCGCAAGGGCTGTATGACTTCACTAGGAAATGTCGCTAACTCTACTGCGCGCAGGCAATATGTAGACAGGTTTTACCGTCCGATATTTAGCCGATTGGGTGGCGTGGTGCGAGTATTAGCGCATTTCTTGAGGCGAGCTCCCAACAACACCGGTTGTCCTCTTCAACCCCCATCAGAACTCAACAGCAACGCGAGTACCTGCCTCTACTTCAGTCTCGGACGCGATTTCAAACTCAAAGTCACTCGTTTCAGGCCGGCAGAGATGAGGACCCCCCTAAGAAAGCCACCGCTGAAGCCTCCCGCCATCCCCGCAGGATATCTCACCATGAACACATCGTCCAAGTCTTATAGCGCATTTAGCAGGTAAGAATAAGTTCATGAGGCATACGATCTACAGAGTTCTAGCTGCCCCGAGACATGGCCTAGGCCCTTCATGCACCAGCTCGTACCAGACCAGGTTGGATCTGGGGATGGTCGAGCAACTCCAAGCGGACGGTCTTGACAAATATGCCAATGTCGCGAGCTACTCCTAGAAATAGGAGCTACCACTGGTTCTCAGGGCTAGAAGTGGGAATGTTTTGGTGGTGAAATTTTCCCGGACCAAGCGTCATCAGGATCCTCTGAACAGGATGGAATTATCTACGTCCTCCCTGCAGCCGGTTTGAAGAATGGCCAGCGTTTTGCAGAGTCGCATCGGAGCACGTAGCATCTGCCAGGAGATTCCTTCGGGCCATCGTCGGAGCAGCCAAGCTCTCGGGTGAAGAAGATATCTAGACCATCCTCACTACAAATGGACAATAGACTTCCGGGGATTCGTCACCAACGTAAGATGCGGGACCCTGGCTTGAATTTGTTCATGTGCTCAGTCATTGAAGAAGTATCCTTTCAAGCTGGAAGCGAAGAAGAGTCAACCATTTGCGGAGACATTCGGTGCAATGCATGAGGGGTTTTTCGTGTGGGTCTGTTCGAAGAAGACAGCTTCGCCACGGAATCATTAACGTCGCCAACAGCTCCAATGGAAGGCTACGACGACACCGAGGAAACGCCTCCCTTCGTGATCCTCAAGGAACATTTTCTCACACATGCGACAACTTCGGCCAACGGAACACGGGGTACCACGCGACAACATGAATTTTTCAACTATGAAGCAACGCGTTGGGTGTCTCATCTTCTCGGATATGAAAGCAAAGCTTCACTGCGTGACGAGGTTGTGCGGATGACGACGGTAGGATTGCGCTTGCGCATGTTGCGAATCCTGCGTACCACTGCTACAATGAATCGAATCCGTGCTCGTCCAATTGCTTTTGCTTTTTCTGCATCCCCTCACAACTTCTTGGCAATCCCTAGCACGGAGTGGTATTACATCCGAAGGCTAGCGTTAACTTTTTTTCGTTCATGTCATGGGCAGCTGAAGCTATCGCCCGGACGAAATTGTCAAATTAAAAAGTCTACATGCACATCTAGACGATAGCTTCAACTACCCGTATTTTGTTTTACTTTTTTCTTTCTTCTGCTTTTCTTTCAGCTAAAAGAAAGTTAAGGCATAGGTACCCTAAATTCGAGGATCCTGCTATTCTTCACGCTAGCCTTCAGCTGCAATACCCCTCTGTACTAGTTTGACTGGCTCAAATACAACAGATTCATCAATAACTGTGCTAACAATTTGATCTATTCGATAGAGAACGAGCTCATTGGTTTTCCGATTTGCAAGAAACCCCCAATTTTCTATTCGGTCTCCAGAAGCTACTTGGTAGCACATGCCTCTTCAGCCTTCCACTCCCCTCGCGAAGAGGAGCTGAACAGCTGATGCAACTAATTAGGTTACAGGCCAGAGCGAGAAAGGAAACATCTGGTTACTCACATCAGGTCGCATAAAGTGACGTAAGTGCTGTAGGACAGTGTCTGACATGTGTGCGGGGGCCCGATGGGGGCCAAGACATTCGCGGCGTTTTCCAGCTCCCCCGCCAACTATAAGATACTATCCCACAGGGCCCAGCATCCGGTCGGAAACACTGTCTTCTCACGGCGCTATGGGTTCCTCTCGCGACCCCGAAAAAGTTGGCAGCCATGTGGACCCATGGGTCAACGCAAAGGACAATTTCAAGAAAAGCCTTCCTCCAGGGAGTCAACTAAACAATTTCACCTCATCGAGATCAGATGTGAATAAGGAAATCAAAAAATTGCAGGATGATAACAACAGTAAAACACAAGCTTGTTTGGAGAAATGCAAACCATTTTTCGACGGAGTGCGAAGCCTCGATGAGGTCATTTCACCGATTGCAGAGTTGGAACCGCACGGGATTGCTGCTGTGGTCTGGGGAAGCGTCAAGATATGTTTGAATGTAAGTTCGGACAACAATCTACGTATCCACAGGTGCTGAAATAGAAGGCAGCTCATCCAAAACTACGCCGAAATGTTCGGCAAGGTTGAAGATTTCCTCGAAAGCGTCGGGAAAGATCTCGGACGACTCGAGGTCTACAAGGACTTATACAAGTCCACGGCTTCGACGCGGTTCACCGATGCTCTTCAAAGGGTATTTGAGAAATATTTGGCTTTCTTTGTTCATGTCGAGGAATTCTTGACTGCATCAAAGCTCAAACACTGGAGAGATTCGGTCGGCCTCTCAAGTTCGGAAAGAAACAAACAGATGCTGCTCAACCTCTCTATGGATCTCGTCACGGCGGAGTGCAACAATGCAGTGGCAGAGGCGACACTTGCCGAAGCGCAAGCGCGTGCAAGGGCAGACCAAGCGCAGGCCGACACCCTCGATCAAATGAACGAGAGCATCGAGCAGGTCCACGGTTCAATCAAGCATGTCCATGACGACATGGAGCGTATGAGGAGAAGCGAAATCTTCGAAAACTACCTCGAGTGGCTGAAGCACGTAGACGTCGAAGGCAAACTCAAGGATCTCCTCATACCCAAGAAGAACGCTGAAAAAGGTACTGATGTTGCCACCAGCTCATGGATCCTCGAAGACGAGCACTTCAAGAAATGGATCACGCCGAGTAAAGGTCGCAGTCATGTCTTTTGGCTGACGGGAGAGCCTGGAGTTGGCAAGTCGACGCTGACTGCGTATATCATCACCGAGATGCAAAAGTGGCAGCCGACTGGAGTGGCGTATTTTTTCTGTAAGCAAAATTCCTTCTCATTCGTACGAGATAGCCGCTAATTACGGACGTGATCGACAGGCACCTACCAGGACGAAAGCACGCGCACTGTAGACGCAGTCCTGCGATCGTGGATCTGGCAACTACTCAGAAAGCCCCGACACCTCCAAAATGCCTCTTCCGGACACCTTGCCCTTCCAGAGAGCGAATACGGTTCCACGCAATCAGAAGAGCCAAGCTGCGATGTTTTGGTTGGTGTGATGCACCAACTTTACCGGCAAGGGCGACCTACAACGCTGATAGTGGATGGCCTGGACGAATGCCTGGAGCCTGAGAAGGATACAGCAGCAGAAGGAGACTGGGAAAAGTTCTTTGAGGTGCTCAAAGACGCACCGGAGGGATGGAACATCCTCATCGTGAGCAGAACTCGGACGTGGTTCAGAACGGCCCTTCTGAGAACGCTCCATCGAGAGAACCTCGAACGGGAGATGGTGCCCGAAGACAACAGCGACGACATTCATGCCGTTGTGACGCAGAAACTAGAGTCCTCCGCAAAGTCGAACGGATGGGATGACCAGCTTACGGGGGATGCTATCCGCGTACTAGTCAAAAATGCGGGCGGAATGTTTCTCTACGCCAGCCTGTCCTGCAAGGATCTCGCCAACAAGAGACCGGACAAGGTTCGGGCAGCTTTGGACAACCCACCAAATGGACTCAAAGGATTCTATGATTGGACGATGAAGGAAATCGACAATCAGCCCGGAGACCTTCCACACGAGTTTCGTACCGTGCTCAAATGGCTTGTTTGCGGATTTCGTACCTTCAAGCTCGAAGAGCTCGCCTGTGCCTTAGACTTGACCCCGAAAGTGAAGAACGAGCTGGATTCCGTGCTTGGATCCTTCATACGTATCGATCCGGAGACCAAAGAGATCCAGTTTGTGCATGCCTCTGTAAGAGATTACTTGTTATCGCCCGGTGCAGGCATTGTGGATGTTGCTCCCGAATCAGGCCAGGCGAAACTGACTACCATCCATGGCGAGATCCTGGCAAGATGCCTGGAATACATTACCACTGATGGCAGACACTTCATCCCTGTTGGCCCCAATAGAAACATGTCCGAGCAGAGGATACGCGATACTCTTGGTGACGAGCCTTTCCTTGAGTACGCTTCCATCTATTGGGTGCAGCACCTCGTTGAGCGGAAGCGCCTCAAAGCGTCCAAGGACCACCTTGACAGCCTTTTACCACTAGATCGTGCAGTGCTCAAATGGTTGCAAATATTCCATTTCCTCTTTCAGTTCAACTTTCCGGGCACCACTACTACCAGGCATCTTATCGGAGGCTTGGTATATCATCCACCAGAGAAGAACACTTGGCAGATGTTTGTCCACAAGAACTACCCCTCATTTGTTGACCACTTGGGCTGGTCGGACGGCAAACGGTTCACTCGATGGGACAGGTTCATGCACAGGAGGTAGGTTCTCTCGAATGCATCCCATACAAAAAAGGCAAAAGCTGATGCCCATTGATAGACGTAAGTTTGACAAGTACAACGAGAAAACGGGGTGGTATCAGTCTCCAACATACTTCTCTGGCCCACTGCTTGCGGCATTCTTCAACTACACCGAAGTATTGAAAAGAATGGCAAACAGAGGTGAGGACATGGACAAGAAAAGCGTACTCAATAGCACGCCGCTGTTGTGGGCAGCCACTGCCGATTCCTGTTCGGCTTTGCAGTGGCTCCTGGACGCTGGCGCAAACATGGAGGTTGAGTATCAGCACACGAAAGAAACGCCCATCTTCCGCGCAGTGCGAGTTCCGTATGCCGTTAACACCAGCAGTGGCCGGTATCCTGCGGCTTTGTTGCTCCACGAGAGGGGTGCGAGGCTGAAGGCGGTGCCAAATGACCATGGCTGGCGGGAGACGACAGTTTTGATCACTCTGATCGAAACGTGCAGGAACTTCCCAGGGGCCGTCCAACTTGCGCGAGCGATTCTCAAGGACGATCCCGCTCGAGTCGAGGATTACGCCGGGCGCGGAAGTCTGTTACAGACTGCCGCCTGGCGGCGGCGTCCCCTGATCCTGAAGGCGCTATTGCAAGATGAAGTCGTCAGGGGACGTATAAACGACCAGGCCCACTCCAAGTCTACTCCTTTGCACGATGCTTGTTGCACCAATGATCCCAGGACTGTGAAGGCTCTGATCGAGCACGGGGCTGATGTGAATCTCCGGAGCCGCTTGAACGAGTTCACGCCCCTCCACTCAGCGGTCCTCTCAGGCGGTGACACTGTCCAAGCTTTGCTGGAAGCAGGGGCAGATCCAAATCTTGGTGCATGCAACGGCGATACTGCAGTGCATTTTGCTGCGGTCTGCGATGTCAGATTTGACTTGCGGCCTTTTCTCGACCACGGTTTCACCATCGATCGTCCAAATGAACAAGGCATGACTGCGTTAGCTGTTGCAATCCAGCACTGCAACTACGCTGTTTCAAGTCAACTCTTGGACCTGGGTGCTGATCTTGAAAGAGTTCCAGCACATCTGCACCAGCAACATCCAGACAAAGTATCCGATGAGCGGCTCGACGCCTTGAGGCGGAAGCACTGGAGTCCTTGCTGGAGCCTCGAGCTATGCTGGAGACTGAGGAAAGCCAAGATGGACGTTTCTCTCTTCTCATCCTGCCCCCCTCCAGTTCAAGAGTCCCAAAAGGCCCTCAAAACTTTCCCCGTCCTACCAATCCCCATCATTGCAAGGATCTTCAAGCACGCGGACCTTTACGAGACACTCTCCATCCGGCGCGATGGCCGAATAACCGTCGACTCGGAAATCACGGGCCATGGAGGCCAAGATAGACCTTACGTCATGAGTCCACCCATCTTCGGAGCTGCTTCCATCCCCGTCCAACGCCTCGTTCTGACCGTCTGTGGGCGCTGCCAAAGCTCCGGAGAGGAGTATGAACGGTCCTACTATGAAGCCAAGATAGTTGAAGAGACGTCGAAACAATGTGTCAAATGGGAGCCTGAGGAAGTCGTCTTCGGCCACAATGGCCGCCAGCTGCAAGAGAAGGGGAAGGTGATGCGCCAAACCGTAAGTAATGCCGCTACATCAGCCGCACAGTCATGCAATTGCTGATCAATTCCTTGTAGGACAATACGAACTTCGGATGGATCAAAGTGGGTGATCGTGTAGCGATTGTGCCGCATGCTAGCTCTCCTGGCTGGGAAAACACAACAGACTGGGCAAGTATCCATGCGGAGATCTCGGTGCTGCGGGACGAACACACAACCAGAGAGAAAGACGAGATTTGGCCACACGAACGAAAGAAAAAGAAAAAGGGAGGGTGCGTCTTGGGTTGTTGCCCTCGGTGTGCTATTGAGAGACGCCCGGTCGAGAAGTAGCGGAGCGGGGCATATGAGGGAATGAGTGAGAGAGGTAAATAAATTGCTGGAAAAGGCCGTGGTGGCGCGCGAGGGGTTGAATTTGTAACACTTAAAAGTCTGTCAATTGAATTCAGGAGATCTACCGTAGGTGACTCGTGATGAAGCCTGTTCCATCAACTCGAGAAGAGGGGGGATGCAACGGTATGGATCTGGTTACGTGGGTAGTTGAAGCTATCGTCCGGACGTAAATGTTTAATTATTAATTCGACATTGCATCCAGATGATAGCTTCAATTGCAGATGTCACTAGCGAAAATCAATAAAAAGTTAGTCTTTAGCTGCAATATTTTCTTTTATAGTACCGGCAATAAGACGCAGCGTTAGCTAATGACAGAGTGGCACAATTAATACTGGCATTATTCCCGGCACGAAGGCTCTCAATGCCGATTGCTTATTCCTTGAATTTGCTTTTTAGCCTTCACACCCGGGAATAAGAACTTCAGCTGGACGGCGTTGACCGAAGTGGCTATTCCCCTAGGTTGCCACTTTGAGCCTTGTATGACTGCTGGCTTTCAGCCAGAGGATCCTTTGTACCCCAAGTCGCAGGCAGGAAGCCGTGACACGAAGGGAGTTCAACGTCTCCAGAGACTCAACAGCGTGAAAATCCTCGCCATGGGGAATGAAAAGCCGGGCCTCTTTGTCAGTTTGTTTAACTTTAAACGCAATGATTTAGCTGGGGTTTCTTACTGATAGCAGATGAACCGGGAGGATTGTGTCCTTCTACTGACACAACAAAAATTTGTTTTAGTATACTCGGGGCACCTGACCGGTGAGCAGCACGTCGTATTAAAGCTCTGCTCGATCATTCAATGTCAGATCCAGGGATCTCAGTTGCATCCTTCCTTGCTCAGGCTTGATCTCGCACCAATGAGAACTATAGTCGAGCTCACATGCTCCTCCCTTAAACTCAGGCCCAGCGATCGACAGTAAAGATTGTCTTTCTTGGAATTCACGAGAACTGATCTGAACGATATGACGTTAAGTGTTTATCGTGTACTACTCCAGGCGCGGGTTTCCACAGGGACAATATTCCAGATTCCAAGACCAGCATATGCGTATGGCAAGCTTGCATCTGTCATGGATGATCCGTCCAAGGGGCCAAAGGGCAGATATAAGAAGGCCACAGAGAAACGCTGCAGCCCCATATTTCAAACAACCAAACCATTCAACTCAACTTTTTGAAGTAAACACTCAACATGCACTTCTACGCCGTTGCCATCATCGCTGTTGCCTGCGCTGCCCCTGTGATGGGCAATTCCGAAACAACCATCCGAGCTTTTGGTTCGTGTCATCACCACCAAACCCAACTTACTCTCTTCCCTTCCCTTTGTTTTTTTTTTATTTTACTAACAGATCCGCACGTAGGCGATGTGGACAAGGGCTCCCTCAAATATTGTTTGAGCGTATACCGTAGCAACAACTGGGATGGTGGGGATTGCGGAGGCCGTGGTTGGTTCAAGGGCCACCTCAGCACTTACCACAGTCCTGAGTAGGTCACCAGTATTTCTTCCGTCTTGCGGAAAATTTGAATAACTGAGAATTGTTACGATAGGAACTGCTACGACGCCTGCTCGCAAGGCATCCGATCTGCCATCGACCAAGGGGCGTCCGACGTCATTTGCCACGACTATGAGGGCTTGACCAACTGCTGGATGGGTTACCACTAGTGGAGGAAGGAGATCGACTGGATAGAGCGGGGGCAAAGCAAGATGATGATGAGGAGAGTTATGCTAAATGGGACCGTAGAAGGCTTTGTAGTACAAGTACACGAACATGCTACATCCCCTGATCAACTTTTCTCGATTCATGCTTGGATTAGCACTTCTCGACTAGATCTACACGTTATCATCCGATCTCTAGGACTACCGCCTTGAACGTCGTCCCTTAGCAAGGCTTTGATTGGGTCGCACAAAGCAGGGCCGCTCACTGATGAACTCAAACAACCTCACCGTCCTCTATCTCTTGCGCTTAGATCACGCTCTGCAATTTTCATCATCTTGTTCATTCTCGAGCCCACACAGTCAGCAATGTTCATGCTTCACATGATTAAAGATGCTGGTCCAGCAAGATCGTGCCTACATCTTACGACAAGGCTGCGCCAGGCTCCAGCTGCATTGTTCTTATTCTTCTTCTGTTTCTTGTCCCTTCGGATTAGCCTTATTGTAGAAATCAATGCTACTATATTTCCGCGAGTGTACCGGATGCAAGCCCTTATAACGATGAGTATGCGCAGCCTCTGTCGCACCCATACTTGCCAAGACTGATCCCAATTGCAGTTACTGACCTGGTTCCGTTCCAAGCATAAATTCACAAGATCCCCCGCCTTCCGACTTATGACATGTCCAATCGTATGATAGCACCCTCATGCTCCACGACGGATAATAAGCGTGGCGTGAGATAAGCAGCTTGGCGAGACGTCCGAAAGGGTGAATCATTGACATGTCGCTTACGTTGGCCTCTCGAAGAAGTGATGCTAAGTGATGGCTAATGCGGGGTGCTTACACGACACCAAGATAAAAGGCCCACGGATGCGTTCCGAGTCGACTCGATCAAAAACTTCCACTAGCAGGCTTGACAATGACTGATTCAATTCTCATCCAGCATGGCACTGTCATCTCCATGGACCCCGCTCTCGGAATCATCCGTGACTGCGACATCCTGATCGAGGGCAACACCATAGTCAAAGTCTCGCCCAACATCACTGTCCCGGACGCATCCACCACACGCATCATCGACGCAACCAACTGCCTAGTCTCGCCAGGCTACGTCGACTGCCACCACCACCTGTGGCAGCAGCTGCTGCGGTCGATCGGCAGCGACTGGTCTTTGATGGACTACGCGCTGATCATGCGGACGTGCTTCGGCAGCCTGTACACGGCCGACGACGTCTACACGGCCAACTACGCCGGCGCCGTCGACCTGCTGCACAACGGCATCACGACCGTCGTCGACCACTGCCACATCCTCAACTCGCCCAGCCACGCCGACGCCGCCGTCCGCGCCCTCAAGCACGCCCGCATCCGCGGCGCCTTCTGCTACGGCCTCTACGCCAACCCGCCACTCAACACCACCCACCACCCCGATGCAGCCGCCATCAACACGGCTGACCCGGCCTTCACCCCCGCCGCCCGCCGCGACGACCTGCGCCGCGTCCTGGCCCAGCACTTCGCCACCACCAGCGACGGCGGCGCCAGCAACACGTGGGAATCCAGCCTCCTCGTCTGCGGCCTCGCGACCAACGAGCCCGAGACGGCGGGCGCCGCCGGCATCGCGGCCGAAATCGCCTTCGCGCGCTCTGCGGACCTGCGCCTGCCGCTCATCACGTCGCACGTCGCCATCGGGCACTACGACATCTCGCGCGCGCAGGTCGTCCAGCACCTCGGCGACAACCACGAGCTGGGACCGGACCTGCTCTTCTCGCACGGCGCGGCGTGGACGGATGCGGAGTGCGCGCTGCTGGCGCGGAGCGGCGCGGGGGTGGTGTCGACGCCCGAGACGGAGTTGCAGATGGGGATGGGGCATCCGGTTGCGTTTAGGGTGGGGGGTGAGCCATTTGGGTGCACGAAGGTGGGGTTGGGGGTGGATGTGACGTGCAGTCAGAATAACGATATGGTGGCGCAGGCGAGGTTGTTGCTGCAGGCGCAGCGGGCGAGGGATAGTGAGGAGAGGTTTAAGAAGGGCAAGAAGCCGCCGTTGAAGTGTCCGCGTAAGGCGGTCGATGTGCTGAGGTTGGCGACGCAGGGGGGCGCGGATGCGCTGGGGATTGGACATTTGGTGGGCAGTCTGACGCCGGGGAAGAGGGCGGATGTCGTGGTTACGGCGTGTGACGGCTTGGGCATGGTGCCGGCGGTGGATCCGGTGGGCATGCTGGTGTGCAATTCGAATGCGTCGGATATACGGACCGTGTTGGTGGATGGGAGGGTGGTTAAGGATGAGGGGAAGTTGGTTGGTGTCGACTGGGAGGCGTTGAGGGAAGACGTCAGGAAGAGGTCTGAGAGGCTGGTCAGAGCGAGTCAAGTCATTGTGCCGGAGTTGATGAAAGGCATCTCCAAGGAGGAAGACGACTTTGAAGAGACTGTGAAGAAGCTTACTGAGGCTCTGGCTATGGGCGCTAAGGGCAATCTTTAGTCCTTTGTGACGGGCTTGGTAGCTGTGACGTTTATTTAAACTCTCAATAGCATCGGTCAAACAATGACATGTACATCGACCCTGTACGACTCAAGGAAATTTTGCTCATGCGAGTCCGCGGGCTGGGGATGTTCGACAAGAGCAATGAGATCACTGTACCTGTTGTCGCAGGATGGGACAGGAGAGTACAGGGCTTTCCGTCCACCTCTACGACTTGCACATAGCCGGGCGACTGCTTGTCGACTGGGGATTATAAGTGCAGCTGACGGCCTGTTCTTTCACGTACGACCATAGGTCGCAGAATGCAGGGCTTCCCGTCCGCTCAGCCGTACTTAAGCTGCGAACCGGCCGATTAGTACTCAAGTGGGTGACCATTGGGGAATCCCGGCTGTTGTACGTTTTGCATTTTTGCGCACCCACTTTTTTTTTAGCCGAGCTGCAACAACACCTCTTCCCAGCTCGATAACAACGTCGAAGTATTTAGGCATTTAGCAGAACGGGTTCGATGGCGGTACCTTATTTTTTGGAGCTGCCGGACGATAGCTTCAACTGCCCACGGCATAAGCAAAAACAAATTAACGCTAGCCTTCGGATGCAATACCCCTCTGTAAATATTACTTTAAGCAACGTGCTCGAGCGCCTCTAACGTGCCTCTCGTGTGAAATCCAAGCCTGTTCTCTATGTCATCCAACAATGCCCACATTTTATTTCTTATCACGGCTGATGTAGTATGTTTGATGGCTAAGTGTATGTAATTAGTCATTCGCACGCGCAGTGGTGCATAGACTCGCTTACCGTAGGAAAGAGGATTGATGGCAACAACCAAGTTTCCATCGGATATACCTTTGGATAAACAGATGGATGCGATGGACCGGGCACTTTCACGAATTTGTTCCTCCATTCAGTGAGCCACTTGTATTTCTCTCCTGGGTGTACATGCACTTACTGGATACGCCGTTCCAACTGCCCGCCTGGTCCTTTCTTCAAGAAGGATAATTGTAGCCATGTGGTAGTACAACAGTGCAGTGGCTATGTGAGCACATCGTAGTCAGTGGTCAAGAAAATCCTCAAGGCTTTGCGGAGAAACAAAAAAAAACTTTGCACCGTACCTGCCGTATCTATCGGAAACCACACCTCATCCAACCCCTCCGCCAACGCGCCCTTCAACCTCAACCCCTCAAACGACCCCGGCAGCCCCTCATACCACTCCCCCAGCTCCCTCACCAACCCCTCCACCGGCTCCTCCCCTCTCCCACCCCCGTCCCCAAAAACGCACTCCACAACCCTCGCCAGCAACCACAGCACCTTCTTCCCCCACCAATCCTCCTCCTTCTCCACCCTCCCTCCCCCTTCCACCTCCCCCTCTCCCTCACCAGAATTCCACCTCATCTCCCCCCACCTCCCCACCTCCCACAACAACCCCCGCCTCCCGGCCACCGCCATCGCCACGTCCTGCCGCGCAAACACCCACAATCCCGCGTCTTCCAGCGCGGATGCAGTACCGAAGTCGATGCCGCCGGCGCGGATGAGCGTCTGCGCGCCGCGCAGGTGACGGGCGTAGTCGGCGCTGGGCGCGGCGAGCAGCTCGTAGCTGCCGAGGAGGATGGTTGCGGTGAGGGTTTCTTCCCTCCTCCTCTTTTTCCTGGTGCCTTGCGAGTCCTCGGTCGAGCCAGTCGTATCCTCAGCCAGCGCAGCGATCAGCAGGCGCAGGCTCTCGCCGTAGTACCGCGCGGCGAGCGGCTCCCAGAGGGACGGCGGCGGCGCGGCGGCCGCCGCGGACGGGGAAGCGTGGTAGTGGTGGCGGTGCGGGGAGACGAGGCTCATCTGCTTGGCGGCGAGGGCGCACAGGGCGTGCAGGATGAGTGGGGAGGAGAGGGCCAGGCGGAGGACGGCGCGCTGGTAGCGGTGCGAGTGGTCCATGACGTCCATCCAGGTGCCGATGCCGTGCTGGTAGATGCGGAGGAGGGTGGTGGTGGTGCAGTCGTCGTTCTGCTTGGTGGCGACAGCGGCGGTGGGCGAGGAAGGGGTGGTGGATGGCCAGGGGGCTGCGGGTGGTGGAAAGGTGGATTGCGATTGCTGGACTACTTCCCACGTTGAGCCCGGGGCTGGGGATGGTGGTGGTTGTATCGGTGGGGGCGGCGGTGGAGGTGGCGGTAGAGTCTTTGTTACTGTGGTGCTGCTGCGGGGTGGTAGACACGGCACGATGATTTCTGTTTGTTTGCAGTCAAGGTTCCTCTTTTCGCAGTTGTTGCATATCGGCTTCTTTTCGTCACATTTGATGTGGCGGACACGACAGGTAGCACTGGAGAGCAGCTTGTCAGATGGCAATCATTTCAATAATCAGTCAGCTCACCATCCTGAATAGTTGTCAGTATGAGTTTGAGATTCAATGTATTCTGAAGGGGTTGCAGTACCCGTCCTACGACGTTTGCTGGCTCTTCGCATTCTGTCCTCAGATAAACACCGGATGAGGGCACAGAATATGGCGCCTTTCACCTTCTTGGGTCAAGTTTTTTTGTTCCGATGGACTGCTACGCCACATGTTTGTGTAGAAAGAGCTTACATTCAACGTTCGAGATTATCGCTGAGGCCTTAGCGGAGACGTGCGGGGTAAGTAATGTGACGTCATTTTTATTTAGTCTTGCAGTTTCTTTCCAGCTCAGTCCGATCCTCGGCATGCAGCGATTAAGCATTTTACACGAACAGTTGACTGAATTACCACCAGAGCTTCGGTGTCAACAACAAGTGCTTGATATTGGTTTGACTGATCTGATCTACAAAGGTGAAACTACCTCCAGCGATATTTTGGAGATACGGAGCCACTGGCCTTCAACAACAAACTGATGACACTTCCAGGTCCGACCTAAGCTTGACTTTGAGAGGCATCGAGCCTGGCCACACGTTGAAAGCTTCTTCTCTTTCCAGCTCCCAATCAGGACTCGGCAGTTCAAAGTCGTACCTACGAACCAATGTAGCTATCATGACCGTCTGTTCCAAATACGTGATGTTCCTTCCGATGCAGCCTCTCGACCCGGTGCTAAACGGGATGAAGGCAGCTTGCATCTCGCTTGTCTTCTGACCAAGCCACCTATCCGGCCGATACTCCTCCGGCTGCGCGAATACAGACGGATTCCTGTGTGCCGTGTATGCAGCCACCGCAACCGATGTCCCGCCCGGAATCCAATGTCCGTCAATAGTCATGCCCTCAGGTGGAACGGTGCGTGACAGCCCAGCAGAGACTGGCGGAATGATGCGGAGAGACTCATCAAGGCATGCGCGGAGGTACGGCAGCTGCTTGATACTGTCGTAGGACGGTATGATTGTGTCGGCAGGAAGAGCTCTGTCCAATTCTTCTCGGAGCTTCGTGAAGCAGGTCGGGCTCTTGAGGAGGAAGTACATGACGTTCGCGAGAGCGATTGCAGTGGTATCGGATCCAGCGTCCACTATGGCGAAACACATCAGTATGTCACTGAGAGCAGCAGTTCCACCCAAACTTACGCATGGTATTCACCTCCACCTCAATCTCCTCGAGATAAAGATCCAGCGGATTTCCTCCACCATCTTCCAACAAGAACCGAACCATGTCATCCAACACCTCTCCATTCCGCCACCTCTCGATCCTCTCCCTCACCAACATCTTGACCAGGTCCCCATACCCCTCCCCCTCCCGCCACTGCTCCCGATACCACCCCGACCCCCACCACAACACCGGCCTCACCACCCCCCGAAACAACCTCGGCGCCCACACCACCGCCCGCGCCGTAGCCCTATTCCCCGCCCGCAAACTCTCCACGTACCTTACCTTCCGCCTGCTCCCCTCGTCCCCTCCCCCAACCACAACAACCTCATCATCCCCCCTCTCCAAGCACCCCAGCCGCCAACTCCCCACCAAATCCGCCACCGCCTCGACCGTGAACAAGTTCATCCACCTGGCAAAATCCAACACCTCGGGGCCGACGTTGTCGAACGCGGCAACCACCTCCCCCACCTTCGCCCCAACCTTCCCCTCCCAACTCCCCTCCGCCTTCCGCAGCGAAAACCCATGCGCCAGCCTCCGCCTCTTCGCCGCGTGCGCGCCGCGGTCGACGACGTGCAGGACACTCGCATGGGACGGCGACGACTGCTGCGGGGCCAGCGCGGCGTAGATGGCGCCTTTGGCGCACTGCGGCGAGCCGTGGCCGTATATGGCGGTGATGGCGGCGGGGGAGGAGAAGGAGAGGGAGAGGGGCCCGGTGCGGAGGATGGGGTGGTGGTGGCCTTGTTGGTGGTAGTGGGCGGCGTGGAGGAGGGCGGTGCGGGAGTTGCGGCGGGGGCAGAGGAAGGTGTGGTAGAAGGAGGAGGGGAGGAGGGAGGCGAGTGGGGTGGCGGCGGGGAAGCGGTGGAGGTGGGTGAGGGTGCGGAGGGGGTGGAGGAGGAGGCGGTGGAGGAAGGGTTTGAGGGTGGTGATGAGGAAGATGGTGAGGAGGAGGAGGAGGGTTGCTGGGGGTAGGGGCATGGTTTGGGAGGTGTTTGGGTTTTTGGTTGGAAGTCGTGGGTGGATGAGATGAGAGCTCTGGAGGGCTTTGCTGTGGTTTTGGTGGGGAGACTGGCGTGCCATTATATAGCCGCTGTCGTTGAGGATTTGGGGTCGTGAACATGTCTACGAGTAACCACTTTGCGTCACTTGAAGAGTTATTCACATCGTTTAGTTGGCTTTCTTTGGAAGTGTAGTCGAGTGACTTGGTGTCGCTCGTAATGCTTACCTGTTTAGGATACTTTTCCGAGATCTCTCGTCTACCATTCTTCGTTTGGCAGTCGACACGTTGACACTTTGCCGAATTGAGATATTTACACGGGTACGAGCCAACACTTTGCGCTCCCACGTAGGTGCCAAAAGAAATGATCGTCCGCAGTTATCTTCGCGAGCAAGGGCACCCGACTTACGTAGGTAGCTGAAGCTATCATCCGGACGTAAATGCAAAATTATCAAATGTACATCTACGTCCGGATGGTAGCTTCAGCCACCTACATAACGAGCTCAGATCTTTCGACATTCACTGTGCTCCGGTCTACCTCCACACGTTGCGGACCCACCCAAATTGCTCATCAGTCGCCGCATCAGCAGCATCAGCATCCCGCAGTCCAGTGCTCAAATTCACCGCTTCCTTTGGAGCGACCCATCACTTTCCTGTAGTAAAATGCTGGAATAGCGCCTACATATCTGGGTGAAATGATCCGCACTTCAACCTCGGCTGACCGTAATCAATGTAGAGACGGCGTCGGGGATCTTAATCTAAAATGACATATACTCCCGGCTGCATTTGAAAGCCTGAAGGGGTTTATGCTTACTTGCTGCTCCCATGAAGCTGTTGCTGGCATCTCGTACTTGTCTGACGGTTGATACATCATATTTCCATATCCATATGTATCGAAGATGGTCCTCTATGCGAAGGTCACTTCTTCATCTCCGCTGAGACAATAAATTTCCTCTTCAACGTCCTTCTCATCGATCCCCTCCTCACTTTGTCCCTCTTCATCGCTTCCATCGAGTAATTTTACAGTCTCAATGTCGCCGAAAGCTTGTGCATGATCAAGTGCCGTCCGACCGTTGTTGTCCTTAAGTGTGGTATCGATACCATCGAAGCCGAGAAGATATGTGACGACTTTCCTGAATCCATGCGCTGCAGCTTTCATGAGCGCGGTCTTTCCATTGCAGTCTTGGTAGTTTGGATCTCCCATCCTGGCTTTCGAAAGTTTTTCCACCATTCGCTCACGCCCTTCCGCGGCAGCGTTTGAAAGCAAAGCATTGGAAAGACAGCCCAGCAATTCCGAATCATGTGAAGTTTTCCAGTTATTAAAGGTTGCTTTGGCGCTCTCGACATCGGTCTCGTGGAAAGCCATGGCAAGCTGTTGAAGCCCAACAATATTTCCCGCGCGGAAAGGATTAGCCCCAAAATGTAGGAGAGGCTTCATAACTGAAATATTCCTGTTCGTCAACGCATGCGATGAAGGGGTTCTATATTCTTCGTCCAGAGAATTCACAATTCGGTTCAGCCCTCCCCGGCTGTGCTGCGTTTGGAGTATGATCTCGACTATCTCTGGATCTCCCATGCGGCATGCAACATGGATCGAATTCCGTTGTGTTACGCGAAATCCCTTTGATCTCTTGCAGTAGTAAGCTGTTGGACTGGCAATCTCTGCACCTCTTGAGAGCAATTCTGATACAATAATCTTGTCGCCAATCTGAATTGCATGGTCGAGTGGGGTACCACAGCCCGATATTTCTGTGTGCGAAGTGTTTAATATCGCTCCGTGGTCAAGAAGTATTCGGATAAGCTCCAGGTTGCCTGTGATAAGCGCCATGGTCAGAGTAGCAGTAGATGGCTTTGCATTTCCCCCATAACGGCGATTTATGTTCTTCAAAGAGCTCATGCCCTCTCGGACAAAATCATAGTGAAGTCCCAGCATAGCGGCTTCATCACAGGATGCAAGTAAAATATCGTGTACTTTTGGAGCAATCCGCCAGATTTCTTGGATAGCGCTTCGTATTCCAGCAAGTACCAAATAAACAAGGACATGGCAATCCGATTGAACGCATGTCCATGTATTATTGAACACCTTCCATGCATGATAGGAATGGCTTGACCAAAATTCAAAAGCGCGTTCTATTGTAGGCGCTTTGGAGGCGAGCATGGCGGTGAATGAGAGCTCCGGTCTCCAACCGTGCCATTGATCGTACATCTCCCAAGAAGGAATGAAGCTTGGACAGCAATGACCAAAGATGTTTGGGCCGATTATCCGATGGCCCTTCAGGATTCTCCTACCTCCTTCATCTTCTTCCAATATTGGCGAATTTCTTTTTGATATTTCCCATGGCAACAGATGTGCCAGATCTCTTTGATCTTGCCCGTGTTCCTCAACCTTGATAACGTGGAAAATCCAAAACGTGCGAGCATAATTGACCAGAGAAAACGGGTGCGGAGTGCTCCGAGTCTGATGCGCAGTCACATTTCGAATTTCCTGCAGAAGAAGGTATTTGATGCAAGATCGAGATAACTGGAAATGGGCGTCCGCCGTAACGGTATGCAAGCTTTCACCAACGAAGGTCTGAAGACCCCCATGAAGGAGATAATCCACAACTGATCCGTGAATGAACTGAACGATGTCCTTGTCGGTAATTTCGATGAGACCTTTTGAGAGGCTGCGTACCGCCGCCTGCATGTTATCTTTTGAATAGAAATCACCGCTTTGTTCCATCTCCGCGAAAGAAACGAATGTTGCGGCTGCATCAATCGCCAGAGCATCCCTCAATTCAATCGAAGTCAAAGGTTGGATCGCAAACAATACCCATTGAAGAAGTTTCAGGGTCTCCTGTTTTCCATGGCACTCCGGTGAGAGCAAGGACTCGTATAGTCCTTGCAAGGTTGTTGGTATTTCGTTTATTTTTGCTGTAAGCGCCGCCAACGGGTTTCCACGTCTAACCAAGGGCTCTAGCTGTTCCAGAATTAGAGCAGCCCACTGAAAGACCCCACGAGCTCTCTCAGAGATGAGATCCATGACAATGGCCCTGTCGCGTTCGCTCAATGGACGTAGCTCTCTACCTGTGCCTACCAGTCTGCGGATATCTCCAGAGTTTTCTTTCTCCACAGAGACTGATAAAGCTCCGGGTGCAACAAGTACAGGGTAGTGACGGCAAGAGAAGCAAATCCGAAGATCGTTTGAAGCGCGCGTAGAAAGATCTGAGTCGATGATACTTTCGAATTCAGAAATGATTCTTGTAGCATTCCTCTCGCCCATTTCATCCAAAGCATCGACCAGGATTGTCAAAGGGCATTCGCGGCTTGCTTGAAGAACAGCATGGATGAAGAACTCTCGAAGCTCGTCTTCGGTCCAGGACCATTTTTCTTCGAATTTTCCTTTGAGCTCATTGTTCTTGACGTATTCCTCGGTGAGTTCAGCCATTAATGTGGGTGAGTTTGGAAGAATCTGGTGAAGAAGAGAACGATAAAGACCGCGCGGAGATTTCTGGATCTCGCTTCCTCGCCCATGTATGAAGAACGTCGCAACAGTTTCTTTGCAGCTATTAGAAACTTGTCTGCGTTTCTCCTCGGCAATGCACCGCATCAAAGTAGATTTTCCAGCTCCGGGAATGCCGGTAATCCACAGAAGAGTCCGAGGGTTGTTCATCCAGTGGTGGAATTTTTCATGCTCAAAAATCCAGCCACAGGTGCCTTTCGCAGCCTTGATGCTCGTTTGTTTCTCACGCCAGTCCTGTTCTTGGTATGCCAATGTCTGAAGACACAATTTTTCTTCTAACGTCAGTCTTTTGTGGAATCGTCTTCTTGTTGCTGTCGTGGTCCGGGATAAGATGTTTGACAGGTACTGCGCAGTGAGAGTATACAGGCTGTCATGCTTGTTGTTGAACTTGACAAGGTCGCTGTGAGATCGGTTGGCTGGTATAACGCGATGTCTTTGCGAATTTCGGCAAACTCCTTGCATAGCGGAAGAGGGCGTGACGAGGAGATCAAGCGGGCCCTCCATGGCCCATCGGCCGTCAACACGTATGGCGGTAGGAGACTTCATGGTTTCATAGAAATAGCAAGCCTCACAATGCCCCAAGGACTGCATGATTTGCATGAAGCTTCCGCTCAACTCCATCAGTGTTGGCGAGTTGCCGTCATCGAGAGAATAGAGAAGAGAGCGCCTAGCGCTCTCATCTGTCATCTCAACCAGGGATTCGATCCTCATGCCCTGTCCTGGGACCCCAAAGAAAAGGACTCCAGTAAGGGATGCCAAATGCCGACGGTCTGTCATTTCGTCACTCTCGGCCATCAGCTTGAGGGCAGCTTTTGCAATGATGCCGCCAAGGCTATGACAGATGAGCACCAGCTTCCTCAGCGGACCTTCCGCGGGTCTGAGGCTGCCGAGAAGCAAAATGAAGGTACGAGCAATGTCGTAGATAGTTTGTACCGAGGGTATCCTCGTGTCGTAACCATATGTGAAAATTCTGGCGGTGGTGCAATCTGTGGGTAAGCTGTCCCTCAGCCACATGTGTGGACCTCCTTTTTGCTTGAAGGATCCGAACGCATGGCCGTTGAGACCACTTATAGCAACAATATCTGTGGTGCATCTCTCGTCGTCTGATGAATGCAATGGTGTGAAGCCCTCGAAATGTGTATCCAAGACGAGGGAGGGTCCGTCCGGATGTGCGATAGTTACCTCTCGTTGGCCTCGCAGCCCTGGTGGCAGCGTCGAGAAGCAGAGAGTACAGATTTGTTGTTCTTGACGTACGGGGTCAAGGGCCAGCGAGTTTATTTCGACATGTGAGCCTTCCTGAGTATGAAGAGCCTCCTCGACGACATGTTTGACTTGCGCTTTTGAGAGACCGCTTGGGACGCCCTGCAGCCTGAAAGCAATGTCATGATCGGCAACCATCGCTTCAAGAACCCATAGCGCTCCGGAGCGTAATTCTCAATTTGGGGGTATTTATTGAGGAAGGCTGTCGATTCTCGGCTGAAGGGAAACTGCCCTGGGGAGATCAGAACATGGTGCCTGTGAGACGTGACCGCTGTCAATCTTCTGAGTGTCCGAGAGGCCTTACATTGACATCGCATGGGGTCGACTTACCTCAAGGCAATAGCTGCAGCCGGGTCACAAAGATCGCAGAACGTTGTGTCAGGCTCGGGAGATGATCGAACATGAAATGTCCAGAGCGAGGCTGAGACAGCTGACCATGGGTGGCGGGGTTTGTGGGGGCCATGTATTCATGTTCTCCCCACATTAGCCGAAGCTGCAATGGACCCCAGCAGGCACAATTGGTGCCAAAAGATCTGAACCATCGTAACTAATAACACATTCTCGTCCAGATGATAGCTTCAGCTATCCATGACATGAGTGTAAAACAAATCCACGCTAGTCTTCGGCTGCGATGCCCTTCGACAGTCTTTCTTTCTTGATTCCTTTTATGAGACAGAACATATATGGGTAGTTGAAGCTATCATCCGGATGTTAATGTGGAATTAATAATTATACATTCATGTCAGGACGATGGCTTCAACTACCCATGGCATGATCGAAAAAAATTCACGGCAGCCGTCGGCGGCAATACCCACCTGTAAGAAATGCATAGCGTTCAGTTAATTCATCCTTTTCTTCGAACAGAACGTCGTCTTCAAACCAGACATTCCAACATCTCTCATATCCATAATCCTGTAGAAAGAAAGACATTAGAGCGAAACAACCCAACGCCAGCCCTCCAGAAATCTACATGCATATAGAGCCGCCGATTCTGTATCCGGTAATAAACAAGAAAGATTTTCCTTTCGCCTTCTTCTTCTTCTACTTTAAAACCCATCCTCCTCTCTCCTCCCCCTCCCATACATCGCCTCCCTCACCAACGCGATCGCATCCTCCAACACCGCCTTCCTGCCCGCCCCCCAACACATCGCAGCCTCGACCTTCGACACGCCCTCAGCCAACGCCTGGCTCGCGATGTCGCCATCGACGCGGCCGGGCCGCTCGACGTTCCACCTCGCCTCGACCTCCTCCGCCTCCCTCAGCACGGCACGAGCCCGGGCAATCCGCTCCCAGAAATCCCACACCTCCGCCGGTCCCGCGCCGTCCACGTTCGGGTCAGGCCGAGTGTACTTGTTCTCAGCGGACGCGGTTTTCGCGTCGACCAGCGCAGACGGGACCTCGACGTTATCATCGTCACCGGCGTTCCCACTCGACGAAGAAGAGGAAAAGAAAAACGACCTCCCCCACCCCTTCCTCGCCGCCGCAATCTTCGCGTCCTCCGCATACCCAAACGGATACGCCCGATCCATGCGGCCCTTCTCCACACCCGTCACCGCATCCTTCAACCCCTTCCACCTGCGGCCCCCCAAACTCGGCGGAAAATGCTCCGCCGCGCGCAACCACCACCCATCTTCTTCCGACGCCGTCCCCGCCGCCGCGGACCACGCGTACCAGCGCTCGGGCTGCAGCACGATGTGCGCGAAGCCCGCGGGGTCGAAATCATCGCCCAAGTCGTCATCGTCCGCGCCGCTTTTGGACGTCACGCCAACGTTACTCACATCAACCAGCGTTTTCGCGAGGGCAAAGTCCTCGTCGACGACGGCGGCGTCGACGAGCGGGGCGGCGAGCATGTGCTGCAGGAAGACGGCGGTCCACGGGTGCACGCGCAGGAAGAAGGCGGCCGAGCTGACTGCGGGAAAATCCGGGTTGGCCGTGACGGGCGAGGCGGCGTCGTAGGCGCCGAGGAAGTGGATGTCGTTGAGGGCGATGGCGCGGAGCTGCGAGCCCGGCGAGCGCGAGGACGTCATGTTGGTCGTGAGGCTGGTGGGGGGCAGGAAGAGGGAGAGCGGGATGGTGGGGTCGTTGAGGACGGCGGTGGGGGAGAGGAACCTGTGATTCCAAATGTCAGTCTCGTTTGGAGGAAGGGGGAAAGATGGGGTATGCCAGCAATACTCACATTATCCACTCCGCAGCGTCCGCTGGATCTTTGTTCAGCTCCATCGTCACCAACGCCTGCAGCCAACTCCACTTGCCCCACCACCCGTCGACCAACCTCTTCCTCAGCACCGTCGTCGCGTACCCCCACCTCTCGGCGTGCTTCTCGTGCGTCAGCAGCGCGCGCTCCAGCAGCTCGTTCGGCTCCGGCTGCTCGTACAGCACGCTCGCCAGGATGATCTTGGCCGGATCTTTCCGCCCCGACCACACGTCGGTGAGTTCACGCCACCGCGTCTTCGAGGCGGTGCTGTGCCATTGCGCCGGCGGTTGGTGCGTGAGGTAGTCTCGGATTCTAGAGGTGCGCGAGGGCCCGAAAGCATCGGTCAAGAAAGTTGCGCAGAGGACTAAAAAGGCGATTGCGCCGAAGATGAGGACGCGGGTCTGGTGGAAGTGCAAGAGCATGGTTTCCAAACGTCAGTTCGCGATTCTGCTGCTTTTCTTTCTAACAATGCAACGGTTTCTTTTTGTTTGAGATATGGGGAAACAGGGAAAGGAAACATCAATCAAGTCGCGGGAAGTGATGACGACGACTGCAGCTGATCTGTTACAGCGGCGCAAGGATGCAGCATCGCAGCCCGGCTGCAACGTGGGAAGAAAAAAAAAAAGGGGGGGAGAAGGAAAGGTGAAAGAGTTGCGAGCGAGTTTGCGAGAGAAAGTAACAAAAGAAAGAAATTCTAGGTTCAAAAGAAGCTTCAAACGACGCGTGGACGAGCATACGGCGTTAATGCGGAGGATTGAGGGTTGGGGAAACGTGTGACGCGTTGTGGGGTCGCGTGCGCGGATGATTGCGAAACAGGAGATCTTAAACGCACTGTTGCTGGAGACATTAGCCGCCTTGTTCTTGACGGCACAGCGCTGGCTGCACCTCTCTTGTGAACGATAGGATGCGAGGGAGAGTAAGAACAAGTTGCATGTGCAGTGCAGACGGTTTGTCAGAAATGCAGGGGAACGGAACGAACGGGTGGAGTTCGGTTGGCAGATAGATAAGGCACAGGCCGCCGTATCCATGCAGCCCTACATCACACGCGCAGCCGCGCGCTCTTCTGGCCGTTCGACCAACGAGCTGGAGCTCCCCAGAATGCGGGGACGGCACGGCAGCTGTGGTGGGGCTGACCTGATTGGGGAACGGGAGCTGGGCAAGAAAAATTGGGGAGCCGGTGATTCGACGGGCGAGAAAGTTCCCAAGGGAAAAAAAATGGACTCAACATACCCTTGTGTAATTGAGGCATGGGCAGGGCAGGAACGGCACTTGCAGTGGCGCAGACGCTGGCTGTCTCATATGCGAGAAAAGTCTAAAAGTTTAAATGGACATTGGTCCCGGTAAGAGGCCCCTTCAACGTCCGGGATGTTGCTTGTGCGGTGGAAAGTGCCGATCGCGAGCAGTGAGCAGGCACGACGACAGATAAAGGCTCCTGGGCAGGACAGGTGACAGACGACACGGCTATTTTCAGCGTTGCAGCGCGAGAGAAGTCGCGTGTTTGCTGACGGGCGCTCGTGTTCGTAGGAACGAGATGGAGGGTGTCAGTAGTCAGCGGAGCTTAGGCCGCCACCCCTGAGCTTTGCGTCTTGGCCCAGCGACACCACCTAATTGCCGACCGGATGGCAGCGGATCTCCGGCCCCTTCCGTCGCCTTGCCGTCAGTTCCCCAGATCTCGCCAATCAGCAACGGTTTTGCAGATCAAGATCGTCCGTCGGGCATCTATCGTGTGAATCGTATCTCATTTCGGAGCCTGTCGTAACCCATGTCGTCTACTCATGAATAGTCCTAATCATGCCCGGTACCGCCTCAGCTAAACCCAGGAAATCAAGGAAAGACACCTCCGTCCATCTTGCCACCGAGTCCAGCAAGTCTGCATGTCTCGCATCAACCTAACCTTGATTGGTCTCACCGAGTCACCCGCTGCAAGGGCATCCACCTTAGCACACAGCATGGGTCTTGCCCGTCTTGCCCTGCAGCGAATGATCCTCGTCCGTGTAGTGCGTGTTAGTCAGCGTCCACCGGCGAGCCAGCTTGGTCGTGTGCTGCTTCACGTGCCTGCGCGTGCCGTTAGCTTTTCTGCATCGAGTAATTTCCACCTCGCCATGACTTACTCCTTGTGCTCCTTGAGTCTCTTCGCATCCATCTTGTCCAACACCTGCAGAGCCAGCTTGAAGTCCGTGATCAAGGCATCACAACGGCTGCGCGAGAAGTCCTCGCGGACCACCACACGCATCATTTTGAGCCCCTCGCTGTGGGGCGCCATCGTGTACGCCGGAACAACCCAACCGCGCTCGCGGAGCTGGTGCGCGACAGCGAACTCGTCGTACTGCTTTCCTTGCTCAGGGTCAAGGCGGCAAGCCACCAGCGGAAGCCCCTTTCCGCCGCTTTGAGACATGATGATGAAACCCAGCGCCTTGAGGTTGAGTGCAAGGTAGTCGGCCGTGCGGGTGAGATTGCTGTTTCGCAATTAGTCAACGTGCAGCCATACGGGGGGTTCCGATCATTGTGTGTTTGGACTACTGCGAAACCTCGCAGTCATGGGTCTGGCCCGACAAATGGGGCCACACTCGTGTAATATACCAGCATAGCTTTGAGACAGGGATGGTGCTACGTGCACAGAAACGGGCTAACTTACTTCATGATGGACCTGTAACCATGCTTGCCCAGCCTGATCATCTGGTAGTACTGGCCAATGATCTGAGAAGCTCCACGTGAGAAGTTGAGGGTGAAAGAAGCTTGGTCAGCACCGAGGTAGTTGATGTTGAAGATCAGCTCCTTGGGCAGGTACTCGGGGTCACGCCAGACAACCCAGCCAACGCCGGGGTAGACAAGGCCGTACTTGTGGCCGGAAACGTTGATGCTGACAACCTTGGGCAAGCGGAAGTCCCAAACCAAGTCAGGGTTGACGAAGGGTGCGACGAAGCCACCGCTGGCGGCGTCGACGTGGATGGGGACGTCCATGTCGTTCTCCTCAAGCAGGTCATTGATCTCCTTGATATCCTCGTACTCGCCGGTGTAGGTGGTGCCGAGAATGGCACAGATGCCAATCGTGTTCTCGTCGCAGAGGTTGATGGCTTCGACCGGATCGATGACGTAGCGGTCCTTGGTGCAGTAGACGTACTTCTCCTCGACGTCGAAGTAGCGGGCTGCCTTCTCCCAGCACACCTGAACGGCCGAGTTCATGACAATGTTGGGCTTGTCGTAGGGCTTGCCCTCGGCCTTGCGCTGGTTGACCCAGCGCTTCTTCATGGCCAGCACAGCGAGCATGATGGCCTCGGAGGAGCCAATGGTGCTGGTGCCCATAGCATTGGTGTTCTCATCGTGCGAGGGGATGTTGAACAGGCGGGCGATCATGGACACGCAGCGGTTCTGGATGTCAGCCGAGACAGGGTACTCCTCGTAGTCGATGAAGTTCTTGGCGAAGCACTCGGTCATGAGCTTCTCAGCCTCCTCCTCCATGTAGGTGGTGACGAACGAGGCCAGGTTGAGGGTGGGGGTGCCATCGAGGGACAAGTCATCCTTGATCAGGCCTGGCAGCTGTCAGCAGGAGCGAGCGAGACTGGAGCCAATTGGAAGCGCACGGTAGGCAATTTCCTTGGGCATCTCCCGCTCGGGCATCTCGAGCCTGGGGATGTCCTCGACGGCGAAGCGGGAGCCATAGACGGACGCGGTGATGGTGTCGGGCTCGATGTACTCCTCGAGCTTGATCTTCTCGAGGCCTTCGACGAGGGGCCTCGAGGTGTCGAAGTCGGTGGGAATGCGGGCAAGGTGCACCATGGTGGCGATCACAACGTGTCAGGTGGGTATGGTAGGTCAATTGAAGAGGGTGGAGGCAGAGGAGACGGCTATGCGGCAGAGCAGGTGGTGTGGGAAGCAGATGAGGGCGGGGGACGAGCTCAGCTCGGGACGCGCGGGGAAGGCGGGTAGATCTTAGCACGGAGCTTGGTGAGCTTGTTTTGCAGCAGGCGCCAGCTTGGTGAGCGTTGCGTCAGCATCACGCACCAAACGGCGGCGAGCAATGGCACGCAGCTGGCATTGTCAGACAGCGGCCAGCCCGGCGGCCACCACTATCCTGACGTGGGCAGCGGTGGGTGGTGGGCGCGAAGCGCCGCGTACGTACGTGTGGCCCCTCACTGGAGCTCGATGGGCAAGCGAGATGGCGCAGATCCAATCGCGCGCAACCGCCGTTGCCTGCCGCTCGCGCGTTCCTGCGCTGCCCCTCATCGCAAAGCCTGCTGCCCGCCCAGCTCCTGCCGATCTCCATCATCTGCCAACCTCTCGTCGGCCGTCGCCCAGGCCAGTCTGCGACCGCCTCGCTGCTCTCCACCGATCAGCAATGCAGTCCGCGCACGCATCACGAGAGATCAACCGGTGCGACGCAGGCTGCGTCTGTTCAGGCTCCCGACCGGCCAGCCCGCAATTGAGGCTGTGTGCATGCTCCGAATTGGCGGTGAGGACGGCCTGGCCTCGCGGCTACGCACGGAAGAGCCTCGTGGGGATGTCAGATAATAAAGCTCTCGTGGCCGCGCCGAAGAGCTATTTTTCGCCAAGTTCCAGACGCGACCATTCTCCATGGGTCGCGTAGATCGTTGTTTGCTGGCCGGCCCGGCGACGCCTGCCTATTGGTTGCCTCGCCAATGCCCGCCCCTGCCGCTGCGAGCAAGCAGAGCCGAGACGAGCAAGGTATGTGAATAACTGCTTTGTGGCGACTCAGCACTCCGCCTACTCTCCGCCGGCCCTCGACTCGCACCAACGTCTTGTCCACTCTGTCGACCGCCAACTCACGACTTCCGCCAAGCACGGCGACCTCCGCTGCTCCATTTCCATTTACGAGTACACAAACGTCCATCTCCGTTTCACCGAGCTTACGGCCCCAGTTTCTCCGTGCCAAGCGGCGCGGACGCCGCTGTCTATGGTACATACAAGATGCGCAAACAGTTCCGTCGTCAATCGTAGTATCCTCTGATGTGTGCACCAAGCATCCCTCCAGCCCTGAAGTTTTGACAAGTAAAAAAGATGGCGGTATAGACAAAAACAAGCTGAAAGAAAGACAGCGGAATTAAAACGCAACTGTAGAGTATAACCGAAAGAATACCCATCCGAGAGAAGGAAATTAGTTCCGCTTAGACACTTCAGCTCCACTCGCTTCCCGCTCCATGAAGATAATAACAAAAATGCGAGAGTTTTTGTTTCTCTTTCCGACGCCTTGGAAATGCCAGATCGCTTACCCGGTTGGGCTCGGTGGTGAGGCCTGCAGATCATTCCACCCGCCGTTGCTGCTTCTCCGCATAAACCTCGTCAAATCCGCCTCAACGCGTGTCCTCATGGAGCAAAATGCCCCTTGACCCGACTGACGGAAAAGGCGGTCCCGGAAGCTGCACCCAAAACCCACTCTTCGGCCCATCCCGTTCTATTTCCTCGCCCTCTAAATGATGTTCGCAATGCTGATTCTGCTCGTTCCGCCCGCGCTTGCCGAACTACCCGAACTTCCTGGCGGCGCACCACCGCCTCCCTCTGCCCCTGGCGGTGGCAAGCTGCCGGCATCCGAAGCCAACTGGACCCTCTTGCCCGCGTTGTGCGGGCTGGGCTGGTAGAAGGCCGGCTGCTGCATTTGCGCGTGCGCCTGCGCATGGTGTCTGGACCGCTGCTCTTCAAGAAGTGCCGCGATTTGCCGCTCGACGCGCTCCCAACCGCCCCACTCGCGCGATTCCTTATCTGTGAGCATCGAGTTCATCCGAGGCGCCGGATACCGTTCGTCGTCTTCTTGCATTGGCTCGCCGTTCTCGCTGCTGCCGCCCGAAGCCTTGCGTGATTGGGCCGCATCCTTGGCGACTGCCGCGTTCAAAGAGTTCGGCGGCTGAGTTGATGTCGGCGTGTTGAGCTTGATGCCCGTGTCGCTGCCCACCCAGACCCAGCTGTTCTCCGTCGACCCTTGCAAGTCGCCACTCACGTAGGCCAGCATCTCCTCATCCACCTCTAGCATGCTCTGCGACCCGCTTCCGCTCTGTATGCGCTCTGTGAGCCGGTCCAGGAAAAACGCCAGGTTCCGTCCGCACGCAGTGTTGACTTTTCTCAACGACCCAATGGCCGCGCTGGCGCGCACGCATGTCAGCGCCGAAACGTAGTCTGCACGGAAGCACAGGACCAGTGTGCAGCGCCAAAGATGGGTGCACAGCATGTGCTTCGCGGTCGCCAGGATGCGTGTCTGCCAGCTGTCGCCACGGAAGCTCGGCTCGCCCGCCGCGTCGTGGAAGGCCGGCGGCGACAGCATGCTGCGTGAAATATATTTGGCTGTGTCCTGTGCGACTACAAGGCAGCGGTTGAGTGCGTCTACGCGCTCCGCGGGGTGGCACGCGGATGACAGGTTATGCCTGGCCAAATGGAAGCGCGCGAATGGCAACACGAGGACTGACATTAGGACGCTTGGGTCCACGTAGCTGTCGGGCGCGAGCTGGTATGTCTCGGGGAAGGAAGACATGATGGCCCGAAAGTAGTCCTCATACGTCTGTAATGTGGCAGGCGCGATCGCCCTCGCTTTCAGCGTCTTCTTTAGTTGACCTATGAAGCGCAGGACCGGGATAGTATTATGGAGCGTGACCATCATTGGCCGTCCTGGCGAAGGCCGCGAGATTCCGTGTGGTTGGATGTAGTTGTCATCAACCGCTGCCGGCCAGGGCACCTCGCAATCCTCGTCGTCAATAAGGACCGGTCTGCCAACCTCAAGCGAGAGGAGCCTAGGAAGCGATTAGCTACGACGAAACACGCTTAAAAATCAATAAATCTTACCTGTCCCACGAATAAATCGACCACCACACTCGCCTACGTAATTCTCCCTCGACTACAGGCCATGGTCCAGTCTC
Source organism: Lasiodiplodia theobromae (assembly GCF_012971845.1). Taxonomy (NCBI): domain Eukaryota; kingdom Fungi; phylum Ascomycota; class Dothideomycetes; order Botryosphaeriales; family Botryosphaeriaceae; genus Lasiodiplodia; species Lasiodiplodia theobromae. The sequence continues at coordinate 158,072 of NW_023336344.1, read as the reverse complement.
GCAATGCAATCCTAGGTCCTGAGCGATTCTGACGGCCGAACCAAGCCATACCCACCCAGCTGACTTGAGGTTGATTTCCGTGAGGAAAATACTGACGAGCAAAGTAGTCCGAGCGTGATCAATCGTCATATCGTCCGACCAGGTATTGATACTGCGCGATGCGATCTCCATGAATGTTTTTCCTTCCCCGTCTGGCGTCAACGCCCCAGGCGACGAATCGGTCGTCTGAAGAGTACCACAGGCCAAAACCGCAAAGAATACAGCCACCCAGATTTGCGGTGCCCCTTGAAACGATCCAGCCGAATAAATTTCTTCAACTTCAGCCCCGAAGGTAGGCCAGTGAATCAGCGGTGCCCAAGCGTGCGTAGATCCATAGTACTGAGCCAATAATTGATCCGTAATGTGCCTAGGCGGTAGCGCCAAGTTTGCCGATGGATAAGACGGCTGAGGAGCATTGTGCCGGTACGGAGGCGGTGCCTTAAAAATACCACGGCTGTAAATGCGAATGTTCTTCCGCACGTGGTCGAAGTTTCCCAGTGAGGGAGGGCCGTGCTTTCGTTCTGAGCTAGGAACTATGTCGGGCAGATTCAACGTCGGAACGTCCACCCGTTGCTTGTCAATGTCCATTGCGCCTCCATGGTGCAGCATGGAGCGCAGTTGCGAGATTTGATGCTTCGCTTCCGCCAGCTGGCTCTGTAGGTCCTGCACTTGCTTGATTGAAGACATGCGGCGGTTCGTCTCCTAGATTCTCCGTCAGCATAACGTGAAGCAGCCGTACGGCATTGCAAGGAGAGATTTGCCTTGGTGAACTGGCATCTCACACTCCTGCTGGAGCACTCTGAGCAGCTCGACGTCTCGGTGGCGTCGCATTTCACTTTGCGCTCGCGGCAGGCGTCACAAGATGGGTCCTTCCTGCGCTGTCGGTACGCTCGCTTGGTCGCAGACAAGCCTCCCGAAAGGTGTGTTGGTGAAATTCCCGAGGCTGACAGGGTGGCGTCTGGGAGTGTTTCATGGATGCTGCCTGGGAGGCTGCCAGCGGCAGTGCTCGGCGAAGTTGACGAGTTCCCGTAAGGGTAGCCATATGGAGTGGAGCTGTAGCTGCCGGGAGAGCGTGCTATCGTTTGGGGAGGCAGAGAGGGTGTCTGAAGGCCATGGGGACGGGCTGCGGAGCTCAGGCTGAACAGGCTCGAGGCTGGGGGGATGACGGTCTGGGGGGAGGCGTTGGAGGAGAGGGAGGAGGAATCGTGACTAGGGAGTGTGTGAGATTGCTGGCGCGTGTAGGAGCCGTCCATGGTGAAAAGTAGAGTGGCAGCGACGTGGCTGCTCTCGAGAGATGACGGGTCCCAAGGCACTCGGTTGCTGCCGAGATCTCTGCGGGTCGCCTCGCACTTGACAAGACTCGGGCCCTTTCTGAAAAAGGGAATTAGATGGACAAACCCTGGTCAGCACCATACAGCTCCAGTGGTGCTTTGATAGGACGATGGCGGGCTGGTCCGAGTCAAAAATAGCGTCGGGGGGTCTGCGTGGGCTTGGTCGTCTGCGTCAGGCAAGCAAGCACACGGACTGTGCGACCAGCTCGAAAGGATGCCGATTTGCTCGGAAGGCAGGCGTGCGCTGAAGTATCGACGGGAGGGCCAGCTGCATGCGCGGCGTCAGCACAGGTACATGAACGGCTGAAGCCGGGTCAGGCCGACCGGATAAGCAGTCAATTGACGGCGAGCAGCATGAATTGGGGCAGGCGGGAGGGCGGGTATCGCGCTGGATGCGGTGCGCGGTCGGGACGGGCGACTTTTTGCAGAGCTCCGCGCGTGACCAGCGCGAGGGTGTGTGGCGGGACAGAGGAGAAGAGAGAGAGGGATCAGGCCTACCTATCACGGCTGCTGCAAGTGCATAAGACCCCCGCTAGCAGATCGAGGAGGGGCCAGGCGAGGATGCTCCCGCCGGGGAAGGATCAACGGCAGGCACGCAGAGGGAGAGGGGGCCGGCGGAGAGGCTTGACGTCTGTTGAGTGCTCTGCCTCGGTCTCTGAATTTTCTGGCACGCCCCCCCTGGCGGCTGAGGCTGAAGCGCGCGGTCAAGGCTGGTCGTGGAGCAGCTTCTGGTGGCGCCACGGCACGTACATGGATGCGGGCAACGGTCAGCGGTCAGCGGTCCGCATATTTGATTGAGGGCCGGGAGCACAGCATGTTCGTATCGTTCTCGTGTGGTGCGGCCGGGTGGGACTGCGCTGGGAGAGGACATATAGCAGGCAGGCCCAGAGGCCGGCGATCAGTCGAGCGCGAGGCATCAGCGGCGGCGGCAGGCTCCATTAGGGAAGATGGTGATCTCGAGTTAGCTGGTAGGCGCGGGCGCGGAGACGACCCAGCGCGCAGGACATGGTCCAGGAGGCTAATCTGGCCAGGGTCCTGTATTTGCCGCCGCTTCGACGGCGGGATCTAGGATCCTAGTGGGTAGGCAAAAATCTTCACCACTCGCAATCCCTGCAGGGCCGTCCGTCCGGGGGCGCGCGCTGGCCTGCGTGTGCTTGTGCCTGCTTCCGCCCAAGGATCGCATCTGGCGCGGTGGTGATGTGCGCGCCGCCTGCTGGATGCGGCGCCTAGCCCTACCCACGCTGCCCTGTCACGCAATGCGGAGCAGCCTCGCCTGCCAGCCAACCACGAGGCCCGCCAGTCTGGAGAAGTGCGGCGGGTGGCTGGCCTGCTGCGCTGATGCTGTGGCGCGCGCCGGCGAGAACGTGGCCGCGGGCCCGCGCTGCTGGAAGGCCGTTGCACTGGCTGGGCCAGGCCTAGCGACGCTCGTGGCCTCGGCCGGGCGTGGCCTGAGGTGCTGGCAATTTCTGGCCGGGCGTGCGCCTGCTCCGGGCAGGTCGGCCGCGCGTGGTCGACGAGATGCCACAGCGCGCACTCTACGCGAGGTTGTTAGCGTCGGCGCTGTCTCACCCTGCGCTGCGCGAGGGAGCCGCACGGTAAATTTGGCAACGCGCGTGCTCGCTGCCCGGCGGGGTGGGATGGCATTGGGGCAAGGCGATCTGCTGTTTCAAGGTCGACAATACGGTGCAGATCATCGCGCGGGATCTCCGTGCTTTCGGCAGTCGGATTCCTCCGCCCTCTCCAGCGGCGAAAAGTAACCGCGATGACAGGCATTGGCAGGTTCCGAGCGCACATCATCCTCCGGCTTTTGCACCGCTTCCCGTTAGGATTTGCCGCGCATGCGCGCTCGGCCTGGCGCCAGCGCTCGAAGCGCGCTGCTCGGCCCGGCAGCAGCTTTCGGCCACGTCTACGGCGATCGTCTTGCGGCCGGCAGTCGCTGCGCTGCCAGAGCCGCTCCCAGAAATTGCCCCAGCAGATCGCGCCTAGCCGAAGCCGCCACTGCGCGGCCTTGAGCCCGCCCGCAGATCGTCGACAGCCTGTACCGAGATCGAGCCTGCCGCCTATTGCGCGGCGGCCTGCCTTCCTGCCCTCTCCATCATGCCGGCTGCCCGCCCGTACCTCCGGCTGCCTGCCCGACTGGCCGCGGCCCCAGCTCCCGCGTCGTGTTTTCGTGGGACGGCAGCGAAGGATTGCAAGCCCTGCCCCCTCCATTTGCCACGTGATGGCCCTGGGCCACGCTGTGGCAAACGCGTCACTCTAGAAAAGCGCAATTGATGACTCTCAAGGGCCTCCATCTCGGTCCCCGGACGCCGATTGCTGCCCGGCCGGACGACGTGCGCGTATACGAGCGCTGCGCTGCGGCAAAATTCCCTATCCGACGCTTGGCCTGGAATGCGCCCGCGCGGCCAAGCGTTCCAGACTCCTTCCATTGCGACACTTACGACTCCGGCGGGCGCCATCTGATGCAGCTGCCAGCCGCCGTCGCGCCCGTTGGAGGCTCATCCTCGCCGGGGCGGAGACGGCGCCGTTACCCCTTTCTTATCTTCACGTGTTCTCCCGCCGCTGTTCCAAAGTTCGGATCCGGCCGTCGCCCGCGTGCCGCAGGCCGCGATCCGCTCAAGCTCCATCTACTTTTGTCCAAATCTGTGACCGGCACCGCCCGGCGACTACTCCGCCGCCATCACTGAGCCCTACGGCGGCGCGCGATGCTGCTCTGCCATTGGCCGTGTTCCTGTCGGTCACCGGGCAATCCGCGGCCGTTTGAAGAGAGTTGTTGCAAAATTTCCAAAAATTTCCCTCCTCGACGCTGCATAAGACGTTAAGCTTTTCTGCCTCCTGCCCGAACTGCCGCCTACCCGCGCCCAGTTTCCCGAAAAGCCCAAAATGTGCAACGAGCAGGTCCACGCGTTCCTGAAGGCGCTCCCCAAGTGCGAGCAGCACATCCACTTGGAGGGCGCGCTGACGCCCGAGGTGCTGTTTGCCCTCGCCAAGAGCAACAGCATCGCCCTCCCGAGCGACGACCCCGCATTTGCCTCTCCGCAAGCTCTCCTTGCCCGCTATGAACGGTAGGCTTGTCTTACCACTCCCCCGGTTCCCGCGCCCGCCCCTGGCTCCACGTGATATCGGGAATTCCAGTCTCACACCCTGCTGATCCCGCCTGTTCTAGTTTCACCTCCCTTGACGACTTCCTGCACTACTATTACATTGGCATGTCCGTTTTGATCCACGCCTCGGACTTCGAGGCGCTGGCCTGGGACTACTTCCAGCATGCCGCCGCCGATGGCGTGGCGCATGCCGAAGTCTTCTTCGACCCGCAGGCGCATACTTCCCGCGGCATCTCGTACGATACGGTTTTGCAGGGCTTCAGCGCCGCCCGCGATCGCGCCACGCGCGAGCTCGGCATCTCAACCGAGCTGATCTGCTGCTTCCTGCGCCACCTCCCGCCGCAGGATTGCCTCGACACGTTCGAGCACGAGCAGGTGCAGGCTAGCTACATTGGCGGCAAGATTGCGGGTATCGGTCTGGACTCGTCCGAGGCGCCCTTCCCGCCGCAGCTGTTCGAGGAGCTGTACTCGCGCGCCGGCAAGCTGGGTCTGAAGCGCACCGCCCACGCCGGCGAAGAGGGCCCCGCCGGCTTCATCCAGGACTCGCTCGACCTGCTGGGCGTGCAGCGCATCGACCACGGCCGCCGCCTGACCGAGGACCCCGCACTGATGAAGCGCATCGCCGAGCAGAAGATCCTGCTGACGACGTGCCCGCTGAGCAACGTCGTGCTGCGCGGTATCAAGGAGGTCGCCGAGATGCCGATCCGTCAGTTCATCGACGCCGGCGTGCGCTTCAGCATCAACAGTGACGATCCCGCTTACTTTGGTGGTTACATCCTCGATAACTACGTGGCCGTGCAAAAGGCCTTTAACTTGTCCGTTAATGACTGGGACTGGATTTGCAGGGGCGCCATCGAGGGCAGTTGGTGCCAGCAGGAGCGCAAGGATGAACTGCTGAAGGCGCTGGACGCTGTGATCAGCGAGTACAAGGGGAAGCTGAGTGCCTAAAATAAATGATGTCTCAGCTGAGTAGGCATGTTTGGCGTACAAAAGATTTGTAAAAGAATTGCGTAGTAACTCGTAAATAGACTTGCGATACCAATTAGAGTTATGATTGCTGTTAGGTCTTGCTAGACCATCGAATCACGGATACCTGTTTTGCCGGTGAAACTGGTGTGTCTTCTTACTACTTCTATATCCATGCAGTCAGAGGACGAACCTGCAGTCTCAGCTGAGGTCATTGAACAGGCATTATCGACGTCAGACACATGGTTCGAGAGGGTACGAAGGCCGGGCCGCTGCGAGAACATGTCCAGCAGCTTCAGCCATGCACTTCGTTGCGCAACCCGAAGCATAAAGTTGGCTCAGCTCGGAGCCGACCTGCCAAGCAAAACGTCAGCCTTACAATTGTGAAACTTGGCTGTGGACGTCAAACTGAATCTTGGTTTGATAGGTGAAACCTAAGCGTAGGTAAACAGTCCCGCTTGGAACTGCCGGGGCTCAACAAGGGCTATCGCGCGTCGGATCGCTTCTTCCGAGTCATATCACGGTTCCTTCCCATTTCATATCCATTGCCATAAACGGCTTAGCGTAGGTACTACCAAATTCGACTCTGCTCTTTCCCCAGGGCAACCACCCGCTCAGAAAGGGATTAGCGTCGCTTGCTTAGCGCGTGATGCAGCTGCTCGTCCATCAACCGCAAGCATAAGAACCCTTCGCTGTTGATTCCCTCCGAACTTCTACAACCACCGCCGAGCAACATTCGCAGCCTCAGCGAAAGCTCTCCATGCCTTCGTCTTACCTGCCCGGTCGGCAAGCGAGCTATATCGCCGCGCTGACCGCGCTGCGCCTCACTCTCCGCAGAAGTAAGTCACCTCTCGACGTCACCATCACAGCCCCACCCACCTCCATGATGACCGACGCGCAAAGCGTCATAAGAACAGTTATCTGAGAGCTTCGACCGAACTCTCGTGTTTTGCCTACAAACCCTCTTCCGATGACGCCTTCCCCCTGTCTTGTCTGGTTTCACCTTCGCGGATGAAACCGCTGGCAGCGGCGGTCAAGGCTAGGTGAGGGCGCGAGGTACAGCAAGGGATCTAGGTCCAGAGACGAAAAAAAACTTTGAGCTACCCACTGACTTGGTGGAATCACATGTCATTCCTACCTATCATACATTTCGAAACGCTTGTGCTAACAAGTCGTAATCCTGAGCAGGTACCGAGCGCACTGAACAGATATTTGGTTGCATCGTCATACTACTGGAGGCCGGGCAGGAAATGGTGAAGGGGAGGGAGCTTGGACTACTTTCGCAGGTGGATAGTAGATACTTCATGATCAAATCCTTTCGAACCACTTGGCTTCTTTCCTCTGGCTACTGTGTTTTTGAAACTTTGCCTCCCGCTTCTGACGGTCTTGGGATATAGAAATGGTGCATGAGCTACGAGCCATCAATGGCACATGCAGACAGCCAGATAGCCACGACGATCACTCTGTTCCACGGCGTGAGCCGACACTCTACAAGCATGCTCTCGCTCACAATATCTCTAGACACAGTTTCTCAGCCTACTGCTCTCGATATCATCTTGTTCTTGACCGCTATCCCTCAAACAACAGTGGCTCTTCGTAGTCGAAGGGGCTACAAACGCTACAAGTCCACGTCAACACTGTTACTCACAAAACAATAGTAGAAGAGAGTCTCAATATTCGTTTCTATTAAAGCACGCCATCGTTTTTAAAAGATGCCGAATTCTCTAGAGAAGCATAGCAGGGAACCCACGACGGTTAACGACGCACAAGGGCGCGGAGAGAGTTCTTGATGTCGAATCTGCAGAAGAAGAAGTTTTTTTTCGCGAGCTCTTGGGACTCATCAATTGCCACAGTCTGCTACAGGTAAGAAATTTAACCTAAAGAGCTGTACTTATACTTATTTCATGGCAGTCCGTCCACCTGCAGCGTTTATTCCCGTACGCGCCCAGAGCTCGCGCAGCTGTCCGAAACGCGGTTTAATCGCACATGACAAGTTTCCGTCTTCTTCTACTCGGGCCCCAAGGTAAGCCTATAAAAAACGAGTTGACATGAGAGGGTAAAACGATTACCGACTTCACGTTCAAGGCAGGTCACTTCCGATCAAGCCTGTTATACTGTCCTTCGGGAGGAACAACACGTATCTACTACTATATTACTAGCTTTCCCTTTACATGGCGGTTTATGTATAAGTACGCCGTATCTACTAGTAATTTAGGTGAAGTTAATCTGCGTGTCTCGGTGCTTTGTTAGTGCGTAATATCTTAATGCGCATAGTCATCATTAAGATAGAATGGTACTACACAGCATAAGCTAGTAGTAATAGTATTTATAGATAGTAGAAAGGTGTAGTAGTAAATTTTACATAGAGATAAGTAGATAAAAAGTAGTTGTTATCAGGAAGTAAAAAGAGATAAAAAAAGAAATTGCTCCCGAAGACCACGCTAATGAAATCTTACGCACCTTGAAGTAACCAATTCTGAGATCCGCCATTGTCGAGTAAGAGGAGTGATGGGAATTAGTAGAGCTTTTACTGAGCTATTAACAAGAATCGCGAAGCCACAATGGGCCACGCCCTGCTATCGGGAAAGCCTGTCTCGTTCAATCGTTGAGGTGCGGTTTGCACCGATGGGTGGTAGGAAAGGCTCGAGAACTATTGCGAACATTAGCAACTTGCCTCACACGACAGCTAAGATTCGAACGCATGGTCTTCGGAAGCGGGATGGCGCGTTGGACGGCATCAGGGAAGATGTCATCAAATACGTCATCTGTCTTTGGATGGTAAAGTGTGCTTGCATTCAAGATTATGTCCGGAGTGGAGGACCGAATAACGATCCAGCCACGGCCGAGACTGACATTGGGTTTGACGGCGGCGGCCCCACGTTCATGCAGAAACACTACTGCCTACCATGTATCAGTGTCGGAATGATGTCTGGCAGGGGGTAATGCAGCCGACAGCTTGCGTGTATTTATTTTTCACCCATTCTATGAGTAGTTGAAGCTATCTTCCGAGTAGACTCGCTTAGATGCTTGGACTGGGCGCGTTCGAGTAGACTCACTCACAAAGTGTGTCCTAGTAGACTTGGACTAGGCCGACGCTGCTTCTAGGATACGGAGGGGACACCTGGAGACGCCCGGCTCAACCTGAAGTGCAAGTAGACTTGGACGCCATCCTCACATCCGCCACCAAGTAGACTTGCCGTGTGAGTTAAGTAGGCGGCAAGAATCAAAGGGGCGAAGGGCAAAATTTGGGGTAAAAGGAAGAAGAGGATGAAGAGGCGGAGGGGGAGAAGATCTTGTGATATGCACATGTGTCTAGCCCGCCATTCACCAACACCAAGTAGAAGAATATCACCGATGGCTGCATCATCCCAAGGCACAAGCTCATCCAGCGGATGGATACAGAGAATGTCACTGAGAAAGGCTTCGTTCGATTCATCACTGCACAGTGAGCAGCCATATTCCAAACAAAACGCTGATATACAAGAATTTCCGCTCTCCTATTCACTATACCCCTTGGCTTCCTCACTGCTTCGTAAAATCCTCCTTCGGTGCATCCCCCTCTTCCTCGCCGGTCCCGTACTTCCTCACATGCTCCTTCGCAGCATTCTTGTCCGCCTCGAACGCCTTCACTTCTTCACTGTCCATGTGCTGTGCGACCTGGTCAGCCTGCCACTTCTTGAAGCTGAAGCCCAGGCCCTCGTGGCTGTAGTCCTTGTCATTGGCCTGGTCCTTGTGGTACTTGATCTGGATGAAGTCCGAGTCGACCGTGTCTGGGTCGAGCGAGAGCGACACGAGGCCCGTCACGCGGGCCGTCTTGGGGATGACGCGGAAGGTCCATGACTGCATTGTGTACAAGCTCAGTTAGCCATGGTAATCCCCTGCACCGAAGATGACAGCAGCAAACGAGACGGATATGTCTCCTCACCTGATCATTCTTAAACTGAATCAACCCCCTCTCATTCTTCACAACCTGATAGCCATTATTGACGCTCGCCCGGAACAGCTTGGGCAGCGCGAACCACTGGCCGGCCATCTTGAAGCGGTCGTTGGCGTACACGAACTGGTCGTCGTACACGCAGTCGGCCGCGTAGCGTCGCACGCGCTCCACCGTCGGCGCGCAGCTGTACAGCGCGATGATGTCGTCGACCAGCGCCTGCCGCGCCGCGTCCAGCGGCAGCGACTTGGTCGGGTCAGGCGTGTAGTCTTCGTCCGTCGCCGTCTGCCGCGGCTCGAAGTGTTCGCCGGGCTTGCTGCTGCTGGCCGTGGCGGTGGTGGCTGCTGTAGTAGAGGTAGACATGGTAGCGGGGGTGGCAGCAGTGGTGTTGGGCTTGTTTGTGGTGTTTTGCTGCTGCGTCAAGCTGTCCCTTCGGACATCTTCGGGTTCTGGCTCATCAACGCTCAGTCTTCGCAGCGGCGGGTTCGCTCTCTGCTCAGCGGCTTTGAGCCTGGCGGTGTAGACCTGCTGCGGATGCAGTAATGACGCTTTGTTGAATATTTTCTTCGCGCCGGACACCAAAAGATGCGAATGCGTCGGATAGTCGTTCTTTGCTTTCCGATCGGACGCCGGCGGGTGTGCTGCAGGCGAGGATGTATTTGCCGGAATCATTTTATCGATACCTCCCTAATTTGGATATTGGTGTAGCCGTTGGTGTAATTCAATCTATGATTCGCGGATGACGTGCTGAATGACTTCACGAGGGAGCGAATTGGGGCGGAGGCGCAGTATATGTGTGAGGCCGGAACGGACGGCCTCTCAGGAGAAACACGGACGCGTCCATCGCCCAGCCGCATTGCCGAATGCGCATCATCTGGAGACGTCCTTGTCTGACTGCATCGCCTGGCGGGGAGATGAGCGCGGTCAAAAGACGTCAATGGTAGGACGCCCAATGGCTAATGACGTCACCATTGCTTGGCAGCAAATGATGAGCCCCGCTACCATCTCAGATAAGATCTGCCTTATCGATAAGCCCTCATTAGCTCACCAGCACCCACCCTGGCTCTTGGACTCCGTTCAAGATGTATATTTCAGCTGGAACTTGCTTTAAAATCCTGGACCCCTTGAGGCCCTCAAATCAACATCAATTACTGCAAGGCTATCTACATAGCCGCCACTCCCGGCAGCTATGGAAAACAGCATGGAATCAGATGGTGTAAGCAACCTGCCATGTATCTCGCGGATACTTCCGTTGACGCCTGGAGAAGAAGAAAACGCCTCCACCATGCTAAATATGCCCCCCTCGGCTCCTTGGAATCCCGATTTAGCCGTACTGAATACGAAAAGCAACCCACCCGTACTGATTACTGAAGCGTCTTTCAAACCCCTGTTGAGGTTATTTGTGGATTTTTTTGTTCTTTTGATGATTTTGCGAGAAGAAAGCAAGTGGTCCACCGATCTGGCGAATTTTTCGTTTTGTATCTTTCGAGTTAGTGCAAGGAGACGACACAAACCTGGAGTCCAGTCACAGGTCTTGACACTGGGGGGATGCTCAGCTCTCTATCGAGAGAGAACCGAGGCTCGGCGCGGGCGCTCTGGGGACTGCAAACTGCGTGCGACCTGCTCTCATCTTTCGATCAATCAGGCATCTGCTCCACTCCAGGCTCTGAAGCGGCGATCAACGCTCAAACTACACCTTGGTGCTGAGCTCAGCCGGCCGGAGCTGCCACCGCCTCTCCATTCGACGAGTGGCGGCGCTTTGCGGAATTCTGTGAACCGGGTTCCTGTAGCGTGTAAGCATTCCATCAGCAAACACCTGTGCGCTCGAAGCAACCTAGCCCGAGCAACTCAATCGGGGACTCTTCTCGGCGGAAGAGTTGTGCGGCTTTCACAGGCGGCGCGCCTCCAAGTTCGGGTTTTCTTCCATGACTGACCTCCATTCCGGCTTCGCGGTGAGAACGCTTCTTTGTCGCTTTAACCTTCTTGGTCTTGACCGGCTTTATCTCGCCCGCCTCAAAGCAATCATCTGGGAGATCGTAGCTGCATCACATCAGTATCTAGGGAGGGCTTGCCTATCTTGAGCCAGTCCTTGGGGCCTACCTCCTCGTGTGCACGATGCGCACGGAATGCAAGTTTTGGTCGTAGTTAGCCCATTCCTGGCACAGGCGTTTGAATTCCGAGACCGCGTAAGAGATGTCGAGCGACTTGGCACCTGCAAAAGTTGAGTGGCCAACTCTAGCTTATATGCATAATGCTCTTACCTGGCTTCAGTTCAATGCCAATGTAGAACGTAGTCGTGTAGACAGCGATGGGCGTGTCGCCATTGGTTTCCTTGCCGTTAGTGTCGCCGTTGGACAAGTCGAGTTTGTCTGCAGCCCCTCCGGCGCCAATGTCCTGAAGTATGCCGTTTGCCTCGTTCGTCATATCCGTCTTGACCGAATACTTCACACTACCCTGCAGAACTTCTTCCTTCTCCTCTTCCGTCTTGCAATGATGAACGCGCTTGAAGCCTTTGTTGAACGGTTGGGCCAGCTCAACGTCCTCCGCTGGAGACTGCTCAATCAAGCCGACGAGCTTGCGAACCTTGGACTCGACCGAGCTGCTCCAGTTGTCCTGCGCCTCCTTGTCATGGCTCGCTGCGACGATGCTGAGGTAGTACTTGAAGTCGCTGGTGAAGAAGCTGTGCTTATCGAACAGATCCCGCCAGCGTCGCTTCTCCGAAAGGATGTCGCTGGTGATCTGGCTTGCACGCAGCAGCTCGCGCTTGATAATCTTTTGCGTGGAGTGTGTGATGTTGTGGGTGGCACACATCGACGGGTAGGCGGGAGTGATGATGGGCATCAGATGGCGCTTGTCACCGGGGTAGATCTGAGGATTCCACACACGGACTTGCAGAGGACCATCCTCGATTTCCTTCAGCATGATTGGACGAGGCCAAGGCCATGTGCTCATGAGGTAGAAGAAGCGGCCCAAGACAACAGCAGCACAAGCCATGGGATATAGCTGGCAGATACGCGCAACCATCATAGCCCAAGCGATACCGCCCGGAAATCCAACAATATTCGCGTAAATGGCGCGGCCTGTTCATTACCGTATCAGCTTAGCACAACGGAAAAACCGGGGGTGTACACGTACGCTGCGCCCATAGCTTGACAGCTCTGGTAACCTGCCTGAAGATCTTAGGCTGAGGGACCAAAGAGAGCACCTCATCCGTGACACGAGTGCCGTTCACACTACGCAGATCCGTCTCATCCAAACCACGAAGCAAGCTGTTGTCCTTCAAATCGAGGTCCAAGGGCACCGAGGCAATGGCGAGACGAGCGAAGATCAAGTCGATGTCGATCCCCAGGAAATCCATCTTGATGATCGGGGTGAAGGCATCAGGCACGGGTGAGAACTTCTCGATGGCACCGGGGGGCGCAACGCGTTCGAGCACGTTGATGAAATGCGCAAAGAAGTCATCGCGAGTGACGTGCTTGGGTGCGAGAACGAGGGTATCGATATCGGAGCCTATTCGAAGAGTAGGGCGTCAGAGAGTGAATGTGGGCATGCGCAAATTTGAGGAGTATGTACCGGGACCGTAGACACCCAGGCGGTAGCTGCCAAAGGTGCAGATCTTGCCGCCAGCGTTCTCGATAACGGAGGGCGCAAGGCCCTTTACATGGCCAACGTGACGAACAAACTCCTCGACGGCCTTCTGCAGCGTCTGGAGAGCGGCTCCCCTGCAAAGCGTCAGCACGGCGCAGATGGTGGTGGCGATGGCGACAAACGAACCTCTTCTCCGTCTCCTCAGGCGCTTCAAAGGTATTCTGGCTGCGCAACTCGTCCAGAAGAGAAGCATCCAGCGCCAGCTCAGCATCGGTTGGGGGCGCGCGTGAAATGGGATCAGTCACGCCCCAGCGCCTGCCGGATTGGCCGGCCATTCTGCCTCAGGCGATATGGGTGCGAGCAAATGAGTGGCGGGTGTGCGGTTGCGGAGGTTCGGTGCGAGCGGCGCGCAGCGTTGATGCGGCGGGCGGGGGGTCGGGGAGGGTGGATTTAAGCGCAAAGCTGCATGCCGTCGCGCCGGGGACAGGCGACTGGGTGGATGGTCTCGGTTCAGAGTGTGGGGGAGGTGTTTGTTAGAGAAGGGCAGTGTCGTGCGAGGAAAGCGAGCGAGGAGCTTCGCGCCAAGGCACCCACACGGATCATCGCCGACCCTAGGGCTGACTCTCAATCTCCGCCGCACAGCCCGCCCGCCTGCCAGCGCGGCCAATATTAACGCCTAGTTTCAAGCATCGCAATTCATTTCGGTACAACACTGTCCCCTACAGCATATACGGCGCCCGGACCACGCATTTCCTCCCTACCCGCTTCCAAAAAAAGATGCCAGCTTCGCGTCCAGCCACTTCACGTCGTCCTTGCTCTGACCAGGTCCTGCAACGCTGTCTCAGCACAGACACATAACTGTCGCACGTTCGAACTCACCTCCGGCCCAGTGTCCCCAGATCGATGGAAATGCCTCCATCGTGCCTATGCCAGGGCGCATGTTGGCCACCTCGTTGGCCGAGTCGTCAGGACTGTGCTCTCAGTCAGCCTTTATCAGGACTCGGTTATGCTTGCATATATTACGGGAAGTAGAGGTCAGTTTTGCCAGGCAGGACCAGCGCTTTGGCCTTGATACCCTGCATAGCCTTCGCGAAGTCGCCGTTGTACGGCTCCTGGTCCGAGCAGTCGCCAGCCTGCCACGTATGGAGCATCACCATGAGGTTTTCCGGATCTACCCGCATCAGCACCCGCATCCACTTTTACACTATCAGAGACAAACCTTTGGAGCATGCCCAGGCTTCCCAGAAGTTCACCATGAAATCCTCCAGATTCTTGAACCCCAGTACTTTCTCGTAGAGCTTCTCCCTGTAGAAAGCCTGACTGAACCCCCAACCGGCGTATCCACGTCCAAACGCCTTGAGACCGACACTCTTCTCCTCGGCCGTCCAGGTCCGGTAATCGCTTACCTTTGCGAGGGCTTCGCCATTCGCCGAGCCAGCCGACGGCACGCCCTTTGCGGCAAGGAGGGCCGACTTGACTCCTTCAAGGAAGACTTGGTTGTGCAGGGAAGTCTTCGCGGCTCCGCAGAAGGGAACGATCAGATCCATGAAGTCGGGGTACTGGGTAGCCCATTGGTAGGTTTGACCCGCGCCCATGGACCAGCCAAGCACAGCTTTAGCATGTTTGATGCCCAGGTGCTTCGTCACCAACTCGTACTGAGCCCGTACGTTATCGTAGAACAAGACGTCAGGGAATGGCTTCAGGCCGGGCGTGTTTGACGGGGACGAGGACTGGCCATTTCCGAACAGCGCCGTGATGACGATGAAATACTTCTGTGGGTTCAATGTCTTATCCTCACCGATGAGCCACTCGTTGTCGGAGATCACTATCTGTCTCAGCTCAGATGATCACTGGAAGCGCACCGCTCAGCTGCAAACGTACATCCAGAATACCATGTAGGATAGATAACAGCAGGCAGGCTGGAATCGCCGAAAGTCTTGTAGGCGATGAAGGCGTCCGGGATGAGGCCGCCGGACTTCAGCTTGAAGTCGCCGAGCTTGTAGGTGTTGTAGTCCGCCATTATCATCTGAAGCAGAAGAGCATCGCGGCGACGCAGCTATATGCTTGCAGTGCCGCTGATAAGCGGAAGCTACCCCTCTCTCGCTGAACGGGGCGCCCGCCTTCCCCACTATAGCTACGTATCGTTCCTTAGCGGGGCAATGACGTGCACTGACTCTGTGCGCCCACCATTGACAGCCCACGTGAATCAGTGCAAAAAAGTTTCCCGCCGTCGGCTGTGAGCCCTGCCGATTTCCTTATCCGCGTCTTGCTGACAAGCCGATTACATGCCGCTCGCGCACGTACCACCATCTACCGCACCTGCATTTATAATCCAAGCACAACACCACTCCGCTTGCCCATAGAAGAAGACAAAAGATTCAAAGAAGGGAGACTTTCCTAAAAGAAACATCAGCAGCCATGGCCGACAACAAGATCCACTTTGGCCCTCCCGAGCCGATGATGGACAATGAGAAGCAGATCCAGCGGAACCCGCACCCGGACTTCAAGAGCGTCGAAGCCACCCGCCCGGACTGGGAAGACAAGCCAATTGCATGGTCCAAGACCAAGAACCCGGACTGGAAGCTCGGAGACGGCCCCAATGACGGCGGCGAGAGCCTGAAGAAGGAGCACATCGAGATTGACCCGTACGCCGAGGGCCGCCCCGCCGTCTTCAACTACAAGCTCCTGATCTCCGCCATAACCCCGCGTCCAATCGGATTCGTCGGCACAAGATCAAAAGATGGTGAGGGCATTTCGTTCACGCAGCTTTCCTCCCCAAAAATGTCATGACCATTAACACGGCGGGCCAGGCTCGTCGACCAACCTCGCCCCCTTCTCCTACTTCAACGTCATCAACCACGACCCGCCGCTCTTCATCATCGGCTTCGCCGGCGGCTGGCACCAGGCCAAGGACTCGCTGGCCAACCTGCGCGACAGCGGCGAGTGCACGCTCAACATGATCTCGGAGCACTACATCGAGGCCGCCAACGCCGCCAGCATCAACGCCCCCTTCGGCGTCTCCGAGTGGGCCCTGACCGGCCTGCACCCGGCGCCCTCGTCCGTCGTCAAGGCCTCGCGCGTCAAGGAGGCCGTCTTCTCCGTCGAGGCCAAGCTGTACAAGACCGAGGAGTTCGAGAGCCGCGCCACCCCCGGCAAGAAGACGGGCGTGCTCGCCATCGTCGAGGGCGTGCGCTTCTGGGCCCGCGAGGACGCGCTGAATGAGCAGCAGAACTTGATCGATCCGCAGGTGAGTTGTCCGTTGTTGTTCGCCCCGAGAGTAACGCAGGTGCTGATTGTTGGTGTATAGGTTCTGCGTCCTATGGCCAGGCTCGGAGGCATCTCTTATGGACGCGTTGTCGAGGCTCTGGAGCTGCCGCGGCCAGATTATGAACAGAAGATCAAGTCTGATGATGCGGAGAAGCTGAAGAAGCCGAAAGCCGACGGAGAGTTATGAGAGTTGTCGCCAATTTTCCGAGGTGCAAGTGCTAATTCCTTAGATCTAGATGTGGGAATACCACTGCAGTTATAAGAGTATAAACTGGAAAGAAATGTAGAGCATATATCTCCATGGAAATTTACTGAACAGTGCAGATGAATTGAATTGAACATTGTTGATCCCTGGTCCCCCTAATCAAGCAGTTAAACCACCAGCTTATATGTATTAAAAGTGGTGTGGTAGGTAAGGGGGTTGATCGCGTATTTGCTCTTTTGCGTATAGCAATGAGCTGGCATAAAACTTGGTGTTGCAAAAAAGGCGAAGATGAACAACAATTGAGCGCGGTCATGAAGATAAGCCGCAGTGAGGTTTAACAAAAAAATGAAAGCGAATGGAAAAGGCCAAACTAGCCCTGTGCATCTCCAGAGCCACCATCCTGTGTTTCATCTGAGGCCTCTTATTCTGGGCCCGGATTTGCTTTTGACTACGCGACGCAATGATCGCACTTCCTGACGCGCCAATCGCATTTCTTGGTGTCAGAAGCCGAGACCTAATGGCTGCAGGGCATTGAATTGCGGCGTCGTGTATTTGCAGCCAGCCATTCAGCCGACTGCTTTAATTGAAAATAGCAATCGAAAGAGGGCGTCAGCGGGGACGAGTTTGTGCGGCGTCTAGGCGTAATCAGCGGCGGTTGAGGAGTCGCATCAATCAGTCTCTCCAGGACGGTCGTGCCGTCGGTAGAGTCTTCCGTCGCCTCCTCCTTCTCCTCGCCATTCTCTCGAGCCTTCTCATCGTTTTGTGGCTCTTCTCCATTCGCTTCCCCCTCCTTCTCTTCGTTTTCTTCATGCAGCTCCTGCTCAGCACCCTGCCGCTGTTGCTGCTGCTGCTGCTGCTGCTGCTGCTGCTGCTGCTGCTGTTGTTGTTGTTGCTGCTGCTGCTGATCAGCCACCGAGTTCTCTACCAGCAGCCCATATCCCAGGTACGCTCCCTTACTGACCTCGTCCCGTTTACGTCGCTGTTTTTCGTGCTCGTCCGGACAATCATGGACAAAGTGGCGAGGCGAGGCGCAGTATAAGCAAAGGTTATTAATGAGGCGCCTCTGATACTCCGCATTACTCAGAGCGAGGCCATCGCGGCCGCGCCATTGTTCGCCGGGGGCTGGGGCGGAGGAGGAGGAGCTGATCGGCGCCGCTTGAACGGACGAGGCCTGAACCTGGGCCTGGGGCTGTAACGGAGATTGACGCCGAGTGGCCCACAGGTGATTGTTCGGCCGGCTCACGTATTGAGGAGCCGGCTGGTTGTACGGGCTGCAAGACCATCCGTACTTGGTTGAGTGGGACACCCGCCAATTTTGCTGGCATACTTGCTGCGTGTAGTACATAGATGGATTTTGCTGGAATCCTTGCTGTGTGTAGTACATTTGTGGATTCTGCTGGAAGCCGTGCTGCTGGTGGGACGCTGGCGGATATTGGGGCCTTTGGCATGGGCGGAACTCATCCACAGTCGGCCGGAGTCCCTGTTTAGCAGATCGTCGTTTATAATCCGAGCTGCGAACGATGACAGGTCCCTCGCTAGAGTCGGAAGGTTGCGGGGGATCCGGTCCTGGCTGAGTCTCCTGGGATGATTTTTTAGGGGGAGCTGCTATCATGGGCGTGTTCAGTGGTTCAAAAGCTTTCACCCCCACGTCGTCGTGGGCCAAGCCGCAGGCTGTAAGCTCGTAAGTGGTGCGCATGATGAAGTATCAAAGCTCTGAAGTTCCGAGAGTTCGAAGATCTGACGCTAGAGAGGTAAGTTTTGAGATTTCGAGGCCGAAGACCTAGCACTGGCGAGGTAAAATTTTCTATGTGTGGAGGACCCAGTCACTAATATATTGATATCACGGGTAGAAGTAAAACCAAAAAGGGCCGAAGTCTGCCTATATCCTTGGTTGAATCTATGGAGTACCGTAGTTCAAAGCCAAATTATTCCATTATTTACTCAGCTGTGCCTGCCGGATAAGATTTCGGCCACTCGGAGCTGGTACGGCTTAGGTAGTCACTCAAGTGAGCTATCATGCTACCAAACTATCGATGCAAGCGCCGGGGTCCTGGAGGGTAGATAGCCTCATCGAACCGCTGGCATTCGCACATACGGCTTTACCGTAACATGAAACTGAACGCGCGTATAATCTCCACTGCTCACTACCATGACTACCATAACCATGATTGTGATGGGGTGCTTGCCGCTTATGCATTTGTAACGGTCCAACTCGCAGTTGCTACGTCACGCTCCCACTTCAGACTTCATTCTTGTGTGGTTAGTTGATATACCATAGCACCGTAACACGTTCTCGACATCCGCGTGCTGATTGGGTATATAAGGAGCTCTCTCTTCTAATTCGGGTACTGGGCTTGCGGTACTGGGCCCACGCTGGCCTCCAGCTAGCCCCATGGTGCGGAGAGCTGTCGTGACACGTGCACGCAGGTCTTACGCCGGGAAAGTCAAACAAAGACTCAGGCAGGACTCTGAGAAAATGAAAACGTGCTAGATGGACGATCGAGACCCATGAGCAATTTGGCATTGTCTATATAAACAGCGAATGGACCCAGCAGTAATTGAAGAGGGAGAAACAGAAAGGAGGAACGGAACATACAACTTCCGTGGACCAAGGACTGCGAACGCGAAGCTGAGGTCATTATGCCGGATACTAAGGAAGCGATGAATGAAAACCCTCCAAAGTGCCTAAGCTGTAAGTAGCACATTCAAGGCGAGAGCAACCGCTAATAACGTGGATCCCAGACGTGGTTTTCAACGGCTCGGTAGCGATCCTGGAGGGGCCCACGCAGGATCAAGTAGCTGGGGAGCAAAAGATACCGCCGTTAGCTGCGTCGACGTCCGAGAGGGAAGCTGAGGACTTCAAGGTGCCGATGGGGCAAAGTTGTGGAGAAAAGAGGTGTTAAGAAAGGAGCGAAGCGAAAGTTTGTGCGGCGGCCACGACTTCATTTCGCGAACAACGCGCTAAGGACACGCGCTTCAACCGCGCGTTCCGCTCTCTCTTTCTCTTAATGTACCATCGAAGTCATCAAATGCATACCTGCTCTCTCACATGCGCATTTCTCTTTTACGCTGAGCCTCGTCAGTCATGTGTCTCGGTTAATCAACATCCCGGGTCGCCTCCGCATTCCACGGGCTTGAAGAAAACATTCAGCAGCAGCATCTGCGGCGCGTCGCATGTCTCCCTGTCAGCTATACTGGCCAGTAGATCTGGAACATGATGCTACAGCAAGGGCGTCGCTCTCAGCTTGGCTTCTCGCCTCCGCCGGATTCGGCCTCTTGGTGCATGAGACAACATGCAGCCACGTCGCAATGCAATTCACCTGGTGAAAGAGCCCGGGAAAGCTTGTCGTTTGCGTGAGCAAACCGTCCAAGAAGGAGGCATATCCGGCGATCATTTCTTGCTGTTTCAAAACATCTGCGCTGCCGATTCGTGCGGATACCCCCGCCTTCAAAAATCGCGACTTGTTACACAAACATCTAGTCTGTGCTCACCACCAAGCCCACTGAACTCGAAGCTCACATCACACAGCCATCGCACTGCTTCCTTTCCACATGCTGTTGGAGTATTTGTGCGAACTGTACGGTTGATGTCAGCACACAACAAAAACCTGCAGCTCTTGGCGAGCCTTCTCGCGTTTAGGACCCGTTCTTCCTGACTTGCCGCTGTCTCGAACAGAACCTTTTTTTAAGGCTTCCTCCTAAGCTAATGCGGAAAATGCAGCATTTCTTCGCTGGCATTGTCCCCAAACCTTCTTCGTCATACATTCGCAAATCACACCGGTCCTTCGTTCATGCTTGAACCACCCTGACGACTGCAGCGTGCTAGTCCTCGACACGCCCACTGACCAGCGGACTACTGCCCCTGTCCTTCAGTATGAGCCGGCGCTTGCGTTGAGCAACGATGAACTGCAATACTGCTCGGGACAGAGAGACTTACAGGTGATGTCACATATCACAATTCTTGTACTTCCAACTGACGACGTCGTTGAGCAGGTTCTACCAGGCTGCCATTAATGCCCTCGAGCTTCGCCTCGTTGAAGACGCCCCAGGCTGCGTCGTCCCTCCCGCGGGATTTATCCCACGGCCCTGCAAGGATACGGTTTTGACAGCTCTTGCGCAGCTCGGTGCCTTGCGTCTCAATGTCAACCGGGGCCTAATCTCCTTGCTGGACGGCAGGTACCAGTACATTCTCGCCGAGGCGACTCGCTCACTCTCGCTTCTCCCGGCTATAGAGTCGGACCCGAACGACGATCTATGGCTCGGAAGCGTCATTATACCGCGGAGCAAAGGTGTTTGTGAGCACGTCCTGAGTCTCGGCGATGTCATCCGAGAACCCACCCATGCTCACTCGGACATTCCGGCCGTGATCATCAACGACCTCGCCGAAGACCCACGCTTCGAAAACAGGTCATATGTCCTCGGTGAGCCAAAAGTCCGATTCTATGCCGGTGTTCCCTTACGTAGCCCTTGGGGAACAATCATTGGTGCCTACTGCGTTTTCGGTCACGAGCCTCGAAATGGCTTGCCGCAAGAGCAGCTTCTCGCTCTTCAAGGCATCGCAACATCAGTCATGGCATATTTAGAGACCAGTAAGGCCAAGGAGGGCCACCGAAGGTATGAACAGATGCTGCACGGCTTGACATCTTTCGTTACAGGAGAGACATCCATCCGATCGCACGATGATCTGCAATGCGCCCCTTCGGGACGACCACTTCCAGTCCAACATTATTCCAGCAGTAGCATAAATGCGGGCAGCAGTTCCGAAGATCCAGGAAACCCGACGTCAGATTCAAAAGACATGATGCCTCAGAGAATGCAGAGTCCAAAAGGCAAGAAAAGACCCCGAGTCCTCAGCACGTCTACCGGTACGGCTCGCAAAAAGTCGACAATCAGTCTTCAGGAAACCATGCTACCGTCAGGCTCCAAGGACATGTTCTCAAGAGCTGCCAACATCATGCGGGAAAGTACCGACGTGTGTGGCTGCGTCATATTTGATGCCTCGGTTGCTACTTACGGCGCAGCCATCAATTTGCCCCATGGAAGAGGCTCAGTCGAATCCCGGATAGGAAGTGCCAACAGCTTCTTGAGTGACGCCTCGTCGAACCACCCCCTCGGGAGCGACGAGCCTTCACCACGCGGAGAGCACTTGGGGGTTGGAGCACAAACGTCGGGTTCGGATGGGGATGGCTTGTCTGACAGAAAGATGTGTGAGGTCCTCGGGTTTTCCCTCAAGGATAATGCAAGTACGCCGGTCGACAGCCCCGAAACACTCTGTCCCGATCTTGCCGAAGCAGATCTGAAGAAACTACTAAAGAAGTTTCCGCTAGGACACATATTCAATGTGTCTTTAGCAGGAGACATATCTCCGTCTCATTCGTCCGACAGCCCACCAGAGATGGCTCCCAGCTCAGAAGCCATTGACTGTAACGATTCGACGGCGCGCACGCCAAGGAAACTTCTTGGAAACAAAGAGAGTGGTCTGCTTCAGAAGCTGCTCAGGATCACCCCGGGGGCGAGGAGCATAGCGGTTCTACCTCTTTGGGATTATCAGCGAAATAGATGGTTTGCTGGTTGTGTTTGCTGGACGACGGAACCGAACCGAGTTCTTTATCCAGATGTCGACCTCATCTATCTCCAGGCCTTCGGCAACAGCGTCATGATGGAGCTTTCTCGACTCGACGCCATTGGTTCCGATCGGGCAAAAACCACGTTTGTGGCCTCCATATCGCACGAACTTCGATGCCCGCTACATGGAATACTCGGTGGCGTCCAATTCTTGCAGGATACTCCTCTGGATTCCTACCAATCCGGAATGCTGGACTCCGTGGCTATGTGCGGAAAAACTTTGCTGGACACGATTGACCATGTGCTTGATTTCGCCAAAGTCAACACATTCACGAAGTTGCCTTTGAAAGCCTCTGGCAATCGTCGACAGGAACCAATAGATTTGACGGTGCGCAAAGGCAGCCAAAGCCTAAGTGAACCTGCGAATCTATTTGCGAATATCGACTTGGCAATGCTTACGGAAGAGGTTGTTGAAGCTGTGTTTGCTGGACAGGGCCATCGAGTAGCTCTTATCAGACTCGAGCAGACGAATGATCAGCCTAAGACAGTGAGTAGAACCTTTACATGCACACTTGAAGAAATTAGCTCGAATCTGGTGCTGACTGGGAGTAGTGGCCACCACGAGAAAACTCATTTCAGCCATTTTCTTCAGGGGCAATACCACAAGCAGATAACCTTGACAGAGAGAGCGATAAGGTTGTCCGCTTAGTCTTGGACATTCCACATCGTGAAAGCTGGACTGTTACCACGCAACCAGGCGCATGGAGAAGAGTTGTGATGAATCTCGTGGGTAACGCTCTCAAGTACACAGTGTCTGGGTACATCCGAATTTCGATGCGGTTCAAGCAAAATATGCCCAACTCCCGTCAAGAATCCCAGAACATTGACGTCACATTGACAGTATCGGACACTGGGAAGGGTATGTCAACGGAGTACTTGAAAGGTGGATTATGGCGGCCGTTTTCCCAGGAGGATTCATTCTCACCCGGTACCGGTCTCGGACTGAGCATTGTGCGCCAAATTGTCCAAGGTCTGAAAGGCACAATTGATCTGAAGAGTGAGGTGCAAGTAGGCACCGAAGTGAGGGTTAGCCTTAGCCTTCCGCTCGCGGAGAGCTCGCCAGAACCGGACGACGACGACCGTTATCTTCCGCTTGCTGTCTCTCGAATTCGGAATCGCCCAATATGTATTCTTGAAACAACGGACCCAGATGACCTTGAAGAGTCTATTCCCCCTGTGCGAAAAGGCCGGCACGAACTCGGTGTCGCTATATCAAGAACTTTGAAAGGATGGTTCGGAGCCGATGCGGTAGTCTCGAGTCTGTTGACAGCGCTCTCCGCAGATGTGGTCATTTGCCTCGAACCCCAGCTGGACTTCCTTTCGACTTTGAACGGTATCACATCGCCAGAGAAGAAGCCGCTGGTCATATTCATCGTTTTGCACGCTGCCGAGGCAACAAAGCTACGGTCCGATCCACGTATTCACAGCAGCGAGCTCACTGTTGATATAATTACTCAGCCGTAAGTACCACACCAAGAGCATACTGCACGGGCACTTCTGCAGGCAGGCTGAACTGGCTTCACTACAGGTGCGGACCACGCAAATTAGCAAAAGCGCTCACCCAAGATCTGGACCAGCGGGACCAGCAAATGCCTTTGACCATCACACCCTTGGCTTCTCCAACACAGGGTATGCCAGGGGAAAGCTCTCCATCCAGGGAGTGGAAGAGCCCGAACTGGCTTCCGACGCATCTTGGAAACACTCAATCCAGCTTTCGCACACGGTCAAATTCGTACGAAAAGCCGCCCTCGAACACACGTATTCCTCGCTAACGGAGAAAAAATGGCTCAGTATCCTCGATCCCGATACGATACCACGGACTCTTGTCGAGAGGCATGCCGCCAGCACATCCATACACGAGCCGCCGACCCCCAATCATCTGCGCATACTGCTGGCAGACGGTAAGATCCAGGCGGCCTTGACAGCTCCCCTTTCCGATCTCGACTAACCCGTCCGATAGACAACCGAATCAACCTCTCAGTAAGTAGAGCTACCAGAAGCGCAAGGATCGAGCTCCAAGAGCACCCCGGGGGTGATTTGGGGAATCATTCGTTAACGTCCGCACCAACAAACAGCTCCTCACTGCCTTCATGCGGCGCTACAACTTCGACTTCCAGGAAGCCATGAACGGCCTGCAGGCCGTCGAGACGTACAAGCGAGCAGGCGGGCAATTTGACTACGTGTTAATGGGTACGCGTACATCCACTTCCCCCCACCCCTCCCCCTCCCATTACATCTAACCACAATAACACAGACCTCACCATGCCAGTCATGGACGGCATGGCCGCGACGCGCGAAATCCGGCGCCACGAGCAGCGCGAGGGCTTGCCGCCGACGGTCGTCATCGCCCTGACGGGGCTGGCCTCGGCCGCGGCGCGCGTCGACGCCCTCAGCAGCGGCATCAACTTCTTCCTCACCAAACCGGTCAAGTTCCAGGCCCTGCACCAGATGCTCAAGGGCGCGGCGGCCGGCGGCGCCATGGGTCCGCTGCAACCGCCATCGTCGTTGTCGCCGCCGTCGTCGTCGTCGCCGCCATCGGCGCCCCCACCCCCGGCGCAACCGCAGAAGAGGGCGTCGGATCAGGGGATTGGGGATTGATTAGCGGGGGGAAAGGGGAAAGGGGAGAATGGGGTATGGGGATGTGGGGATGAGTATACTTTGGGAAGAGGGACAATAGTGGGCGAGTGAAAAACATGGAGCCATGGGGAAGGTAGTGGACTGGACCGGACCGTCTTTTTCGTTGGCTTTTCCAAGACCGGTACGCAGGCTTGCGTGGAGTAGGGGGAGTTTGCGGCGCGCATTGCAACACAAGGTAGGAAGCGCAGCATATGGTTTTGGCCCGGAGCGTGCGATAAACGCTAAGCTTCTTCGATTTTTGCTTTTTTTTCTTGTTGCCCTTCTCGTTTCACTATTCGGCATTTTCCTTTTCTCTCTCATGGGACCATTGTAGATGGTAGTCATCAGTCCAATCCGGTTCCTTTTAATGATACAGTCAGATTTTCGGCACTTGCGTGTGTGTGTGTGTGTGTGTGTGTGTGCTGACAGGGCAAAGTTTCATCGTTCCCTGGATCCCGGACCCATTGTTTCGGCCGTCCACGCAAAGCACGTACGTGGCTTTCTCCGATTTGTTTTTCTTTTCCCCCCATGGGTAGGAGAAAAGAAAAAAAGTAAGCTCTCGGGCCACGGGTACCGAAGTTCACCTCCTAGTAGAAGATTTTTCGAGAAGAAGAAAATCGCTCTCGTTTCAGCAAGGTGGATCCTCACCTTCCACCTAGGAACGGTACGGCTAGCTCGGTCCCAGCAAAGGTCACGTCACATGTGTGCGACGGGCGTGTGCACGCGCGAGTGGTACCAAGTACCAAAGCTTGAGGCTGACGTTCTCCTGTCTCCGGACGGGAATAACTTAAGGGAAAAACCAAAAACCTAAAAAGACGGACGTACGTGGCTGATGCTGGTTGCTTGCTGCTGATGTCTGATGCTGATTGCTGACGATGTCACTGTATCCCAATAAGAAAAAATGATGAGTAGTAGTAGTAGTAGTCCTGATGACGAGCCATGGCCAGCTACCTCGCAGTGCTTGACTGTTCAGGAATCCCCGTGTCTCATGTACCACCACTGTCCCAGGCACCAAGGCAGCCAAAGCAGGCAGGCAGGCACTAGCGGTGGTACTAGGAGCAATTAGAAATCTGACATCAAGGAGCCGAAATGCACACTTTTTTTTCAGCCTCAGGCAGCAACCGTGGTACAGGACCGTGGCGCGGGTCCCATGGCAACGAAACGACGACGACCACGACGAACAACAGCAGCGGCGCAGCAGCCGGCGCAGTCAAGGGACTCTCTTTTACCGTGGTGGTACGCAGGGACCTACCCACCTACCTCTTTGCTCCTTTCTGGGCAGAAATTTCCCCTTTCTGTGGGTTTGACACAGAGACATGAAAAATGCAAGCCGCCCACGGAAGCAGCAGCAGTGATGGTCAGGTACCAGGGTACATAGCCAGCCCTCTCTTCTCCATGGTACAACACGGCTACGCGCAGCTCACCGCCGAGGGTGGAAATGAGGAAAAGAGAGAGAAAGAGAGGGAGAGAAGACGTGGTTCAGGTACCGCGGCAGGGGTGCGACGTGACTTAGGGCTCGCACCTTTTTCTGTTTACACCGGCCCCGTCGGCGCCGCCGCCGCCGCCTGCCTGCGGCGCGCGCGGTCGTCCTTGATGCCTGAAAACCTGTGTGTCCTG
This sequence comes from Lasiodiplodia theobromae, assembly GCF_012971845.1. Lineage (NCBI taxonomy): Eukaryota > Fungi > Ascomycota > Dothideomycetes > Botryosphaeriales > Botryosphaeriaceae > Lasiodiplodia > Lasiodiplodia theobromae. The sequence goes on along the minus strand of NW_023336344.1, from coordinate 131,780 downwards.
TCTGTGATCGCTGCCTGGCTTGAGCCAACAAGCAGGGTACCAGTCGTGGTACATACCGATGCCGGTTCGGTAGCAGTGCGGCGCATCATGTAGTAGTAGCCCAGAACTCGCATCTGCTTTTCGTATCCTTTTTTTTTCTTTCCTTGCCTTCTTCCTTTCCGCAGGCGGGTGGGGTGATTGGGTAGTAGTAGATGCGCGTATGGGCGCGCGTGCGACACGAGAGCGAGAGCGAACGCTCGTTTCTTTTCCCTTTTTCCATGATTTTCGACGGCGCCATGTGGGTGACGGCGGGTAAGCGTAGTAGGCCCTACCGAGGGAGTGGGTTTGTGGAACGTCGAGGGGTCGCGGAGGCTTATTGGTTTGGACGAGATGAGGAATCTTGTCTCTGAGACGCTCTCGCTTCTGGAATCGTGAATGAACCACGTCGAGTGAAACGGTAAACATCTGAGGGAGCAGTGAGCGTCGAGGGTTTTGTAAAATCAGACCAGAAGGAAGTGAACTTGGCCTGAAGGAGGTTTACGTCGTGCGACACATTGCCGAATATGGGAGCGAAATTGTCCTGAAATTGAAAATTATACGTTATGTTATCCTACTAATCTACGGTATTTCGTACCTTTCGCGCGGCCGTTTATTCATCCGTTGCATCGAGTACGCTGCGCTTACGTGCGCCCATGTAATCGCAGGCCGCAAATGGCGGGATAGGCCTCTGTACAGAAGAAAGGAACGAGAGAAAAAGGACCGGGTCGCGGCTGGCGAAAACAGAGGAAGAATCAATCCATCGATATTGTGCACCAAACACCTCGTATCCCATCCAAACCCAGGAAACACCAATGAATGCCATCCCGAGAAACGTAACCGGCATGAACTCCGTCCGAGATTGCTTAGAAGAAATGACGCTCGCCTAGTAGCGTTTCATGCGTTTTAGCGAAACTGCCCCAGCTCGATCTCTTGCCGACGCTCTTCTCTGCTCTTCGCTCTCGGTTCGCCCCCGCCTGACCGATCATCCGTTCTCCCTCTTCTGCTGTCGGTTGAGTTTGAGTATCCGTGGCCGTAGCTTCCACTTCTCGTCCTGGTACTGGCATAGTATTCGTGCAGCGCTTGCGGCGGGCTCATCGGGATGCCGCGGCTGTTGGAATGGTGATGTTGATGTCTCATGGAGCGGTTACGACGGGCATTGGGGTTGTTCTCGCCATCGGATTCTTCACCATACGGCAATTGGATGCGGAAAGTGCTCTGGCTGGCATCTGGCGAAGGGCCGGGATCCTTGTTCATCAGGAGCATGGCCATCTGCTGGTTGACCAGATCGTCTTCAGTGAGCGGCATGTTGTGCTGCTCAGGCGGCGGAGCATAGAGGGGCGAAACGCGCTTGACACTTGGAAACATGTTCGCGATCCAGTTCTCGTAGTAGGTGCTGTTGTGCTGCCACATGTTGTTGGATTTGGAGCTCAGTTGGGTGCGCAGCTGCGCAATCCGACGGTTGGTGAGGACGAGGAAGACGCCGTAAAGGACCGTCATGCCGCCAGACAGCGCGACGGCTATCACGGAAGCGCGATTCCACGTGAAGTGCTCAAAGACCAGCCAGTTGTAGAAAACAGTCAGCAGACCGAGGGCTGAGGAGGCCAGCGCGGGCATGAATATGGACTCGGACTGGAAGATCATCGACTTCACGGCGAAGCAAAGGAGGACGGTAAACGAGTATCCGGCAACAAGCAGGGCGACGACGAGGATGGTCAGGACCTGGGGCTCGCATCGTAGCTGTGGTTGGGGCTTGTCTTCGGGATTTTCGATTTGGAAAAGCGGAGGTACGATAAGGTAACTATGCGACCGACAGCGTGAGCAAGCGAAGGCCAAACACACGAGCTTCGCGAAGCACTCACCCTCCCAGAATCATCCACGAGGCGAGGAGCGCAATAAGGCGCCAGTACCACTGGAAGCTGTCAGTACGGCGCAACGAGGCTACGGCGGGATACGCACGGCGATGGTGTAGTGCTCATTGTTCAGGTCGCTGACGGTCATGTACTGGGTCTGCTCCTTGCGCGCCATGATGGCGACCGGCGTTCCCGAGTTCGCAGGTGCTGGACGGTCGGGAGCGCAGTGCTCGCAGGTTTATGGCGCTATGCCCATGCAGCGCGAGGTTCGGCAGTTCGGCGACGATCGGGCAAGGCGGGAGGAGCAGTTTTAGCAGGAAGGATTCGCTAGGTCGAGGCTGAGCTTGGTAGGCGCACGTTGGCTCGGACGGATTGCTACGCGTGTTACGAGGCGGATGAAACGGAGAGGCCCAGGATGTGCGCGGCGGCGGGGGGTGATATGGAGGACGGGCGTGGCGCACGCAACGAGGGACGAGTAGTGAGGCGCAAAACGAAAGTCAGATGGCTGAGGGTGAGGGATGCTTGCGATGAAATACGACGCGCAGGCAGCGGCCGGCTGAGGCTGAGAGCGATCCTTCGAAGCGAACGGCTTAGCACATCAACGGGCGGCAATGGCCCACAGCAGGGCAGATCGATACTGCAGCGCGCGTGGAAAATTGCAGCGAGTCGTGCGAGATTGCGGATCTGGGCTGGGCCTGGTCTCGTGCCGCGCCGACTGTCGTGCCTCATCGACTCTGCTGCCAACTTCTCCACGATAACCGGCGGGAGGAACGCGCGGGTGGGCCGTAGCCGGGTTAGCGGACGGAGCTGCAGTTGGCCAGGCAGTCCAGCCACAACGGCGCAGCCAGATGATCGCGGCAGCGCGCAGAGTACAGCGCGGACGGGCCACTTTGGGGCCGCGGCTCAGCTGCGCGTCGGGCATTGTGCTGCGAGCGCGCGCCTGCGACTGCGACTGCGACGGCGACGGCGACGGCGGGCGCTGCGACGGCGACTGAAGCTGCAGCCGCGCGCGCTGAGACTCGGCTGCCTTGGCTCCCCCGCCTGCCACGCGCGCGTGGGCTGGGCCGAGTCGGTCGGTGTAAGCGGAGCTGCGGGTGGTGACCGCGCATACAAGCTGCGCCCCGCCGCCTCAGGACCCAGTGCCTATGACGACGCCGCGACGCAGGGACGGCTTCCAAAAATGGCTGCCACGACCCCACCAAGCAGCTCCTCCAGACACAGCCCGCGAGTGCACTACATCCTGCAGTGCCCGAATGTCTAAGGCAAACAAGTCGCCCGGCAGTGTCGTCGAGCTGCCATCACCGGCAGTAGTGCTGCGGCATCCATTCTTTGGGCAACCAAGATCCGGGTCAAGCCTAAGGCGCCGCCAGGCACCCCGCCCGCCCAAGCTCACCACCACAGAAGCTTCCGCCGGTGCTGATCTGCCCACCCGTCCACCTAATGCCGCCGTCGCTGCTAGCGCCCTCTGCCCTTTCTCAATCAGGACTCAGCAGCCCTCTCACATGCCTATACGCCTTCTTCGCTGCCCTCATTCGCCGTGTATGACGCAACGCGTCACTGTCGCTCTATTTTGTCGTGCGCTAACAACTTAAGGCAATGCATTTCAAATTCTGTCCATTTGCCATCGCCTCAGCCCTGTAGCTCTTGCCATGTCTCTGGCTTCTCCATTTCCGCTTTTCTGATTCATCTATTCTTGTCCCCTATTTCCGGCTCTCGCAGGATCGAGTTCTGACCTATTTTCTTCGATTGTGTGCGAGAGAGAGAGAGAGCCTTGCGGGACAAAGCTCGCCCATCGGAAGCCCCGAGCTTCTTGCACACCGTTTGTGCCACCTCCGCCCCATCGACCCATCCATACAAAGCCAATTGAAAGTCCAGCGAGTGCCGCGTCAACGAGGCTGGGCCGTCGGCCGAAGGATTTCGTGCGCAATATATCGTCATATCGATCGAAGCAGACTGCTGCTTCCTGCGAACTCGACCTTAAAGCCAACAAACCTCATAAGGCTGTGGCCCCATGGCCCCCGTCTATCTTTGAAAGAGCAGAAGGAAACAACGATTCAGTTCTCGCCGAAAAATATGAAGATAGGAGATGTAATAACATCGTCCCTTATCGGCTGCGGTACCGTCCTCTTCCCGTGCGTGCGCGAGCGCCGCCGCGCCCAGGCCGAACGCAGGCGTGAATACGCCGCCAACTTCACACTGTTGAAGTTGGAGAACGAGAAGCGCGTTAATCAGTTAAGTGCCTTCTCTGCCCAGCAGCAGAAACAACAACAACAGACACCGCCACCCAACTATCAGGAGACAGAGGCGATGAGAGAGAAGAGTATGGATGGTGATGACAATGATGGAGGGAGAATGGAAAGGGTCACGGAGGAGGAAGAGGAGGCTAGAACGGATGATGATGATGGTAAGCAGGCACGATATCGAGGGGTTAGGAGAAGCATGCCCGTTAGTCGGAGGGACTGGGCTGCTGTTACGACTGTGCCAACACCAGCATTGGGCTCGACAACAACCTCACCGGTCGTCACATGACACCGCAAGGTCCTCATTTCTCACAAGTGGTGCGGATGAGGGTGAGTGACGACGACAGTAAGTGAGGAGGCCATGGCGTGATCATGCTGTTCAGCAGAGCGGTGTATGCATTTTACTTTTCGCTTTTTCGGCGCCATTTGCGCATTTACAGTAAATCGTTCATTTTGTTGAGCTAATAGGGGAAGAGTGTCCGTGGAGAGGTGGAAAGAGATGGACAGGAGCTAACGCGTGATGTTCGCATGGACGTTTCACTTCACCTATTGTTGGAATACATGAAACACTTTACCACGCTTAGGCATTCGTGCCTAACTTTGGCGGAAAAGTCGCCAGTTGCTGTTGCACAAGTGGTATTCAGTTGCCTGATAACACGTGAATGTATATGTCCTTATTACATCTCCCATTTCCAAAAGCCATCTGTGCTTACATGTGGAGGATTCATGCGGTTCTGCATCACTGCCACCTTATAACATCCCTCAGTTATACAATAGCCGACCGATTCGCTCGAAGCGCTAACCCAGAAGAGAAATTCTGACCTCGTCCCCTCACTTGGCCACCTTGGCCAAAAATAAAGACCTTCCCGGTTCCCCACGCACGTGACGACATTGAGGTTGTGCAAACCCGCATATTTTTGGTGGGCTCGCGATATTCATCTTCCTTTTTTATTTCCGCCGAGGGATCCCCGTCTCCACACGACGGGTCTCGGGAGCGTTCCGAACGGGGACAGCCATGCACCGGAAAGAAAAAAGCCAGAGCCACTGGCTCGGTGCAAATGCGGTTCGGATCTCCACCTTCACACGGAAGGGGTAGGAGGAGGGGGGGAAAGAAAAATGGGGTGGGCCCGTCGTCGGGTTTAGCCTTGTGCCGACAGCCTTCGGGGAATAGATTAGTATTGATAACGATTGCGCCGCCCGTCTCCACCCCGCCCTCGTGCCAATCGTTATGCTTCTTGTGACTGTGGAAGTCCCGGCAAAAGACAAATTACGAAGCCGATTACGAACATTATTGTTTCCCCTTTTGACCGTGATGGTTGATAGGACTCCGTGCTCTTTTGGCCTGAGGATTCTCGCTTTCCACCGCGCTAGCGCTTTTCTTCCCGCCCACAGTGGCGAATCTAAAATTATAAGGTTGAAGCCCTCAGGGCTCTAACCAATGCACGAAGAGAGTGCATCGTGTCTGGTATTAGTATATGTGGTAGTAGTAGACGTATCGTGAGTTGTAATAAAACAAAGGAGAATAAGGCAAAAAAACAAACGAAGGAAAAAGGGAGGGGGAAGCACTTCTGGCGTGCTTTCCATGACCATTGGTATAAGAGCCCGCAAAAATGCAAAAAAAAAAAAGAAAAAATCCCATGAAATTCCACCTCTTGCTTCCCAGTTTCAAAACCCTCCCTGAAAGGACTACGCCGTGAAGCGCCGCGACTCCAGCATCTCTTTTTCCCAGAAAGAAGATCTTTCTCTTGTGGTCGTTTCTCTTTAAAAAGGGAGGCGTATTCGCGTTCAAACCAGGCTATCATCCGAATTTCTGCCCCCTGTGCTCCTCTCATCTATCTTCGACGGCTTCCGCCCGTGCGATTTCGAGCCTGCGTGCTGATGCCAGCTCGTGTGGGGGTAGTTGGCGTAGGCGTTCGGGCTCGGCTCGGCGGGCTCGCTGACATGCGTCACCTGGACGCTCTTGCTGATGTGGATGTCGCTGGCCGAGTGGGTGATGATGTGCTCGTCGCTGCCCTTGTCGCTGTCGTCACGCCACGTCTTGTTCGTCGCATCGCCGCCCGTCACGATGACCGTGGCGGTGCCGCCTGCGAGCGTGTCCGGCCGGAGCGTGTCCATGTGGTGCGAGTACGAGTCGGAGCGCAAGTAGCCTGCTCCCGATCGGTGCGAGCTGGGGCCTCCGAGGTTGTTGCCGTAGCTGCCGTAGTTGCTAGTCTTGTGGGGCGTCGACAGACCGGTGCGGTGAAGTACCTGTTGCAGCAGCGGCCGCAACGTGGCGATGCATGCGGCTATCATGCCGATGCCCGGTTCGATGGTAGACCAGATGGCAATGTCGGTAGATTCGTCTGTGGAGAAAGGAAGGAGTGGCGCTCAGGTTAGCGGAAAGGGTCCCGTGTGGGGAGTGGAGCTGTATGATGTAAGGTGGTGAGGGCATGCGTACAGAGGAAGTCGTGAGTGGCCTTGAAGCCCTTGATGTATGGCATGCGAATGAGCGTGGCCGTGCTGCCGACGGCTGCGAAGGCGAGAATGCCAACGACGACTAGTTTGGTTCTCTTGTTCATCTGGAGGTCGTAGACGATGAAGCCAGGAAGAATGCCTGCACGTGAAGTAGAAAGTCAGTTCAGATGATCACGCCATCCGCGTTGGTCTGTGGACTGACCGAAGACCCAGTCGGACAGCGATCCGAGGGCTGCAGCGCCGTAGGAGATGCCCTCAATTGCATGGATGGGGAGACAGTGCTCATTGTTCGGCTTGATGGTCCAAAACGAGGAGACGGGATTGCACTGAAAGATGAAGACGAAGAAGTAGGCAACACTCAGAAGGATGTTGGAGACGTTCATGACATAGATGGTGAGGATGTGGGCCCTTTTGACGGCGATGCGGAGAAGGAACAGACCCTGGCGATCAAGCGAAGGTTAGAATTCGCCACTGTGGTGTTGGGGTTCGCTTCAATTTTTTTCTGCTTACAACTGAACACTTCAACGTGCACGTCGCAGAGGTATAGAACAGTTCACAGAACCACCAGTACCTGGCAATGGAGTTAGCATAGGCGGCTGTGGAGACAGTGTGGGCTGGGTACCTCAAAGCCCGCATCCTGTTCTCTGCAGTAAGGTCCTTGTCGTAGCGACCAGTGCCATAGGCGACGCCTCCCAGCTGGCAGATCAGGTAGCCGGTGAAGAGCAGTAGGGCAGCAACCATGGACCAGTCATCGGTACCAAAGGATTTGATCAGGTATGCTCGCGTATAGACGCGCAGCATCATGAAGATCCATGTTAGCGAGAAGAAGGCGACGTTGACGGCCAGGACCTGCCCGCTTCGGTCCTCCATCAGTCGTTCGGGGGGCAGTTGTGCGGAGAGATGTTCGGGCGACAGACAGCTAGCTACATGCCTAAGGGTCAAGGCGGCGGCAGAGGGTAGTTATCGATCAGTCATCAGGAGGCAGGGATGGCGAATGGGGGCGCCGCCTGGTGAAGCAGAGTGGAGCGCAGGTTTACGTCCTGGTGGAGAGAGCACTCCTACGGGCCAGACCTAGAACGGTAAGACAGGCCGGAGGCGTTCGGGCTCACCGCGGAGGATGAAGATCGACAGCCAGCTCTTCCATGCGTCCGATGGCCCAGCTGTGGCCTGGGTTGCGCCATCACCCTTAGGCGAGCGCCAGGAGTGCGTCTGGCGGGCCCCATCTCGCAGGTACAGGTTTGCTGTGAGATCGATGGGACCGTGTACGTAAGGTGGGTGCGGTCTGTTGGCGACGGCGGGCGAAGGGTCGCAGTTGATGCAGATCGCCGTGGACGGGTTTCGAAGGGCGCCACACCCACACCCAAGGGGCGACCGAAGCCTTCCGGGACCACCGCTTGAACTTCGCTTCGTCGCAAAAGGAAGAGTGGCTTGGCGCGCCGATGCCGTTTGCGCACGTAGGGACTTGCTAGAGCTGTCAAATTCTTCGAACTAGGCCAGGTTCCCGCACGCTCGCCATCGTGCAGTCGGCCCATCGTCTGGAAACGCCGGAACAGCCGGGCGGGCGAGAGCCGGAGCGCCGTTACGCTAGAAGGCGTCGGTAGTTTGCGAAGAGAACCGCTGCCGGGGGAGCGGTGACGGCCGACGCGGCCCCGGTTGTTTCCCGCAGCTTCTTCTTCGCAGTGAGCTGGAGCAGGGGTCGTGCTTGGCGGCTGCCTCGGCCCGGGCGAGCACACGATCCACTTCCACGTGGAAGAGCCAGTCGAAGAACACCGAGAGAGAATGTGCTGACATCTCGATCGGCCGGAACCGCGCAGGTGCTGGGAAAAAGCACGCCGCTCCCAACTTCCGTCTCCGCCCGCCCCATCCCGGCGCCGGCCACGCCCGCCCGCCGCGTGCCTGGCCTAAAGTAGCCCGTCCTGTCAAGCACAGGCAACGACTCGTGCATCTCCGCAATACGACTCGCCGTGTCGGATCTGCACCTGCAATGCAAATCATGAGTTCACACTCTATTCGAGCTACGCTCTAGAACATATAAAGGGGCCTTCTCGATTCCTGGAAAAGCAGCCCAGTTCCCACTGCTTTTGATTGGCGCACGCCCGCCTACTAGACCAGCCCTCACCTTGTTTCCAATTACCCGATTGAGTCAAAAGCAAAAGCAAACCACCTTGAATGTCCGCTTTCGGAAGTCGCGGCGGTAATAAACCACCGAGTCTAGTCGCGCCACAGAATTTCCTTTCATAGCGCATAGATTTGCACACAACAGTTGCCTGTAACTGCCCTGGCACGGGCTCTGTTTTCCGACTCGACTTATGTTTCGACAACACGTGGTGGTCCGATGCAAATAGAAATTGCCTCATTAGCCCGAGGGGCTCACTGACGTGGCTGAGGCGTAATTATTATCTCCTATAGACTTCGCACCGCTGTTTTCAGATGCGCCCACCATTTGCATCTTGCCCATCTCGCACGCATCGATCTCTTCGTCCTGTGTGCCTTCGAGAAGCTAATTCCCCACAAGGGTCATGGTAGCGTCATCCGCTACGCCTACCGCGCACGGAGTCCCAATCGGCATCTCTGGGCCGAACCGACAGGGTGCGCCCATTAGCTTATGTCCAAAGGAGCTCCCTCCGTAACAACCCTTCGTCGCGCCTATTGCCGCCTTTGCTCCAGTCCGTGTCTGAGACGGACAGATGTCCGTTACATGTGTGATGTGGGGGCTGTTTGTGTCTTTTTGCTGGTGATTGTCACTCTAGACCCTCAATATTATGCCCGGGGTTGTCGGAGTGGTCGTGGTCCTCCACAGAAGAGTCCTGTCTGGCATGGATTCGACTGGCATTCTCATCGATGTCATCGAAGTCTTGAGACGCGCCACTAGCATTGTCGGCGAACGTAATGCCCTCCGCATTGCGAGTGGAGGGACTCGAGCCATCTGCGATCCCCGTAGTTACCGGTGTTTCGGAATCCGCCGAGTACAAGGTTGACTCGCTCCACTCACACAACTCGTCCCAATCCTCTTCATCCTCCACATCCTTCCTCTGCTCATCACAATCAAGGATGTCGACCTTCTGACTAGAAGAAGCATTGATATCGCCATCGTCCGGCCCAACTGCGATTCGCCCGTTCTCCTTATCATTCGCCACCTCCTCACCTTTTTCTCTTTCGTTCAGCCTTTGCTTCTTCCTCCGCAGGTCTGTCTGCTTCCTGCTCTCATGTCCCTCCACATCATCCTTCTCGTCTTTTCGCGCAAACGTGGTGAAATCTACGTCGGCGATATTGACCCATGACCGACGACGCTTAGGTGGACGTCCATACTGTACGAGCTTATCAGAACGGAGGCGTTTGGGAACAGTCCACGGGTCCGGCGTTTTAGACCTGAAGGTGCCCATCTCCTTCGCGGCTTCGACGTAGATGCTGTAAGTCGAGACCGCGCTTATGGTGCGACTATGAGGAGCCAGCGGAGGGCTACGAGGCGACGTTATTATGCTTTTCCGCCTCGTTGCGGATGCAACCATTGCAGAGGAAGAGCACATACCTTGAAGGCGGGCGTATGCGCGGAGACATTCTGCGAACGTGGAAGACCTCGAGGTGGACGTTGCCAGGAATCTGGCGAAGAAGTATTCCAGGCTATTCTTGTCGGCGTCGTGAAGAAGTATGTGCTCGTGCGCAGTTGTTTAGGGCCTCAGGTTGAAGAGCTATAATGGCCTGCTAGCGGATGCGACAGCTATTTTTACAGGGATGGCCAGTTGACAGTCGGAAATATATATGGTGCTAAGGTGAGTGACCTCGACCCTGACGATGTAGGGATGGAGAACACAAGACACAATGGAGTGGCGCGTAGAAGAGAATGGCCCAAAGAAAGGTTAGCAAAGTAATCTGCTGGGACGCGCCTGAGACGCGTCTTGGGTGAAGTCCATCGAAGGAAGCTACGGCAGAGCTGCACGTGTGGCTCTCCACATGGCAGCACCCATCTTATCACCTAGGCGACCCGGTCCAGAGCTGTCCCGGATAGATACGATCAAACTCACAGAGAGAACGACTGTGCCAGGACTTGCTGAGGTGGTATTGGGGTATCTAAAACCACGCTCTTGACCCATGTCCAAATTACTTCCAGAACGCCATGTATCGCTTTCCGTACCCGTCAGCTTTTCAAATACTGGCTGCAAGATTCCTTACCTTCTTCCCAACGCCGCAAATGCACTGAAATACGAAGCAGCCCTGACCCGCCTCGCGTTCGGAGGATAGACCAGATCCGCAGCTGTTCTGCCATCACTCTCACTATGAGTGGATCAAACATCACCGCATGACGGGCGGCCGGCCCTCCTTGTTCCATTTGACTCTGCTACACAGCCAGTCGACCGCCTCTTTGACGCCGGACCCTGTCAGCGCACTGCATGGTAGAACGCGGCTGTCCCTGACGCTCCCTCCCTTTTCACCCTCGAAGACCTTGCGCACCAAGCCCTCCTTAATTTTCACCGTCTCCACGCAATCCTCACGATCCTGTTTATTTGCCAACACCAGCAGCGGCACACCTTCCGTTTCCTCGTGTTGCAGGACATCTTCGAGCACTAGGCGGCACTCCTGCAAACGGCCGTCCGTGTCGTCTTCCTTGCCATCGACCAGGTTCGCGAGATCCGAGTCGCCAATATCGGTACTATCGATCACAAAAACAATGGCGTGGCAGGAGGAGTAGTAGCTCTGCCAGAGGCCGCGCAGCGAGTGCTGGCCGCCGACGTCCCAGATCTTGAGGTACATGTCGGGAAGGGTGATGGTCGAGACATTCTGGCCGACGGTCGGGACGGTCTTGAGCTTCGGATGGAGGTTGTTGGAGTGGATGGCTTTTATTTGTTCGAGGAGCGTGGTCTTGCCGGCATTATCGAGACCTAGCAGAAGGATGGAGTATTCTGTGGAGTACAGCTGTTAGTTTGTAGATCGCGGGGCATTGCAGCGAAGCCAGGGAGTGCGAGCACCTTCTTTGCTCGTCGCGTAGAGGTACAAGCCTTTCATCAGATGATACATGATGGGCGGGGGTTGTCGCTCAGGGTGTGCGGCGACAGCGTGGTGTATATGAGGTGCAAAAGTGGACGCGCGTGCCCTCCGCGGGAGCTCAGAGAGTGATGTGGTTAGATGGCGGGCCTAGGCACCCCCGGTCGGCGGGCGACATGAGTCAGGTCACGCGTGTGGCACGCACCCCGCTGAGCTTGCTTGAGGGTGCACGCCAGCACCTTTGCCAACGCGAACACCTACGCGACATCGACATGACCGCGTTGTGACGTGCACCTTCCAAGACTTCAGCGAGCGTCCGCGCCAAGCAGCGCAAGCCGATACAAATTCCTCACGTCGGACTGTACACAACTCGCGACTCCCATTCACTACGCGACTTTTCTAAATATATCGAATACCAGTTGCAGTTGCGTCATCACTAGCGACGCCCTCCACATTGCGACCGACGCGCGCACATACCGCCATGGCACCCGTGGAGGCGGATGCCCTCAACTCGAATCGCGAGCCTCTGTTTCAAATCACGGCTGCCGTCGCGTTCGTCGATCTCTCCCTCGTGACAGTCCTCAGGTATATCAGCCATGCTGATCGCGCCGTGCCCCCAGCGCAGAAGACGCGCTACCGCGAGGAGCAGCGCAAGAAAAACATTACCACCTTCGGCTCCCTAGCTGTCGCGAGCCTTCTGGTTCTGATCTATCACTGGAGCTGGGCGCTGCTTAGTTCCTACGAGGCCTGGGCGAATGAGCAGGGCGAAGCAACCCCGGGCGCGTTGTGGGATGGCTGGTACGCGGGTACGGACGATTTGGACTGGCAGCTCGGGAGATGGTGGCAGGACGTCAATCCCCTTTATGAATTCAAGCGGGCGGCTCTCGGCACGAGCAAGGCCCTCTGGTGGACTCAACAGCTTTTGATTGCTCGTCTCGCATTCAGCGCCTTTGTAGGAATTGAAGGTAATCTATCACGATGACGACGCATACATACGCGAGATTCCTCACTGACGATCATATTGCAGGCCGCAGACGCGACATTCCAGGTTGGGCAGCCGCCGCTCTCTGGGGCCTGGCTGAGTTCGCAAGCCTTGGTCTCGCTCAGAGCCTGTTCTTCGTCATACTTACACTTACTTCAATCCCTACTACGAGGACAGAGCGCGGTTCCAGATGGGCACCCCACGAACTCATCTATATTCTCCCAATCACGGCAGCTTCGGGCCTTATAGGGTTTCTACCCGGTCTTGCCTCTAATGACGCAGGCTGGATCGCAGAATACGGTGCTCGCCTGAGTGCCTTCTTCTTGGCAGCAGGGACAAGGGTGAGTGGCTTATCTTGAGTTTGGACTTGTGTTACCTTTCAAAGTTAGTAGCCGAGCATCGCTAAACCCAGTTTACAGTTTGTGCCAAAGACGTTTGGCAAGCAGCATGCAGATGTGCGTGTTGCACATCATGCAGAAGCAAGGGTCTACAGCGCGGTCTCGATCGTTGCGACCGCCTTCTTTCTGCGCAGTACTTTTTGGGGAGCTCTGTTGAACTCAGGTGCTTCATATCACAGACGCTACAACTTTGTCTGGTCGACACACGACGCTTACGACAGGCCTTGGTGGTCAAAGCTCGCTTCCGCGTCTGGCAAGATCCTGGGCGCCATCAGCGACGATCCCGTTATTGGTCTTATTGGCTGGGATGTCCTCCTTTCCGGCTTCAGTCTCTGCGTTTGGGCAGCTTCTCGAGGCCTAGACGTCACAGATATGCTCAACAGCATAGTCCCTCCATTGAGGAGACAGAGCACAGAGGCCAAGTCTTCTGTCAAGGAAGAAACCCCCGCAAGCCCTACTGAGTCCCACGGTTCTTCGCCCGCCAGGCGTCGCGGCAGACCGAAGAAAAACCAAGCTTCTGAGCCTCCTTCCCCTGTGACGAGGCGCAGCTTGCGTAAACGGGCGGCTACTCATGACTCCGACACCCATGGATCTGACGCTGGTGATGCCTCATACACGCCTCCACCCAACATTGCAGAACGAATTGCCGACTTGGAGCACGAGGAGGAGCGTGATGACACTGTGGCAGAGGATGCAGAGGCGTCTGCCTTGGCTTGGGGATTGTCCCTCATTGGCGGTCTTGGACTGATGAGCGCGGCAGTGATGGGTGCTGAAGTGCGTAGCGGATAAGAATCGGTGCTCCATGGCAAATTTGGGTATGACGGGAAGGCGCTCTTTTCGGTGCAATTGAAGTATGGTCGGGGCTTGTGGGTACTTGCTTTTGATTTTCAGTCATATCCTGACTGTGCTACTTTCTATTTGTTAACGGGGAGCTAACTGGCGTCACTGCGTCTCGTCGATCATGGACAGGGCGACTTCTGGTGGCTTCGTATCAGGTACGAGAACGGAAGGACGGGAGCAAGGACGGAGGCGGCTGTAACGAAGCAACGACTAGGGAGTGGACGAATGTCAAGACGGCGTTTCATTGTCAAGCACATGACGGTGCGAGCTGAGCAGTCAACAAGCAGAGCGAGGTTGTGGCATGTAATGCTGCATCAGGCGCCCTGCGGACGAATCGAGGAGGATGAGATGTGATAGAAGGCGGCGGGCCGGCGTCCGTATCCGCGCTGAGGTGAGGACCGCGGTGGCACGTCGCGTGGGCACATGGGTGTGAGATTATGCTTTCACCGCTCTCGAGCCGCGACAGGGATGGCGGCGGTTCCTTGCGTTAGGGCGAGGGCGTTGAGCGGAGGGCGAGTTGGCGGCGGGTGTGACGCAGCGAGGAGAGAAGGACAGGTCGAACGGCGCTGGTCGCACGCTTGCCACGCTGCGTCTTCCTTGCGCCGGAAGGCCGTCTGATCGGCCTCCCGCGCAGCCGAAACACACCTCCCATCTCATCCATCATCAGGCTCAGGCACAAGTCAGCGGCCAGGCACGCCCACGCGAGCGCCGCTCCGTCCCCGATCGCCCGTAGGCTCGCGCGCGCTATCAGCATCCCTGCCCTGCCCACTCCGCAGCCTGTGAGCTGGCCGCGACGCCTTGCTGGACGGTCTTCGCGCGCGCGACGCATCCCATCCAAGCTGTTTCGACCTTCCGCACCGCCCGCCCCGACCCGCTGCCAGCTGCCCTCTACCCGACGTCAGCGCCCGCCGTCCTGCTCCAACCACCCTGCCCCAGTCCGCATCCACGGGCCGCAAGGGAGACGTCTGTGCTTTGGGCACCAGGCCGCGACCAAGCAGCAAGAGCGCCGCCGCTCTTATACAGCCAGCCATGAAGGTGAGCTTTTCTTTTTCTCCTGCCTCCGCGCCGCCGCCCCTTCCTTCCTTCGAGCCCGTCTCCCTGCTGCTCCCGTTGCTCCGCGCTCAGCCCTACCGTTGCACACCCGGCTCCTGGCGACATTCCCCGAAAAGGCCGCCCTTCCCGTATTGGCATTCTTTTGCTGCGCTCGCACCGTTACTTCCTCCTTCCACTCCGTTGGGCGCATTTGACGTTGTGATCCTGCTGCCCCATCCGCCGTGTCGGGCGCATCATCTTGGCCGCTGCGTGGTCCACACGATCGTGTATCCACCGAGCTTAAGACATGATACCCAATCACACCCCTGCCGCCTCACTTCACCTCTGCCTGCCGGGGCTCAGCGTACCACTGCTGTAAGACCTCACGACCAGGACGTCCTCTCCAAGCCGAGCGCCGCCGGCCCTGACCTGGTCGCCCTCATGTACCCGGCTGCCTGAGCCGGAGCCACCTGAGATCCTGCAGCCTACCCCAGTCGGCCAAACACCCGGACGGACACCAGGCCTGCTGCTGCTATAAGACACCGCCGAGTCGGCGCATCGTGATGACGGGCTGAGCCTCAACAATTCACCGACGTTCTTCCTCTCCACACCCCACAACCAAATACATCATCGCACCCACCGGCCTCCAGCCCCCCGCCGCCTCTTCGCCAACTTCCTTCACTCCTTCACCCACCACTTTGTCATGACGTCCTCTTACCTATCCATGTCTACCGGTCACGGGCCGCCCGGACAGGAGATGGGAGAAAGCCACCATGCCGCGTTCGACCGCTTCAAGCCTGCAGCGAAGTTAACTTTGATGCGCTATTTCCAGGACCTCCAGAATGCTGAGATTCCACCGAGTCCTGTTGCCCCGCGCTACCACACCGGACGCCTTCCCAACAGCAAGGCCGGTGATGGTAAACCCAGACTGCTGTTAATGGGTCAGAGACGGTGAGTCACGCGCCCTGGTGATTTCTGACGTGGGATGGCGGTAGTAGTGGCTGTGGCGAGGAGGGTTGTACTGCAGGAGCACGATATTGATTAGTGTTGCAGGAGCGGCAAGTCATCGATATCTAGCGTCGTCTTCCATAAGCTCCCTCCGAGTGAGACGCTCTACCTCGAGACGACTACCCGTATCAAGAAGGAGTCGATGCAGTAAGTAGTCGGACTGTGGGGTGCACGTCGCGAAGTCGAATTGACCCCATGCAGCTCTTTCATGGACTTCCAAGTCTGGGACTTCCCCGGCCACCTGGATTACTTCGATCCCGCTTTTGACGTGGACAACATCTTTGACGAGATCGGTGCCTTGATATGGGTCATCGATGCACAGGACGAGTATCTGGATGCCATTACCCGCCTGAACACCACCATCCTCAATCTGCAGCACTCATACCCCAACATCAATGTTGAGGTTTTCGTCCACAAAGTCGACGGCCTCTCAGAGGACTACAAGAGCGACACGTACCGAGACATCATCCAGAGAGTGCAGGACGAACTGTCGGATGCCGGATACGAGAACGCGCCTGTCAGCTTCTACCAGACCAGCATCTACGACCACTCCATCTTCGAGGCCTTCAGCAAGGTCATCCAGAAGCTGATTCCCCAACTCCCCACGCTGGAATCTCTGCTCAACAGCCTCTGTTCCACTTGCCGCATCGAGAAGGCGTATCTGTTCGACGTCCTCAGCAAGATTTACATCGCCACGGACACCAGCCCGACGGATATCGGCAGCTACGAAATCTGCTCGGATTACATTGATGTGGTTGTTGATGTGAGCGAGATCTACGGATGGGATCGTCCGGATGAGAACGGACACACAGACGGAGACATCGACGAGACAGGCAACAATGATGCAGAGAGCTTGATTACCATGGAGAGGAAGGGCAACAACTACCTCTATCTGCGGGAGATCAACAAGTAAGTACCCTGCGACGTGGCAGTAAACAGCGCCAGTGGATTCTAACAGCAGTGCAGGTATCTTGCTCTCATCTGTCTGATGGGCGAAGACAGCCCAGCAGAGAAGAAGGCTCTGATTGATTACAATGTTGGAGTCTTCCAGGAAGCTCTTGCACAGGTCTTCCCCAGGTAGAGAGCCCATCTCAACCTGTCAGCTTCCTGTAGATGTCGCCTTTTTTCAATTATCCGGAAACATTCGACGAAAGCAACGATTGGAGTTGGAGGGAGGCCAAAAAAAAAAAAAGATGCACTACTTGATTCAAATACCAGAAAAGTCTAGGGTTGGAAGGGAGGGCAGCATAGAATTATGGGTGGGATTGATGAGTGTGAGCCGCACGTGAGAAGCGGCTCGCAAAATCTGGTACGATTACGAAGTGTACGATCTTTTTTAGCAGCGAAAGACGTCTGCCGTCGTGGGTGGGTGAGTGAGAACATTGGGGAATTATGTAGACAAGCGCAGGATTTCGCGGGGAGAGATTCCTCTCATTCAGCAAGCCCGCAAGGGGCGAAACCACAAGATGTGTATTCGAGTTAAAGCTTGCATATTACACACTATGATAACGACCAGGTGAGGTTGAGAAGAAGATACCAACAAAATAAAATTTCCCGAGCGCGCCTCGTGGATGGTACGGCCCGGCTGATGGGAAGCCCCGGGGTGGGCATCCCCCAGTGATCGCCAGACGCCAGAGATCCCATTACCATGGTTCGGACACAGCCGCCTTTTCTTCTTTTCTTTTTCCTGTGGCTTGCAGGATGGGGGTCAAGGGCGCTGGGATCTTCTTATCGGGAGCAAAACAAGGCGGTGCAAGGTGACAAAGAGACGACGGGGCGAAACAGGAGGGCGGAGCAGCAGCCTTACTTATCATCCAATTGGAGGCGAGCGATTAGGGCCTTGTTGACGATTTTGCGCACGACGCGAGTCAGCCCGCGTTTGGGAATCGATGGAAGCGAGATGGTCGCTATTTTTTCTAGAAGCCTCTTGTTTCTTTGGGGAGAGCTGTGCTGCCCCTCTCCCTCGGGATTTTCGGAGATAAAGGACTGCTGTTAGGGAGGACGGGGTGAAACAGACGAGGAGAAGAAATCGAAAGAAAGGGTGTGCGTAAGCGGGTTGCTGCTGCGGGACTGCCGAGATATCTGTCCACTCCCTCTTCTTTTTTTGGTTGCTATTCTGGTCTCCACGTCACCTTTTTCTTCACGAGCTCTTTTTTTGTACTCTTCGACTTCTTCATTGGTTTGTTGCGGCTTGGCGATTTGAGTTTCGTATTTGCTGTGCGCATTGAGGCGCTGCGGAAATCAAGCGTCATCATCCTGTGGGAAGCTCTCGGAGTCCGAAAAGCTCCATCCACGTAGCTCTCTACCTAGCTACGAGCTCCCCCATTCGCGATTCGAAGACGTCTTGTGACGACGACAATCACAGCAGGCCTCAGGCCTTGCATCTCCCGTTCCCTTTTTTCGACTAGAACGCGTGTAGCTCAAGGACTCCCGAGTGCCGGATGCTCGGGATTGGCAACGCAGCGCATATACGACGTGGTCTCCCCACCCGCCCGCCGCCGTCACCTCTGCCGACCAGATAAAAAGCCCCAGGCCGCGCAAAGACCGCTAACGGCGCTTCTTCCGTCCTCTACGACACGCACATAGACGCGCGCGCGCGTGTGTGTGTTCACCCGGCTAGTCGAGAACGGTCCAACCGCATAGCAACCTCCCGGAATCCACCCCGTGGTCGGATCGCACGATTGTACACGTATCCCCGCGCGATGACAGAAGTCAAGGGCTCCTCCCCTCCTCCACCAGGGGCAGCGGCGAGGAATAATAATAATACAAGCAACGAGAAGAAGGAACGAGGCAGGAGCAGCAGGAGGGCGTCGTCGCCGGAAGCGGACGACATCGGCAAGGTGACGGTGCTGGACGTGCTGCGGGTGCTGGGCGGCGTGCTGCTGCTCAACTTCGCGCTGAGCTGGTACATCACCGGCGAGTCGTTCCTGTGGGGGTGGCGGCCGTGGTTCTCGCGGCCGGACGGGTTGAGGGCTTGGCTGGTGAGTTTGTGTTCATCCCCCTCTGGTGGTTTCCTTGGGTCAATTCATGAGCGGGGGAAGGGGAAAAGAAGAGCGGGAGAGGAGGTTGTGAGCGGAGAGACTAGAGTGGGAATCATTTCCAGGAAGAAGAGAAAGAGTAGTTTTGAAGAGACACAGCCATCACTAACTGGAGGGACGCACAACAGAGAGGACCAGTCCTCCTCACAGACGATGAGCTCTCCGCCTACGACGGCTCCGACCCCTCGAAGCCCATCTACCTCGGCCTCAACGGCACCATCTACGACGTCACTCCCGGCAGGCATTTGTACGTAAACCCCCACTCCACCCTACTCATACACGCCCCCCGCACAAAGACAAAACCCCCACAGCTAACACCAAACAGCTACGGCCCCGGCGGCGGCTACCACTTCTTCGCGGGCCGCGACGCCGCGCGCGCCTTCGTGACGGGCTGCTTCGACACGGACCTGACGCCCGACCTGCGCGGCGCCGAGGAAATGTACATCCCCGTCGACGACCCGGAGGAAGAAGCCGCCCTCACGCCAGACGCCATCGCGGCCCGCAACGCCCGCGAGTGGGAGGAAGCCCGCAAGAAGGTCGACTCGGTCGTCGAAGGGTGGGCCCACGTCTTCGCCGGCGGCACCGGCAAGGAGTACCTGGCTGTGGGCAAGATTGTGCGGGAAGAGGGCTGGCTGGAGAAGCTGCCGCGCAGGGAGCTGTGCGATAAGGCGGCCGAGCTGCGGCCGAAGGGGAGGGTTAAGAAGAAGAAGAGTAAGGGTAAGAAGGAGGAGGGGGGTGGGGGTAAGTAGTGATTGGCGTGTTTGAGGTGAAGTTTAGCAGCTGTCAGGTGGTGTGGGTAGGAGATGGTATAAGGTTATTGAGTGTAAATATAGCATTTTGTATCCGCATGTAGCATATTTGAGTTATCAACCGGCACTGCAGAGTTAAGAGCTTAAGAAGTGGATCGTCCGGAATGCTTCAAGACTGAGGCATCAGGTGACCGGCTGGCTTGATGCAAGTCTTACAGTCCCCTCTTACAGCCGATAGCTAGCGTGGATTTGTTTTTTTGCTCATGTTATGGGTAGTTGAAGCTATCGTCCGGACGAGAATGTCGAATTTTTAACCCACATATGTTACTTTTCTAAGGCAGAGCTGAGGCATCTTTACGCTATGCTCTAGAGCCCTGCCATTCTTCGCGCTAGCCATCGGCTGCGAGAGGGGACTGCAGAGCATTGAGCTTGATGCAAATCATACGTCGATGCTGTCATCGCCATTCAACTTCTTAAAGCACACTTTACTGAAAGGGACGTGCAAGCGGGGAAGACCCCTCACGAATGCAGATCATCACGGGTACTAGGACGGGGCACATCATGATATTTTTTGGCGACGAAGAATTTCAGAGTCCCATTAAGCATCGCGGCCTTATGTAGAGTATTGACTGTTTGTCAAACTCAAGCGTGAATTCCCATCACGTTCTGGTATTTTCGTCCGTTCACATCCCATCGGAACTATTTATCACAGAAAGTAGTCCGAACTTTTTTGTCCCCAATTTTCGTTTGGTTCCTTCAAAAGTGATTTCCCGAAAGATTGGTAGACGCCCTCATAATGGAAAGACCCGCTTTGGATTCTGAACCGCAAAAGGAAACCCGTTCATCACGCCGCCATTTTCAGTCACACCGGTACATTTACTCGGAACCGACAGCACGAGCTGGGAGTCATGTTAGCGACAGCCCTTGCAATCCGCGGGACCTCGACCGCATCCCAACAGCGTCTGATTCGAGCGGAACCGAGCCTTTCGAACAACGACCGAATGGGAGGGGGCGGGTCGACCGAGCGGGCGTAGGAGGGGGTGCTACTCACTGTAGACCTGGAGCTTGCTGTGACCGACGACCTTCTTGATCTGGCCCTTCTCCTCAAGGTCGGCGAGCGCCTTCCTGGCGAGCGAGCCGTTGATCTTCAACCTATCGACAAGGGTGGCGACGGTGATCAGGCGGTACGACTGGACATCCTTCTGGAGCTTGTCGTTGGTGGTCTTGTCGAGGACAACGGCGTGCTGGGCCTTGTCCTTAACTGCAGTGCGGAAAAGTCTCGTCAGCGCTGGTTGTTCTTCATTTCTGGCCTCATCCGCCGCTCATTTTGGAATTTCGGCCGCGGTGCGTGTGCTTGGCGCGTGTGCGATATGGGGTGAAAACGGGGCTTGGGGACGAGCGGCTGCGCGGCTCGCGCGAGTGAAAGGGGTTTCGCGATGATTTTTCTGATTTCGTGCCGAGCGGGGGATGGGGTGAGCGGGCGGCGGTGGTGAACGTACCCTTTCCCTTAGACCACTTCTTCTTCTGCTTCTTGCCTCCGGTAGCAGCGGGAGCCTGTGGCAAAGGTGGTCAGCATGGCGAGGGCGGCAGCGGTGCTGGGCGGGCGTACCATTTTGATCGATGTCGAAAGTCGGAGGTTGTCGAGGTCAGGTTCGGACGGGCTGCGCGGGTGGTGCTAAAGTCGCTTGTCGAAATTCATTGTGGCTGACATAAGCGCGGAACAAGCGAGCCCCGGCCGCAGCCCTCGCCGACTCCTCGTCACCTGCCTGTGATGCAAGAAGCGACGATCTGATCGCACGCCCGCCTCGCAACCCCAGATGCACCCAGCCATTGCGCGCCGCTGCTGCGCCAATGCGGCGTCAGCCGGCTCAGCAACGCCGCCGCATTCTCTCCAGAATCCGGGAATCGCGTTTTGGGTGCCCCCGGCGAGGCCGCGCATCGCCAATTGGCCTGCCAATCGCGGAGATGCTGCCGCAGAATGCTCCCTGGCAACGACAACAAAGAAAAAGAGACGTCTCGCTCGCAGGCGGCTGGCAATCTGCCGGGATGCGACACAACCGTCCACGAGGCTCGCGCAGCTTGCAACCTCCCTGGCCGCCACGGGCCCTTATCGCTGCCGCACCGCACCCCATGACCCCAGAGCAACACGCATAGCTCCATGCAATCCGCATCCATCCTGCTTGCCAAAGCCGCCACAACGTGCGTTAGGCCGCCTGCAGCCTGCATCGTGTCGCTCGCATCGGCCTGGCCATCGATCTTACATGTCGGCCCTGTGCCGTGAGTTTGACTGCTGGCCGTCGTGAGCGCTGTCGAAACAATTGCCAATCGCCCCCCGAAGCATAGGTAAACAGAGCGTGCGTGCGCTACGCAATTGGCGTTGACAAAAAGGAAAAAAAGGGGAGAGACACCACGACATCGATCAGCTGCCCGATATGTCATGCGGTATGACTCCATCCGGTATGGGGGCAACGCCCAGAACGGTTATGAGGCAACCAAGGCGGCTGCGAATTGCATGCTTTCATGCCGTCCACACACCACAAGAGCCCATCCGCTCTCCACACCACTCCATAGCCGCCCACGCCACAACCCTCCCACCCCCCATGCACCGCGCCTAAACAGACACGCCCCTCACCAATCATCAAGCCACAGCATTACCGAATAAATGGCCGGGCAACCGTGGCGCCGGCAGCCACGCTGTATCAACGGGGTGGGAGACACTTTTTTAGTGTGGGCATCGAGTCCACGGCCTCGTGCCCTCGTCGCCCCCCTCCCCTTTGCGATGATAAGCATCCGTCTCGCTGCCCTCTGCCTTTCCCCTCTTCTTCTCTAGTATCTCAATATGATCCATGCGATATTGATGTCCGGTCGGCGCTCGAGCGGAAAGCGGTCTTCCCGGCTAGAGAAATGATGTTTTGCGTGGGCGGCCGCCCCTTGGTCGCTTGCAAGCGCGCGTGCGCGCGTATCGCATTGAAAGCATATTGAAAGATTAATGCTCATTCGCCGAGCGAAGCTAGTTCTCTGTTTGGCAGGACGGCCCGGCTATAATCATATTGTTCGAACGGCAATGATGAAAGAGGTCCATAGAATGAGATCCGTTCACCACCCCCCCTCTCCGATCATCGGCATTTCTGGGATCGTGGACCCTGGCTGATACATACGTATGCATGTGACTAATGGGTGCTGGATAAAAAAACCGAAACCAGCAGCAATTGTTGGCCGACCGGTCTGTGGTTGTTACTAGCCCTCTTCTTTGCTTGTGCTTACTACGTGCCACAATAATGTATGTGCGTTGGGCCTAAGTACGTACATATACATGCTGCATGTCTCTTCCACTTTAGCGTAACACAAAGAAGACCGGCGTGAGTTGTTGCTGGTCAATGCAAGATGCGGATGCTGAAACTTGTGAGACGCAAAAAAATCTCCACTCACCGATCAAGGCCCGGCGGAGTGGATAGCAGAGACGCACGATTAAGAGGAGGAAACATGAGAGAAAAAAAATTTAAATTCCCTTGCTGCTAGGTTCTGAGGCTTGCATATTGAAACCTGCGGCTAGCCTTTAGCCACGAGGACCGCTTCTCCACCCCGCTCCCGGTCAGAGACAAGGACCAATGGCACGCCTGACCTGACGAAAGTACACCAATGACGGCTACGCTTGTTGCTCCTGTTTGTGAGACCCTCGTTGAGCCGCTTCGAAGGGTGTGGTCCCTTGACCTATCCGGGATTCCGCTGCTGCATCGTGTACGAGGTCCGCCGACGCGACGGCCAGATGCAGGCGACACCACCCCCACTTACAATAAACACACACTATCACAGCGCATTTCGATTGACACCATCTTTTGGGTATTGTTGGCAAATTCGCTTTTTGATTCCTGCTAGAGCTCTCACAACAAAAAAAAAAAAAAAAACCAGAGTCCCACCCCGTAATTTCCAATGCCTGAGAATTAGAACGGTGTTCGACAAAAGGAATAGCAAACCGGAAAAGCACAGGAATGTGATGAACCCCCCCAAAAGAAAAACCAAACGAAAGGACACTGTGGCCAGCCTTGCCCTTGTTCTAATGCCTCCTCCTGTTGCCATATGAGCACACGATACGTTGAGATGAAAAGGGAAAACCAGTGAGGGAAGAATGAACACGAAAAGGAAAAAGGAAGAGTCAACCACGCGCCATCGCAAGGACGTTCAAGACTGCACCAACACCTACCGCAAACAAAAAATACCGCTGATGAAAATAGCGGGTGACTCTTAAATGAGAGGCATGTGGGGAGAAAGAGAGGATGAGGGAAAAGAAGACATTGCCCAGGATGTCTATCTAGAAGCCTTCCCCCCCAATCAAAACATCCTTCTTTCTGCAGCCCATCAATGTACTGCGTTCCTTCGCCCACTCCAACTTACACGCACGAAGAATTGCTAGAGAACTGTTTATCGAGAGACGCACTGAGAAAAAGGAAAGAAAAGAGACCCTCGCTTGCAGAAAACGACCCAGTGACACAAAGCAGACGCAATAAAAAGGGAGAGAAAACTTTCGTCGTACCCAGAAAACGAAAAAACGAGATTGCCACTCGTAAATGCAGCTGAAAAAGGTCCCCCGAACAAAGTAGAAAGAGGTTGTTTGTTTTCGCCAAAGACGCCCGAGTTCCTTGTGAGGATATGCGGTCATTAGAAGAAATGTGTGTGAGGCTTCGACATCTCATGAACTTCCATTTCCTGCAATGACGTTAGTGATCTATACTCGCTGATTGGACAGCAACAGTACGTACCATCTTGAAAGTGTTGAGTTCCTCCTTGATCTGTTGAGCGAGCAGCGGCGTGAGACGGTTGCAAGTCGCAATGTCTCCCCGCCTGTCATACTCGGAACTGGACCAGGCATCGTGGAATTGAATGCGAGGGCTGAAGCTGATGTTGCGAGGGCCACCGTGGGGCGTGTTGGGAAGGCTCCGGGAGCTCCCGGCCGCAAGACGAGAGGCGCCCACGAAGTAGTCGTCGCCTGACAGAGGCAGGTTACCGGGCCTGTTGTCGTCACCGGGCGTGCTGGGTGCACTGGAGTTTGGTGTGTCGTGGTTGTGCGTAAAGCCGGGAGCGCCATCCGCAGGGCGAACCTGAGGCGAAGGGCTGTCTGTACCGGTTCCTATATCTGTTAATATTACCACCAACTTTGCGGATGTCTTTGTCGACTCACTCTTCAAGATTCCCTTTCTGACAGCAGCCAAAACCTCAGCACGCTCCCTCTCGCCACCCATAATGCTTCTTCTCGAGTCACCGGCACCATTGACCGATGAGGGCCGCTCGGACACTGAAGAGACCTCGAGCGAGTTACGCTCAAGTCTAGGGTAGCCAGTGCCACCACCCGCCTGCTCCGCCGCGCTTGCATTAACATTCACCTTCTCCCTCTCAGCCTCCACATTAACCATCGACACCTGGCCCACAGAGGCTTGAACAGCCGAATCCGCGGCAGGAACACCGATGACGGATTTCGGCCTGAACAATCCCTTCAACGAGCGACCACCCTTCTTCATGCCCTTGCCCATCTTCCGGAGCATTACCGATGCAGAAGATGCAGTGGATGAGATAGACAAGTTGTCGGTAGAACTCGAGAAGACACCTCCCTGACCAGAGTAGATGCTGTTGCCAATACCAGCAGCTTCCTGCTTCGCGGCAATGGCTGCATCTTCCGGATCAATCTCTTCCTGCTGTTGACCCTTTTGGTGCATCCGTGCCGACGAGGCATTCTCTGCGGAGGCCTTACGAAGCTCAGCCGCGCTGCCGAAAGAGAATGCCCTCCTCAGGCGTGACTTGACGCCCTTCTCTTTCTCGTTCAGAGCTGCGAGATGTTGAGCAGCAGGGCTGTTGGCTCCCGCAGTAGCGTCGGTAACAGACGCTTTACCAGAGCTGCGTGGAGGTTCGGCGTCGGAGGCGGTTTTCGAGAGAGGTGACGGATTTGCTACACGCTTGGTTGCGTCCGTAGAAGAGCCACGGGCGGGTACGTTTGGTGAGCGAGAATCCTGTCCAACTTTGGGAGAAGCTGGGCGAGCAGAATTTTGTGCATTGTCGCGCTTCGACTAAAAATTCGTTAGCGCTCGAAGGCGTAGAAAATCATGGGTGCAACATCACTCACGGAAGAAGGTCTCGTCGAGTTGCTCGCCGAGGAGATGCTCTCCCCACTGTTGTTCTTGTGAGCGCCGAGCTTAGCGTCCTGGCGTTGTTGCGGAGGAGCCCAAGACGGGGTCCCTTGCTGGATTGTGACACCCTCGAAATTGTTCAAACTTCTCCTTCTATATCTCTTTGCCTGTTCCGAGTTTGACCTGGGTAATACGCTATCATCCATGCTGGACGTCCTGTTGTGACCCGGACGAGGGTTTGGAGCGTTGCTCTTGTAGAGGTGAGCGACGCCTGCCATGCCGGAGCCTGACGGGGCGGCCGACTTGGACTCTTGAGGCAATGACGGGCTGCTCGGTCCGGAGGTATTGCGAGAGCGACGGTATCGGTCGGGGGAGGTTTTGGCGGGGGCGTCGAAGGAAGTGAGCGTCAGGTCCGGGACCGACGTCGACAGGTTGATGGCCGACAGTTGCCGCGACGAGTCGGTGCTGGAGCTGGCCGACTTGGTTCGCTGGTGCGACAGCGAGGAGTCGTCTTTCGAGCCAGAGCGCTGGCGTGTGGACGATTGGTTGGAGGAGGACGAAGAGGCGGTCGAGCCCGAGGACGACGAGGGGTGGGTTGCGTGGCCCTGCTTGGTCGGGGCAAGGGTGGGCGAGAAGGCCTGGGCCTGCGAGTAGGGGTTCACAGGAGCAGAGGTCGAGCGGTTCTCCTGGCGCAGCTGGGGCGTCTGCTGGAAGGCATATGTCTGGACAGGCGTGGCCGAGGAGCCTCTGTACCCTATGCCGCCGCCGGAGGTGTTGTAGTACTGGGTGCGAGGCATGTTGGAGGACCGGGACGACGACGACTGATGGTGTGACTGCGCGTCGCCCGAGGACGAGGAGTGTAGCATAGCGATAGAGGAGTTCGGCTGGGTTATGGGCGCGAGTACCTCAGCCATCTGAGCGTGGAGGCCGGGCGTGGAGGCTGCAGGGCGGACTCTAGTCTTCCTGGCACGGTGCCTGGGGACGACAGTCGGGCAGGCCAAGGATCGACTGCGCAGCGGTCTGGTTTCGGCGGCGGCAACGTCAGCAGCGCACGCGACAGCGGGCAGGTAGGGCGGCGCGAGGTCGTGGGGAGGGCTGGCGTGAGGCGGACAGGGTGGGCGCAGGTGCAGGAGAGCGAGCGTGAGGCCGGAGGAAGTGAAGTTTACGTACCCCTTTCGCTAGAACGCAACGAGCACAGTCGGGCGGGGATTACTCCAATGGGCGCAAGGAAAGGTACGAGCAAGGTCTATTAAAACAGGTACAGAAGGCAAAGCGGCCGGCCGTGCTGAGGCGGCGGATTGGGGTGATCGGTCAACGAGAGCGAAGTGTGTAGCGCGTACGGGCCCCCGAAGAGGCAGCGATGGCTTGTCAGGCCTGCATTGGACGGCGGGAACTCGGGCGGGCAAACAGCACAACGGTAGTAAGAGAAAACACAACGACAATCCAAGACGGGGGAGACGTAGGGCGGTGCGTGGTGGACGGCGGCGGGTGGGTTTGGGTGAGGAGGCGGCCGTCGTTAGGTAGAAGGGGTGAGAGGCCGACTAGCGCAATTCGAGCGCCGGGCTGGCTAGGTATTCGCGTTCGGTGCGGGCATGGGCATCGCAATCCACGCAACGGCCGCCCTGCCCGGCCGTGCGCCCGCGGCCGCGAGCAGCAGAGCAGCTGTCCCGCCGGCCCAGCGTACCAGCACATGCATCCGCAGCCGCAGCCGCAGCCCGCCCGCGCAGCCCGCGCCCAGCGCCGCTGTCTCGCGCCGAGGCCAGGAACGCATGAGGCGCGCCTTTGCTGGCCGTCGTGCCACGGCGCTGCTGGCGCACTGGCGTGCGCAGAGGCCGCAGGGCCCCTGTCGCGGCACTTTCGCTGCCCGCAGAGTCCTGGCTGGCTCCGCTCCGCTCGCGCAACACTCGTCCTGCGCAGCGCGCGGTACAGCAGCTGCAGCCTGCCAGCGAACGCCTCCACGCCCGCTCACCGACACGCCGCCGTATTGTGCGCGCTAAGCATTTCGTACAGCGGTGACGAGGGCCACTCGAGCCTTGCACCGCTGCTCGCCTGCCCGCACGCAGTGGGGCGCATGCCCGCCAATACGAGCTGCGAAAAGGGTCGCCCGCCCGCACGTCAAACGCATCCCATCTTCATCCATCGACGAGCCGGTCAAGCTTTCCGCCGCGGAATGCTGGAGGCGTGTGGAACCGCCGCACCCTCCGCGCCTTCTGGAACGAGGGCGAATCTCGTCGACGGCCGACCGGCGGCCACGGACCAGCGAGAGCCGCGCTGCCCATGAGCGCAGTATCAGTCGACCGCCCAGCGATCAAACACATCGCAATTCGCGCGAGTCGCGGAGTGGATTCTCAATGCGCAATCTCAGAGGGGGGCGATTATTTCCTCCGCCTCATCTCCGCCTACCTGAGCGCCGGCCGGCGTCCTCATTGAAACAGGCGCACAGATAGGTCCACGCCCCCAGGTATATTGTGCCTGGCAGCGTGTGTGGTGGAGGATCAACCGGGCACTTTTCCCGCTCTGGCCGGCCGCTAATTATATCTTCGCCCTGGAGAGGTCCCTTCTTTCGCCGCGGCCTTGCGTCACTGGCATGCTGCGTCGACGAACCTCGCCGCTGCTGCATCGCGGCCCAGCGCGAGCCGGCTTTCATGTGAGGCTGTCTCTGAGCCAGCGACCCGTCTTCCAGACGCCGCCGGGCAAGCCACAAGGCCTGCGAGTCGCCTGTGAATACCCAAAGCCGCGCCGCAGCCAGGCCAATCAGCGGCCGCGCCGGGCTCCCCATGGCGGCACGCAGGTGTAACATGCCCAAAGAGGCATCTGTACGGGGACCCAGCTCCCGCGTCGGGGGAGCGCCGGCGTGGGGCGCGGCGAAGCATGTGCGGTGGCGAGCAAGAAGACGGACGGCCTGAGCAGCAGCACAGCGAAGGCGACAGAAGAACGGAGGGGAGTCTGGGCCTTGACACGTCGTTACGTACATGCCGGCTGGAGCCGAAAGCAGAAACAGAGCCAGACACGCAAGGTGTTCCTTGGCCGGCCGCTCGATTCCCGCCGTTCCACGAGTGTTCTGGCTGCGGAAGCAAATTGCGTCGGCCGTGAACGGGCACTCGCAGTCGCTGTGAAACCGATCGACCGGCCCTCCGCCGAGTCGCTGGGTCGCAGAGGCCAGGATGGCCATTGTTGGCCCCCGTCCTGAAATCTCCAGCTCTTCTTCTTCTCTTTCTTCGTCACCAAACCAGCGATCCGCCCTGGGGGCACACGACACAGGCTGACTGACAGCAGGCCGCCCGTTGACCCGGGTTTGTTCAGGGAAGACGGGCTCCCTTGCGCCGTCTGGCCGCGATCCGGCAGCGTGGATCTGCCCTAGCCTTCAGGATAACTTTCTCTCCGCCTCCACCCCTCCGCCATGGACCATTCGGCTGCCTTCTCGCCCAGCGCGACACGTAATGCTCATCGCGGGGATCGGTCGTCAGCCGCAGGCGCAGCGTCTCGAACGCGAAAAGAGCGCACTCTCCAAGAGCCGGCTGCAGCCCGTCAACAGTTCGCGCGGCTGGAGTGTGACAGCTGCCCGGCCTGAGTGGAGGAGGACGCCTGGCGACGACACCGTGTGCCGAACCGCAGGGATGTGTGCTGATGTCCCGCAGTAGCCTCGACGCCTCGCAGAGTCCGACCAGCAGCGCTTGGCGGCCCGCTGTCGACACGGCACTGGAGCGTCGGGAGAATCAGCTGCGGGACTCGGAATGTTTCTGAAACGACGCGAAAGTACGCTGATGACGACGGATCTGCGATTATCGCAATCAACGTTTGGCGCCGGCCGCGCGACGATTCTTTAGCCTAAGCTACCGTTGAGATGGCAGGACAACGCTCGATCGGCAATAAAGCCAGCGGCCTCCCCGCAGCGGCCTCCCTGCTTGCCAGCCTCTGGAGGATTGGCTCCTGCAATTCCCAGTCGCTTGGCACCTCAACTCTTGTTTACTTTTTGCTCCTTTGCCCGCGATCGTCGCACCACACTGAAGAGTCCCTGCAGCGGGCGCGGCGCACTCCACGAAAGCCATGGAAGAAGAGCGGGCAGCCAACCTCCGGGAATGCATGGCACAACGCACGTCTCCCCGTCGACTGAACAGCACTCGGAACGATGGTTTGCCGCGCTGCATCTTTGTATTCCCTGGAGTCCCGAAGCCCTGCCGGGCGTTGCTAACGTTTTGCGGCGCGGCAGGCATTCAGCTGCGCTTCGACGAAAGCGGCCCACCTTGAGTCGCGATGCCTGCCTTCACAGGCAACGCTTCTCGCGCCTGCACTGTTCCGAGTCAGGCTCCATCGGGAGCCAGGCCAGATCGTGACCCGGTCACCGCTTATCTTTGACATGGCGGGTACTATCCATGGCGCGGATCGAAGGACCCTTTTCCGTGGACGCCGTATCCAGCACATCCGCCTGACCATCGTGCGTTCCCGATGCCGCAGACCCGCGAGATGCGCCGCTGCCGGTTGGCCAGTTGTCCTACACGCTGGCAGGTCACGATCGATTGATTCTTTGCGAGGCACAGGGCCTGCTCGCAGCCGCATCGGAGATGGCTGTGCCGTGTTAGAGTGAAGCAATATCTCCCACGCGCACGCGGACATGCACGTTGTTTCCTCCGATACAATATTGACCGTACCAACACCCGCCTCCTCCATGCAGGAAAGCTTGCGCTGATCGCAGCAGGCATTGTGACTCGCCCGCCGCCGGATGAACGTTGTTGCTCTAACCAAGTCGCTTGGATACGTCACCTTCAACATCAAAGCGCCGCCAGCCTCGCTGCCGAACCACTCCTTCCCCCACTCCCAAAATGAGGCTGCGTCCTCAGGGTCCGGTGTCGCAATCGACGTCCAGTTGAGTCAGTGTCCGGTCTCCACCCCTCTCCACGCAGTTCTGCGATCCGCTTTGTGGACGGCCAAGCCGCAGCCCGCTGGAACTATTCCCCCCTAGCCGTTTTCATCGGCGCGACACACGTCCTTTTGGGTGTCGTCTCCGATGCCCGCACCTTAAGTGTAAAATCTATCTCCCGCATCGGCGTCGCTTCTCCTTTGAGCCGCGATGCTCAGACCGACAGGTAAACACACTCCCACGCTGCTAGCTGCAGTTGACCCTGCATCGAAGCTTCTGTCGCAGCTCATAGTTGAGCCGCGCCACGCGAATGCTGTCCCTACAGCCACACGGGAGCTCAATGGCACCCAGTGTTTCACACATGGCAGCGCCTTCGGTACCGCGCTTGCTCGTCTACTGCAAGGGTCGCGGGCCATTTCCAATGTTTCGCTTCGCCCGCCGATTTGATCTTAGGTCCGAATTTCGCTACATGTTCATCGGTGTCTATCCGATCGCCTTTCCTTCCGAACCTTAACACCTTGTCTGGTAAAGCTGATCCTGGTGGCTGTCCCTTAAGCTTATAATGGTGACACTACCGTCTACGTCACGCCACGTAACCGACTTTTGGGACCAGTGGTTTTCCGTGCATCTGAGCACGAGATCGCAGCATTGCGGGGGTGGTCGCCTCGAGCAACATCGCTTTGTCGCCAATTGATGGAGCATTTGCATGCTGGTGAAGGCGTGCTGCATGGCGACAATCCGGACCAATGAATGCTCGTGCCTTTGATGCAGGAGGACGCTGTCGGTGAGCCACATGGAACGAGCCGCGCGCCAATAGTTTCTGACCCGATGCTCTACTCTCATGCCCGCTACCAATAATCCGAGTTTTCCTTTCTTCACCGCGTCGTATCCCGCCTGTAAGGCTAGCAGCCAAGACCCGTATTCAGCTACCGAGACCCGCTGCCGCTGCGATCGCTCAGGGTGCTTGTTACTCTCCGATGCGACTTCGTCTCCGTCGCTCCATCTCCAATCGTGATCGCCGTGGGCCAGTGGTCGAACCTCAACACCGGTTCCGGTGACGTAAAGAGGCTATTCTTGGTAGCACAGCCTATAAGGAGGCGGAAGATCCTCACGAATACGAGCCTACCCCAGTGTTCAACATCGACTCAGATCTCCTGTGTCTTCATGCTATAAGACCTGCTAATGCTGTGTACGGTGTCGAGAAGCGAGATCGGCACCTTTCAGCCTGTGTTGACACGCCGCGTGGGAACAATCAAGATTCGTCAACTTCTTTCGGCGACAACAGACAACACACTCATACTATTCTTGGGAGCATATTCTCCACCGATGCTCTTTTTTGGAGTAGAATGCCAATGCGACAAATCAAAAATATCCTGATACATGCCATGCCCCTTGCACGGGCCTTTCTTCTCTACTCGCCAACAGGATTCATTGACAATAAGTATTTGCACTCAGCAATAGTAGACCTGACTGCAATCGTTCTATTTGCTCCACACCGCTCCTGTGGGCACAGAACTTTCGGCCATAGGAATTTACCGTGTCATGCCACTGGAGATATTTATCTCGCGATCGCGGAGGACTGCGGAGTCAAGGTGCCACTTGGATTGCCTAGCGCCCATAGAGCAAGGCGGATGACGACCGGATTCTGCACAGACGTCCATATTGCTCTCTCGCCATGGTGGATTCCCTCCTCGCCCCGAGTTGTTTTTGGTGGGCAAATCAAGGTCCAAGATAATGGAATCCGCATTGTGGGAAAGGCTCCGAACTATTGGCCATAGCGCCCGTCCCGGGACGCATTATCCATCCCGGATGACGCTCCGTAGGCCGGACGTTAGGTACCCACAGCTCGGCTACGCTTTTTCTTCAAAGCGAGCAATGTCTCGCAGGCGCACTCCTGCGTGGTCCCGAAGGCTGGAACCTGCGTACTACCGTAGCGAACGCGTCCAGCGGGGAATGTCAGCCGAGGAAAGAGAGTGTTTCCGCCCACGAGGCGCTTTTCTTCACTCACGTCTCGGTAAGCGTGCCGCAAAAGAGATGCAGGTCTTGCTGCCACCGACGACTGGACTCGAACGCTTCCGTTCCGTCTCACGCTCGTGCTGGTTACGCACCGGGAAACTGTCCCCTGCATGCGAACTCAAGAGAACCCGTTGTTTGAGACACAGCCTGCCGGCTCCTTCCCTTCGGCTGCACGCGTCCCCGCCACCTGTCGGGCTGTCCATCCTCCTTTGTGGCTGTTCTATTGTCTGCTGCGAGCTTATATCATGTGCCAGCTGATGCTGTCGCGTCTCAAATCCGACGCCCTCTGTCGGCATGCCCTTTAAATGGCTGCATTGCTGTTCCAGCAACCGCATGCATGCGCCATGTCAGAGTTCACCGGTCAGAGCCACGCTTCAAGCAACTTCAAACAGAAGAATGCCCTGCGGCTGCTAATTCGATCATGTCATGATGGTTTCGGAAAGTCTTAGTTTTATCATTACTGCCACAGACCGGTCACCCATTTCTGTTTCCAACCTCGCCCATCTTATTCATGACGCTATGCCTCATGTTCCACTGTAACTTCAGTCCATTCCTTGCGTCCTCTTCTGCCGTTTCGGCGCCTTCAATACCTGCCATCCTTTCACACTGATGCCAGCCTCGAGTTCTGCCCGTATCTCCCTCACGCGCAACCCTTTCTCAAAGAGCAGTTCCGACTTCGTGGAACAAGGCTGAACAGGTGTCAAGGGTTGGGGTAAGCACCGTTCCTAGCCCAGGCACTCCCGATGACTCTTTTCCCACTTCGGCGGAAAGAGACCATCTTTCCTCAACGTCGCACGCGTGCTTCGCAATAGGCTAATATACCTCTGGCAGCTTCACGCAAAGACTGTGCTCTTTGCTGTGCACGATGCTCGCGCATGTCCTCGATGTAGGTGGCACGCCATCCCATCTGAGTTGTGTAAAAAGCAACTCCGTCATACCAGTCATAGAAATCGTCAGCTGCAGCCTGTTCATCCATCACATGCTGCCAAGCCTGCTCGATCCCTTGCGTCTCGGCTGCTTCTCGCATTTGAGGAGTCTCTCCGGCATGATATTGTGCTGTTGGCATCTGCCTTGATTGACGCCGCCCTGTGGAAGCAGTGGCGGGCGGCTGATAAACAGGCGGGGCGGACTGATGAGGATGAGCGCTCGCAGACCGGGCATCAGCTGGAGGATACGTGGCCCGTCGATATTTGGCAAACCGATCCTCCCTCGATCGGGTTGCGTTGAAGAATCTCGCAG
This sequence comes from Lasiodiplodia theobromae, assembly GCF_012971845.1. Taxonomy (NCBI): domain Eukaryota; kingdom Fungi; phylum Ascomycota; class Dothideomycetes; order Botryosphaeriales; family Botryosphaeriaceae; genus Lasiodiplodia; species Lasiodiplodia theobromae. The sequence continues at coordinate 97,962 of NW_023336344.1, read as the reverse complement.
CCTGCTCGTCACCACGTCGATGGAATTCAGAAACATTATCCGAATCTGGCCTCAGGCGAAAGAAGAAGGGGGGTTCCTCTTGGTCGGTGGCCCCTTCTCCTCCCGTCTCCCGTTGAGTGTTCCCATTATCCTGGAAAGTAACATGTCGACGCGGCATTGTGTGTGAGGGCGGCGGCTGTTGAGGCGGCGGAGGTGGGTCCGGAGCGGTCGGGGGAACATAATGCTGAGTAGCAGGAGCAAAATGTTGCTGAGGAGCTTGGCTGACTTGAGCCCTCGAAGTACTGGCCTCTGGTGGTTGATCAGGTCTTTTGCGGTACCATCGATGCCGATGGGAAAGGATCCCTCGTAGCGGCGACTTTGAATACTTCTGGTTATCAGGCTCTCCGTGTTCGGCAGCGCCACTGTTCCCCACTGCTGGTCTGTGATAGTTCTGCTGCGCTGGCGCTTGGGCTGGTGCATTCTGTTCCGCTGTTTGATGCGCTACCTGTGGCTGTACTCCTTGTTGCTGTGTTTCGATCTCTTCTCTAGCCGGATGTTGTATGTTTGGATCCTGATGTTGCCATTCTTGTCCGGATGCGGTCCCTTCAGAAACTCCCTGTGGAGTGACCCCATTGTTGTCATGCGCTGCTGGCACATGCGTCGCTCGCGAAGCTTCAGCGCCAGTGTCCTGTCCTCCGGGAGCGGCTTCTCCAAGAACTTCAGTCTGTGGGACTTCTGCTGGCTCAGCAGCGGTTAACCCGACATCATGACCTGCAAAGGGATGTGGTATATTGTTGGGAGGACCTTGACCGCCGTTTGGGGTATTGTATTGTGATATGGTCGGTGATGGAGTCTCGAGCAATAGAATATTCTCAGGTCTTTTGCGATAACGCATCCAGCAGTAGAGGAGGATCCCGATGGTGATGAGCAGAAGCAAGGAACCAATGATTATACCAGCCTCCTGCTCATTTGATAGCCCTGGTGGGTTCTCAACAACTGGAATCCCCCCCACTGTTATCTCCACTGGAAGGGCGAGTGGAAAAGTGGGCGTATGCGCAGTGTTGTTTTGGGTTCGATTCACCTTCTCAACAACGAGGGTAAGCGGCGAGGCTGCATCGAGGTCTGCATTTGTGCTGCGCCAATTTACTGGCTCGCGAGCTGCAGCGTTGATCACAGGCATACGATCCGGGTTGGACGGACTGCTCGCAATGGGCATGTGAGCCCAACGCGTATCACTCCTTGGGTCATGATCCACTGGTGAAAGATGGGAAACAAAAGAAGGCTCTCATTCTCTTCCTGCAGCTCGTGGTTCCACGGCCCCAGCCTCGCCTTTCCCCTCTTTACATCTGCATAAGATTGCGCGAATGAGGTGGGGTGCATCGTCGCTTATGAGTGGACGTACATGATCCAGTTGTCATTGCCTTATCCTGCATAAGCGCTAGCTACTCCTGAGAAACACATGACAAGTGTTCTTTCCAAGGCTGAGTGGTGGGCCTCAATCCCGAGGCCTTCCCACGACAGCTCCATCCTCTCCATCCGTACACATACAATATCAAGCTGATTCCCCGCGTTTGCGTTTCTCCGTTTCCAGGTGGAAACACGAACAAACATGGCCCTCGAACGCACATTTGACAACGTCGCGGATCCGCAGTCGTCCGACTCACTCATCGAACTTGCAGAAGATGCGGCGGTCCGCTTCGGAGCAAATGCTCCACAGACTCTTACTGCACGCGATGAGGCGGCAAGTAAGCTTGCCAGTGAAGGCCGCCTTGGACTCGTTAAGATGTACGAAGAAGAGACACTAGGGCGACGCCTGAGCATGAAAAAATCAGAGAATGCTCGCGAGGATGAAGCCACTCTGGACAACCGGATGCGTCTGGCCCGCTACTATTCCGAAAGATATGATACCAAGAATGCCATCTCTCAGCTCCGCGCCGTACTCCGTACTCTCGAGGCACATGACCACTTGGATTGGGGCAGGATCGTTGAAGCCCGCAATGAGCTCATCTGCGAGTTGTGGATGGAAGACCAGACAGAGGTGACCTCTGAGGTGATCGAAATCAGCATGAAGACGCTTGACCAGGCTGTTCCAATATTAGGGGCGGATCACGAAAGAATGATCCATTGCCGTTATAACTTGGCCAAAGCACTTGCTGGTATCGGGCGTCTCGAAGAAGCTGTCAGTTATTTCCAAGAAAATATTGGAATCCTGGAACCTATGGGTGCTGAGGAAAGAGCATCAAGACAACTGGAAGAGGCTCTGAGCGATACGAGAGATGGTTTGGAGGATTGCCTGATGGAACTATCAAATCTGCACCGGCCGGAAAATATAACATCTGAAGCTCCACCGTCTGAAGCACTGTCGTCTGGAGTCCCATCAATCTTCCCCTTGGGGACAGTAGTGTCAGCATGGACCTCAGATACTCGCTATTCGAGAGCTGATGTAGCATCGGCTACTGAGCAACTGTGCGAAATTCTTTGCGCAGACGAAGTTTTAGTCCCTTTGTACAATGAAGCGATTCGAAGCGACGCCATAGGAGCAGAGCGATTTTGCCGCAACTTTGCCCGGCTTCTGCAGATCTGCTCAAAAGAGCTCAAAGAAGAATCTGGAGAAAATTCACAATACCTTGCAGCGAAACTTGTCGGCGCGAAGGCTAGCGAGGTGGCAGAAAAGGTGAAGTCAAGGTACACTATGGGGGATACTGGACCAAAGGTGTCGAGAAACCTTCATATACGAACACCCAACGCGAGAAGTGGCGTCTCTCTAGACAACCGTCCCAATGAGCACAATAGACCTGATGAGGTCTTCGAAGAAAATGAAATCGAGATACTTGGCCCAGTCAAAGAGTTCATAACGGATTCGATGGCTTTTCGCAATCTAAGGGCGAGTCTCGAGGCCTTTGCCAGACCGAAATCCAGTGAAGAAAACCTTGACACGTCGTCGAAATATCAGTCCCCTCCGGCTTTTTCAAATCTACATTTGGTCGGTCAAAAACAGCTCTCAGCATTGTCGGATTTTCTTGCTACCTTTGGATTTGTGAAGAAGCACTCAAGCGCTGGTACGCAAAGAATCCACTGGAGATGTGTAAGTATGAGTAAATTTCCAGAGTTTGAGTTGCTGTAAGAAAGTCACCAAGCTGACGTTTGACTAATCGAAGCGTTGTGGAACCGATATTTACGATGACTATGAAGAGCTCGCCTCAGGGGGCGAGGCTAGCTTGAAATATCTTCTCCAGGATTTGGCTTCACAGCCCATGGTAGATTCGTCTTACCTGAATACTGCCTCGAAACTGGGGAGGAGTATCTTAGAGATGGCAAGGAAGGCTTCCACCACATTGGTAAACATCACTCAGCGTTCAGAGGCTGACCAGACCATTCCCCTACATAACGACCCTTCAATTGCAAGCAGCTGTGCTGCCAGTACCCAAATACCGAAAATCGATCCGCTTTTTCTCATGCTTTGCATGAAAGACGGAAAGTTCGGAACAAGCCTGTATCAGAAAGATATTTCTGGTCTCGACAGCGACAGAAGACTCTTCGAATTTCTTCGAGATAACTACGCCCGTTATCGGGGCAACCGGGCATCTCCAATTTCTCTCAGTGCTCTTGAAGCCATCAACTTTGTCATGGTAAGCAGTCACTTCGTTTCATACTCGAGACAGCGACAGGGTCGGCGTTTGACATAATTTTCAGTTGAATATCATCACAGGCAAGACGGTCAACATTTCCCCGTGCGGCTTACATGGCTGCACTTGTCTTCCACCGCCAGAAAAGGTAGCGCCTGAGCCTGATGCAGAGTATCGTTGCGAGCCTCTTACTCCAAAACGTTGTCCCCCAATTGGTTCTAATACTCTGATGCATCTTTTCACCCATCCCGAGTGCTATGGCGAAGCCAAGAGCACACGGATACTGGTCCAATTCGCAAAGAAATTGGATGGTGAGCTTATTGGACCTGAGTTTGGCTGGGGTTTGTATTTCAAAGAAGGATGGAACTGGGAGGTGGTAAAAGTAGTGATTCTCGTGTATATGTTTGCAAGCCTAATGTTCGGCGTTGCGTGGTGGATAGGCAAAGATGACATACAGGGGGGATTTGGCGTTGCTGGGTATTTGGTCAATGTGGCAACTGCATTTTTGGCATTCATTGCGGTTAGAAACATCTAGTGTCGGCGTTATCGGTGGCTGCTGGGCCGCAGTTCGAGGCGCGCAATGACGGGAACACCAAAGTTGGGCCTGAGGATACGGATGATTTTTGTCGATATTTCGGAATGCACTTCATGGACACGGGTGTTACCAACGGTACCGTACAGGTATGTTGCTCATTAATGGCTACTGTGCGAAGATGTGTTCTTTCCTTTCCCTTTTTTTTTTTTAAAAAAAAAAAAAAGGTCACTGATGATTTCATCTTCCGCTGTCATTATGGAGAAACGTGAGAGAGATCTGAAGGCCGCCCGTCCCGAGGCTGACGCCCCCAAAACTGGCAACAATCAGCATGGCAGCTGTGACATCCTATTATCTTCCGCTCTCGTATCTAATTTTTTTACTGAAAAAAATAATTTAAAAAATACAATGAAGCTATCATTCTAATGCACATCATCGCAATAAACTCCCCTCTATACAAAAACCATATTACTCCATGAAATACAGAAAAAACTTATCCTTGGAATCCCATAAAATCATCAATGCTACGGTGAACACAGATTTTTTCATCTGCAAACGCTCTGTACCGATTCAGGATATCCGTCTTGCTCATCCCATCATACTGCACGCCGTAAGAGTAATGAGCAACTAAACCACGACCATCGACGACAGCATCTAGACGGCCAAGAGCTATTAGTCATTGGATAACGTAGTGAAAAGGGGAAATTAGAGGGAACACAAGTGTTTTTTTATATGGCTTCGGAATCAGGGACAAAGAACAGTGTGGCGATGAGAGCTCGACCGGAGAAATTTACTTACGTCTGCCTGTAATGAGAGGCATCTGAATGCTTAGATGAAACTCGTCATCAGCGGGAATAGGCTTGCTGGCTATGATGTCCGATCCCCAAATTGCAATGAACTGGATACCAAGCCTTTCGTTCTCGAAGTCCCAAGTACGGAACTTGTACCTCCAGAGAGAGCGGTCCTCGATTCGCGAAAGGAAGCTGTAGTGAAGCTGAGCGCCGGCCGGCCACCACCACCAACCACGCAAGTCCTCGTAGTTGATCGAGGTGATGGTGTACTGGACTGACTTCACGGGGGTGTGATCCACCAAAGGAGATCCTTGTGTGCCAGGCGCAAGTGGAAGCCATCTGTGCCCTTCGAACGGCGGAGAGAAAAAGTCATCCGGCGTCCATCCGAACAGCCCCATCTCCGGCGGAGCCTCCCAGTTTGGCAAGTGCGAGGCGCGCCATTGAGACTGGCTCATATTTTGGGAGAGAAATGGTGGGGTAAGCTCGGGGAGGTATGGAATGAGAGCGCCCAGGTGGCGGTGTACCCAGGAAAGCGGCGACTGGTTGATCATGTTGGCGGAGACGAGGAAGTATTCCGGATGCTCCAGCTTTGTCTCGACGATGGACGGAATGGCGGTGTCCTCGATGAAAACGATGTCATCGTCTATCTTGATGTAGAGAACGTCCGGCTCAATTTCGTCATACGCACCCGAGTAGTCCTTGTACTCAAAGGAAACCGTCTGCCGCCGGTATTGTGGGACACCTGCGACACGGGCATCCAGCCATAAGAGGTCTGCAAGGTCATTAGTGCGGGTGATGAAAACGACTTCATCCAGAAAGCCGCCGTTGATCGCGAGGTTCCTCTGTTGAAAGATAATCAGCTGCGTTGATTTCTGAGGGCTGTCATGATGTTCTACTCACCTGCAAGTAGCAATCCAATATTGAGACAGTCTCCCTTCGTCCATAAAAGACAAGACCCACAACTTTCAATCCGTCTGGCTTCTTGAAGCCTGGGGAAGGGCCTTCCAGTGGCGAGTTCTTTCCCAGGACAGACCAATTGTGCTCCAAGATTTCGTGTTTGCGTCGATCGAACAATGGTGATACAGAGGACTCCGAGAGAGTGAAAATCGCGCACAGAATAACGAGCCCAACACCGATGGGAATCAATACCCATGTGTTGAGCCGGAGAACTTTCATGCTCTTGTACTGAGCATCAGACATGGAGACGTGGCTGTGAATCAAGATTCGGATTGAAGTGTTGCAAAAGTGGAGGAAGTTTCGCTAAAAGTCACGGCATATTATCAGGATCAGCAGGAGAACATGTGTTTGCGATGCGGCAAAACTTATGGCATTGGAATGGTTTAACAAAAATGTTCCTTGGTCCCTTTTTTTCGAGAAGGAAACCCGCGAATTAATGGGATGCAAGGAATCTCGCTTTGATTACCTTGTTCGCCTAAATCATTCTACGTCCATTTAATCTTTGCTTTTGCTTCCTTCGCTAGCTGTTGTCCGCATATTTTGGTGTGTCCTCTCGGTCCGCTTAACGATGAAGGACATCTCGTGCAGTTTTGCATGGCTGACCAGTAAATTGTTCTGGACATGCACACCGAGCTTCCTGCAATCATTTCTTCCTGCCCAGCCAGATTCATCAAACCCACGTTCAACCACCAGACCGCCAGCCAGGTCAGCGCGCACGGCCTACCTCGATGGGCTCCGCGGAACCGCAGCTCTTTTCGTCTTCTTCGGCCATCTTCTGTGGACTTATCATGGATGGATTGATTATGGATGGGGAGATGGGCCTTCGAACCGCCGCATCATCCAGTTGCCGCCACTCCGGCTCATCTACTCCGGCCACGTCATGGTCTCGATATTTTTCGTCGTTGGCGGCTATGTGTCCTCGGCAAAAGCCATCAAACTTGCGCGACAGCGACCGCACCAGCACGAACAGGTCTACTTGACCTTGACGTCGTCGCTGTTCCGCCGGGGCATCCGGCTCTACTTGCCTGCCTTGGTCTCCACCTTCATCACCCTGTGCGCCATCCGCCTCGGTCTCTGGGAACCGGCGAGGCAGTACACAACCATGCCTTATATCTTCCAAGCCGACAACCATCACCAGCGATTGCCGAGTTTCGGCGAACAGCTCGCGGACTGGTGGAGCGAGTTCATGGGCCTGACGAACATCTGGTCTTACTACAACTACTCGCACTGGCAGCCATATTACAACAAGTACGACCCGCACCTATGGACTGTGCCAATGGAGATGAGGGGCAGCCTCGTTGTCAGTCTCGCACTCTTGGGGCTTCTCCGATGTCGAGCCTGGTGGCGTTTCGTTCTCATGTCCGCAACCGTTGTTTTCTGCGTCTACTGGGACCGTTGGGAGTGTATGGACTTTGTGCTGGGCGCCATGCTTGCGGAAGGGCACATGGCCATTTCGGAGAGGTTAAAGAGCGGTGATGGAGCTGCGACTGCTGACGCTCAAGATCCAAATCGAGAATGCAGCCAGGTGGCCGATGAAGAGGAGATGGAAGTGATGGAAATGCTACTAGAAAAGCCGAGATGGGCAACTTCGCTAACTGCATCTCCCATTCAGACGTTGGAACGATGGGCGAGAAATTCCGCAGTGCGACTAGGCATCCGCATTGCCCTTTTCATCCTTTCCATGTGGTTCCTTTCCGCACCAAGCCACCGCTACGAGATGTCTACTGGTTATTCAATCATACCTTATCTTGTCCCAAAAAGCATATCTGATCCTAAGCGCTTCATCCACGGAATCGGCTCGGCACTTCTGGTGGTTTCAGTCTCCTGTACGCCCCTGCTGCAGAAGTTTTTCAACCATGCCATACCACAATATCTCGGAAAGATCAGCTATGCTCTTTACATCTGCCACGGCCCGGTGATCCATATGTTAGGCATGTGGATAACTCCAACCATTTGGCGGGTTACTGGGTATGAGACAATGAGTGGATGGCTGGTTGGATTTTGCCTTGGTAGCTGTATGGTGATCGTGGTTGTGCTTTGGGCTGCTGATTTGTTCTGGAGGATGGTCGACACGAGGTGTGTGACCGTAGCTCGCTGGTTTGAGGGAATTTGCTTTGAGAAAGAAGACTGAAGCGCCTTTTCAAGATCCTGAAATAAGCTGTCCGGATTTGTTCCTACTGCACTGCTGTATTTCGTACTCCCACTTGCATCAGCTGAAGCTGACAGACAATGGCCATTGTCGAGTGACATTCCCACGTGCATGAAAGTGGGATAGGATTTTCGCACGCGATTGTCGAGCTAGTCGTCGCACAGATGCATCACTAACTATTTTTACGTAAGGGGTAATGCAGGCAGGCATGTAGGGGCTCAAGCAAGTGTTACCCGATAAATTGGATTAAATGAATGTTGTGACAGAGGTCGAACAAACCTGCGTCCATCTTGAGCGCCATTTCGAGCTTCAAATAGCATAGAACATCTCTGTAGAAGGAGCTTTGATTGAAGAAAATTGGTCTTGTCCTGGAAGAGTAAAGTCGTCCTCTGAAAGCCGAGCATGCCCGGAATGCCGAACACGCGGGCGGACAAGGATTCCTAAGCAATTCTTTATCCCTTCGAAGTGAGCAGGAAATGCTTTGCCATGCGGAAAATTTGAGGTGGCCAATTACGCCCCTCGGGTGTTGCCAGCTTCCCTCCCTTCCCTCGTCTTAATGCGTCTCATGGATCATCCCCCTTTCTCTACTTTCCCGATACTTCCGAAGCCGCAAGTACCTTGCTTCTGCAAAACGGGGCCCTTTTCAGAATATCCGACTGGCTGAAAAGAAATAGACATCAGTAATGCTGACTAAGAGCCAAGTTCTATAGGATACGCAAGCGCCCATTTAGTCATGGCTGTTCTTCGAATACATCCTTTGGTGATTTGATTAATCTTGGTGACTTTATGCCAGTAGTCTCCAGGTGTACCCATAGTTCACACGCGAACCCTGGCCCGCGTCGCGGATACATTCTTGGAGAAATAATATTTGCAGTAATTTTGCAATTGTGTCACCGCTGGACTCTGACCTCGTACTTTACTGTTACAACTCTTCGCTGAATTGTGAAATAGATTTCTGGAGTCAGTAAAGGGTCTATCGAGTAGAACTCCAGGCGGCGAAGGCTTAAAGCAGACGATTCGCCACAATAGCTACCAACGAGGAATAAGAAAGCTGAAAGATGATTAGAAATTACTGTACCATACTCAATCATTTTAACATAGACTACACGATGAGATGTACGGCAAAATGTTAATCACGAATATGAAAGAGATCAGATAATTTCATCAGGCGTACACTGTGTGCGGATATCGTTAGTTTAGAGGCGCAGCGCTCAGATGACGGTGGGGAAATGAGGCTTACTGCCAAAATTAACATTTGACGGCCTGCCACGTGGCTGGTCCAGGCAGCAGCAGAAATTAGAGGGCCGTGCTTCATTACGCCGCACTTCATGCTGTTTAAGTCTGTAAGGTCCACTGCAACCAGTACTTGCCTCGAGAAAACTCGCAATTCACCTAGCTTTTGCAAAATACCGCCCGCAGATCCACCAAATCATGGCCCACGTCAGCCAGACTGCTCAAGACTTGCCCTCGGATCGAGAAGGCTCTCTTTTGCTCAACTTGCCCGCTGAGCTTCGCTTAAATATCTGGGAGTACGTGTTCCCGGGCGGTGAATACATCCCTCTTGTTATTCATTCATCTCGTGGGACAATGTCAATCTTGCGGCAGTTGGATACGCATGGTAAGCCGCCTACGACTTTCGGAACGACGGACACGGATCGATTCGCACACCAAATCGCTTGGGGGCGTCACAGAAGGGCGCTACTGAGGCACGGATACCAATTGAAAAGCTTGGTGCCCGCCGGAGGAATTTTCCAGCACGGCAACCCCACAATGTTGCTGTCTTTGGCGTTGACGTGTCACTCAGTGTATGGACACTTTGCCCCATGATGACCGGTTTCAATGACTTATAATTTACAGGTATGCGGAAGTGATACCCATGCTTTACGGGAGCTCAACCTTTGGCTTTTACGAGGAACATCAACTTTTCCATTTTCTCCAGCATGTCCCCTTTAGCAATCTTCGCCATATTCGACATATTGTCGTCTGTCTTAGGCGGCACACATGCAAGACCTCGCCGGAATGGATCGTGGCATGCGACACGCTCCTCAGCCTGCCGAAATTGGGAACGCTGGACTTCGTTCTTTTTAATCAGTCGCCAGTCAGCTCGTGGCACGAGCAACCCCCAGACTCGGAGCTGATGGAGCCGATTCTGGAACAGATGGCCCCGTTTAAGGGCAAGTCGGCACGTGGCCAGTTCAACTTCTGGGATACTTCTTCCTATTCTCACAAGTGGCAGCCTATCTTTGATAAAGAGGAAATCCCATTCATTGTAAAGAATGTTGAAATTATACTGGATTAACCGTCTAAAGGGCACACGACTGGCAGAGACAATGTACACTTAGAGGTGGGATTAAGCCCAAGTACGCCTTCTATTCGGGATAAATACTAATGCCATACTTGAACAAGGGAGAGAGGTCTGGAATGACCGTGAGTTTTTATGTTCTCGGCTTACGTTCTACTATTTCTTAAAAGCCATCATCGAAGCTTCTGTGAAGACTGTGTTGATCTATGTGGGCCGTGACGAGCGGACGTAGATACAGATGGGTATTTACACGATTGGATTTGCTTGTATCTCGCATGTAGGTATCTCCGGTACATTGATAGTTGGACAGCCCACTTCATTTCCCTTCTTTCCAAAAAGAAACCAGTCATGCCTGACTTTCTCCAGCATTAATCGTGACGTCTCTAAGCAAAATACAGTCTAAACGACAAAGAAAAAAAAACAAAGCCTCACCCCAACGCTTCCAGACCCAGCCCCCTGTTCAATTCACCCCATCCTCACCCCCCCAAACAAATCCCCCTCATACCTCCTCCCCCACCTCAGCGGCGCCTCTGCCCCCACCACCACCCTCCCCATCTCCCCCTCCGGCACCGCATCCCCGACGAAACCCGGCGCCGCATCCAGACCCCGCGTCTTCGACCCCCTCAAATGCCACCCGTTATTCTTCAAGCTCGCCAACCCCCCCGGACCCTCGTTCGATGGCACCATCGCCGCCAACGCAGCACCCACCCGCATCGCCGCCGTCGCATCCAGCCGCTCCGTCCACCGCGGCACGAGCGCCGCGAACAGCGTCAGCGCGAGCAAGAGCACGACGAAGACGCCAAGCACCACGCTGCCGACGACGAGGCCCGTAAACGGCACGACAGGCGCACCGACGACGCCGTCGACGCCCGGGTCGGGCGCGATGCGCAGCCGCTTCGAGGCGTCCTCCGCGTGCGTGACGCGGATCTCGTTGGCAAAAAACGCGGCCATGCGGAGGGCGCCGCGCATGGCGCTCGCCCCGCCACGGCTACGAGCGGTGTCGATGACGAAGGTGCTCAGCCACACGCCGACCGGGTGCGGGCGGTCGCCGTCGCTGCCGCCGGTCGTGGTGTTGAAGTGCCTCCGCGGCCGCACGCAGTCGAGGACGTTGTAGCTGGACGAGCTGCTGGCGAAGCACAGGCCCGAGAAGGAGGTGCAGACGCCGCGGGATCCCAAGAGGTGGCCGAGCGGCGCGTAGGCGGCGCAGGTGGCCGGGAAGGACGGCCCGTCGGCGGCGCGGGCCATGGCGGTGGTGTAGGCGCGGTCGGACCATTGGGCCGGGAAGGAGGCGTTGCCGAAGAGGGAGGCGTAGATGAGGGCGAGGGGCCCTTTGTTGTTGACGTATTCGAGGACGGTGGGGAAGCCGTCTTGTTCGCCGTAGCTGTCGCGGTTGTTGGTGTAGAAGGTGGGGTCACTGAGGGGTGATCAGCGGTTGTTTGTGGGGGGGAAAGGGGAGGGAGGGGGAGACGAACTTGTAAGAGGCATCGATGGTGCTATCGTCGTCGTCGTCTGGTATTGAGGGGAATTTGTCCAGCAGCGGGCCGTGGGTGCCGTCGTTGTAGTTGTTCGGAAGCTCGAAGTAGCCGATGGTCGTCCGGGCTCTGACCCTGAAAATGTTCGAAGCGTGGTACTCCTTCCAACTTATGGCTGTGCTGATGTTGAGGTAGAAGACCTCTTCAAAGTCCTGGCGGTCCCGAGTGCCGTTCATTATCGGCGTTTTCAAGGCACTGCTGGACATGCAAGTCCGGACATGCCAGTCGAGATGAGAATCCTCTTCGTCCACGTAATCGTAGCCGAACTTGATGAAATTGGAGTCGTCCTCGTCCGTGAAGCAGCCGTCGGGTGCAGTGTCGCTCATGGTTATGTTGTCGTAGTCAATGCTCGTGTTGAATCGAGGTATGTACGCCCGCTTGAATCCCGTGTTGTATCCGAAGGGAATTTCAGCCATGAAGACCTGTGATGGGTCCCAAAAGTGCTCTTGAACCGGTTCGTCATTACGATCCTCGAACCAACTGTTAAACCCAGCAGAGTTGCCAGTACATTTCTGCTGCCAATTGGCATGATCCTCTGCCGTGCCGTTCCACCAAAGTCGGGGATTGCACGTCTGAGACGAGCCTGTTTCCATGGCTTGACGTAGGCTGACGACATCTAAGTTACTGTCATAGCCCTCCGAAGCGAACAGGTGCGGGATGTCGACCAAATAACGATTTGACTCAAAATTCGAAGAGTATTCGGAAGCAACTCTCGTGGTAGTTACCGGCTCTAGTAATCCTTGCTGAACGGGCCAAACTACAAGGCCTTTGTAGTCCATGTTAGCGTTGCCATTTGTAAGCAAAAGTGAGCAGTTGCCATACCTAGCAAAGTGAAGAAGCATGCGAACCAGAGGAACCCACTGCCGTGTTGGCGGCGGAGCGTTGGTGCCAACAGAATAACGGGCATGAGAGGGCTCATCCATTCCTGGTTTGCAAGTGCCAATGTCTGCCTCAGCGACAGTTTCGGTCCCTTTGCGTGGTACTGAGTAAATGCCACAGAAGCGTAAGTGCAAACAGACGCAACCGTCGGTATTGTCAGCGCAGAAGCGATGGCGGCCAGTATTGAAGCAGTCCTGACTATATCCGAGACCCACGAAGCGTCGCGCATTGGCCGGACCTCGTTGTAATTACTAGCGAAATCTTTCTTACCCACGTAGATGGGTCCACGGCCAACGAGGCAGAGGAGGACCCAGGGGGTAATTGCAAAAGCGAGATAGCCACCGACGAGGCTAAACAGATAGAGCTTTCCCCTTAGTGTTCTCAGTCTGATGCTGTCTAGTTTGGCCTGCCGCGGGCTGGTCAGTTCATGATATTCGGGTAGGCGCTCTGCGCCCGGGTCAACGTTTGGTGAGGCCATGATAGAACGAAGCGGTACCACATGCAGCTCCTCCTGCATTGGCGCTTCCTTCACTTTTATAAAAAAATTAACCAATATCGCAGAAAAGCACGTGGACAATCTAAGTGGTACGACAGACGGTGTGCCCGTCACCAGGCACCAGGCACCAAGGCTGGAGGAATCGCTATGCACCTTGGCACTTCAGTTTCTGGAATCCCCGGCCGCTTTACAGCCCCCAATCCTCGTGTTGCGGCTAAAGCGGGCCGCATCCTGGACCCTGCCGAGCCGCTAAGTAGCTTTAGGTAAAAGTGTGCATCTATGAGGACTGAATCTAGACTTATCTTCTTGATTGTTCACTCCGAAGGCGAGTTAGTATCTCAGCTATACATATACCTATGCCAGGCTGGCAGCTGCCTGGAAAAAAGTTCCTTGTCATCACTCCATGGAATCCTTCCCATCACACACTTGGCTCTCAGTAGCCTCGCTATCTCCGTGTCCCCCAGCCTGCTCTCTCACCTGTCCCGCTCGGACCTCCAGCCCTTGCTGACCACCATCACCTCGACGAAGTCACGTGACTAATCACCTCAATGGATGTCTCACACGGCTTTGCTTCGCAACCCGAACAACCTCTTGTAAGCAATCTGGCCTTTTGCTCTGCCAAACCCCGGACCTTGACACACGCATGGTTTGAAACAATGAGCGGCGTGTCCCGCGTTAGCGCCGCGACGCTGCTCAAGAAATCTGGTACTTCGGTCCGCGCACGTAGCAGAACTGTCACGCAGACGCACGCGGCTTGGATGACAAAGCAGGTGGTCATGCAGAACCTAGACATCGTGTAGATAGGCGCGGAGGCGCTCATGTCTGGGTCCATGTAGACTGGACGACTGCTTGTTGACTGAGGGTCATAAATGCTGCTGACAACTTGTCCTGTCACGTACGACCATAGGTCGCAGAATGCAGGGCTTCCCGTCCGCTCAGCCGTACTTAAGCTGCGAACCGGCCGATTAGTACTCAAGTGGGTGACCATTGGGGAATCCCGGCTGTTGTACGTTTTGTAATTTTTTTTGGCCCGTGTGTGGGTCTGTGCTAAGCGAGATCCCAACGACTGTTGCAAGCTCACTCACATACGCACATCGTTATTCAAGGAGTCTACTCTTCTCGCGAGGCAACTGCTGGACGTAGGCTGAGGAAGAATTGATTTTTGTAAGTGCGCAACCATCTCTTGCATTGTGCTCGATCCACTTTTTGGGCAATGATCATTACGTGCAGCCGTTAATGCCTTTGTACAGCCTCGTCGCCATCCCTCTCCTTCCTTTCCAACGAAAACACCAACTCTTTCAAGGCCGCCCGACTACGACTCGGCAGTAGCGTCTCCACACGCTTTCTCATCTTATCTGTGAAAACAATATCCTTCCCGCACTCCCGCATCAATTCCACCCACTCCTCAGTCAGCCGCATCCATGGGAATACCTCCTCGGTAACTACTAGCTGCGGCTGAGACTTCAGCAACACGGCCCAAACACTCAAATCCACCCTCACATTCTTTAGCAGTCTAGCCATTGTGGCATTTTCCAGCCTCAGGTCCGGGCAAAACTCCAGCAGCACTCGAAACCTGTCGGCGTGGCAGCAGCCCTTCCACGTCACAATTTCGAAGATGGCGTCCTGATCGATGACGAGTTCTTGTAGTAGTAGGTCGTTGTTCTCCCTGGCTTTGGCGAGCAGAAAAGCCAACTCATCCGCATTCCTCGCGCCTCCTCGCAGCATGCTTTGGGAGACGGACAGGCGCGGGTTCCGCTCCCACAGGAGGCGCAGGAGCCGGACGCGCGAGATCTCGGGCCGCAGCGGCGGCGGCAGCAACCGGCGCTGCTGCTGCTCAGCAACAGTGCCGGCGGCGGCGGGGCTGTAGATGCCGCTGAACAGGTTGCAGACGGCGCGCTGCGTCGGCACGAGGCGCTCGTCGTGCTGGAGGAGGTAGTAGATGGTGGCCGTGTCGGTGCAGCCTTCCAGGACGGCCGGGGTGATGGCGCAGACGGGGCGATGCTGGCCGCATTGCGTGAGCAGGAAGTCCAGCGTGTCGGCGTCGTGTGTGCTCTGGACCATGGCCGCGGTGATGCCGATGCCGTTTGCGTGGTCCAGCAGGTCGCGGAGGAGAGAACGGTCTTCTTCGCTGAGGTTGCCCCTGACGTTTCTTTTTAGGACGGTGACAATGACGGCCTCGGAGACGGGGATGTCCTTGACAAAGTGGTCCAGTAGGAGCCTGAGGTTAGCACGGTAGTAGAGGGTCTCTGCGGCAGCGAGAAGGTCGGCCTCGGTGACACGCACTCCTGGCGCCTCTTTGAGGAAAACATCAAGGAATGTATCCTTTCTCGAGGGGTTAGGAGGTTTGAAGCGTACGGCTTTGATGGCCAGCGTCAGCGGTGTGGCATGGTCGGCACCTCTTGCATTGGGATCTGCTCCATGGCGGAGGAGGAGGCGTATGCAATGGTTGGAGCCTTTTCTGCAAGCCAGGTGCAGCGGCGTGTCCTGCTTTTCGGAGACCTGTCTGCAATCTGCCCCCTTTTCCAGCAGAAGCTGAACGATCACAGAATGGTCTTTCTCAACGGCGACCAACAGGGGCGCTTCGAGCGATCCGCACTTTCTGTTCACGTCAGCCCCATTGTCTAGAAGCAAAGCGACAGTCTTTTCACTTCCAAGGTGTGCGGCTAGCTGGAGCGCAGATCCTGTCTTTCGAATTCCACTTCGATGGGGCGCCAACTTCTTCCGACCATTCGCTTCTTCTCGCGGCCCCTCGTCCTCGACGTCAGCACCGCTCTCGACTAAAAGACGGATGACTTCCTCGAAGGACGACAGGTCTCTGGAGAACGGCTCATCCCACACAGCCCGACGGAACGCTTCCGTCACTGGGCTGCTGCCCAACCGCGTCTTCATCCTCACGCTAGCGCCACGCTCCAACAACATCCTAACCACCGCCGGATTCCCGGCGTACGCGGCAGCAAGCAAAGCAGTGCGGCCACTCTTGTCCCGGGCATCCACATGCACGCCGGCCTCGAGCACCATCCTCACCAACGACGGCAGCCCCGCCATAACCACCGACAGCAGCGTCTCTTGGTCGGCAGGCATGAATTCAAGCAATAGCTCGATGGCCTTGTGCTGCTTCATCTCGACCGCCCTGCGCATGCCGTCGGCGCAGGCCGCCCGCTCGATGTCGGTCCCACAGATCTTCTCCATGAGATACTCGACGACGTCCAGGCGCCCGTAAGCACACGCCTTGCCCAACGGATTGTCCCTCGCACCGCCTACGTAAAGCGCAGCGCCGGCCTCGACCAGCACCTCGACGACATCGACATCGCCCGCCGCGGCCGCCTCGCACAGCGGCGTGCGCCCCGGCCGCCCAGACGGCTTATTGACGTCCGCCCCGGCGCCGACCAGCTCGCGCACGACAGAAGCAGCAGCAGCGCCTTTCTTGCGCGCGTTGCACCACCACACGGCCGTTGCCAGCGGCGACTTCGTTTCCCAGCGTTGGACGACGGCAGGCTGACCCACTACCCTGCACCCCTGCGGCGGCCGCTTCTCGCACTGCACGACGGCATCCACGTCGGCGCCGAGCCGCAGCAGCGCGCGCACCATGTCGACGTGGCCCTGCGCGCACGCCGCGTGCAGCGCGCTCACCTCGTTGTCGGGCAGCGAGCCGCCGTCCCGCGTCTGCTTGCCGCGCAAGTTGACGTCCGAGGCGCCGGCCGCGACGAGCAGCTCGACCATGCGCACGTCGTTGCGCGCGGCGGCGACGATGAGCAGCGGCTGGGGCTGCTCGTGCGGGCTCTTACGCTGCTGGTCTGCTGTTGTTGCATTGTTATCGTCTGTAGCAGCAGCATCGAGAAGGAGTTTGGCGGCGGCGAAGTGCCCGCGCTCGACGGCGAGACGCAAGGTGCTGGCGGCCGGTAATGCGAAGGTGCGGAGGTTGTCGGTGTCTTCGGCGAAGGAGAGGGCGACGTCGGCGCCGTGCGAGAGCAGCGTGCGGACGATGTCGGTGTGGCCCCCGGCGACGGCGGCGCGCAGAGGCGTGTGGTAGCGGCCTTGGAGGACGTTGACGTCGGCGCCGGCGGCGAGGAGGAGCGACACCATGACGGCGTGGTCGTGGCGGGCGGCGGCCTGCAGCGCGGTGCCGTAGTAGAAGCCTGCGGCGTTGACGTCGACGACGCCGCGTGCGAGGAGGAGCTCGGCGAGGGAGGTGTCGTTGTCCGCTGCCGCCATCTGGAGCAAGAGGCCGTACCGGGCATCCGCTGCCTTTTCCGCTGGGAGCAGTTGGAGGGTCCTTCGGATCATGGCTCCGGGCCCTTGCTCGAGCACGTACCGGATCGACTCTGCAAGTTCGAAGCGACCGTCCGGATCTTTCAAGGTGCCGCGATAGCGATATGGTTCTATGTTTCCGTCGAAGAATTCGAGGGCTTTGGCCAGGACCGGGTGGATGCTCTCGCCGCTCGGCTCAAGCTGTCCACCTGCTCGGAGAAGCAGCTCCATGACGGCCAAAGAATCCAATTCCCTGCCTGCTACAGCGACAAAGACCGAGTTCGGGCCTGTGGCCGCTGCCTTGACATCGGCGCCATGCTCAATCAGCCACTCGACCACCTCTACCGGGCAGTTTTGGGCTGCTGTATGAAGAACAGATTCGGCATTCGCGTCGGCGCCATGCTCAAGTAATGTGCGCACTGTCGCTCTCGTACCAACCTCGCTGCCTTTCTTCCATCCGTCCCCTGACGGAACCCGAGAGCACGGGAACCGAGGGGAGTGCAGCGTGAAACGATTGATACATTCCTTCATGGCATGCGTCATGGACTCCCTTTCCGGGTCGGCTCCTCGTTCGAGAAGTAAGCGAGCCATATCCGCGTGGCCATTCTGTGCAGCAGTGGCGAAGGCGCAGCGTGCGGCCCGTATACAATCTTCCCCTGTCAAGGCAGCCATGAGCACCTGCGTGCATGCAAGGTGGTTGTTCCCGGCAGCGACTTCAATGCAGCGCGTGAGGACTTCAGTAACCTTCTCAAGGTTTAAATGTGGAAGCAAGCATTGCGCCAGCTCCGCATGTCCCTCGCGAGCCGCCACTAGAGGGCAATCTTCTATGTCGTCTGATTCGAGAAGTTTCCTAGCTTCACTGTTGATGAGAGCCAGAGCTGCAGCCGTATGCCCCGGACGGCACGCGGCATACATGGCTTTTGCGAAGCTCCCGTTCTCCAGCGCTACACCGGAGCTGAGTATGCTGTCCAGGACCAAGACATTCCCGTGTTCCGCGGCAACGCACAGTGCCTTCTGGCGGAGCTCATTGAGCTTTGCTTCCGAGTCTCGTTCCTGGGCCAGCTGAAGAAGCTTCAGCACGAAGGTTGCGCTATCTTCAGACGAAATATTCTCCAGCACAATCCGAACATCTTGCTCAGCCCTCCCGTGCGCCGCGCCGTATTCCAACAGGAACTCGACAGTCTCCGCATGGCCATTGCGCACTGCACCCTCCAGAGCATCCGACGCCGCCGCCGCCGCCGCCGCCGTCTCCGCACCTTCTAGAAGCGGCAGCAGCTGCTGCAAAATCCGCACGTGGCCATTCGCCGCCGCCGCCGCGAATGCGCGTCCGACATGCTCGGCCCGGATGTCGAGCTCCTCGCGCCGCCGCAGGAACAAGCCGACCACGGCCTCCCTCCCGGCCGCGGCTGCCACTTCGAGCGCGTGCAGCTGCCGGCGCTGGAGCGGCCACCAGTTCCCGCGCCCTGGTGGTAGCTGCCGTCCCCTTGTTGTTGTCCTCGACCACCTCTGCGTGTACAACAACGGCCCCGCCACTGCTGCCACTACTGCTGCCACGTCGCCGCCGCCGTCTCCCCGCGCCAGCTGCTTCTCGACGCTCGACAAGTCGTCGCCGCCGAGCATGGCGGCGAGTGTGCGCTCCGTCTGCGTGGTGGCGGCAGCAGCTGCCCCCTTCTTCTTCTCTTCGTCATCTTCATCTTCGCTCCCTTCATTGACGACACACCGCCGCCCCCTCATCCCGGCCCTCCTCTCCAGCCACCCCGGCGACGTGCACCGCAGCAGCGAGTCCCACTTCGACTCGTGCGCCATTCTGAGCGGCGGTGGCAGCGGCGCCATCATCGAAGACAGAGCAGCGCCGTCGATGTTCATGAACGACTTCAACAGCGCCGGCCGGACGCCGCCGCCGCGGTCCAGCAGCAGAAGCTCGACGACGTCGGCGTGGCCGCCTGCCGCGGCGAGCTGGACGGCGGCGCTGATCGTGCCGTTGGTATTGCGCGCAGCCGCCGCAACGTCGAGGAGCGCGCGCACGGCGCCGGTGTGCCCGTGTTGGGCGGCGAGGGGGAGGACTGTTGCTGCTGCTGCTATTGCCGCCGCTGCGTTCTCGGCGTAGTAGTACGCGAGGAGCTGTTTGATCATAAGGGCATGGCCGCGCGTGGCGGCTGCGCGGAGTGCGGTGTCCGTTGCTGTGCGGTTGATGCCGTGGTGGGAGAGCAGGGTGCGGGCGCAGCGGGTGTGGTTGGTCAGCGCGGCGATGAGGAGCGCGAAGGCGAGTGCGTCGTTGGATGAGGTGGAGGGTAGGGCGTTCAGGAGGTAGGTGAGTATGTCTGTGTGGTTGTGGAGGACGGCGGTTGAGAGGGCGTCTTTTGGGTCCGTTTGTGCAGCCACGCGGGGTGTGTGGTGGATGAGAGACACGACGGAGGCGATGTCGTCTGATTTGATGGCGTCATGGAGCGTGGCTTGCTGCTCTGTCTCGGAGAGATGGACGCTGGGAGGAGTTGTGGCCTCCAGATCCTTCCACGATGGTTGGGCCTTCGCGTTGCGGGTGTGGAAGAAGTTTGCAGCAGCAGGGCCACTCCTCTCGCAGCCCAAAAGTGGTATGTCGTGCTCTGTCACTAACAGGACCTTGACCACGTTTTCAGACTTGTCCACCACCTCGATGAGAGAGTCGGACAGCTTTTCGTCATCAGTGTCCAGAACGCCATCCAGAAGGATAGTCATGGGATTTGCAGCTGCGATGTCCAGAGTGATCCGCAAACAGTCTTGCAGGTTCAAAGGGCCGACTGTACTCCCATCTTGCTGAGATACAGCTTGCTTGATTTTCCATTCCGTGATGAGGACATCGCAGCATTTCTCGTCATTGACCAACGTGAAACTGGCGACGACATGCTGCAGGATTTCGAGCGCCGAAGAGAGCTTGCTGCAGTCGATGTAAGCTACAAGGGCAGACGTCGAACTACCAGCCAGCAACTTCCTGGCGGTCTGACAGACACCTGCCGCCCCGCACAAAGACAGGATCGATGACGTGCTTGATTCCCACCAGGACCGGAAGCTTTCTGACTCGAGCAGTTCACATCGAGTACCAGGTGTAGATTGGTCTTCATCAGCTTCCAGGAGCGCAGGAACCCCCCATTGACGCAGGCTGGATCCCAATTCGTCCGGGATGCGAACTTCATGAACAGTCTCTGGTGCGGCACTCCTCAAGTACAAGGATTCCATGGGGCTGTTGGTGTGTCCAATGGCGGCTTTCGCGTTTGAATCTGCCTGAAACAGCTTCTCTCTCAATTGATGTGTGTCCACTTCAGCTCCCGTTCCTTTGTTGTCAAGTCGGATGTAATGGGCGAGTATGTCGTAAACCGCATGATAGACGGATAGAATTGCGCCATCAGAGTTTGATGTATCCTCAATGGCTTGCGATGGGCGTTCTGCTTCCAAAATCAGGTATCTCACCAATAAATGGAAGGCAAACGCCAAGTCGTTGACCATTTCTCCAAAAGCCTGGGCATCTTCAGCAGTCTTTCGCAAGAGGAACCGAAATGGAGACCATATGAGTCGCCATGCTGCCTGCAAGTCCTCTGAGAAGCCTTGGGGATCCAGCCCGGCGTTCGATTGAATGAGGTCCAACCAACATAGAATCTTCTCGAGGAGGTCACGGACGATGATGATGTCCTTCTCGGCCGTATCGTAAGTCCAGCGTTTCCAGAGAGATTGGCATCGTTTCTCCTGGACCACTTTGCGGACGGCCTTGAGAACGTCGCGCCTGTTCGTTTTTGTAGCAAGCAGAGTTTTCCTCAAATCATCATCAGCTTGGCCCAGTGCGCGCTGCCATAGGAATTTGGGTGTGTCGGTGCGGGATTCGGAGTCGTCGACGGTTGTGGTTTCCATTTTGGTGTTGTCTACTCTGACGAGCGTAGAATAGCCTTGTATTTGGTTGCCTTGAACTTGGCCCCCGCTAGGCACTCTACGGGCGGTGATCGATTCGATAACGTTGCGTAATGGCTTTGGAGTCTTTCGCCTCTACCGTCTTCTGTAAGTTTATGAGTGAGGTTGAGCCCTGCAGCCAATCAGAATTTCCACACGCCGCAGTCACCCACCGACGAGTAAATCTTGGCCAGCTCACCTATCTGAGAAATTGTAGTGAATTTCACCTAGCAGACAACTTGGGGCATCATCGATACTAAGCAGAGAGAGCAATGTGTCTTTGCGAGGGAAAGGACATGCAGCGATAAGGCTGTGGTGCGGGGGAACACTTTTTGTAATCAGAATTACAGCTTGCATGGGGCTAACTCTTCTGCCTAGATTATGTGGGGTTTTAGTTGACTTGTAATATGCGGGGCTTTGGTTTATCCTGGAAATGGAAATCACAGGTCCGTGATCCTGTTTTCAGTGGAGCAAAAAAGTGCACTATGCAGAAAAAAAATGCACTGTGCAAAACGTACAACAGCCGGGGTCCCCCTGTTGAAACCATAATTGATTGGCCCTCTAAGGGGCACACGACTAGCAGAGACTGTGTACAGTTCAGAGGTGGGACTAAGCCTAAACAGGCTATCTATTTTGGTTAAATACTACGTGCGGCTCTTGGTACTTCAACACCCCCGGTTTATACGCACGCTGATGCCAAAATACAAGGAGGAGATCTTGCGACATGCAACAAAGCAGATCAGGAAGACTTATTTCCCCCATCCGGAGGCTTTAAATCGGAAGCGCGATCTCTTTGCTCTTCCCGGAGGATATTGTAAGGTGTAAGTTGCCATAACGAAGAGAAGCGGACCCCAGACTCACTGATCAGAGGCATGCTTCAAAAACCTCACCAGGAATTCCCAAGCTACACTGATTCCGCACCTATACGGGACATGGAGCCCAAAGCGAACCGCTTTCAGCCTCACAGGCCATGATATGGAAAGTTGCACGTGCAACGTTAGCCCGGCCGTTGCTCTTCCCTTAGTTCACAATTTACGACAAAATATTCATTGATAGAGGGGTGACTTGCAACAATCTATCAAGTGAGGGCCTTTGGAAGGTACGATGGATTAAAGAAGGAGATTCTGACAACGCCCTATTGATCAGCATCAGAACGAGAGCTCCTGATTTCACCAAGCCAGTTCAAAAAACTAGACAAGAACGCAAGCGGCTCGAAAATCTAATCAGTATCCTTTCTATGCTGACGATAGAGACTGAGCAGACGCGTTGATTTGTGGTAGAAGTCTGCATATCATCTAGTGGACTTTATCATCGATTCAATCCTTCTGAAAGTAAGTTAGTATATCAGCGCAAAGGGAAAGGAAGTTCGAACCCCTTGAGTACATTGAGAATGTCACGAGAGCTTCATTATCTGGTCGACCGATCTTAGATTCTATCGAGGCTTGTGCAAAGGGTGTGGTCGTGCGATCGAGAAAGACGCCGGTATGGAAGAGTAGCTCAGAAACACCAACGGTACCTAAACAGGAACAGATTCAACCAAAGGGGCACTGACGAGTCACTGAATATGGTCGATTGTTCGAGGTATCTCTACTTCTATGAGTTTCTCTTTTGAGGTAGACGGATACGAGTATTCGGTTATAGAAGGCGGTTACTGTCGGCTCCTTGTTTTACGCGTTCAATTCCGAGAAAGGTCTAAATTTCTCTTCCCGCGTTATCTCCATTTCTTGCATGGGGACTCTACTGTCTCACGGCCTAGGCCATAAAGACTTCTATTGGTGACTAATTTGATGAAGTTTCTGATAGGGCATTGAAAATAAACAAATCACCGACTATTGGCACAGAATCAATTCATTCATGGCAGGCCTTGCCAAAAAGATATAGCTGTGCTCAAACTCATCTATTAGCGCTCTAATTATTTTCTTTTGACAAGGTGGGTGTCAAAAAAGGTGTCAGAAGTGAAATGTGCGGTAAGACCCGTCTTCGCGCGCGACTGGGGCGCACAGCGTGACCGATAAAGGCGAGAGACTGTTACTAAACCCAAAAAGTTGGGTTTGGTAATTACCCCTAAATGCAGCACTACACGTCCATGGTCCCATTTTCGGGGGAGCATCCGAGCTTCTCTAAGTGACATCCTCGAAAAGTTTGTAGGCAAATGAGTAAAGTGGGATGAGCCCGATGGCCTGATTACTGTTTCTACCAGGAGTTAAAAGTGTAGAAGTTTGGATTGGTCGCGAGATCTTTTGGCGTTCCTTGCGTGTCGGCAAAACAAAAAACAAAACGTACAACAGCCGGGATTCCCCAATGGTCACCCACTTGAGTACTAATCGGCCGGTTCGCAGCTTAAGTACGGCTGAGCGGACGGGAAGCCCTGCATTCTGCGACCTATGGTCGTACGTGACAGGACAAGTTGCCAGCAACATTTATGACCTTCAGTCAACAAGCAGTCGCCCGGCTATCCCCTACTATCCATCGGCAACTCGCAATCGGGGTGGATGGAGGAAGTCCTTCTCCTGTGTAGTCAATAGTTAGCAGCTGCCAGTCAGTGCCTAGCCGCCCATGGGTCTTTTTCGGAAATGATACTGAATTTGTGTGTGGGCAGGAGAATGGCGAGAGACAGGTTCTCAACATCTCCGGCATTTCATGTGCACCCAAGGTCTCCCTCACTCGGAGAACTGTGTCCAACGTCACGAGTTTGATACCTGCCAGCAAGATCCAAGTATCCAAAGCCACCAAGGAACAATTCGCAGCTCCTATTAATCATACCGAAATCACCAATGTCTTCCGATACGCTGATGGTTGAGGCTATAATGTTTATGGGCGGAACTGCAGATACTTCGGAGATGTTCCCATTTTGAGGTGCTTCAAGCGAGCGGCGACACGCTTTTAATAGCAACTATCAGGTTGACCGACGACGTCATTGCTGCAGATCTCATAGCGCACCAACAGCAGTTGAGCAGTCCAGTTTTAGGCGTGGAGGAGCAAGCCTCCTATGCTGTTTTGGTCAGCGTGCAGCCAGCGAAAAGCCGCTGCAGCAGGCAGACGCACCACGGGTTCCGCTGACACCTCGGCTCGTACCACCCCGGCAACGGTCTAGCAAATATGACTGAAATATGATATAGCACTTGTAGCTAGGTAAACAAGGCAGACTCACCCGCTCATTCCCATATAACCTAAAGTAGTCCTGCTCATGGCTATAGTCATAATGCTCGTAAGAGCTAAGTATGGGCTATCCAGAGCCGTCATAGATGCAGGACGATATTCATTAGGCAGCCATTTTTGTTACACCAGTGACAGGCATTTAGAGGCTCTCCGCCGTTGGCGCTTTCCATTTGATCGGCGACCAGTGATTATCAGAATTTCTGGCCCCCAGGTAGTCAACCCCGCCCCACGCTTTAGATCTGGCATTGTGGCGTCCTGTAGCAGGAAGCCTCGCATTCAGCCGACCGAAGGATTAAATCGCAATGTGCCACTCACAAAGGCATGGGCTGGTCTCTGACAAGTCTTTGCATGAGCGTTGCTTTCAAATAGCGCCGCTAGCTCCAAAGTCATTCCTTCCATTTTTACTACAAGCTCACTTGCGTTTCAACCATGGTCGTTCCTCAACGGCGCTCAGATGACTCCGACCGGATCCCTCTCCAAGCTCTGACCGATGACAGTCGGCAATCTGTGGATAATCGCAATGTCGCGTCTGAAGAAAGCGATCCTTTGGATGAACCCTTGAAACAATCGGCGCTTACCACATTTCGAAGCGCGACCGATCGGCTCTGGGCTTGGGAAATTTTGAGCTGCTGCCTATCGGCTGGCTCCTTGATCGCCATCATAGCTACTCTCTCCGTTCACGATGGCCGGCCGTTGCCCCAGTGGCCACATCTTATTACCATCAACTCTCTGATCGCCACTTTCACCACCATATTCAAGGCCTCCATGATGATGCCTATCGCAGAAGGTGACTATGGGCACAAGTATTGGAAGGAACTAGTTCTGATAGGAAACCAGGCATCAGCGAGTTGAAATGGTCGTGGTTTCAGAAGTCGCGATACTTGAAGGACTTGGATACAATGGACACCGCCAGTAGAGGACCCTGGGGTTCATTGTTGTTGCTGCTGGGCATGAAACCATAGTGAGCCAATTCAAGGGGTATCTGCACGTTCAAATAACTGACAAAAGTTTCTGCACGATAGCTTTCTTGCTGGACTCGGTGCTGTCATTACGATTGTTGCTCTAGCGGTTGATCCCTTCTCACAACAGATTATTCAATACTACAATTGCCTGCAACCCGCTCCAGGCCTTTCAGCTACAGTTCCGATGACAAACAACTACACTGGATACAACGCTCATGTTGGAGGTGGAGTATTCGAGCTTGATCCTGTGATGGCACTTGCGGTATATACCGGCCTCATGGACCCTCCTGCAAACAACTCTGTAAGCATTCCTGTAGACTGCCCTACAGGAAATTGCACATTCCCACACGACAATGGAGCTACGTTTTCGTCACTTGGAGTCTGCCACGCTTGTCGTGACGTATCCGATCAAATTACCAACATCACGTTCTTAGACCAAGGCAGAACGCAGCACAACGTGACCTTGCCGTCTGGAGCCACACTTCGGGATGGAGATTATATCGACGCTGTGAATAGTGTTAGATCCTGCCATGAGGGTGATCCGTTGGTGCTATATTCTTTCGACGCCTTGATTGCCAGTAGGAAGGGTTATCTGGGTGCTCGCTGTTCGGTGTATCCCTGTGTGACCACATACGGATCAAACGTCACTGAGTCCGTGTACACCGAGACGCGAATTCACTCCATTAAACACGATCTTCTGACGAAATGGTGGGATGGCCTCCAGTCGTGGTCTCTGGTTACGAATCGAACATTGAGAAACGGCACCTGGCACGACTGCAAGCCATCCCCAAACCGAACGGACATGAACATCTTGCAAATCACGCAAAACGGAACAATCGTCTTCTCCGGCGATAATTATACAGATATAATGTGGTACCCTTCGGACTGTGTCTATTATATGAATACGAACGCTGTGAGCGCGCTCAAGAGGTTCCTCGCAGGAATATGGGCACACGAGAGACTTAGTCGCGTCTACCAAAGTGCCTGGAACGTTACGACTGGACCGTTATGGCTGCAAGGTCTTTACCGCGATGGAGAAGCGAACATGACCACAGTCAATGAGTACATGGAGGGCCTAACGACATCTCTAAGTGCAGCGATACGAACGAATGGCGATACTCCCTCCAGTGACTATATAAAGGGCACTGTTATGGCATCGCAAACCTGCATACGAGTTCGATGGGTTTGGATCAGCTTGCCAGCCTCTCTGTATGCACTGACTGTTGTATTTTTGATTTTGACTGTGCTGCAAACAAAGCACCAAAAGTGGAATGGACACTGGAAGTCGTCCGCTGTTGCTCTACTACTTCACGGAGTTGACATCGAAACTAGACGAGAACTGGGGGCTACATATGATAAGAGTAGGATGTGTGAGACGGCGGAAAATGTTACAGTGCACTTGCAATACGAAGATGGAGGTTGGTCGTTTGTAAGGAATAGGTAGCTTTATTCTCAGAGTTTGGCTAAGTTCTTTACCTGCATTTATAAGAGCTCTTTCAAAGGGGAAAAAAAAAGAAAGAAAATAATACGAACTACAAGCATAGCTACACGAAAGCGGTCAGAGTCAACTAAATTTCATTCCGTTCGGAAGAACCGCAAATGCCCATCCTCCCCCACCCCCTCTCGAGCCGGGCCTTCATCCCTTTAGCCACGGTGTTCAGAGACTCTGGCGTCTCTGTTCGTCAAAACCAGTTTCGACGAGCTCTGCATGATTGACAGGACGAGAAGCAAGACTGAAAGTGTCGTGATGAGCAGAGGGACGGCAAGCCAAACCCACTCGACATGGATGTATGTCTCAGTGATGTAGGTGTTGCCCAACATCTGCGTGGTATTGTGGTTGTCGTCGCTGCGCATAAGGTGCGTCACAGTGCGTGCGACGTTGTCGACGACTTCGGAGATGTTGCTGGTGTACAGGGAGGCTGCTGCTGTATTGGATATGTCGTCCACTTCCTCCATCTTCACGTGTACCTCTGAACTACCATCGTCTCCGACAAGCAAGGTAAAGAACTTTGAAAAGTAATTCTGCCAGTTGTACGCCGTTTCGGCAGAAATACGGTAGGTGCGCGACGAGTTACTCGCTGCGTCGTGGAGAGTATATACTCCCGTTTTGGGATTCGGGTGCCATCTCATGGAAGTTGCATTTTCGAAGCGGTCAGGCATGGGTGGTAGCTTTGTCGTGTAGTTTTTCGATTCGAGGCGCGCGTTACGAACTGCAACGTTGCGATGCGTGTGAACACAAAACTCCATGGAACACGTCGTCACCTCCGCGTCACTTGGTACTTTAGTCCCATTACTAGTGTGTGCAAGATCTCCAAGAGTTTTGACTGCTGTGAATCTCATGAGCGATGAGAGGTCATGCTCAGCAAAGGTCTGAGTCATCGTTCGGAAAAAGGTCATGGTGTCAAGCGTCTTGAGGTCGACTATGAACGCCGTTACCGACGGGAACCGATTATCCTGAGGAGTATAGGTGCAATTGAGGTAAGGGTGTGTCTGCGAGCCTGGCCAGGAGCAGTTGTAGAGGTTAGTGTCGTGCATTGTGACGATCCTTTGGTTACAGCTGCCGCAAACTCCGAGAGAAGAATAGTCCGGCCAGCGGCAATCTGATGCGGAGCACTGGAAAGGAACCGATAAGATGGATCCCCCGCTGAAACCGCTGATGATGGAGCTCTGCACCTCGAGAGACGTGCGCGGCCAGAAGAAGACTCGGCTGGACTGGGAGGGATCAAAAACATCTTGAATTTCAGCCGCACCACGTTATACTTAGTGATACCGTTCGGCATAATCAATATGGAATGACTTACAGATAGCTGTAGTCTGAAACATGGTGGAATTCCAGCTGTAAGCGTTGAGCAATGTGGCACCACCCTCTTCAAGCACAACAGTGCGTGTAGGAAACTCTAACAACTGCTGGGCAGAAGGCTCAAGTGCCATTGTGGTAATGGTAATCATGGCTCCGATCGTTGCAACAAGCGCCCGTGCACGAATACGCCATAGAAAAGTTAGGGATCCCCATGGACCTCTACTCGCATCATCGAAGAGCTGTAGATGGCTTAAAGAATGGCCAGCCGCACTTGTGAAGTGGAGCCATTTCATCTGACTGATGCATCCGGCTACAGGGACGAGAAGCGCCGACTTGGCGACTGTGGCGCATATGGAAACCAAGGTATTGGGCTGGATCCGGGAGGGGCCAATCGTTCAGCCTCCGGTCTTCGATGGACAATAGGACAGCAATGATGACTGCCATACTTATGGCGCTGGCTGCTATGCCTGCTGTTTCCCACCACCAAGGCCAGACATATCTGTTTTTGGTGGAAGCGTGGTTTTCCATCTGTGGATGGTCGTCGGTCTTGGAGTTGTTTTCGCTTTCAGAAACAACTGGTGTACGGCTTCCAGGATCGACTAGTGAGCCGCGGCTTTCGTCAAGTCGATCGTCAGACATTCTTGGAGTCACTGAAAGTGGAAATGTGGCAAGAGGCTCATGGCGATCATCGAAGAAAGGTCTCAGCTCAAGGGTCGGCTCAATGGTGGGGGAAAACGATGAATCGCTGCCTGCTAAAGACGTGATGCCTTCTCCTTCAGGAACTGGCCGGGGAAGAGCTTGGTACTCCATCGAATTAGTTGATACGAGGCTTGTTGTTGTCAAATGTAAAAGTGAAACATAGCTTTATACCTACCCCGCAAGGCTACCATCTAGCAGGCTGAAAGTAAAATTGGAAATCATGTACGACCGGAAAGCCCGATTTTAGCACACCTGCGGTCCTGCGCAAAGGTAACACAACATGTAAGTTCGGGACAATTTAGTCCGCAGTGACCCCCACATTCCCTCAGTATTCAATGTATTTGACGGTACATCCCACATTCATCACGTGTAACACCGTTTCCCTTGACCATAGCCATAAAACTAACAAGGTTTGTTTGCTGTCAACTTCATTCCTGTGAGGCAGATGAATAGTTTATCGATATGGAACATAGAGTGGCCACAGTGATCAAAAAATGCACGCAGAGCTTAGTCCAAGTCAGCATAGCGATCCTAGGCTGTCTCTTAGCTGTAGTAATTCCTTACAGAAGGACTGCAAGTCTTGTACTAATTCTCCTGTCTAGTCCTATCGGTTTCTTTTGTAATTCGGATCTAGTCCGAGCAGTCAACAAGTAGCACAAGAGCCGCATCCGAGCAGAGCGATTCCTCGTCGGATAATGCCTCCGGGGTTCTTTCGCCGCGCGGCTACGCAGTAAAGCACTTTTACAAACGCGGAAAATGCACTGTCATCTAACAGTTATTAGATAAAGTTTAAGCGGCTAGTAACAGTAGTAATGTATACATAGAGTTCCCAAAAAGAAACTGTCAATCAGTGCACATCCCCAGACAGAGCCTTAATAGAAATGAATTCGTAATTGAGTACATAAAAGGTTATGTTACCAAATATATATATTGAAGTGATTTGGTTGGAGCTCGAACTCCTACGCCGACTCCCGCCAGAAAGGGTTGTGTTTTTGAAGAAAAAGCTATCTACTACAAAATATTACAGTCTCCAATATCGTCAGCCTCCAAGCACTATCGTATAGAGTATTTCATAGCCTCATATTTCCCATACATCTCCAGACAAGGCCTTTTAAACAAACACACGCTCGCTAAATTACCACGCAAAACCACCAATTAAAACCGTAAGCAGCGCGCAAGAGAAAAGAGAAGAAAACAAACCCTTATTGCTCACTATTGCCGCCCTCGAGGCAGCGCCCGTGTTCTCCGAAGCGGCACCGGTCCGCGTCGCCGTGGCAGCTGCCCCATTGCCCGCCGTCGCCTTCGACCCAGCCGACGCGCCCGTCGTCGCAGTCGCACTCGCTGCCGCGAGCGTCTGCGTGTGGCCGTTGACGACGAGCACCGTTGCGGACGGGCTGAGCGAGATGGTCGTCCCGTCGACAACGATGACACCGCCGGGCGTCAGCGTCTGGCCGTCGATGACGTACGTTCCGCCTGCACTGCCGGAATTAGGTAGCGCGGTGTACGTCTGGCCGTCGATAGTCAGGACTGGGAAGCGCGTTGTTGCTGCAGCGGCGGCTGTTGTTGCTGGGAAGAGCGTCTGCGTTACGCCGTTCACGACGAGTGCGGTGGCTGATGGGCTGAGTGAGATGGTTGTGCCATCGACGACGATGACGCCGCCGGGAGTGAGCGTTTGGCCGTCGATGACGTACGTGGTCCCGGGGCCGGGGAGGTCGGTGTACACGGTGCCATCGATTGTGAGTTTGGGGGCGTTGGTCGTATAGGCGGGGGCGATGAGGGTTTGAGTGATGCCGTTGATGACGACGGCCGTGGCTGATGGGAAGGATATCGTGGTGCCGTCGACTGTGATGGTCCCGCCGATGGTAAGAGTTTGGCCAGCAATCACGTATGTGCTGCCTGCTCCGAAGAGACCAGAGAGCGTTGTTCCGCCGACCACTATGTCTGAAATAGCGGTAATTCCAGTACCCAAAACTTGAGTGACACCGTTCACGACCAGTGCAGTTCCCTCTGGAACCAATGAAAAGACTGTGCCGTCTACTGTGATCAAACCGCCTGGGGAAAGGGTCTGTCCGCCAATAATGTATGTGTCACCTGATTTGTCAATGCCAGAAATCGTAGTTCCACCAATCACCACATCTGGCAGACTAGTGGCAACCACGGGATTCAAGGCTTGTGTAACACCGTTGATAACGAGTGCGGTGGCTCCAGGTGCCAGCGAAATGACTGTTCCATCGGCCGAGATCGAGCCGCCGGGTGTAAGGGTCTGTCCTCCAATCTTGTATCCGATACTGCCACCGACTACTTCCGGGGCAACGGTACTACCACCAATTGTAAGAATGGGCGGAGAGGTGCTGAATGGATATGAGGTATCCAATGAAGAAGCAACTCCGTTGAAGTAAACTGTGTTGTCGGCAGCATTGAGTGAGACAGTAGTGCCATCTACGAGAATGACACCTCCAGGAGTTAGAACTTGACCACCGACAATGAACGACGTTCCATCCACAGCAGGGTATGGGGTGCCGGCGACAGTTATTAAAGGTTGGCCAACGATGCCGACACCAGCTCCGACTGCTCTTGTGACGCCATCCACGACAAGGTTGTTGGCGCCGCTGTCCAACGAAATTGTCGTACCGCTGACCACAACGGATCCCCCCGGCGTAAGTGTTTGTCCAGCAATCAGGAAGGTCGGTGTGGCACCAGCTGCGAAAGCTGGATTGGGTGCTGGAGTAATCAGGGCCGAAGGGAATGTTTGCGTTGCACCACCGACAACAACGTAGCTTGCCGACGGTCCGAGGCTCACAACAGTACCATCCACTGTTACAAGACCACCGGCAGTCAGCGTCTGACCAGGTGCGAGGTAATATTGCGTTGCAGCATTGGCCGTATATGCGACGGAACCAACAGTAATGATCGGAGGTCTTCCTATCTCGGCCGGCCCTTGGCCCTCTACGATCGAGCTTCCTGAAAGACTGGACTCTTGTCCATTGATGACAACTGCTGTTGCAGACGGTGCCAGGGAAAGGACCGTACCGTCCACGGTGATGGCCGGGCCTCCAGGAGATAGAGTTTGCCCGCCAATAACAAACTCCGAAGAGGAATCCATGGT
Source organism: Lasiodiplodia theobromae (assembly GCF_012971845.1). Lineage (NCBI taxonomy): Eukaryota > Fungi > Ascomycota > Dothideomycetes > Botryosphaeriales > Botryosphaeriaceae > Lasiodiplodia > Lasiodiplodia theobromae. The sequence goes on along the minus strand of NW_023336344.1, from coordinate 65,830 downwards.
AGCAGTTTGGGACCCTGCAACAATGATTGGTGGGGAATTTTGCGAGTTGCCACTGGAGCTTCCCGCCCCAGAGCCGTCGCTAGAGGAGCCTGAAGTCGAACCGGAACCGGCACCGGAATCGGAGCCGGAACCAGAGTCTGAGTCAGACGAGCCCGGGCCGGAACTGCCAGAAGAAGATCCAGACCCACCATTTGAAGACTCAGTAGCTCCGTTTGAAGATTCAGAGCCTCCATTCTCCGATCCTGAACTTTCGTTTGAGGAACCTCCGTTTGAGGACCCAGACCCAGAACTAGAGCCGCCAGTATCCGAGTTGCTTGGTTCAGAACCACCAGATCCACTTCCAGAGCCCGAGCCCCCGGATTCTGAGCCGCTCGATCCCGAGCCTTCCGATCCTGATCCTCCCGACCCCGAGCCGCTGTTCTGAGAACTTCCACCGGATGACGAACCTCCATTCTCATTGGCTTGGGAGACAATGGCAGAAATGATCTGACCAAGACCAGGAACACCGCCTCCATTGCTTGTACTATCGCCGCTATTCTGGTTCAAACGAGTTGCGGGGGCCGTTGTAGCACTGTTACCGCCAGGGGCAGCCTGAGTTGTTCGACCTGCTGCTGTAAAAGACGATTTAGTATTAAATAACACAACAGTAGGGAGGCCAAATTCTGATACAGCCGACTCTATGTGGGCAATGTAATCGTTATAAGTTCTAGTATGAAACTTCACTATACCTTTGCTTGTGGAAGGTGGTAGGTCTTCTTCCACAGACGATTCGACATGTGCTTTGGGCCTGTATGTCGAGGAGGAGGCAACAGTGATAGTCGGAAGTTCGAGTTGTTCAACCGAGGACTCGACGTGGCCAACGAAAGGCGTCCATGGCGTACCGTACATGAGATGGACGATGTAGATAATCGTGACGGGGCCCTGGTAAGTCCCTGCAACGCAGCTTGATTGGGGAATCGACTGCAAGAAGTCATCCGGAATCGGCCCGGAAGCCTCAACGGTGTCGCCCAATTTATCTCCAGTGTACTCATACGCATACGGCGCTGACAAGTCGTACGACGTGACGGATGTCTTGCACGATACTTTCCCAAAGGCATCGATAACTGGCTCGGCCTTCTCTACTTCGTAGCTCGAATAAGCGACAAACGGCGTCCCAGAAGCAGCCACGAAGACGGTGCTCGACGGACCAGTGAAGGCAATGCTAGCAGGAGGAAGGTCGCTCCAGAGCGAGTCAATGATATTCTGCTGTGTAAGCGGCGTTGATGGGATGGGCGAGTACTCAGTCATGGACATGACGGTGGTGGTAGCTGCGGCCGGCATGGGCAGAGTGATGGCAAACAAATCCCATGTGGTCTGATTGGTTGCGGGATCCCATGCTGAAGTGAGGTCGTAGGACATGAGGCCATCTTGCACGGACTTAACCAGGTCGAATGTTGTGGTTGCTGTCTGGTATTCCCAAGTGACGCCTGTTCCAGAAGCTATGGAGAAGAAAGTGACAATATCGAAATACTGGTCTAAGGAGTACCAGTACCCGATTTCAGCACCGCGAACGTTGACAGTACAGCCACAGGTGCCATTGCTGGAATCATTGCTAGGCTTCACATAGGTTGGCGTGGCTGGAGTGGCGGTGGCGACTGGTAGATTGCCTGTGCCGGTGACGTAGAGAGGCGTCGAAAGAGTGAAGACAGTGAGCGTTGGATATGTTTGGCTGGAATTTGAGGTTGCCAAGCTCGACTGGTTACTGGGGGGCGCACTTGGCGAAGCAATCGGCAATCTGGTGGTTGAGTTGAATGCATCATCTGCAGCCACGTTGGTGGGGGCCGAAACAGGCGTGTTTGAAGTGTGTACAGGCGTTTGAATGCTGGCAGAGGAGTTGTCTACGAGCACGCTAACTGGAGAAGAAAGGGGCGTGACTGGACTGTACACAGGCGTATCAAAATGTTCATTGGCCGGGCTTGTCACGGAGGAATTTGCTGCCACTTGGGTGCTTGGCAGCTCCACCGAAGAGGAAGGCGGCGTCGCTGAAGGAGTCTGGACAGCAACGGCGGGCGAAGCTATGGATGTCTCCGGCAATAACGAGGTGGAACCGACAACGATGGATGAGTTCCAGGCTGAGGAGTGGGTTAGCTAGGCCTGACGGACAGAAGAGTGTGGAGGAGAGGACTACCGCTAGAAAGCTGGCCGGGATTCCTGACTCGGTTCCGGCTTGCGCACGCAGCGCCGCAGAACTGCAAGGCAACGAGGGCCTGCCAGGCACGAAGCAGCAGCATGTCGCACCGGCGATCAACGAGAGACGGGGAAGAAGAGCAACATGGACACAACGGCAGGTCAGATTGTGTAAGTAGGCACGGCGGGCTCAGCTGGCTGCATGAAAGAGGCAGCAGCGTAGATTGCCATGACTTGTGCTGCTGCGGCTTGCGCACTGAAACGGTGGAGGGAAGCCGCGAGCGGGATCTTCATGCTCTATTGCGCAGCCAGTGAGAGGGCGACGGCGTAGCATCAAAGCGCGGGTCCCCTGTCAATCGGCGCGCATCCTCGCAGCCTAGAACAGCGTGTCGGGTCAGCGTGCGGTGTTTCACCCGGAGAGGCCGCCGCCGGCACGCTGGATGACGACCTCTCCCAAGGGACGTTTTGCTCGTATCTGCAGCTCGCCATGCGCCGCTGGACTGTGGAGTGGCGTGGCCGAACAAGCTCCCGTCTGAACTCGCAGGACACCGGGCTAGCGCCACCCCGGCCGCCCGCCCTGCGCTATCCCGGCCGTCGGTCTCGCAATCTCAACGTGGTCTAGCCACGCAGATGCGCCTGTAACCCAGCGCGGCCTGTAAAGGGTCCAGCTGCCGCGCCCAGCTACCACCCTGCGAAGTCCGTCGCACGAGTCGTCGAACGCCAGCGGGGATGAGGCGGCGTTCCGAGCCCGAAGGAGCGCGATGGCGCCCGCCCGACGGTGCGATTGGGCCTCATATAGCACCGCACCGGCCGGCGCTGATGATGGCGCTGGCCAAGTGAGGAGAGCGTCGGCACTGGTGAGCCGCGTCAAGAACCTCGGGGCCCCCCGCGCCGACAGTAATCTCTCTGAAGCTCGTCGCAAAAAGTCTGTCAGCCTCCGTCCCACGACGTGCATGAAGCCATTGGAGCATACGCAACCACACAGCCGCCTCCGCGACCAAAGCCCGAACTAAGCCACACCACGCCTATCCGCCCGCCGCCCTCTCCCGTTCGCCTCCACCTCGACTTGCCAGTGCGACCCGCCTTTCGTTCCTGACTTTTGCGCGAACCTGTACCACAATGCGCGCTTGTCCGTCCCTCTAGCAGCGCAAGAGACCCACAGGATACCATGACAGCAAACTGCCGATTTCCTCTCTGCTGCCTCCATCGAAGCATCGATCCTGCACCGACATGATGACCCTTCGACGCGCCTGCAGATGGGCGCTGCCCTTTTCGCCACTCGCTCTTCTCGCATTCCTTCCTTCCGTGTGTGACTCTTCCGCCGTTGAGACTCGTGCCACCGACCTGGCACCCATCGTCTTCACTCCGGATCAGAACTGGGACGGCATTGATGGACAGTGGTCCTCTTTCACTTTGCGCGTCGGCACTCCCCAACAGTACGTGCGCGTCTTTCCGGCGACATCCAGCCAGCAGATATGGGTCGTCAAACCCGAAGGCTGTGCCTACACCGACGACACCAGTTGCGCATCCGATCGCGGATGGGTTTTCAACATCTCGGATTCCTCCACTTGGGAAAGTATAGGGAACTACTCGACTTGGATAGAGCGGAATTTGGGATACGATGCCGCTGCCATGTATGGTTATGAGGTTGTGGGTTTAATGGGGCAGGGTGAGAACGGGCCCACGCTGGACAATGCTACCGTTGGTGCCATGATGGACCTGGATTTTTTCCTTGGTGTATTTGGTCTACACCCCAAGCCGACGAATTTCAGCTCCTTCAACAATCCGTCGCCAAGCTACATGACACTGCTCAAGGAACAAGAGCTCATTCCCTCGCTGTCGTACGGGTACACTGCAGGGAATCCATACAGTACGGATGCCAACGCCCAGTTTCGCTTCGTAATTTACTAATCTGATTTCAGGGTTGAACAAGGTCCTGGGAAGCCTTACCCTGGGAGGCTACGACGCATCCCGGTTCACTCCGAACAACATGAGCTTTACTTTCGCACCGGACAATGAGCGGGATGTTGTGGTTGGCCTGCAAGCAATCAGCATGACCTCTGCAACCCAGTCCAATGTCGATCTCCTGCCAACTTCTGTCACCATGTACATTGACTCGACAGTGCCGCAGATTTGGTTGCCTGTTGATGCTTGTAAACGTTTTGAGGAGGCTTTCGGATTGACGTATGACAACGATACCGAGCTCTACCTTGTGAACGACACTTTGCACGACACCTTAGTAGCCGAGAACGCCAACGTGACATTCACACTTGGGCAGACGACAAACGGTGGCGAAACGATTGACATTGTCCTTCCGTATGCCGCTTTCGACCTCACGGCCCAGCCGCCCTACCGCGGCTTATCTGAAAGCACCTCGTATTTTCCTATCCGGCGGGGTTACAACGATAGTCAGTATGTCTTTGGCCGCACCTTTCTCCAGGAGGCATATATCGTTGTGGACCACGAGCGCTCCAACTTTTCCGTCTCTCAATGCGTCTTCGGACTTGATATTCCTCAAAACATTACCACAATCTACTCCCCGAACGGCACGTCCATTTACGAGGAGGAAGACACGCAAGGCGCGCTTTCGACGGGGGCAATCGCAGGTATCGCGGTGGGTGGGGTGGTCGCAATCCTTGCAGTGCTGTCTCTGATCGGCCTGTTCTACTGGAGAAGACGCTACCGAGCGTTGAAGGCTAAGCTCGGATCGGACAAATCAGGGCCAGTGAGCAGCGGCGATGGCTCGAGCGAGGCCCAGGCAGCAGCGAGCCGAGGCGAGGAATCCACATTGGTGATACCAAAGGCGGAGCTAGACGCCACCCCCAGCGCCAGGGCAGAAAAAGACCAGAAGCAGGAGCAGCTGTATCCGTCCGAGGTCGAGGCGCACGAGCAGCAGATTTTCGAAATGCCGGGCGACTATCCCAAGGCCTCAGAGGCAGACTCGCGGCAGCTGTCCGAGAAGCAGGCGATGATGTACAGAGAGCAGAAGTATAACGGGACGGATCCAGAGCCGTCGCCGACAACACCCACAGCGCCCGATCGGCCACGGCCGTCGCCGGTCAGGCCCGAGGAGGTAAAGCGGGTCATTCACACAGGAGACCTTCCGGTGTCGCCTCTCACGGCGGAGGGTGAGCACGGCAGAACATTTTCCCCGCTCTCGCCACTGGGTGGTGGATCGTCGAGCGGCGGGCCAAGCCCGTCTCGACGGCGATTCTCGTTCGAAGAGTAGCGAATTTTTTGTTTATGATTTTAGCGATGGCGTTCTGGACCACGATCTGGGAAGTTGCGGGTTTCAGGTAGGGCTAATACCAAGAGAACAATCGGCACGGGGTCGGAGCAGTAGGACAAATAATGGATAATGGGGCGGATGTATTGACGCTTTTGTTCCGGTTGGCGAGAGTGGGGGCCAGAGCTGCCTCAGACTTTGGCAGGGCCTTGGCTGCGTGCTGACGGCTGACAGCCACGCTGGCCTTTTTTTAATCCAGGCGAGGGGCCTTACCCGCATGCAGTAGGCGGATCGCTGCGAGCTTGGGCACCGGGCAGGCGGGCAGGATGGTTTGGCTCAGCTGCTGCTGCGGTGGGCGGTGCAGGCGAGGCCGCGGCGTTAGGGCTGCGGCAGACATGGGTTGCTACGCGCCGACCCACACTGAGCAGAGACCCCTCAGCCTGCTCTCCGCTCGCCGTCGACAAAGACACAGCCCTGTGTGCCTCGCTGCGCATTCCCGAAGACCCCTTTGTGCTTCCTCCCGCGTGCCTGCCTTTTCTCCACGCTCGGCCGCGCCTGTTGACCGGGTTCCCGCGCCCTCGCTCGCAGCTGCCCGCCTATCTCGCGACAGCCCACCTCCAGACGAGACGCGCAACCGCAAGCGCCCCGACGCCATCCCGCCGCCGTCCAACTCGCTCGCCCCAGCGTAAATTGACCCGCTCTGTTCATTGCGCGTCTTCTGCTTCTTACCCTCGCTCCAGCCCCACGGCGTCGACTGCTCCTACCGAACCCATTACCCCGCCATCCGCCACGCCGCGACCATGACCGACCTCCAGGGCCGCAAGATCTTCAAGGTCTTCAACCAGGAGTTCATCGTCGATGAGAGATACACCGTGACGAAGGAGCTGGGCCAGGGTGCCTACGGTATCGTCTGGTACGCGCGCCGCCGCGCCCCGCCAGCACTGTAAACATTGTGTTAACCGCTCGCAGCGCGGCGCAGAACAACCAGACCCAGGAGGGCGTCGCCATCAAGAAGGTCACCAATGTCTTCAGCAAGAAGATCCTGGCCAAGCGTGCCCTCAGAGAAATCAAGCTGCTGCAGCACTTCAGAGGTAAGTCGGCGCGCGCCTCGCTTGAGAGACATCAGCCGCTGACACAACTGCAGGCCACAGGAACGTACGTGCGGTCCACAGCCGGTCGAACTGAGCAATACTGATGGGTTGGCGTGCTAGATCACCTGTCTTTACGACATGGACATTCCCAGGCCCGAGAACTTCAACGAGTGCTATCTCTACGAAGGTACGAGCCCTGCCACTGGCCTGCCGCGATCCGAGCTGATGGAGAAACAGAGCTGATGGAGTGCGATCTGGCCGCCATCATCAGGTCCGGCCAGCCTCTCACCGATGCCCACTTCCAGTCCTTCATCTACCAGATCCTGTGCGGACTGAAGTACATCCACTCGGCCAATGTCCTCCACCGTGATCTGAAGCCCGGCAATTTGCTGGTGAACGCCGACTGCGAGCTGAAGATCTGTGACTTCGGTCTTGCCCGTGGCTTTTCAATGGACCCGGAGGAGAATGCGGGATACATGACCGAGTACGTCGCTACTCGCTGGTACCGTGCGCCTGAGATCATGTTGAGCTTCCAGAGCTACACGAAAGCCAGTAAGTTTCAGCCGCTCCCGCTTGTGCAACATGTGGATTCTAACTGCTCCAAGTCGACGTTTGGTCGGTTGGCTGTATCTTGGCGGAGCTGCTTGGCGGCAAGCCCTTCTTCAAGGGCAGGGATTATGTCGACCAGCTGAACCAGATCCTGCACTATCTCGGTACGCCGAACGAGGAGACCCTGTCCAGGATTGGCTCTCCTCGTGCCCAGGACTACGTCCGCAACCTTCCCTACATGCCGAAGGTCCAGTTTGCTCAGCTTTTCCGCAACGCCAACCCCGATGCCCTCGACCTTCTCGACCGCATGCTGGCCTTTGACCCATCGCAGCGCATCTCGGTCGAGGAGGCGCTTGAGCACCGCTACCTCCACATCTGGCACGATGCGTCGGACGAGCCTTCGTGCCCCACCACGTTCGATTTCCACTTTGAGGTTGTCGAGGACATTGGCGAGATGAAGAAGATGATCTTGGCCGAGGTGCAGAGGTTCAGGCAGATGGTTCGTGTGCAGCCGCAGGCTGGTGTGCACCCCCAAAACCAGCAGCCCGCGGTACCGATTCCGGAGCACTACGACCCCAGGGCCTACGAGAACCCCAGGCCTCAGGAGGCGCACGCTCCCCTACACGACATGGGACTTGAGCAGGAGCTGCAGGCCGGCATGGATAGGAGAGCATAGATGGAATCAGCCGGACATCTGTTTTGGAAATAGCGAGAAGGGACTTGCTTGGCTTTTTATCTCAACCAATTGTGTTTCTTCTTCATTATTCCTTTAGCGAGCTGCTGCTTTGCAATCAGAGCCAGTCGCCTTGGTGTGCATTGGTCGCGAGGCCGGTTTTTGCGGTCCGAAAGACGAGAGTAAATGTCAATTCTACGATGCGAGCGTTCATCCAGTCCCCCACATCTGGCCATCTGCGACTCCACAATCACCCCGCCGCGGAAAGTATGCTGACGTCGTTGTGCCACGCCATCCGCGATTGCTATCGAAATCGTCGGTTCGATCATTGGGACTCTGATTATGCGGTTCAGTGGGGCTCCTTCGAGCGGGCTCATGCTTCTGACATCATCATCACTATTACATCATCCAGGCGTAGAGAGAAGGGAATAAGTACCTCTACTCCAGCTAACAGCTGCCATATTCTCCTCATCACTTCACTCAAACAACCTCTGCGATACCCAATTGCGCAAAACCTCCATCTTCCTTTTTCCAAACCCGTCGAAACACTATCAACAACCTCGACTTCGAATCTGTCATCATGTCTGCTGAGTACAAGGGTCAGGACATCAACAAGCTTGCTGAGCAGGCTGAGAAGGACCTCAACAGTCACGCCATGAAGACTGGACACGACAACAACCCCTCTGCTAGACACGGCAAGGGTGCCTCCGTTAGCAGTATGTTCCCCCGAACGATATGCATCTCCATTGACAAACAGCGATGAGCGTAAGCTGACGGCGCCATCACAGCCGAGGAGTCCGGTGTCGACCTCAACCGTGCCGAGCGGTTCCCCGGTGCTGAGGTGATGTATGGTTCGGCGGCCACTGGCCGTGAGATCCCCGTCGAGCATGGTGGTGACTTCCAGAAGGGCACCGGCCGGTAAGTGGTATTCAAGCTCTGTACCCAACCTAAAATGGAGAATGCTAGTGCTAACATGCCATCAGCCCGACCAAGGACTACGACTTCGAGGGTCCGGGTGGTCCCGAGGACAAGAGGCGCATCTACAGCGAGCAGAATCCTGGTAACGCCGACGTCTTTGAGAACGTCCGCCAGGCTCCTGGCCACGAGCCTAAGGCATAAATGGAGGCTTCGACCCGATACCGCGTTTGCATTGAGGCATTGAGTGCTGAAAAGATACGGAATACGACATGAATGGATGATATGGCCATTGTATTATTAGTGGGATCAGTTAATAAGAACGACATTCGACTTCTGAGCACATTTCAACGAAGGTCTCGCCGGAGCAAGTCGGGATCGCCGCAGGTTTCAGGTCTCGAAGTTATAGGGGATTGCGGCGGCACATGTGAATGGTGTCTGATTCAGTGGCTCGCGCTCAAAATATTGATCGCCGGGATGCACCCCCGCAGTAGCGCACAGGCCCCTCCACACCTTTTTACTCACATCTCGCACCATCCGCTTCCAGACGCATGCGTCGAAATCTGATGAAGAGGGCTGTGGCAATGGCACCGTCATGTCAATGATCGAATTGTTGCATATCGCAATGCTCTCCTGACCAGGTTGATTCAGCAACACGTTACGAGATGTTCGGTTTAGAGACAGGTAACGCACCGAGTGGGACCAGCTGCTGATCCTCGCAAGGCGAGCCACTACTTTGCGGTCTAAAGCAGCCTCACCGGCTGTAGGCAACGTTCCCGCTCCCGCTTGCGACCGTTCAGGGCAACGCTATCGACGTCGTCCCGACTTGCAACGAACGTCTGCCCACGCCAGCCTTTCCGTCGCGCCGCCCCTTTCATCCGGAATGGTGCCATGTGTTTTCTCTGCCGTCAGCTTTCCATTACTCCAGCCGCGGGTAACGGCAGGCTAGGCACGTGCATCTTACGAGGCCTCGCGGCCCCCAACCGATTCTCACAGTTGAACAACTCGCGCGATTCACAGGTGCATTGCCGAATCGAGGCAAAGAAGCTGTGGACCCTCGTGCCAAGAGGTCTTACTTCCGGACAGACCCCCTAGATGCCGCCTAGGCGCTGCGGCAACTACGCCGAACGCATGCTGGATACCACCTCAGTCAGGGCTTAGTGAGCGAACCTGCAGCGGAGCTTATTCCCCACGCCGTAAGCGCGCGACCCCGCCATGGGAGCTCGTCTTTTTTTTCACGTTGCTTCTGACCTGGTTTGCGGAAGGTGTAAGTGCGAAGCGGGTCAATTAGTCCCTCTTATCTCAGCACTCGATCATGGGACGCCCAAATGCTCAACAACACTAGCATTCTATAACGGGAAAAGAGATGACCAAGAACGACGCATGAATTACCCATCAGGTGGTGGCGACGACTGGGTCGAGAAGAACGCCCACGTCCTTTGATGGTCCCTGATGTGGTGAGCGATTCAGTGCCGCTGCAAGGTGACCCGCGCTACGTTTCGACGGCGCGTCCTTGGGCCATCCTGCGGGAACGCCAACCCACCGCGTGTTCTGGCAGATAACGCTGCAATTGGCGCCTGTTCAGGACAATGTGGTAAGGACAGGGTTCATCTTTCTTTGCTTCTCCTATTGCTTGGCCGTACCCACCCATGCGATACATCATGCAGGGAGGGGCAACGCCGCATGCATGGCGGGGTGCTAGCTAGCTCTCCCTCCTCCCCTGGGAATGGACTGCCTATTTATTCGGCCAGTCCTGCTCACTGACTTATGGTCTCTAGCTTCGGTTCCTTCCTTACGAGCTGCTGGTGATCACTTTAATCCTCCTCGATAATTCATTCCAACACTCTCCGCCACCATGGGCTCTGGAATTGAGAAGTACGATTTTATTATCGTCGGCAGTAAGGATCCCCCGCCATTGGCCTCTCCACCTCTCAATTGCCTTGCTAACAATTGATTCCTTCCCACAGGCGGGCCTGCCGGCGCGACGCTGGCCTCGCGACTGTCGCGGACGGCGGCGGCACCGCGCGTGCTGCTGCTCGAGGCGGGCGGGCCGAACGCGGTGCCATCCAAGCTGTACCTGGCGGACCGGTTCACGACGCTGATGACGGACGGGATGAACTGGGGGTACAAGACGGTGCCGCAGGAGCACCTGAACGGGCGTGAGGTCGACTACTCGCGCGGCAAAGGGCTGGGCGGGTCGTCGGGCATCAACTTTGCGTGCTACACGGTGGGTCCCCGCGACGACTACGAGGAGTGGGCGGCGCAGGTGGGCGACGAGGCCTACGGCTGGGAGGCCGCGCGCCGCCGCTACGACGCGCTCGAGGCCTACGACATCAACGTGCCCGAGAAGTTCAGGAGGTTCATCGACCCGAAGAAGAGCGCGCACGGCGACAAGGGCCCGCTGCAGATTGAGTTCGCAAAGGGCTGGGAGTGGAGCATCGAGGAGAACTTCCAGGCCGCCGACCAGGCCATCGGCCTCAAGCCCAACCTCGATATCAACTCGGGAAACCCCATCGGTATCGGTGTTGTGCCGGCAACGTCCAAGAACAGCATCAGGAGCACGTCCAAGACGGCCATGCTGGAGAATGCGCCGAGCAACTTGACCATCCTGACGGACAAGCCGGTGGAGAAGGTCGTGTTTGAGGGCAAGAAGGCCGTGGGTGTGGTGGCCAATGGAGAGACTTGTGAGTTTGGATCACTCAATTGGCAGCATGCCCTTTCTGACACTTCAATACAGACCTCGCCTCGAAGGAAGTCGTCCTTTCCGCCGGTGCTCTCGACACGCCCAAGATCCTCCTCCTCTCCGGCGTCGGTCCTTCGGCCGAGCTGTCCAAGCACTCGATCCCGCAGGTGCACGAGCTGCCCGGCGTGGGACAGAACCTGCAGGACCACGCGTTCGTGGCGCTGGTCAAGGAGTTCCAGTCGGGCCTGAACGGGCGGCCGCAGCTGTTCAACGACGCGGAGAAGCTGGAGGCGGCGCGCAAGCAGTTCGCGGCGGACCAGACGGGCCCGCTGTCGGTCTACTACAACACGCTGCTGATGGGCTGGCAGCAGGCGCCCGAGGTGCACGCGAGCGCCGAGTTCGAGGCACTGCCGGACAGCGTCAAGTCGCACCTGCGCAAGCCGACGGTGCCGACGTTCGAGCACATCTGCCTGTGCCCGGCCATCCACCCGCTGGCCGACCCCAACGGCGAGTTCCTGAGCATCCTGTCGATGCAGATGGCGCCGCAGAGCACGGGCACCGTCACCCTCGCCAGTGCCGACCCGCGCGCGCCGCCCCGCTGCGACCCCAAGCTCTTCTCGCACCCCTTCGACCGCCGCAACATGATCGAGGCCGTACGCCGCAGCTGGCGCGTCATGGAGGCCGAGCCGCTCGCCCGCCACGTCGTCGCCGACACGGCGTTGCCCAAGGACAAGAGCGACGACGAGATCTGGAAGTACATCCAGGCCTACTGCGGCACCACCTGGCACATGACCGGCACCGTCAAGATGGGCAAGCCCGAGGACCCCGCGTCGTGCGTCGACTCGGCCTTCAAGGTCAAGGGCCTCGAGGGCCTGCGTGTTGTGGATAACTCGGTGCCGCCGTTCGTGCTGAACTGCCACGTCGTGAGCGTGGCCTACTTGGTCGGCGAGACCGCGGCCGAGAAGATGATTGCCGAGTATGGGTTCTGAAGGGCGTGATGATTGTGGGGTAATTTTAGTACATGATATACCAGAATGCGCAATGAAATATTGAAATTTGTCCTCTCAATTGGCGGTCTGATGGCATTTGTGAAGAAAAGAGGAAAAAGAAAAACAGGCTGGGTTATGGAGGCCTGTTCGACGTTGCAGTTTCCTTGTCTGGATTCTTGGCCATTCTTGTCCCACTTTTCAGCGTTCCCCACTCAGGGGCAGCCCCATCCTTACCTTTGCCTTCGGCCTATTCGTGGTCTAATAGATATAAGCTTTGAGAATGGGGTTGGTTCTTTTCCTCCTTAGCTTCTCTTGCTGTTCGGCATTTATTTTGTGCGCCAGGTGGTCGAGGAGAAGATCCGAGATTGGGCTTGGTGGGAGGCTGTCTCGGTTGCTGTCGGCATAGGCATATTCTTTTTGTTGCTTTTATCAAGTTGGCCTGGAATAATATAGAAAGCTGAGCTTAACATTGTGAAGTGTTGAAGATGTCGTTGATTGGCGGTTAGTTCTGCAGCTAGTTCGACCAGGCAAACGTTTCGATTATGGTTGTTCAAATACCTCCTACTGCATGCTTGGTCATAGCTGAAAATAGGATATGACGTCGGAGCCTTTGTACATACAGAACGCATGCACACGGAGGGCAGATGCCGATCGGATTTCCTATCTGGGTAGGTGATGTGCAGATGTCATGTGCTTACTTTGGTTTAAATATGCTCAACATTCTTGCTTCGCACTTGCGAGGTACATGTGCTCCTTCAGGATCAATAAAGCTTGTCATTCCGCGCTGCATTCCGAGCAAAAGGAACGTAAGTGTAAAAAGCATTGATAATAGGCGTCGGCTAGAGAGCTTTCGTTTAAACGTGCATGGGTGTAATCCTCGGTAGCGAGAGCCGTACACCACTATTCGCGCACTAAACAGCTTGCTGGCGAATCTTTGCGCGGAGATGCACACTATCGGCTTGGGTTGCGATGACTGTTGTTTGGTTGGCTGCTTAGTCACAGCTTTCGCGGGCCTCCACTCATCGATAATCCTCTCGTCGCCGAACACCGAGACCGCGCTCCACCTATCAGCGCGACCTTGAATGCCGCGATAAAATTGCTAACCCTCCCCCGCATACGGATCATGCCCGCACCTGATGGCCGGTTGAGCACAAGAATCGCGAGCTAGTGCTCCTCCAGATCCTCTGCCACCATGGCCGGACACATTGTGCGCGCCCGCGCCCAGGCACTGCGCACTCGCAGCATCGCCGCCAGACGACCGCACATCCTCGGTGGCAAGCTCGTCCCGCCAACCCCAACCTACCGATCTATTGCCACGCGCAGGATCACGACCGCTGCTGTGGCACCTGAGCCCGGCCTCGAGGTTCCGGGTGCCCAGGTCGAGTTTCCGCCGCCGCCGCAGAGCCGCAGAGATGCGATCAAGCAGGCAAAGCCCTTCTCGGAATTTTTGACCGACACCTTCAATCGCCAGCATGACTACCTGCGTATCAGTATCACTGAGCGCTGCAATCTGCGCTGCCTGTACTGCATGCCAGAAGGTACGTTGCTTTCACCCGCCTGCAGAAGTCAGAAAAAAAAAGTGCCACGGCTAACAACTACGTCACACAGAGGGCGTCCCACTCTCCCCGCCGGACCACCTGCTGACGACCCCCGAAATCTTCTACATCTCGTCGCTCTTCGTGTCCCAAGGCGTCAACAAGATTCGGCTGACCGGCGGCGAGCCCACGGTGCGCCGCGACATCCTCCCTCTGATGCAGTCCATCGGGTCGCTCCGCTCCAAGGGCCTGCGCGAGCTGGCCATCACAACGAACGGCATATCGCTGCACCGCAAGCTGGACAGCATGGTGGAGTCGGGCTTGACAGGCATCAACCTGAGCCTGGACACGCTGGACCCGTTCCAGTTCACTATTATGACGCGGCGCAAGGGCTTCGACGCGGTCATGAAGAGCATAGACCGGGTGCTGGAGATGAAGCGGCTGGGCGCGCCGGTGAAGCTCAAGATCAACTGCGTCGTCATGCGCGGCATGAACGACCGCGAGATCGTGCCCTTCGTCGAGCTGGGCCGCGAGAAGGACATCGAGGTGCGCTTCATCGAGTACATGCCGTTCGATGGGAACAAGTGGAACCAGAAGAAGATGATGTCCTACCAGGAGATGCTGGACGTCATCCGCGCCAAGTACCCGGACGTGCGCCCCGTCAAGGGCCACAAGAACGACACGAGCAAGACGTGGGAGATTCCCGGCTTCGTCGGCAAGATTGGGTTCATCACGAGCATGACGCATAATTTTTGCGGTACTTGCAACAGGCTGCGCATCACGAGTGACGGTAACCTGAAAGTCTGCTTGTTTGGCAATACCGAGGTCTCGCTGCGCGATATCATGAGGAAAGATAACGACGGCAAGCCGATTGACCAAGAGGCTTTCGAAGCTATCAAGGAGGTTGAGATGAACAGGCAACAAGGTCTTCTGAGTGAGAGTTCAACCCCCGGCTGGAGTGAGCGGGAGCGCGAGCTCCTTGAAGTCATTGGCGCTGCTGTTAAGCGTAAGAAGGCAAAACACGCCGGAATGGGGGAGCTCGAAAACATGAAGAACAGGCCTATGATTCTAATCGGTGGGTAACGGTTTCTCTCGTCTGCAAAGTGATTTTTCTTTTGACAATGTTGGATTGCACATGAGCCACGAGTTTTCTGGTCTTAGGATACTACCAGGGAGCGGCATCTGGCGGCGTTCATATCATGTTCACGTATCCAGAGGGGGCACCCTCATCCAATGCACTACTGTCGCTGTTGAATCGAAGCTGTTCCCATATCCCAACTGCTTACCCAATCGTGCGAAGTGAGAAACGCTCGCTAATCCATTTCGCAGACGAACAACATTCCAGACGCTCAATTTTGGGTGCTCAGTATAAGGCCAAAGCGCCAGCACGTCCAGGTGTATCAAACACATCACAACCATGGAAATCAATCCCAACTCATCTCCTCGGTGCGGCATCATCAAGAATGGGAATCAGATATTTCTCATCCTCCAGCCGCAAGGTTTCCCCTAAGGGATGGCCCAACGAAGAAGAGTTCGACGATGAAGATCCTTTCAACCAACAGAAGGAAGAAGAAAATGAGCAGCGGCCCATCAAACTCACGCACGTCAACCAAAACGGCACGGCACACATGGTGGCGGTAGGCAACAAGAGACCGACGCACCGCACCGCCTTCGCCGTCTCGACGGTGCGCTTCTCCAAGCCCGAGCCGCTCCGGCTCATCAAGCAAAACGCCATCAAAAAGGGCGACGTGCTCAGCGTGGCGCGCATCGCCGGCATCATGGCGGCCAAGCAGACGCCGACCATCATCCCGCTGTGCCACAACATCGACATCACCCACGCCGAGGTCGAGGCCGGCTTGATCGAGCCACCGGCTGAGAACTCCAGCACCGCCCCACGAGACGACGCCAACGAAGAAGAAGACCTCGACGAAGAACCCTCCCCCCTCACCCACCACCGCCCCGACTCCCGCGCCCGCCTCTACTCGACCTCGCACCTTTCCCCGGGCGACCCGCGCGCCGTGGCCGACAGCGCCGCGTACCCCTTCGGCGGCGTGCTGCTGACGGCGCGCGTCGAGACGACGGGCCGCACGGGCGTCGAGATGGACGCTCTGCACGCGGCATCCGCCGCCGCGCTGACCGTCTACGACATGTGCAAGGCCGTCGACAAGGCCATGTCGCTGCAGAACGCCCGCGTCGTGCTCAAGACGGGCGGCAAGTCGGGCGACTGGGTCGACGTGGGGTGGTTGTTCGCGCGGGCGGGCGTGGTGAGGAGTGGGCGGTTGGAGGGGTTGATGACGACGACGGCCGGGGCGGTGGATGAGGGGGTGAGGAGGGCGGTTGTGGAGGCGGCGGAGGAGGGTGAGGGGGGTGGGTTGGCGAGGCGGGAGTGGAAGAAGTGCTATCGCGTGCTGACCCGCTCCGGGTGGGAGCCCGAGAAGGCGATGCAGTTGCTCAGTTGGATCCCGCGTAAGGCGTATTCGCCGGCGGCGATCGAGAATGGTGGCGCGGAGGGGGTTGAGGGGGAGGAGGGCGTCGCTGCTGCTGCTGCTGCTGAAGCTGAGGCTTTGGAGGAGGAGATGGTGGTGGAGGAAGATGATGCTGAGGCTTTGGAGGAGGAGGAGGGGGAGGAGCTGGTGGTTGATGAAGAAGATGTCGAAGATTTGGAGGAGCTGGCGCGAGAGGATTATGCCACGATTCTCGAGCAACAGCTGATGAAAGAACTTGAAGAACTGGAAAGAGAGGAACTCCTCGACGAAGAAGTTGAGGCCGACGACGTGGAGGAGGAGGTGCTCGAGGACGACGATCAGCCGCCGGTCCCAGCGGGCGCCAAAAACGAGGGGGTGCAGAACGGCAGCGTCGTGCGTCAGGAGGAGCAGCAGCAGCAGCAGCAGAGCGCGAGGGTGAAGGAGGAAAAAGAAGACACAGAGCCTACTCCTCCTTCTACTGCCACTGCTACCTCCTCCGAGACGTCTCCTCCTTCTTCTTCGGCTCCTACCACTGCTACTTCTTCTGCTGGGGTGAATCTCAAGAAGCCGGTAGAAACCACAATGGCGCCGCTCAACGATGCACACATGGCTGACGTCGATTCCAACCAGAACTCACTACTCACGGCGTCGATGATCAGACAACTGTCCCCTCGAGACCTCTTCGCCGACAACGCCAGGTCGAGCGGGAAGCGCCGCGAGTTCCAGACCAAGGCCCAGAAGATCCAGGAGGACGAGGCCGAGGAAGAGGTCGAGGAGGTCAACCAGGAGGTCGATGAGGAGTCCGATCGGGAGTTTGAGAGGGAGGTCAGGCAGCAGAAGAAGGATTACTTCGAGGAGAAGGCGCGAAAGTATAGGGAGCAAAGAAAGTTGAGGCGGAGAGAGAGGAAGGTAGCGATAAAGCAGGAGAAAAGAGACTTGAAAAGAGAGAAGGAACAGGAAAAGAAGAAGCGACTGGCCCAGCTTCTGGCACTGGAAGCAGAAGAGATGCGAAAAAATCAGCTTGAAGCAGAAGAGATGCGAAAAAATCAGCTTGAAGCACAAGCTATCGCAAGGAACCCCTCGGCAAACGTGCTGCAAAATTCGGAGGGAGAAGAAAACGAAGAAGAAGAAGCTGCCATAAGATATCCCTTCTATACAACCACGCCGCGACGTCCGACGCCATCCTTCCACCACGACCCTGATGGCTTCATCGCCGCCGCCGAGAGGCGCTCGAAGGGCGACAGGCCCGACGGCATCGGCTTCGCCCTCCCGCAGGTCCAACCCACACCAGAAGACATCAAAGGGGCACAGAAGTCGCCCGCCTCGACCCAGCCCATGCCCGAACACCTGAAGGACCCGGCGGAGCGCCTGGAGCGGCAGCGCTGGCTGCGCAACGGCATGTGGGACAAGCGCATGGAGAAGCTGGCGGCGCTGGGCCGCGCGGCGGCGGTGGCGCGGCGCTCGCCCAAGTACAGCCCGCACTGGCCGCGGGCGCGCTCGCAGGGCGGCAGGGCCATGGTCACGATCGCGCTCGCGGCCAAGATCGGCGTCCACACGTCGCGGTACGACATCCTGCAGTGGACGCCGCCGGGCTTGGATGATGATGATGTCGAGGCGCTGCAGAAGGTCGGCGAGGAGGAGCTGAGGAAGAGTTGGGAGAGGTTCGTTAAGACTCGGCCGCCGAAGATGACGTGGAAGTACATGCAGCTGCAGAAGGAGGGCGTTGATAAAAAGTACGTACTCAGGCATCGGGTGGTGGATGAAAAGGAGCGGTTGAAGAGGGCGATGAGCCGCGTCGATTACAACGAGTGGTGCCTGTTGACCAACGTCATGGCGAAGAGGCAGAGGAGGTGGGATAGGGAAGCAGGATTCGCTGAAGTAGAAGAACGCGCGCAGGAGGAGACGAGGAAGGTGTTGAGCACTCCTGCTCCTGGGGAGGCCTGGTACGATCATTTGTTGGAGGACATGGAGGATTACGTGAAGGATGACACGAAGGACGAGGGGAAGACGGAAAGCGTGAGCGACGAGAGTAGCAACGCGAGGGAGGATGAGAGTGATGAGTTCGATGAGCTGCAAAACTTGATTGACAAGAAGAGCAAGATGACGACGGAGGGAAAGGAGGGGAAGAAGGGGAAAAAGGGAAAGAAAGGGAAGAAAGGGAAGAGGGGATAAAGGGAGACGAATATGAGGGTTCATGGTAGAGATTCTGTGAGTTGTGTTCATTTGCTTACTGTACGATAGTGTGTTCTGTTGAAAAAAGTGAAAGGTGTTCAATGCGGTGTAAAGAGTAGATTCAGAAGTAGAAAAATATCAGCTCCCTGTATTTGTAGTATAGCCAAGAAGAGGCTTCCTCTCTACAATTTTTTGAGTAAATGAACATGACCCAGGTGTCCTCGGCAGCATTTGCTTCCTTATATACCGGCAATTCCTAATCCAATGACCAGCCCATTTATTTCATCAGGTGAGAGAAGTGTATGTTCCATATGTTCCTTAACCAACCCCCTAGATGCCGAAACATGATGTCATCAAACGAATAAAAGTACACATTACACCGTCAATCCCCAACATATCGCACTGCAAAGCCGCATTTTCCCCCTCACTTCTGCGTCTCGTTGCCCTCAGCGGCCGCAATAATGACGTCGGCGGCCTTCTCGCTGAACATGTACACGGAGGTCGCAATGAAGAAGCCCTGAATGCGCGGCATGGCGCTGGCGTCGACAACGCGCAGGCCGGATACACCCCTGACCCTGAAATCGCCATCCAGCACGGCCATGGGGTCGTCGTCGGCGCCGATGGGGGCGGAGCAGCTGGCGTGGTGGCCCCAGGCCTCGTCCTTGATGAACTGCTTGGTAGCCTCCTCGCCGGCCGGGGGGCGGACGGCCTCCCACTCGCCGATGGTGGGGCTCATGCTATCGTAGATGCGGCGCGAGAACTCGACGCCCTCGTAGACGGCCTGCAGGTCGAGCTCGTCGGCTTGGCCGTCGGTGGTGCCCTCGTCGAAGTAGTGGAAGCTGATGAGCGGCGTGTCAAGCGGGTCGGCGGAGCGCAGGCGCACGGTGCCGGCGCGGTTGCGCGTGTGGGCTTTGAGAGCGAGCCACGACCAGTGGTGGGCGTCGGCGACGGAGACGTTGGAGTAGTTGCGGAAGTAGCCCTTGAAGTTGACGGGCACGCCGAGGAGGATGAGGTCGGTCGGGTCGTCGGTCGCGGCGGTGCTGGACTTCAGGACGGCGGAGAGGGCGAGGCCCGAGGAGCCGTAGAGGCCTTTGAAGGCGGCGTTGTTCTGCCAGCGCTCCAGGCACGGGTCGCCCGGCTTGCCCCAGGTGCAGTCCTCGAGCACGGTGAAGTTGCCGTCGAAGTTGGCCGTCGTGGGGATCTCGTAGCGGTCCTGCAGGTTGGTGCCGACGCCCGGCAGGTCCTTGACGAGCGGGATCGAGTGCGATGCCAGCTCGTCGGCCGGGCCGATGCCGCTGAGCTTGAGCAGCTGTGGCGTGTTGTAGACGCCGCCGGCTACGATGACTTCGCGGGTGGCGTTGACGCTGCCGGGCACGGCGTTGGCGGGCTGCTCGCCGGACGGAGCGGCGCGAGGGTCGGCGCGGTACAGAGACTTGCCATCGAGGAAGTCGACGCCGACGGCACGGGGCTCGCCGGTGGTGGTGTCGTTGTCGAAGCGGATTTTGGTGACGAAGCAGTTGGTGCGGACATCCAGCGGGTACTTGCCCGAGTTGGCCACTTCCAGCACAAACTCGCGCGGTCCGTTGCGGGCATAGTTCTCGATGGCCAGCGGCACCTGGTACAGGTTGACGCTCTGATCGCGCGCCTTGCCGGGGAAGTTGACGTCTTGGAGCAGTAAGCTGGCCAGGCCGGTCACGGTGGTGAGCAGACCCTCGATGACGTTGCGCCCCAGCGCCGTGGCCGTCGCAATGACCATTTGCAGCAGCTTAGCATCCTCCAGCACCAGCGTCAGGTCCGTCGTGCCCGTGGTCAGCCACCCGTCAACTCCGTGCCCGATCAAGTTGTTGCCCAGCAGGTACTCGGCCTTCTCCAGCCGCTGGAAGTACTTGCGCATGTTGGCTGCGTTCCACGATTCGTCGCCCGTCAGCTCCACCATATACTCCCAGTCCTGCTCATGCGGGTAAATGGTGACCATGGCATTGTGCGACCCGCAGCCGCCCAGCGTGCCCGCGCGCGGATACAGAATGCCCTTCATCTGCGCTCCTTCTGGCGGATCCAGCCCAGTGTACAAACTGCCGTCTGGCATGTCGTACGTACACTTGCTGTCGCGTGCCTGCCGCTCGTCGTCGTCGTAGTGCCGCACCCAGAAGTCCCACCGCATTGGTTCGTACTCGCTCGACTGCGCGTGGAAGGCCGGCACCCGCTCCTTCAAATCCTCTCCATGGTCCTCACCAGCCTCGATCAGCAGCGTCTTGTAGCCCGCTATTGCCAGACGCGCTGCCAATGGGCCGCCGCCTGGTCCGGAGCCGACGATGACATATTCGTAGTCTTCAAGGACCGTGGCGCTGGAGTCTTGGCGCGAAGTGTGTTGATGTTGAGGCTCGCTGAAGAGAACATCAGAAAGTGGGTCTTGAAACATGGAAGATCCTTGATCATAAGATAGACTTACACAGCAGCCGCTAGCAATGCGGTTCCGAGTAGAAAGAAACTCTTCACGCCTGTTGTGCGCACCATCTTGAAACGATCGTCGCACTCAGCCCTATGCGCGCAAATACTAAAGGAGAAGCGAATGACTGGGGATGGACGACAGTCACACTTGGCGCTTGGTCAGGAGCAGCGGCAGTCAATCCAGTTATAAGTCGGTGAAAGCAAGCCATCCCCGTCACGGTCCCTTTCTTTTGATCGACATCCCCGCCTCGTCTCGGATGAGACAAATGCTCGCCGCCTTTTATCGGACTGCACGACTTCGGAGAAGCAGTCTTGATGTGGACGTGTGAGTCCATTGGCCCCTTGACGAGAGCGGTAAGGCCCGTGGAATGAAATTGCGCCGTGGCATGCGCCATGCAGGGACAAAAACCTTTTTGCAGGGATTGTTTCTGCCTGGACTCGTCCACTCTTCTCCAGTTGAGGCGAGTATCTGCACAACGGCTTTGGGGGCTGAACCTTGGCCACTTGCCGGCTCCTGCTGCCCGACTCTCATTTCCACATTCGCTCAAGTGTCCCAGATGGTGCCCGAAAACGGCACCCTGCTTGGCAACCGCGTACCCCGGCCCGCACCGATGTCATTCACTTAGGGTTAACGGCGCGCTATTTCCTATAAGCTGTTACCCAAAGCGCATGCAGAATCGTTAAGTAGATTGATCAATCGCGTCATCCGTACGAGCTGATTGGCGGAAACACCGACAAGACCTGCACCATGCAGCCGTTATCACACGCGTCTCTATGATTCGCTCCCATGACTCGCCCAAAATGGCAGCTTCACCTTTTCCAATCCCCGTTCTATCGGCCCTACAGTGCCTGCTTAGCTCGCACTTGGTAGGTACAACGTCTACCCCCATTTATTATCTTGCCACCGCTATTGCAGCCTGATGCGCACGCAACAGGGCCTTCTTTTGGTTCCCTTTCCGCAGTTCTGCAACTCCGGACTTACTCATCTACACCATGTCTCAGCTCCTTCACCATCGCGCACCTGCACGTACGTCACGCTCCTCTTTAAATCCCCCAGTCCTTTGCAGTTGTCTTGATTTTCATTGCTATTGATTGCTTACGTTCTTGGATAAAAGACACGCGTATTTATTGCCCTGCTACCGGCATATGCCAGCTCAGATGCTATCAGGCTCCACACTCCGCAATTGCGGGCTTCTGACCGGCGGTGGCATCTGTCATGCAATCAGGAGAGACATATTCAAATGGTAAAGGCTTCCAGTAACCCTGTAGCCTTGGCTGCTGAAGCGAAAGGCATACGAGATCCCGACATTTTGGTTCCAGAAGCACACCAGGGGATTAGGTGTCAGGCGCCTATTTTATATCGGCATCCACACACCTCTCCGGATTTTAGAGTCCACCTCTCGACCGTTCGGCCATACTTCGCTAGCTCTTTGGATTTTCTGCACTGTTGCCGCATTTGTCTTCGCTCTCAAAGACCATGCGGATCCCAAGCACATTTCGTCCAGAATTTTTTTTTTTAAAAAGCCAAGGTAAAAAAAATTAAGGATCGTCTTTGCATTCCTCTCAGGACTATGGTCGAATCTAGACTCAGGCATTGAACCACATTTTCGCAATGCGAAGAGCTTTATCAAAGCCGTTGACATCTAAGTAGTGTCTGTACGGGCTGACTGGGACATGGACCGCCCGGCATTCCATGTCATAGGCTATAGCTGTCTCACCATTTAAATCTCGCCAAATGCTTGCCGTGAAAAAGAAACCCCAGATCCCAATTCCAACATTCGATATTATCATGCCCAACAAGATCCAAATTGCATATCGCGAAGCATCAATGAGTGGGCCTTTGACGGATATCCAGGCAATACCTTTTGATTCGCGCCAGGCCCTGTATCCCAGATATAGAAATGCCCCGAGAAGAATAGCATTCAGAAAAATGAATATCATCGTGATATAAGTTTGATGGAGACCCAGGAGAAAATCGTATCCCTCGATGTGATCAAACCTTTTGTCGTCAAAAAGCCAGTTCTTGGCGCAAAGCTGCTCGGGAGAACACGGTGAAAATCCGGGTGCATCGGGAATCTGGCTCGCCAAACAGTCGTAACTCGGATGAGGGTTGAGCTTGTCCCGACTCCATAGGATTTCCCATCGGACGTATTCCATGTAGTACGTGACGACTAACTGTGCAGCTGTTGTGAGGAGAAGCGTCCATACTATCCGGTGCTCCCACCTTGGGTTCTTCACGAGCCAACATTTCAGTGGATGGTCTCGGACGCTTAGAGCGTAACGGAACACGGTAACCCAGGCCAGGATCGATACGGGACCGGTACGGTACGGATTGAAAGCAGCGGTAAAGAAAGAGGACCACCAGAAGATGAAGCACCCCAGGTCCAATGCCATGATAGACCAGGTCCCAAATCCGAAGCCCTTGCAGTGTTCTGGATCGTGGCTTTCGTATTTGATCCTGTCCTTTAAAGCCCAGACAATTGAAATCCCCATGGTGAGGAGCGATAGTAGTGGTACGAGACCTGAGTACGAGAACGCTCGGTCTAGAGGAGTTGACGGTATGACCTTGAAGTCACTGAGACAGCTTGCAAGCGAACACCAGCTGTATTTGGGCGCCGATTGGTCCGCCTGATACGAGAATACGGCGAGGTAGTTCTGTCCATGTTCGGTGACTGGTCCGTACCATCCAAGTTTGTGGAGTAGGTGCCCTTCCAGGAGAGTGCAGTTTGTCTGGGCTGGACTACTGGCTGCACATTCTTTAAAGCGGGTGTTCTTATATAGAGGAAACTCAGGGCTGTCAGGCTCGAATCCGACGCGACGCGAATTCATGAAGATGATCGTCAGGACCAAAAAGCCCGCAATAAGGACGCCTGTCAAGACCAGTGTTGTCCATATCAGGCATTTGATTGCTCTTCCCAGGAATTTGTACCCATATGGGTTGCGCTTTTTGAGGGAATTTGAATATTCCCGGATGATGGCCGACCAAGTTCCATTGTGCCTCTCGTGCTCGTAAAATTCTTCTCGCTCTTCCCTTGTCAACCACCACAGTTCGGTGGCCATCGCCGGGGCGCTTTCGTGGACGTAACTTGTAAAATTTAATGTACAATGTATCACAGTTGTAGAAGTAAACTGTTTGGAATTGTGATTAAACTTTATCCCTTCGGGTAGTCTGGAGTCGCTTTTATGCTTTTCATTTCACCATACTATGATTAGAACTCAAGTCAGAGTCAGCATAGGTTTCCGAAGATTGCGATTGAGGGTAAAGACATGTGTTATGGCTGCTGATGGTGCTGCCACAAATTACCAACAACATGGGGCGTCCAACACTGCCGTCGGACATAGGGGATATGATTCGTAGACACAGAAAAATCTGTACGCGTCCATCGATGCAGGTAATCAGGAATAACCAAAATAGTTTCATCTTATAGAAAGGCTTACTGTAGTGTCATGGCGGTTGCACCTTACGTTATACTCCAACAAGCACACCTTACTGATTTTCATCCCAACTTGGGCACGATCTAAAACAGAACATTTCCGTGTACAACACTTTTACTCTTGACTTATACGAACCCACGTATCTTTGCATGAGACATGCCAATAGCAAATAACATGTGCGGGTACACCGCGGGCGGGGTGGGTGCCACTCCGGTAACCAAACATATCGAGCAACATTAGGCAGGCTGAGAAACGTTTACGTCACGACTGCATGCAAATTCATAGCCGCATTCTCGATGAAACTTTGTGACTGACTGATATGCATAACTATGAGCTTCCTAAAGCAATCAAATCGAGTTACCGTGAATTTCACCAAGATTTTTAGACGCAAGCATTTGATGAAGTATATATTGTGGAATTTCTATTGACGCCAATATTGCTGCTTAGCATTGCACTTTTTGCCGAGTGTGAACTGCGCGGATTTCTAAATGCATGCGTTCAGCTTACATATTGCCCCCATCAGGGAAAGATCATCGCTTACTCTGACACACACCTATCCTTTCAGCCTCTTTAAGCACTCGCATCAAGTCCAAACAAGAGCCAGTACTGTCCTAAAAATTATCAGTGAAATTTTAAGTTGAAATCAGGTGCACTGTGACCACATCGCTTCAGAACAATCGTCCTCGACAATCCGAGATGAATCAAAACATGACCCGATACTAATTTGAATAAAGGCACTATTGCCGTTCCCAAGGGCACATAGTATTCGAAGGCAATGGTGTTTCTCCAGATGACATGGCCAGTTGTGAGCAGTCGGGGGCGTCTTTCGGCAGGCTCCGCGTCTTCCCTTAACGCTCACTTGCATGATACGGGCTCATGGGTGGCTGAGACACATCTTTTTCCAGCCTTGCATCAAATCTTTTGGAACACGCAAGCTTTTCCTGCGTGTCATACGCCATGTCTCTTTATATGGAGCTCTGCGATGTTGGGGGCTGGAAAGGGAATTTGGACGATCCGCTGGTGGCTGATGGCTAGATATCCGAGAGATATGACGCAATCGTTTAGGCTTTGATATGATACGATAATTAAATCTAGAATCCTGAAACGACTTATCGTAACCCTCATGGGTTTGGCATTCAAGGCTACGGGGAAAGGCTGGACTTGCCCGAGTGTGGTTTGCTGAAGTAAATATACTACTCCAGTAATATCGACAGCCACAGACAGCAATAGCCTACAGGTCGCAGCATGCAGGGTTTCCTGTCCGCTTCGAAGTTGATTGCCTGGAAACCGAACACCTCTGCTTAGTGCCCACATTCCCTGAGCCACACACGCCCTGGCCTGGGCTTTGGTCGCACAATATAATGTCAGAGGCTACTGGGTGGTGAGAGTGGAGTAGTAATATCGGCAGAGATGGTACTACTGGGGCGCGATCGGTGCCAACCGGGAGGAGGGGGGAGAGCACACCTAATCGGGCACTACGTAGGTAGCTTCTTAGGATAACGTGGGTTGGCGCGTATCTGTGCCTCGTGTTAGCATACGAACTGTACAGATTGGTGGTTATGTATAGCTCTTACTCCTTGACACCTCACCCTTCACCCCGTCTTTGAAGTCCGTACGGAACGAGCACTGCTAAATCCTGCCAAACAGTGAGCTGAGCCCGGAGCTCCACACTTTTTGATTATGCGCATGGACATAGGCCCAAAGAATTAATGACGGCTGATCTAATGTTCACTATTAAATGTCTGAGAATCAGCCATGTGTTGTCGACATTGTCTAAGCTTTAAGGGATCATCGCGTCGAGCCCGCCAATACATAGTAGTATTGCCACCAATTCTGCCATTTTTTGATTTGATTCTATTTACGTGACTCCGTAATGTCTGAGAAGTATAGGTGTACAGCTGGGCAGGGGTTGCTGTGGTCTGATTTGGCCATTATTAACTTAGGACATCTTTAACATCTTAGACTCTTTTCATTCGGTGATCGGAGACTGGAGAATTCCTATACAAGTAAGACGTGGAGATATATATCGAAGCGGCTGGGCTTTCCTGGGCGCGTATACATCACGATTTTTGTGTGTGTCTATCACATTCCAGCTTGACTTGCATTTGCGACCATGGAAACGTCCCGTCCCATCCCATCCCTTTGGTAAGATCAATGTACCCTTTTAACATATTCACTTGACCAATCCTTCATTTAGAACATTCTTCCAGGGTTTTTGTCATCTGACAGTCAATCTACATCGCGTGAACAGCTCAACGAATCCTTTACGTGCGAAACGGACAACGGAAGCTCCAGTTGCAATTCCTTCATAGGAAAAAAAGGTCTCCGGGATTTTTTGTGGCACCACTGGCAAGTTTCAGCCGCTCTCATTGCCGGGCTGATGTGTGTGTTTGGTGTCTACGGCTTCACCGTGTGGCTCAGCAAGCAAAGATTGGAATGTCCTTCCTGGGCTCTAAATTGCGACATCAACCCAGCGGCCAGAGATATAGCTTCACGTCTTGGACTATTTCAGGGCGTGGTGACTTTGATCTTCGCCATTGGACTGGCCCTGATGGTACATACCGCGTGCACGTTATGTGAGACGGCCGTATGGCCAATATTACAAAAACAAGCATACGCTTTTGACGAGCTCGAAACTTTTCTCCGGGCAAGCCGTGGATCACTTGCATCACTGCCGGGTGCTTATTGATCTACAAGAAGCCGTAGTGCAGCTTTGGTCATATTCTCCCTCACGGCGATATTGGTTACGCCTCTAACCGGGTCCACTCTTGTTGGCTATGTGTATAATCGAGTGGACATCTCAACTCCTTATCAATACGCATACTGGGTCGGGGGTGGGATAGGTTTCAGATTTGATCAGGCCAGCCCCCCAAATGACCGACCTGGCTCTATCGACATAGCGAGCAGTCATTACTCTTCCTGGTCAAAAGTTCTCACCGAGGAGCCTCTACCCGAACTTCGTAGCTTTATCTTGGACCGATACAACTTGTCTCGCGTTGGCAACTTTTCCGTCAACACCGTTAGAGCATCGATTGATATGAACTGCTCCGGCCATGCCGTAGACGTTCATGACGTAAGCGACGACGGTTACCATTTCCATGTATGGGCTTATGGAAATGGTACTACGAAAGAGAGGGGGAAAATCAAGATCAGAGTGCAACCTGTTTTGACAACTTGGGTGGATGATATTCAAGATGTCGGTGGAGCTGGCAGCATAGTAACACTCATTTTTGCCGTTATGAATGGGACAATTGAGGGAGGTCAATACACCAACTTCACCCAAAAAATGAAAGGACACGGGACCTTGGAAGGCATCTCGGCAGTTGCATGCCAAATCAGAGTGGACCTCTTTGACGGCGTGGCTATCTCTGGGGCTGGCGGTGACAACAGAGTTACGGTGTCATCACTTGAGAAACTAGTCCCACCACCAGAGGGTGGGGGAACTCTTCATGACATAGCAGCCTGGATTGGCATTGCCCCCACGGTGATCGGAATCAGTACCTTTGGAGCGCAACCTATGTTTCTTTAATCGGAGACTACGGCACTTCCGACGATTTCCACGGCATACAACTTCCACATGAGCCCCAAATGGACTCTTTCAGCACTGGAGAATTTTTTCCACGTTACTACGGGAGCTGTTCTTCTTGGAGTAGCGGACGATTGGTGCTTCGAAGAAGTCGAAATCTTTTGCAAGCAGTTCTCGGCCCGGCTGGACGAGAAAAGGACTTTTGTACTACTTATTCCACCGGCAATAATAATGACCACGACCTTGGTACTGGCATTTTGGAACTCTCGAGCTCATCATAACTTGAATCTGCCTCCATTTAGATTGGCCAATATTGGTGAGATTATCAAGAGCTCACAAACAACCTTCATCGGAGATGCAGTGGCTGACGACTTACGGAACCCATGGAGACCATCGGAAATTGGGAATACACGAGTGCAGTACAGTGCTACGACACGACCAGGCGTATACGGATTTGTTAGCCCAGATTCTTAATGTAGCAAACAAGGGACAGTGGTTTTGGATTCATGATGAAAATCTATCTTGCTTTAATACCTCGAAGACCCATAGTCGCTATAAGACACTCTTTAAAATTATTCTCAACAGGAACCCCGGATGCGTGAACGACAGATCGATCTATTTATGGTGATAAGCCAGGAATTCCGCACCTTCGGCCTCTATTCACCATGAATATCACAGCTACGTTTCGCTTTACCATTATCTTTAACCGCAACACGTCTAACTACTAGCGGTAATTAAATGGTCATTTGTTGTTAAGACTCTTCAATGTAATCTGTAAATTCGTCTCTTACGTTCGACCATACGTCGTGGAAAGCACGCGTTACTGTTCGCTCGCTTGGAAAAGTGGTCGAGCGTCTTCGCTGTGTTTCGGTATTTGTGAAGGTTAATCGATAATCTGAGTCAGGTACCGCTGGCTAATCTATCATATTTGAGATTTGAGACACCGGATCCATAAATCTGTAAGACGATTTCATAATCCAGTAGCGGCAGATTAACTTCAGAAAAGAAAGTACAGTAGTATTATATAAATTGCCCAATCATTACTTATTATGTGCCTTCCTTAGACTCACTCGAACCACCGCCAACACTTTCGCTGCGAAGGAGTGCGATGATGGCTTCGTGTCCTTTATCTACAGCAAATGATAGCGGCGTCCTGCCACTCCGAGTCCCTAAGTTCGCATCAGCTTTGTTATCAAGAAGTCTCTTGACTACAGCCTCGTGTCCATTTAGAACAGCCTTTAATAAGGGAGTTCGACAGGTTATATCCTTCGCGTTAACGTCGATCTCGTCCGCCTTAAGCAGCAGCTTTACTACACCATCCCATCCCCTTGTAGCGGCCTCGAGTAACGGAGTCCGACCCAGATCGCTTCTTGTATTAACGTGGATCTGATCCACTTCCAGTAGCAGCTTGACTACTCCCTCGTGTCCGTTTTTAGCGGCCTTTGATAACGGAGTTTGTCCTGAAACATCCTTCGCGTTAACGTTGGTCTGATCTGTCTTGAGTAGTAGCTTTACTACATCCTCGTGCCCATTTGCAGCGGCCCATGACAACGGAGTCTGCTCTCTAGAGTCTGTCGCGTTGATCTTGGGGTGGCCTGACTCTAATAAGAGTTTCACCAAGGTTGCGTGCCCGTTCTTGACAGCATGAAACAACGGCACCTGACCTTTCCTGTCTACCAAATTCAGGCTGTTCCTATCTTCCGCCAGTATCATACTTGCTAGCTCGGAGTTGCCGTTTTTAGCTGCGAACGCTAATGGTGTCAGGCCGCTCAGGTCTTCAGAAGGTATGTTCTGGTTCATCATTTCAAGGATGGCTTTGCATCCATTCGTTGCTTCGTTGAATATCTCTTCTGCCTTTGTGTCCTCTCTCGCGTCTCTCAGGGTCAGCCCAACGTTCCACAAGTATGTAAAATCGTTGAGTCGGCTTGCCAATCCTGGCTTGTTTGAGCTTCGGGTCAAGTCGTATGTGGCGGCGTCTTGCGATTCGTCGAAGCAATTGCCCCAATCCCAGGTGAGGAGAAGGTCCCGACTGAACTTTTTTGTCGCCTGCATGAGATCTGACAGTACCTCTTGTGCTTCTATCCGGGGAACTGCTCCGACCATGACAACAGCAAAGTGACTCTGATAAAGTCTGAGAATAGTCGGCTTCTGAGCGCCTTCAAGGAGGCATACCAAGTCTCCCGGCTCGATTGGCTTTGGCAAAGACGGAAGAGAGCACTTGGTCAAGCGGCGATGAAACTCTCGTGGGATGTCTCGGCTGACGCTGGTAATGATGTTGACCTCAGTTTTCCAACCTTGTATAGCATTGATCGAAGACACCACCCCAAGAACGCAGCCTTTGCCTTTAATGACTGCGACTTCTGCATTCTCTGCAATACTAACAGTGACCCGACTGCCGAGTAGAAACTTGACAAGACGCTGCATAAGCTCCTCCCATGCGAGCTTGTAGTCAGGCTCCAACCCAGCTGCACTGGTGTCATCCGAGCTCATACCGAGTAAGGCGTAAACTTTGTCGTGTCGTATCGTGGTCTCGTGGATATGGTATTGGTCGACCAATTCGCTCAGTGAGCAAATATCCAGCGAAAATCTCGCTTGCTTCCTGGACAATTGTCTTGGTCGAAAGACTGCACCTCTCATCAGGAAAGTGACCGAACACAAAGGTGTATCCCAGGTTTTCATCAAGGAATCCAAGCCCAACGAGAAGGCATGTCCCTCAATCTCAGTTGAGCCACATAGGATTGCTACGTGTCGGGCAGCACCGATTTCTTGTAGAATCTGCTCAAGAATCAATTGCTTGTCGATACCAGTTTGCCATTTTCTCTCATACCCACATACGACTAAACCATGGTCGGCTTAGAAGCTTTTGAATGGCTTGTCGTGAGTCACACACAGATTGAGTCGATGGTGTGTGGTCGCAATGAGGTTGGAGAAATGAGCGCGAGGCAGCTTGGATTGATTCGAGCACCATATCGCTATCGTCTTGAGCTTCTCCGAGCCAAACAAGCACGCATTTTGCTCTGGCATAAATGACTGGCATCAATTCAATTTGATGTCCTTTCTCTTCATTGTTTGTCTGATCAATACAGACAGCATCCACCCAGAGAATTCGAGGGAATCGCCAATGCCGGAGATGCAAGAGCGCGTCGTGAAGGTTTTGCGTGATTGAGAGCTCTGAACCCACTTCCTTATTCCCGTCATTCTGACTCTCTGTGATGATGATTGACTTGGGCTTCGTTTCGCCACCCCAGACATACGAGAGTGCCTCGTATATCTCAGACACATGATTTGTCGCATCGAGATCTTCAAAGAGATACTCAATGACTGTGCCTCGTAGGATGCTGGATTTGTCCCTACTTGGTAGTAGTTGGAGCACACGAATGGCGCAACCGTTCTGAGAGAACGGATCGTAGCGATATTGACACATTCTCACGAGTATTGGATGAATTTTCAAGGAGATGGCTGAAGAAGAAAAAAACTTCACAGATGATCATCATGTGCCCTTGGGGGTTTTACGAGGCAATGCGTTGTATTGCTGCTTCCTGCGTCGGCGAATGAAATGGCGACACGATAGACATCAAAGTGGATCGCGTCTCGGTTAACAATGATCCTGCTAAAAGCAAAAGAGACGCTTCCGAAGACCTCGCTTGCAGAGCGATTGACCTCTGCGGTGGAGATTCGCAGGTGAGCCTCTTGCTGCAGTGTTTTACCCCTCACAACACAGGCCACTCAGGCCGTGGCTGGCCCCGCCGGAGCTGTGCTCCTCTCCTCGACTCTTCCTATCTACCCATCTGAGCAAAAGAGGTCTGCGTATGATACATTGCCGGTATTATCACCATGATAAACAAGAAACATTATGATGTTGCTGCGCTATCCCTTCCATTGAAGGCACGTCTGTCCGCGCGTTGGACTGCACTAATAAAGGACACAACTTGGCTGCGGCCAATTGTGCCACTTATCATACAGCACGGAGCACAGGGTGTTTTAGGGCAGGTTCTAACCTGTTACCCACCCTTGTTAGTACCGATCTTCAGCACATTACATCAATCGTGTTAGCAGTCGTTCGACAACGGCAATTAACTGATCGTCGATCGCTTCTACAGTATGCTTTGAGGTGGGGGCGGGGAACGGATATAAAAAACTGCATTGCCATCCAAGAGACGAAGCTGGCCCACAACCCTTCCAGATCCTGGTATTTCCATCATGAGCTCGCCTTCATCAAACCAAGTAGATCTCGAGAACCTAGCGGGCGATCTCACCTCGGCGATCCGCGCATTCAAAGACGCTCCTCCATCAAGCACGGAAGCCGTACTCAAACGCAGACTCGTGACGCAACTGGCAAAGAACATCATCACCGAGGCCGAGGAGCCGGGAGAGCGTCCATTCGAATATGTTGCACAAGTACGTTCGACGCCTCCACCCACATTGCAGCACCCCAACTAAACAAACAACCCCGCAGATGGCAGAGCTCGCGACCCTCCGCATCCTGATGGAGTGGCGCGCGCTGGAGCACATCCCTTCCGCCGGCAGCATCACATACGCCGAGCTGGCCACCAAGATCTCAGCCGACCCCTCCCTCATCCGCCGCCTCTGCTGGCCGCTCGTCGCCTCAGAGCTGCTCGCCCAACCCGCCGCCGACGCCATCGCGCACACGGCCGCATCGCGCTGCTTCACCAACGACAACCCGCAGGGCGCGTACTTCAAGATCTTGTAAACCAAACCACCTGCCCCCCGCCCCTCCCCCCGTAACTGCCAGCTAACGAATCCCAGCTACGACACCATCACGCCCTCCGCCGTCGCCTGGCCCCGCTGGGCCGCCTCGCACGGCCGGACGCCGCCCGTCGAGCCATCCGACAACCCGTTCACGTGGGGCCACGGCGCGCCGGCGAAATCCTATTGGGAGCTGGCGTCAGGCGCGATGCAGGTCGACATGAACACGAGCATGCAGAGCCTCGACACGCTGCTGCCCGTCAACGGCGCGTATCCGTTCGCACTCATCGCCGAGCGGGCGGGGAAAGTGGCTCTGGACGCGGCGCTGGTGGTGGATGTGGGCGGCGGGCGCGGGCAGGCGATTGAGCGGATGCGCGAGGAGTGCCCGGGGATACCGGCGGAGAGGTGTGTGTTGCAGGATACGGCGGAGGTGATTGCGGATGTGGGGGAGAGGGAGGGGTTGGAGGGCGTGAGGAGGATGGTGGTGGATTATTTTGAGGAGCAGCCGGTGAAGGGTGAGTAGCTAAAGCGGTGGTGCTGGCGCGATGGTTTGCTGACATGGAGTAGGGGCGCTGGTTTACTTTTTGCGCCGCATCATGCATGATTGGTCGGATAAGTATTGCGTGCGGATTTTGGAGAGGCTGAGGGACGCCATGGCGGAGCATTCGAGGATTTTGATCATGGATCAGATTTTGGACGATCCGCCGAACAGGGTGAGTGCAGCAACGGATTTTACTATGATGAATATAGGCGCGGGGGAGAGGGATGCGAAGAGGTGGTTTGAGTTGGTCGGAAAGGTAGGAGGGCTGGAGGTGGTAAAGATTTGGCCGAACCCAGTTTCGCCTATGGGGGTTGTGGAAGTTAAGAAGAAGTTGTAGATAAGGTGATCTGCTTCAGTGCGGGACTACTTGATCATATCCAGATCACGACGAAAACGTACCACCATACGTCGCATAATTCAGGATATCTTGTCCGCTCCACCGAAAAGATGTTACCCAATTTTGAGATCTTAGTCCCCACTTACTCAGGCGTCAGCCTCGGACTCTCCAGCGCCACCCCGTATAGCAACCGTGTCCTGAAAAGAGAATGAGTCAACCATCTTTCTTTATAACTCGCTACTTTTCAGGTTTTGAAGGAGTCGTCAAACAACCAAGATGAAGAGACGAAACCTTAGTTGTTCAAAACCCCCACTGGGGTTGGCTCTTTTAGTTCTGCTGAGCCTTTGCTGCATCCCTGCCTTGTCAATGACATTATTCCCCTGCTCGTTTGGACCAATGGGATGTGTGGCGCTTTGGCCTATCTCAGCTACTATACCTGGAGTAGGTATGTTTCTGACGGCTGAGTATGGGTAAGTGTTTATTCTCCTTCCACTCCGACGGACAAGAACTACTATTCCACTGACCACCTCTCAGCACCGTCTCCATCAACCACCCAAACGGCAACACCACCCACGTCGCCAAGATAGCCGGCAGCCCCGCCTACAAGGCCTTCATGCAGCGCGCCTACCAATTCGCCCACAACTCCCCCTCTCTTCCTCCCTCACACGACGACAACCCCACCGACGACGACATCGCCGCCCTACAACCCCTCCTCACCCACCTCAAGCACGCCGCCGAGCGCGCCCTCGGCTACGAACGCATCTGCCACGTCCTCCTCGGCGGCCCGCGCAAGTACGGCGCCGACGCGGGGGGCTACTACGAGCGCACCATTCTCGCCGCCCTCCAAGCCGCGGGCCTGACCCTGGCGCAGGATTGGCTGGCCATCATTGAGGACATGCCGCCGCACTTCATGACGAGCGCAGGATCTGCAGCGGTGGGTGCGTTGCGGTTGGATGATTACGAGTTGGAGAATTGGGACCAATACGTGTTGGTTGTGGAGGCGACGCGGCAGCAGCAATCGGGGGATCAGGCGGAGAAAGAAGGCGGGCTGGGCGTGGTGACGGCGGCGGTGTTGGATGACTGCATTCTTAGGACGCGGGAAGTGGGGATGGAGGTGATGAGAGGAGAAGGAGGAGGAGGAGGGGATGAGGGGGAGGTCGTGGAGAGGCTGGTAAGGGATGTTGTGGGGCGTTTGCCCGAGTTCGAGCGGGGGCCGGTGGACAAGGTGGTTGTGCATGGGGATGGGGCGGGGGTGAGCGGGGTGAGGGAGGCGTTGGAGAGGGTGTTAGGAGAGGCTATGGTTGGCGAGGCGTTTGGGGAGGAGGGGGATGATGAGGCGGTTTTTGCGGCGGCCGATGGGCTAGCGAGGGATGCGTTTGGGTTGCTTGGTCAGGCACCGACGCAGAAGGCGGCGCCTGGGTGTCGGTTCATATCGGGATTATATAAGGATGGGTGGAGGGAGTTGTGGAAGGATGTTCAACTTGCCTACTGGGGCTGAGGTGCCGTTTATTCCTTTTTCCACCAGCTCGAAGATGTTTGGGGTACATGTCCGTCGATTCTTAGCCGCATTCTCCTTACTTCTCACAAAGACCGAATGGGCGGTTCAACATGTCTAAGGAAACTTTCGAACTTCGAGGCAAACGATGCTCCAGTCCCAAGTTCAGATCGAACACGGTTTTGGATAAAGGTGATATTTTAGGAGTCTGTGGTAGTCAATGATTTCTAGTCAGATCATCGAGGGGTTGCTGAATCGTCTGTTTCTCGAACAATGAAGTGTCATTGTTTTCATTTTTCATCTAATCCAATATCATATGCAACTTAGAGCTGCGCAGTTGATCCGCTGTTGCTAGCTATTTTTCTGCTGTTTCTTTGCGCGACGAGTTGCGTAAGATTTGTCTCAACCAAGTCAGGCTTCCGATTTTGCTGTTACAATCATCTCAGAAATCTCCTCCTTTGAAGGTTCGATTCCATCGACAGTCCGCAATTTCTTCTTCCAAGACACCGACCTCCAGGCTGGGACCTTCTGATTGAACAACATATCCACCTATTTGCAAGTCAGTAAATAACCGGGAAATGAACGGGAGAAAGCCTGCCTCGGTGATTGAAAGACCGCTAAGTTCCGGAACGCAAAGAAACGCCCAAAATATCGATATAATAGTTATGGAAAACCATATGTAAGCGATGTTAACGCCAAGATCCGCAGCCGTCTCATCAACGACATACGGCGTCACAAATCCAACCGCCCACGTGGTGATCCAATAAACCATCATAGAGAGGGTGGTCGAATGCGTGCGCAGTCGGGCAGAGTACGGCTCCGCCATTAGAAGCCAGCCTAATTATATCAGTGTCACTGTCGCACAGCTACAATGGACGGCCATACCAGTTGGTCCCCAACTTGACGCGTACCCTGCAATGAACAAGATAGAGCCAACGAGAAGCATATTCGCAGCGGTTCTGCTGCCGGGGGAAATGGTGTGAATGACAGCCGTCAGCAACTCCGAAAATGCCATGACGGCGCCGCCAATGAACATTAAAGGCCGTCTCCCGACTTTTTCAACCAGAACGATCGATGGGGCGGTGAATACGCAATTAGTGATGGCGAGGACTAGCGACACTAGATAGGCATCATCCAGGCCGACTGCTTCGAAGAATGTCGTGCCGTAGCTGAACCAAAAAGTGATGCCAGTGGCAATTGTCATGATGGCCATTCCAATTCCGATCAGCGTCCGGCGGAGATTGGTACCGCGGAAGCACTCCACCATATTAGCCGTGCCGGCCAAGGCTTGTTCAGCTAACCAGTTCCGAATCTCCTGCATTGCTGTGTCGAGCTCGATCGATCCGGGCTGTAGGTTTCTGAGGGTGATGATCGACTGCTCGGTCTCGTTGACTTTGCCCCTTCTCAGCAGGATTGTGGGAGACTCGGGTGCGATGACTGCGCCCGCGACGACGACAAGGACGAGAGCGAGTTGAGTTGCGACCGTGATTCCTGTGCCACGAATTAAAACCTTGACAAAGATGGTAATGCAGAAAGCTTACGCCAACTCTTGCTCCCTTCTAATTTGGAGGTGGCAAGGCTGATAGCACATGCCAATACATTGCCACACGTCAGTAGCTGTAAGTATATAGCGATCATCCTACCCCTCGTTGTCCCCGACGAGGCTTCGACAAGGTAGACCGGAGTCTGTAGACAATTAACGTAATGGTAATGGATGCCTGGTAAAACCATCTGCTTACCACGATCGATATCAGTCCGAGGCCTATGCCGTGCACAAGACGGGCGATGACGAAGACTACCGCGGGAGGACCAGCAGCTTGAACCGCAACTCCGACTCCACATGCGATTGCGGCGAGCAGAAAGGTTCCTTTGCGGCCCACTTTCCAACATGTTAGCCGGACGGTTCCCCGTTGCAATAGCACAACCACACATACCTCTGTCTGGTATGGCAGACGCGAGTAGACACCCTATGATTGTTCCTGGGACGAACATTGAGGTGAATAGAGATCGAGTGTGAGCCTTAAGATACCAGGTAGCTCCATTGTCATCGCTGACCCCGTATCGGTGAATGAATTCGTCGGATGCGAGCACTCCGTTTAAGTATCCCGAATCGTAACCGATAAGCGTGGCTAATACAGTTAGCTGACTGCCCAACAGCGGGATGTCCAGAGGTCATGCCTGATGTGAATACCACACCAAGGCTAACAAACTGCCTGAAGGAGACCATCTTTGATGAAGGCGTTTTTGAGAAATTATTGGAGCTGCTTAAGTTAAACACCGAGAGTAAATATCTCAGAGCGATGCTTACAATCAAGTTCCTCCCACTTGGTTTAAAGCCATTTCTGTCCTGCCTTATCTGCATTAGTAAATCAGTGATGAATACAGCGCCTTATCAACGTTCAGTTTATAGTTTTACGCGTTTGCACAGCTCCGAGAAAACGCGGACAACAGAGCCGGAGAAGATAAGATAAGCCAAGTGCGTGGGGACAAAGAGAAACAGATTTTACTGGTACATGCACGGTCCACGGTATAGTTCTAGAGCCGAGCGAACCATTGGAAGGCGGAATCTACCTTCCTCTCCCTCTTCTCATGACTTCTTATGCTATAATCAAAGGGCCTCAATCCCGTAGATATGACACTTACGAAAGATAAGAGTGGAATACGAATTCCGCCGCTGCTATAGAAGATAGCGTTGGTTTTGGTCCAATTTGTTAATGTCGTGCTAATAACAGGCCTTCAATGTACCAGCACCCACTCGGTCTCTCGTGAGCAGATCCTTTTGAGGTACCGTAGAGTTTGGCGCTTAAGCCGGACTAGTGGATATGCCTCGTCCCGTGTAGAGCTCTAGTCCCTCAGCAAGCGGTTTTGCAGAAGCCGTGGCTGTGAGTGGTCAGAAGCGTTCTAACCGGGGAAAATCATGTATTTTCCACGGCCCCAGATCCAGATACATGACTGCGCGTAGCTTTCTAGCACTCCCGTAGACCGAATTTGATCATTGTTAAAGAATAGTAGCGTTCGAGTCTCAATGAAAATGGATGCACGATGTAATTGTGTGACTACATGATAGCCTGGTCTCTCATAGCCCTCCTACGCTTTCTTTGCCCCTTCGGGGTCGTGTGCCACAACTTCAATCTCCACACGCATGTCGTCTTCTCCCAGGCGGGTGACTCCGACGCAGGTCCATAGAGGCTGGTGATCCGGCATGTATTTCTTGAAGTTTCGCACCATTGCGGCCAGCGCCTCGTTGTTGATTGGCACATGGTAGGAGTTGACGCGATAAACTTGCGACCAGCCCTTACCGCCCGCATCCTGCAGGCATAGCTCGACGTTGGCGAAGGCGAGATCGATCTGAGCATTTATTTCCTTCTCAAATACACTGGTCTTCGGATCCCATCCGCCTGAAGATGATTAGTCGACGAAATTTGAGCGGTGACTCGAAAGATAATAGAACTTACCTTGACCTGAGCACTCGATCCTGTCTCCGACACGCACGGCTTGATTGTAGGAAAACTTTTCTCTCTTTTCCACACCCTGGCCCTCATAGGCATAGTACTTCAAGTGAGACATATCCAGCGGTGCGACGCAATTCGAGTCGTGGAAATGATTGGATGATGCAAAGTATGACAGTCCGCTCGGGCTGAAAGTGGTCGACAGGACAGGTGCTCCATCAAACCAAGAGGGCGGCCTTGACCTTTAAATGACTCCCACAATTAGTAATTAGGGACTTCAGCATGAATGCGAGATACGTCATTGCTCGAAACTGGCCTGTAGAAGATCAAGAGATTATCTAGCAAACTTTAAGGCCGGCCTCTGAGAGCGGAATTTGCATTCCGCCACTAAAACCGCGCCTTCGGCAAACCCCCAACACCTCACAAATACCAACCCGAAATTTGCCCCTCAACTTACGTTAAAAAAGTTTTCGATGCTCTGCATCTTACTACAATTTTGAAACGTGGGAAAGGAAGAATACTATTTTCAGCCGTTAATCCTTGCGCGAATCTACCATGAACAGCCCGTCCAATAATGCAGGCCGTGCCCGGCGTAAGCGTGGGGCCACTCGAAGTCAATACACAACTCGTGCTTGTCAAGAGTGCCGTCGCCGACGAGCAAAGGTATGAGTCCGTTTCCAGAGGCTGCTGAAGAGTTCGAACTTAAAGGATGGTAGTGCAATGGGGAAAAACCATCGTGTTCTCGATGTCTGGATCGCCACCTAACGTGTGTCTTCACCGTCGAGGCCGATCAACGTGGCTCGGCCCCAAGGTCATACGTTTCCCTTCTTCAAAACCGAGTGAAACTCCTCGAGCAGGTGATCCAGCTGCACTCAATCGATCTCGAAGAGTCTGTTGCTCGGCTCGCTCGCGCGCAGGAACCCAAAGGAAATGTCTCTTTCGCAGCCGAAAACATGTCCCTGGTTTTCAGCGACAGCTGTGCCGACTTGAAAGGTACCCTGTATCCAGAAGATGCATCGAGCAGCCTTAGCCGCGGCGGCAGCGAAGCGCAGTTCTTCGGCCCGACAAGTGGACGCTTGGAGTTGCAGCCTCCAAAGGATGCACCAGCAGTACTAGGCAAGGAAAATGATGGCGGCCTTGATTCTGCTGTCGAAGATCAAAGTCAGCAGCAGCGCTTCAATGATTATTGTCAGAAACTCGCGTCGAATACTCTGCGAGACTTCTCACCAGAGCTTGTGGATCATCTCATCGATGTATACTTTGAATGGGAGCAGCCATGGTTTCAGGTAGTAGACGAGGCACTATTCCGGAATAGCAAGCAAGGCAATGGACGCTACTTCAGCCCCTTGCTTCTCTATTGCATTCTTGCAATTGCTTCGAGATGGTCAGACAGACCTGAAGTCAGAAGCGATTTGAAAGATGCCAATACGGCCGGTTTGGTCTTTCTCGAACATGCCGAAACACTGTTGCATTTCGACCTCAAATGGCCCAGCATTACCACGATACAGTCGCTTGCCATCATGGCCATTGTATACGTCGTAAGTCTTCGATGCTGTAATAGGTCTACCACCTCTGACTAATGTCCCAGGCTATTGGATCCGATGCTTCCGGCTGGCTCCATCATGGTATGGCAATTCGGTTGATGCTCGACATGGGGTTGAACATGGACTCTACCGTCGTGATCGGCTCCAGTCATCTAACCCCAGAAGAGATTCGCCTTCGACGTCAGATCTACTGGACCTTGTACTGTTCCGATAAGCTGTGGGCCAGCTACACGGGCCGAGTGTGCACTATGCTGGTAACACCACCAGTCAGCACTCTTTGAGAATCGAGCCCGATACCTCTAACAAGAACTTTGATACAGGATTTTCAAGGATCTGTACCTCTACCTACCGGCTTTTCTTCGAGACCGAATCCCATGGAAGGCTCCAGAACCGTCTTCCTAGAATCACTCTTACGAGAGTTGAGCACGCAGTGTCGAATTTTGGAGGAAATTCTGACTACCCTGTGAGGCATTCACATCTGATTGAATCACTTGAAATGCTTACTCTCTTATCCAAGGTACACTCCGAGAAGAGCGACGCTGGACGCAGAGAAACGCATGTTCTTCGACTCTTGTGTTCTTTCGCTGAGAGGGTGGTTCTTTTCCCTGCCGAAAGAGCTCAAGGTCAAGCTGAGCGACAGGCCCGAGCAAGTCAATGCTTCGCCCCATGCCTACATTCTAAACATGGTCTACTATACGTCTATTATCTTGCTAGCGAAGCCATTCCTACCTCGAAGGCGTAATGATTTCTCACATGGGCTGGAAGCCCAAGACGCATCGTACAGCGACTTGAGAGAACGAGCCTCCTCTTTATGTCACGAAGCGGCAACGAACATCTGCCTTCTCGGGGAGCGATATCGTGAGGCTTTCGGAAGCTTTCGACGCAGCCCTTTGACAGCGACGCATTGCACCCTGACGGCTGTTCTTGTGAGACTCTTCCTGGGATGCTCAGAGAAAATTGATAGGACCAACGACATATCTAGGGATCTAAGATCCTGTATGTCA
The DNA here is from genome assembly GCF_012971845.1 of Lasiodiplodia theobromae. NCBI lineage: Eukaryota > Fungi > Ascomycota > Dothideomycetes > Botryosphaeriales > Botryosphaeriaceae > Lasiodiplodia > Lasiodiplodia theobromae. The sequence goes on along the minus strand of NW_023336344.1, from coordinate 24,880 downwards.
ACCCTTCGAGAGCTCTCTGACTCGTGGACACCAGCCCGAGGATTTTGGGAAACGCTCAGAAAGGTTTTGCAAGACCGGTTCCAGTCTTTGGATGGATATCGAAGTGTTCGAGGCGAAGAAACATGTGCTGTGGGGGGAGGGGAAGCCAACGGGATACGACACGGAGCTTCTCAGCAGTATGACGCATCAAATAATCATCTGGCGGAAGCGGAATCTTCGGCCACGAGAGCTGAATTCAACCGCAGTTTCCTGGCCGATGGCACCGACATGCTTCACCTGATGCCTGCTCCAGACTTTGATCAGCTTGATTTCTCTTTCCTTGACGAATTCCAGTGGGACTGCATGAATGACGATATTGTATAATTTCAAGTTTCCTATTACTTAATCAACCACATTTTCAAGAGGTTCTCCGTGGCACCGCCCCGATCAGCCTCCGATTCGAGCCACGATCTTGCCGATAGATTTGCAGTCGACCATACGCTGCATCTGATCCGGAATATCTTCGAGAGTTACTTTGGTGATTAGCGGTTGAATCAAACCCGTGCTTATATAGCCCATGACCTCCAGCGACGCACAATGGTCGCCCATCAAATTCCCAGTCAAGTGGAGATTTCGTTCCACAAGCGCATGTATCGAAATGGAGAGAACAAGATTTCGAGGCACCCTAGGGCTTTCAGTCAGCATTGTTACGGTAGAACAAGTCAACCGTTACTCACCCAACGCACACGATTCGCCCTCCATCGCAGACGTACTTGTCCAGATTCTGAAACGCCGATTCCGAGCTGGCACAAACCACGACAGCATCAGCCGCCCGAGCCAACGCTTTGTCCGGCCTCAGCCGCGTGCACGCCCGAACCAGGCGTGCCTCGAAATCAGACCATTCCTGGCCGGTAGCGGCGGCGGCGGCGGCATCCAGCAGGACGTCGGCGTACTGTTCATGGTGTTGTTTCTGCCGCAGCAAGTCACACTTCCACCCCAGATCGATGCCGACGACGCGGGCACCGAAGACGCGCCGCGCCATGGCGCCCGCCAGATGGCCGATGGCGCCGGCCACGCCCGCAACGACGACGATGCTGCCCGCATGGACGCGAGCGGCTCGCAGCGCCGTCAGCGCGGCCGATCCGGAGCAGAGCGCGGCGCAGAGGGCACCGCAGGCGGCTGCTGGATCGGACAGAAGAATCCCGTCTGGCAGTGCCACCAGGCACGACGTCGGCACCGTGGCGTATTCCTGGAACGTGCCCGCGATGTGTTTCGGAGCGTTGAGCTGGCCCGGGCAGGATGTGGGCAGCCCGCTGAGACAGTAGGCACAAGAGCCGCACGTCGCGCCCAGATAGCGTATGCCGACCGTTCGACCGACGAGAGAGGGGTCGTGCGACTGGATGACTTGTCCGATGCCTTCGTGGCCTGCGATGTGGTTGTGTTTCGGGAACCCGGGCTCGGGTCCGATGGAGAAGCAAGCATCCTTTCCAACGTCAATTATGCACTTGCTTGCTTGGTATTCAGAACTCACGCTACGGCAAAGGCCCGTGTAGAATATCTTGACCACAGCTTCCGTCGAAGTAGGAGGCCGGACTGGGATTTCGTGCACTGAGAGGTTGAGAGTTCGGCCCATTTCCGGGGTGATGACGGCTTTCTGCGTCGAGGGAAGCCAGAGACCGGACGCTGTAGATTTCGTTGTTGATTTACCATCCTGAATGTTACATTCAAGCTTTGAAGGGCAGTTGACTTGCGCTTCTGTCACCATCTGGTCCAATCTTGCGCTGACTGTCATTGTTCTGGATCCAGGGTCCAGGTCGAGCGGGCTAAGACAGGTCGTCCTCTATACTATAAGAAAATCACGCTTACCTATGAGCTTTGCGACTTGATCAGGGAGGTGATCCTTGCTGCAGTCATCTCTTATCGTGATGCGGAATTTTAAATTCCGGCCCCAGTATTCAAAATGACATAGACTGTCAGGAATATATATTCCACTCTATCTCCACTGGCGCGTTGTGTAGATAGTTACCAGTTTAGTAGACTAATTGATTGCTTGCTTGAATAATTGATTTAACTTACGTACCTGTAGGCATACGGGCTTTATGACCCTAAGGGCAGAAGACCCCCATGGGAACATCGGACGCAGGATGATACGGCGCCTGCAGGATTATTTACTAATACCAAGGCCCGCACGAGAGACAGGCCCACAGGGCACGGGAGAACTAGCCGAGGTTCTAATAAGTTAGGAGTTCTGTAGGAGAACAGCGACTGCAAAGGCAGAGAACAAATCTATGGAATCGACGAAGGACACGAGGTACGGGACGATAGAATGAAAAGACTATATATATTTTAAATGGGCCACATTCCAATCGATAGTTGGGTCTGTGGTTTGGTGGGTACGTTCAGACCGACATCAGCAGTTACAATCGAGAATGTGTACTAACAAAAAAATGAGTAGATTATAAGGGCAATTAACAACCTATTCTGTCACGTACGACCATAGGTCGCAGAATGCAGGGCTTCCCGTCCGCTCAGCCGTACTTAAGCTGCGAACCGGCCGATTAGTACTCAAGTGGGTGACCATTGGGGAATCCCGGCTGTTGTACGTTTTGCGTTTTTTTTTTGCCCGTGGTGGGGCTGTGCTAACGTTTTGTAGACTCGCGGCTGCGGGCTGATAAGATAAGCTGCTGGAGGAATCTTCGAACCATGCCTCAAAACGAAAACCCTTCGTCCTCACGTATTTTTAGAATGCTGATTGGTTATGTATCTGATAGACTGCATCATGGCCTACAAATCTATGTTCCTTTCCATCGCCCTGGAGCATGTGAAAGTTCAAGGACATGCAAATGTAAATCGAAGCTAGTAGGCTCCTGTTACGCGAGGATTCGAAATATCTTCAACAAGACGGTATCTCATTACAGCCATCTCTTCTCTACCTGTAGTCTCTGATGAGTCTGACAACGTCTCTGTAACAGCGTCTCTGTACAAAACAAAAAACCGAAAAAGAGCACCACCCTTCATTGCAAAACAGCCACTCTCTCCAACGACTGAATCGGAACAAACCCGCATCCAAGCTTTCCCCACCCGCACCCACCATCATACTGGCCCCCCCCCCCCCCCCCCCCCACCGGCCCCCCCCCCCCCCCCCAATCAAAGCTTCGCCTTCGTTTCGAGCGCCTCCCTCTTCGCCAGCTCCCTCAAATCCTTGCGCAGAATCTTGCCGGACGGGCTCTTCGGGATGGCCTCGACGAAGGTGACGCCGCCCCGCAGGCGCTTGTAGTCGGACACGTTCTGCGCGACGTACTCCTGGATCTGCTTGGCCGAAATGGACGGGGTTTTCTGGTTTCCTTGGGCGACGACGACGTAGGCGCGCGGAACCTCGGTGCCTTCGGCCGACACGCCGATGACGGCGGCGTCGAGGATGGCCGGGTGGGCGAGCAGCAGGGCCTCGAGCTCGGCGGGGGCGACTTGGAGGCCTTTGTATTTGATGAGTTCCTGTGCGGGGGAAGACGGGTTAGCGATGATGGGAATCGGGGAAATTTGAAGGAAAGAGATGTGAGACGGAAAGAGAAGAAGAATATCGGGGAGGAAAAAAGGAAGAAAAAAGGAGAATGGAGAGGAGAGGAAAATGCAAATCCAAACCCACCTTCTTCCGATCCACGATATAAAACTTGCCGTCCTTAAACACAGCAATATCCCCCGTGCAGAACCACCCGTCCCGAAACGCCTCCGCATTCGCCTCGTCGTTCTTATGATACCCCTTCGTCACGACAGGACCCCGAACCAGCACCTCTCCCGGCTGCCCCGGCTCGACGTCGCGGCCCTCGTCGTCGACCAGGCGGGCCGTGTGGTTGGCGATCAGGCAGGCGACGCTGCCGGACGTGTCCTGGGTGCCGTTGGGCAGGAGGGTGATGCTGCCGGTGGTCTCGCTCAAGCCCCAGGTCTGGAAGATCATGGTGCGGCCGCGGCCGAGCTTCTTGCTGGCGGCCAGCTGCAGGTCCTTGCCGAGCGGGGCGGCGCCGCTGACGGCGTGCTCGAGCGTGTCGAACTGGTCCGTCACGGCCGGGTGCTTGGCGATGGCCAGCCAGATGGGCGGCACGGTGAAGAAGGCCGTGATGGCGTATTTCTTGTTGTACTCCAGGAACTGCGGGAAGTCGAACTTTGGCATCCAGTAGACGGTGCCGCCCATGTAGCTGTGGGTGGTGGGTTCGTTAGTTTCGAGTGTTCGTGTGTGTGCAAGAGGATCTGGAGAGTGGACTCACATTGGATTGATCAGGTAGCCCTGGATGCCGGCGATGTGCGCGGTTGGTAGGTGGGCGAGCGTGCGGTACCTGAAGTTTGGATTGTTTTCCGCGTTGTACGCCTTCCAGGGGTCGAGGGCAGTGGCAGCTTCGGCGACGACGTTGGCGTGGGAGAGCTTCACGCCCTTGGGCAGGCCCGTGGTGCCGGACGAGTAGATCAGGATGATGAGGCTCTCTTCCAGCTCCTTCTTGTTCGTAATGACCGGCCATTCCAGGCTCCCTTGGCTGATCACATTTTTACCGTCCGAGGCTCGGTTGAGGGCGTATTCACCCCCGTTTGAAATCACGAGGATGCGGTCAGAGGGGAGGCCAACGTCTTTCGCAGCGGCGATGGCGATGGGTTTAGTGTCTTCGTTGCAGATAAGTAGGTTGCTGTCGCCTTGGCGCAGCTGCCGGGCGAGGTCGGCCGGTGTGGCTGAAGGGCTCGCGGCGGAGAAGACACCTCCAGCACAAATGACTCCGTAGAAGGCCATGGGGAGAAGGTGGTGGCCGGTGGAGATGCAAGTCACGACGTCTTTGCCGGGGCCGGAAGCGCCGATACCGAAGTGGTTTCGTAGTGCATAGCCGGTTTGCTTGGTAAGGATGCGAGCTTGGGATTTCGTAACGAGATGATTTGGATTGGCAGCGGAGACATGGAGGGGTGCCTCTTCTGTCGCAGACGAGTGTGGAGAATCTGTTGACATGTTAGAATTTGGGTTTAATAGGAACCGGGTCAATGCGTACCAAACAGGAGTGTCAGAATATCCAAGTCTGGGATAGAATATTCGGCAGGAGAGCGATAGATGGTGCCCTCGGGCGTCTTTTCGAAGACAGTAGCCATGACATTTGATTGCGGAGCCATTGTTGGTAAGGATCCAGAAAATCCAAAAGTCAAGGGGATGGGGATGGATACTTGGGAAAAAAAGCGAAACAAGCTTCAGACCTCGGGACCCTGGCCTCTAAATGCACCCCGCATTCTCCGCAAAGACAGTGCAAAGCCGCGGATTTAAGCCGGCTATAGGCCCGGGTATCTGATGCAGAATGCGCACGCTTAAATGCATCTACAGTTTGATGAGCTGCATGACGATCGCATAGATTGTGGATGTTGCAGTCAGGGGGATGCGTCATCTGTCGTACGTGATTCGGTCCTAATTGAGAAGCACCGTGCAGCTCTTAACCACCCAGTCCTGCCCGTCAATGAAACTTGAAAGTTTTCTTTCTTTTTTCCTGGCGATACCGCATCTTAAAATATCGCTCAAGAAGCTGTTCGTGGACATGTGGTTGAGGCGTGGTTCGGTTGGTTGGAGGGGTTCGAGTAAGCAGCCAGTGTTGAATCAGCGGCACTTCCGAGGCTGCCGTGGTGGAGGCTTTTCGAGTCAAAACGCTCTGACCGGCTGAGCTGGCGGGATTCATGCAGGGATAAAAGTAATCCTGCAGGAATCTAGATCGTGTAACAGAGAACCTGAAACTTTCACACGGAGAAGTGCCAACAGTATCGGTGCTGGCTGGAAAGATATGTTCGCCCATCTTGTACAGGATGTTGGTGGGGTTTGTTCTAATACTTGAGCCGATATTTTTCTTCCAATCTTCGTGTTTGTGGTGCCTTTCATGATTGGTGTTCAGAATACGAGGAGAATGGCTTCCGCAGTAGCAGCTACACTTGAAGCCGTTCGCTTCAGAAATAATGATTGCGAGTGAAGTATAAGCTGTAGAAGCTGTGTGCGCATATTAGCGCCGATGCCAGGGTCCATAAATAGCGTCTTGGCGCTGGGCAGTAGAGCTCCTTCCGTTCTTTGCTGAAGCCGGCGGCGCGCGCCTTGCATGCCCCGCGTCTCCCCGCCCATTGATAGGATATCTAGCGGCCAACGCCGACAATTGCTGGATAAGACTGCCGACTATGGATCGCTTCCTGCTCCTGCACGCCATACATCAGGAACCGCCTTGAGACGCCATTTCTCCATTGCTCGCACAGCTCATTGAGAGCATTCCGCCGTCATCCTGCCCCACTTCCGCGCCGTACCTCGCCATGGCAGCTGTCGACGATACCTCGCCCATCACCACCCAGGCTCTCGTTTCCCGCGGCCCCTTCTCCCAAGGCAAATGGGCCGTCGAGGACGTGACGCTCCGCGCGCTTAAGCCCGACGAGGTCGTCGTCGAAATCGTCGCATCGGGCATCTGCCACACGGACCTGCACTGCGGCAACACGCCAGACGACAAGGGCGTGCCCGCCGTCTACTACCCACGAGTCCTGGGACACGAAGGTGTGGTGAACCGCCAATTCCAAGTCTGAACAAGACCGGAACCGTCGTTCGTGTCCGGTCGTCGACCAATGCCCCACTACTGACGCGAGCTACAACGACGAAACAGGCTCCGGCTACGTGCGTCGCGTTGGCAGCGCCGTGACAGGCGTCGCGCCGGGCGACCCGGTACTGCTATCCTTCTCCTACTGCGGCACATGCCATGTCTGCCGCACCGGTCCGCCGTCGCACTGCAAGACCTTCTTCGAAATCAACTTTATGGGCGAGCCCGTCTTCTCTGATAATGCTGGTGGCAAGGAAGGCGGGGAAGGACAACAGCAGGGAAACCCGACTATCGGCGGCCGCTTCTTCGGGCAGTCTAGCTTCGCCAAACACACGGTCGTCAGCGACAAGTGCGTTGTGAATGTAGCCGGTCTGGGCCTCGAGCGTGACGACCTGAAGCTCCTGGCGCCGCTGGGATGCGGCTTGCAGACGGGCAGCGGGACGATCGTGAACGTCGCAAAATGCGGAAAGGACGATGAGGTTGCGGTGGTGGGCATGGGCGGCGTGGGGCTAGCGGCTGTAATGGTAAGTAGTAGGCCATTGGTACCAGCCTCGTACTTGCCTATACTTTATTCTTACAAGGAGATGTATTCAGGCCGCGAAGAACCAAGGCTGCAAGAACATCATCGGCATAGACCGCGTGCAGTCGCGGCTGGACCTGGCGAAGTCGCTCGGCGCAACGCACGTCATCAACACCAGCACCTTTACCTCCAACGCGGACCTGGTCGCCGCCGTACGCGCCGCCTCGAGCGACGGCCACGGTGCGACCGTCTCGATCGACACCAGCGCGCACCCGCCGCTCGTCGCCGCCCAGATCGACTTCACGCGCTACATGGGCAAGGTCATCCAGGTCGGCACTGGCATGCCCGACGCCCACTTGTCCATCCACATGCAGAGCTTCATGGTCAGCGGCAAGCAGTACTTCGGCGCTGTCCAGGGCCACAGCCGCCCCGCCGAGTACATCCCGCAGATGATCAAGTGGTGGCGGGACGGCGTCTTTCCGGTGGAGAAGCTGGTGCAGTTCTTTGACATTGCGGATTTCGAGAGCGCTGTCAATGTCATGGGTAGCGGTAGTGTGGTGAAACCCATCATTGTGTGGTGAGATTGGGTCGTGACTCGGATGGAAGCTCTGTATAAGGGCAGCGAAGGCATGAGTGAGAAATTTGGAAAGCGAATTGAGGGCTGAATGAGATTTTAGGGGCCCATCTCATCATCAGGGGTGACACCACTTCAAGCCTTTTAAAAGCATTCGGGAACAAAAAAAGCTATCGCTTTCATACATCGTGACAGTCTCAAAGTCTACAGCATTCCGTTTATGAACCATAGAGCCCAGAAAAAGCAATCAACTACTCCTTCCGCACCTTCTTATACACAACAACCCTCGTCCCATCAGCAAGTCTCTCGTGCTCAGGAACCAGGGTATACTTCCCCTTCCACGGCAAGATCTTCCACCACACAGCCCAATACAGCACGCCGCCCAGCAGCACCGCAATGCCCACGATCGGATACAGCCAGTACGGCAAACTAGTATCGCCCTTGCCACCAGGCGGCCGCAAGAACGGCGCGACGAGCAAGAAGCACTGGGCGGCGAGGTAGAACACAGCGACAGGCCACCAGCAGCGGAAGGGGCGGTGGGCGCGGGGGGCGGCGTAGCGCAGCCAGAAGAAGGCGAGGACGACGAGGAAGTTCATGACGCTGCCGGGGTAGCCCTCGACGTCGAGGATGAAGGCGTAGGCGTCGCCGAAGGGCACGGCGACGATGACGAGGAACGAGGGCACGAAGTGCAGCAGCAGGCCCGCGCCGGGCGAGCCCAGCGGCCACGACGACGCCCAGAAGGATGCGTACGGCAGCACGCCTTCCTTGGCCAGTTCCTGGTTCACACGCGACTGCGCGAACGTTACGGTCATGACGTTGCCTAGCGCTGATAGGGCGACTAGCACGCTCAGCGCTCGTGCGGCGGCGGCGCCGAAGACTTTGGACATGAAGAACGACGCGACGGTGACGCCGCTGTGCGAGATCTCGGCTGGTGTTGCTGCGGCGAAGTAGGAGACGTTGGCGAGGAGGTAGAGGATGCCGCAGGCTGAGAGGCCGAGCGGGCCGGCGATTTTGAGCGTGCGGACGGGGTTGCGGACTTCGTTGAGGACGTTGGCCGCGTTGGACCAGCCTGCATAGGAGTTGAGGACTTTGAAGAGCGCCGTCGCGTACAGGTTGCCGCTCGTCGCGCTGCCCTCGAAGGCGTGCCGGAAGGAGGCGTGCGGGTCGGACACGCGCGGCGCGCCGCCGGACAGCACGACCCAGCCCGTGATGACGATGAAGAGGAGGGTGAAGATCTTGATCAGCCCGATGAAGTTCATGCCGCGCACGCCGAGCTTGGGCAGAAAGGTGTGCAGCACCGTCACAAAGGTGATGACGCCAAGGGCGATGCTGCGCTTCTGCCATTCCGTGGCCGTGTGCCCGGTGGCGACGAGGATGTTGGAGGCAAATATGATACAGCCGGATGCTTTACTCCAAGTTAGCACTCAAGACATTTTTTTAAGGGGAACACTGCATACCTGTGAATCCAAGCAGGACGGCCTGGAACGCGAAAACGACAGTGGCAAGCAGCTTTGGTCGCTTATAGGCAGCTTCGAGGTAGACCTTCGAACCTCCGCTACGGGGGATCATGCATCCCAACTCCAGCCAGATGAACAGGCCGGCGAACGATAGCGCCAACCCGAAAACCCATAGCAAGAGCGCCGCGCCGACACTTCCTACGCTGTCGGTGATGGAAGACGGCGTGGAGAAAATGCCAGTTCCGATTATCCTGCCGATGCTGTGGACGAAATAAAGTTAGCTTCGAGGAGGACGAGGGGAGCTGCATGGGGGACGTGCATCAGGAAGGTTGTGGAGAACAGGCCCAGATGACGTCCTAGTCCTCCTGCTGCTGATTCTTCAAGAGCAAGCTCTCCAGCGGTAGGCGTGCCGTCGTTGGCATCGATTTCCACCACTGACTCTTCGGAAGAAGATGTCTCTCCGACGGTGCCATAGTTCTCGTGGAAGGACTTTGAATTCTTGAGCGCTGTGCGGACCGACATGGTAGCTGGAATGAGATATTTTTAGGCAAGCGTGCTATGAGTGTGCTGCACCAACCTGCTCATCGAAGAGAGGAGGGGGAGGGAGCCTGGCGGTTAGAAGCATGGCGGAAGGTTGGGAGATATGGACCAGCAAGGCCGTGTACCGCATGATTACAAACGCGAAATGGGTGCTGCGCATGACGATGAGGGTCTCGGGTTGGCGCGGCAGCGAGGGTAGATATCGCCATGGGCTTATGTGATTGCGAAGGCACGCCAACGATTGCGTGCTAGCCTGCCGTGGTACGGGAGCACGTATGAGAGCCCCGACCTCCAGATGGTGTACCCGCCACCTGGGATTTCGCAGACTGGGTTCGCAGCACGCGAGACACCCGGTGACACTTGGGATACACGAGCGTTCTGGTTGAGGAAGGAAGGAGGGAAGGGACCCTGGAATGCGCCGAGTGTCAGTGTGAAACAAGCTTTTTGCTGGACTCAACGAGGGAGCGCTAGACGCAGGGCTCCACATGCCGCTGCGGCCCGCTACAACTTGTCGTCCTTAACTCAAGCTCTCTGGCCGTCGACTCGCACAGTTTGGGTGACACAACCAGTGTTTAGCTGCTGTATTTTCAGCCGTGACGATGGCGGGGTAGAAAATTGACAAGGCACCTGGTGATTTTTGAAGCTCGAAACCCCCTCTCTCCTGTGGCTTCCAAGGACATGCTTGAATGAGGAGGTCTGCATACCCACAGCTGCAGGTCGACGCGTGCAGGCGCGTCTGGCGATGACGTAACGTGACTGCTGCCGCGTGCGCACGCGAGGAAATGGTGGCCGATGGAGACGGGATGCGCGGTCTCCATCCACCGTCTCCCAAGCCCACAAATCGGCTGCGCCACTATGCAGCGCTCGTGGACATCCGACGCTTGGAGCCCGACTATATATCGCACTAGCCCGGCACAAACTCCCCCACCCCCTCCCCAGGTGATCCCATCCTGCTCCCGTCCGGCTTGTGTGCACCCCGCTAACGAATCAGCAGCTTGTTCCTGGCCATATCCGCCACGTTCAATACCTTACCGAAAAATTGACTCATGCCCCTTACGACCCTGCCATCCGCTCCGACCGGGCCGACCATCTTCTTGCCCTAGGCTACCCTGAACTGGCTGTCGGAGATGCATACAGAGCCCTGCTCCTCTGCCATTACCCCAATGGCCGCATCCCTGACTTGTCGCGCCTATCCCCACCAACCGGAGCCATCTCCACGAAAATGGACGCTGAACAGTCCAACCAACCACTTCCCGCCGAACGCGTATTGTACTGCACTCTCATTCAGGCCCTCTATGACTGCCACTGCCATCCCGAGGCTTTGGAAATCTGCCAAGTGGCCGAATCGAGATTCCCCGATGATCCATTTTTCCGAATGCGAGCTGCCGAACTCGCCAACGTCATGGCAAAGAAATCGCATCACGTAGCAATGAGCAGTGCATCTGCACCAAAGCAAAGAGACATGCTGTATGATGGTGCAGTACTGACTATTCCTTATCCCTGGATGGACCCTCTTCCGCTTCAGAGGTCACAGGCATTGATTGACAGCGTCAACAAAGAGTTCCAAGAACGTTCTAACAGCTGTCGCCTGGGTTACAGCTCCCTTGGAAAAGCTCCCATCCCAAAGTGGGCCAATCGCACCCCTCAAGTCCTGGGTGTCTTTGCAACACAGGAGATCGACCCCGGCGAATGCATACTAGTTGACCGAACAGCCACTGCAGCTTGTAGCTCTGCCTCTGGTTGCGCCAACTGTTTCCAAAACATCACAGGCGCACAATATGAAGCGTCCTGCTGTCTCGCCCTCTTTTGCTCCGAGTCCTGCTACAAAGTTGCACTTTCAACCTATCATAGCGTCGTTTGCGGCAAGGATTTCACCTGGCTCCGAGATACCGTGTCAGGAATCTCAGAGAGTGCTTCTGTCATGCGGCCGCTGCTACTATCTCGATATCTCGCTGCCTGCGTACAAGCGGGCCCGGCCTTGAGCCCTCTTGATCATCCGCTGATTGCACGGTTACAGCCACAGCTAAGCGGTCGTCACCTAGATGTATTCACCCTGACTGAATCGGTAATACGTCCAATTCAGATTCTCCAGCAGCTGGGCGTGGATGTGTTTGCCAACATGAACTTCGATACCTGGATGATCCATACCATCTGGACCCGCCTTGCCAACAACAAACAGGGATTTTCGAGAGGACCGGAGAATGGGGGAGGCTGGATTGATTCCATCTCGCCTCTAATGCCTTTTTTCAATCACAGCTGCGATCCGAACATCGAGTGCTGGCATGATGATACGACGACCGTGCGCTTCTTTGCCAGAAGACGCATTCAGGAAGGCGAGGAGCTTTTCGATAGCTATGTCGACGTTGAAGGAGTTCCGCTCAGGGAAAGACAACAAATCCTCTGGCCCTGGTTTGAGGGGCCGTGCCTCTGCTCGAAGTGCACTCAAGAGAGTGTCAACATGCACGGAGCTCCATGAAAGGAATTTGTTCTGGCCATGCCACGGCCCTGGACTCTGGACCCTCTGGATCATGTAAAATGACTCAAGAGAGTTATTCTTAATTCCTACTTTGGAATTGTGACGTGCCGTGCGGGTTTTGTTGGATTCAAGGTGATGTTCCAGCGTACATAGAAACATCGACCTTCGTCCGCATCTTGGGCTATCCTTGAATCCAAACTAAATCCGCGAGGACAGCATCTTGTACCCTTCCGGTACACTTAGTTTGGCTGCGGTGCGTATACTCCGGCCGAGTAGACTCCCTGCCCATTGTGTCCATAGTATAGGATCTGGAACCAAGTCGTTCGCTATCGAAACTCAGCGAACCCCGCAGCCAGCAGGCTCCCGCAAGTAACCTTGATGTATGACGTCGGTCGCATAAACTTAGATCCTTGTGCCCTTAGCGGATAGTCAATCCTGTACCACCTATTCGATCGGCCGCCGCTGTGTATCACCACCGAACCTTCACACGTTCCGTCGAAACGCGCTACAACTTCAATCATCAAGCAATATACCCTTCGCGTCGCCCCCGAAATTGTCAAAGATCCGTTTCGTTCGTCACAATGCTGCCCGTCCTCACGCGAACCGCCGCCGCGCGAGCTGCGCGCCGCCCGGTGCTTCCCCGCATTCGACCTGGCACCACCACCACTCCACCCGCCGCCCTCCGCAAAGAGTCGACCCAGGCCAACCCGCCGGCGAAGGACCTCTTCACACGCTTCGCGAAGCTCGATCCGGAGCTGTACGGCATCTTGGCCGTCACCCTCGGCGCCGTGGGCGTCTTTGGGTACTTTGTCGGTACGCATGTCCCGTCGTCCCCTCTCCTTCCCTCTCACGTGCAAATGTATACACAGGCACGCACACAGCAGGATTGCAATTTCAATGAAGCTACCCCTTGTTCTACAGGAGAAGAAAAGCTGAAAAAAAAACATTTCTCCTTTTTTTTTTTTTCACGTCCACGTAAACTTCCTCCCGCGTGCCCTTTTGCTGACTCCAAGTCATTGCTTAGCTGGCAACCCGACCACATCCAGTGACGCCCGCCCCGTCCCTGCCGTGCCTGGCTCGGAGCCTTGGCGGACGGAGGGCGCCCACGGCAAGTACATGTACTATCCGGGCGGCGACCCGCACAATGCGCCCAGGGAGGCCCCGACGGCGCTGAACGTCGCAGTCCTGCCGAAGGTCAACTTGCCAAAGGTGAGTCATGAGAGGAATAACGCTAGCTTTGAATCCCTTTTTTGCATAAAGGGGTTGAGTTTAGAGACAGATGCTAATGCAGGCATTTGATTTCAGGAGCTCCATGAGAAGTACAACAAGTACGGGAAGGATGGGTATGATTTTTGATATCGTTGAAGTCTTGGGGGTTGGTTGACTGGGAGAGCGGGCGGTGAGGGTGTAACACCACGTTCTCTACTGACCCGCAGTTTTGAAGTCCGTCGGATTTGAAAAAAGGTCATGGGATTGTCGTTTGTCTCCTTGGGTGGCTCTGGCGGAAAAATCTCACCGGCTTTCTTTAGCCTAATTGTATCATTCTTTGACTTTACGTTGCTGGAGCTGGGGCTGGAACTGTTCTCTCGTACTTTGATCATAGGGATTTTTATTTCAGATTCAGTATCAGGATTGGTGAAGTCGGATGATATTGACATGGAAGTGAAGCATCAGACTGCAGCCACGAATCACGCTATGGATACCATACTCCAACCGGGCAGCCAATGGCAGTGTCTCACTCACCACGTACGTAAGCATCCAAAAGACGTGGTACGTTTGGCTCACCGGAAAAGGGTCAAAGCGGCGCATTGGCTTACAACAGGTGGATTGCATTGACGAGCCCAGCGACGAGCAATCTGCTTCAAAGTGACAGCATGTATTTGTCAAAAGCATTATCGTCGAGGCGAGGCCTTTCTTCGCTTGAGCCTGATAGCCTAAGCATGTAGAGGCTGGATGCCGTACGGGAAAACGGGCGTCCTGATATCAGGCTGTGAGCGCTGATCAAACAACAACAAATCACGGGGGGGCTTCCAGTGGTCAGACTGCCGCTGTCTTGTAAGCGGCGCGCACACGTAAGCGACCTTTCTTTTGTTTTAACGAAGGTGAATATTCAATGCACTCCTTGCTGAGGGAATGGTGTGACCAGGTCGAGTGGTGGCTGTGTTTGCAACAGCCCTGTAGCAGCGGCGTAACGCAAGCGAGTACGCGGGTAGTCTCGCTCTCGGTCCGAGAGAGAGGTGGGGATTTGCAAGAGGAGGGAGGATCTCCAGGGCTTGTTGGTCATGCGGTGAGCAATTGCGAGGAGAAGAATTGCGATGGTTCGCGAAGGTTGCTGTATCGGATGGAATTGCTGCTGCCTGGTCGGGCCAATGCCTGGAAGAAGCACTTACTGCGCGGTTCACATGCGATTCGCTATGACGTTGGGCGGTCTTCAAAGGCCGAGGGACACTGGCGCAATTTGTCGATCATACAGACCGTTATTATGGACTTGTGGAGCCAGAGGACCCTCACAGAGGCCCAGTTTTAAATAAGCAACGCGGTGTTCGGCCGCAAGCAAGAGCTAAAGATCAGGGCGCGTGTGTTAGTGGAGGGCTGGAGTCTGGCCGGCAAGTGGTTTCCACGGAAGGTGCCGGGGAACGGCGAGAAGCAGGCGATTCATATTTCCGTAAGGCGGCGTAGGTGGAGGGCGGTCGGATTTACGACCGATCGATAAGCTGCCGTGCCCCGTATCGTTGCAGCACGGAGATAAAGATGGGCTGACGCCGGGGGAGGGATGCGATTGTGTGCAGGAAAGAGCGTGCACCGTCTCGATGCACCCCGCGTGCATCAAGAAACGCGTCAGGAACGGATCGAGATTGACGGTCATGCATCGTTCAAGATCTTTCAAAATTTTTTTGGTGCGGTACCAAGAGTCGTGCAGCGGTCCACGTAAGTCGTCCGGTGGAAACTGCCGCCACGCTTCGGGGATCCCGGTAAATCTGTCTTCTTTTGCCTGCGGCAGTGCGTTCGCGAAAAGCCGTACGGGCTCGTTGGATGCTTGTTTCAGATTGTCAGTTCGTCAATCCACGACACGAGGCTGATCATGCAGGTGGTCTTTTTTGGGGGAGCAGAGCCAAGACTGGATGGTCAATGAGGGGCAGGTGAACCAGTGCGCCGGGCTGGGGATTGACGGTTCAATGGCCGGGAGATTGACAGGTGATGCGGCGCGGAGCCGAAGCGATGTAACGTGCGCGGGCAGGTCGAAATATAGATAACAGGTCGCTTACTGGCGGTCCAGGGCGAGCGGGCGTGCCTGGATGCGATGAGCTGGCGGACGCGTGCTGTTTGTAGGCGGCGACTAGCGGGCGGATGCGCTGTGAGGGAGGCCTGGATTGCGGGGATGGCCGCGGAACCTTGCGGCTGAGGATGCGTAGCGCAGCGCAGCGCAGAGCAGCGCAGAGCAGCTTGAGCAGCGCAGCGCGGCGCCGCAGAGGCCGCCTCAGGCACGCATGGAAGTGCGCAGCGCGTGCGTCGATTTGCGCCCGGGGCTGCGCTGGCCTTGCCTAAGCTGGCAGTGTTGGAGCTGTTTTGGCAGTGGGCGAAACCCTGGCGTGATCACCGGCGGGAGCTTGCACCAGTCGGGCACGGGTACCGCCTCACTCATCTCCGACCGGAATTCTCCTTTTGCCTTCAGCCCTTCGAGCCCACCACGCACGCAGAGTCAACCTCAGCGGCCACGACGCCGTCGCGCCGGCCACCATGCCCCCCGACACCCGAAACCCGGATGGCGCGTAGCCCGAGAGCGTTTCCGGCCCCGGCGCGCAACCACCTGCCCGGCTCTTCCCCAACTCAACTCACTAGAGCCGCTTGCAGCGCCGCAAGTTGCCGCCTTGGCGTGCTTACTCCCGTTATTTGATGTCTTCCTGGTCCTGGTTCTCGCTGTTCCGCCCAGATTCTCCTCGCTGCTCCCAATAGCACCGCCTGCTGCGTGGCGACGGCCGTCATGGCTGCCATCTCAACCGCCCTTGCCTGTCCGTCGCTCCTCGTGCTACCGCTTCTTCTTCTGTCTCTCCTCGCCAATGCCGCCCACGCCCAGCTCTTCGCCATCCCCTCGGTCCGCGATGCGAGCCATGGCGGCTGCGACGTAGCGGTAATCTCTTGCCTATTCCGTAATTATGCTTAAGCTCCCAGTCTCTGATCATCGCAGTGTGCTACTCTGGCCAGCCTCTTCGGCCCCCAGCTGCATTATCCCAACGCCGACGGAAACTTTACCGTCTGGGATGCCAAGCAGATGAGCTCCAATAGGGCCTGTCGCATCGAGCCCACCACCACCCAGGACCTCTCGCATGTCCTCGGCGTCCTGGTCGGCACCTGGTGTAACTTCGCCGTCAAGAGTGGCGGCCACACGTCCAGCAGGGATGCCTCCAACTCGGTCGGTGGCGTCACCATCGACTTGAAGCGCATCAACCAGGTTGAACTTTCTGCCGACAAGACCCAGACCCGCGTCGGCACCGGTGCCATCTGGGGCGACGTCTACCGCATCTTGGAGCCCTACGAGCTCTCCGTCATTGGCGGAAGGGTTGATGACGTTGGCGTAGGCGGTCTTTTGCTGGGAGGAGGTGTCAGTTTTCTTTCTGCGAGGTACGGCTGGGCCCTGGACAACATTCTGGAATACGAAGTCGTCCTGCCCAACACTACCATCGTGACCGCCAGCGAGCACTCCCACCCTGATCTGTACTTTGCCCTGCGCGGCGGCGGCAACAACTTCGGCATCGTCACCCGTTTCACCCTCAACACGGTTCCCCTGGGCAAAATTTATGGCGGCCAGAAGTTTTACACTACGGACAAGATGGATGCCTTGATCGATGCTTCTTACGAGCTCACCTTCAGCACCGACCCGGACATCGGCTACTGGATTGGCTATATTTACATGGCCGACAAGAACACGACCTTGGCCCTCTCCCAGGAAATGTACGCCAAACCCGTCGAGAACCCCACTGTGTACAGCACCTTCGATAAGGTGGAACCCCTGGGAAATACGATGCGCACGTCGGTCATGAGCGACTTCAGCATGGAATTGAAACACGGAACACCATCCAACAAGCGGTACGTACGGCCAGCCTGTTCAAGACAGCAGTGTACTGACCGAGAAATCAAAGCAATTACATGGCATCAATGACCTTTTACCCATCAAAGGAGCAGGAAAGACGCATGATCCAGTACTTCCAGGAGGAAATCGATTATTTGAAGACGACCTGCAACACCGTCACTCCGGCTTTGACCTTCCAGCCCATTCCGTTGTCCTCCATCAACAACATGAAGGTGCGCGGAGGAAATGCGATCGGGCTGGAGTCAAACAGCCCGCTAACACGTATGTCACGCGCCCTTTCCTTGAAAGGCTGAACCTTTACTTACTGACGTGCAGTCGCCAACGTGGCAACGAGCTGGACCAACCCGAAAGAAGACGCCGACATCTACGCTTCCCGCGAGCGGTTTCTTGCGAAGTCGGCAGCATCAGCCAAGGAGCTGGGCGTTTTCCACAAGTACATCTACATGAACTACGGAGACTCGGAACGTGACGACGTCTTTTCTGGGTACGACGAGCAGAACGTAGAGAGGCTAAAAGAGATTCAGAGAAGGATAGATCCGGCTGGGGTGTTTACGAGGGACGGACTTTGCACGGGTTACTTTAAGCTTATTTGAGATACCACGGGATAATGTTTATGGTTTTCTGCTGACACAGGGCAGTCTCTTTTCTTGTGGCGCTAATACAATGCTATGACACGTGTCGGTCTGGCGGTCAGTAGCATCTTTACGAGCTAACGCAGGCTTCGATTCGTATTAATACTGGGCATGATTACTGTCTTAATCCTGAAGGAGCCTGATGCCACGGAACCAAGGCCAACACAATGCACAAGCCTCCTTGTGGCACGGATACGACTACCTTCCTTTCTGGTCTCCTTTCGGGAAATGCCACGGCAAGAAACGAATTGGAGAAAGGTCCGCGGACTGAATGACACGCCGATCTGGTCCTGGAGGTCATAGTCTTGAGGTAGCATCGGCGTCTCTTCCATTACCGGAGGGTAATCGACTGTCTGCCAACTAGGACACTTCGACGCAACACTAGCCTCTCGGATGAATAGAGGTGGATGTACATGGTTCCGGAGGTCCGGTGGATGGCTTCGCGGCGATGTGGGTCAGAGCGATCGTGATAGATTGCGCGCCGCACTCTAGCTTGCTCGTACCCATGACAGGAAGTCAACCCGGACTTTTAGCGCTTTTCTCACCACCCTCACCGCTTGGGATACGCAGAGATGCGGCCACAACAAACTCCTGATCTACACATCGTCTGAATATCTCGCTGCTTCAGTTCGATGTTGACCGCTGGTTTGAGACCGTACTGCATATCGGCTGCGATGAAGAGGGATTCCGTCGCTTACAAACGCCACCCGAAAAAAGTAAGGACCGGATGCTCGAACGACGTCATCTTGCCACTACGGGAGCAAAAATAACCTTAAGAAAAAGCAATATGCATCGGCATTTCCATTGGATTTTTCCTAGACGGAAGCACCGACTTGGCATGGCGGCGGCGGCGGCAATCCTAAATGTCTGCACCACAGACTCCGTAGTGTGGGGACCCGGGCACCGGACCGACCGCATTGTACGGCAAGAGCAAAGGAGTACGGAGGGCGGCCTTCTCTCCACTGCTGTCGCCCCGTCTCCATGTTGAAGGGATGGTAAATCTGTCCTTGCCACGTGTTTGCTGCTCCACTTGTGTCGCCACTTGTCAAGGATCCTGCCAGGCTGTGGGATATTCATGAAACTGAGATCACGGCGTCTTCCCCCTTCGCCCAGTCCCTTGGCTAGGGATGGAAAGAGATAGGCGCGATAGGATGCGTCCGGAGCTTTCCTTCGGCGGCGGGGAGGTGTCGAAGTGTCGTACTTTTTGGTCACACCGACGTTGAATGTACTTGATTCGAGGGAAAGCTTAGGACACGTCACTATAGGCCGACGTCTGAAGATCGCATGAAGCCGACCCACGATCTCTTCCTCTTCCAATGGACGGCGTCTTTATGATCAGCAGTATTATGATTCGGAGTCTCCCCCACATGGAAAGCGATCTGGTCTCCAATGTTGTATTTGGAAGTTCTACTTTCTTCACTCCTCATTGGACGACGCAAAGAGCGGGTTCGAGCAGAATTTCCCAAACCAATACCACTACTACTATGCGAAGTTGCGCTTACTCGACAGAAGTTAATTGATTGACTGCACCTGTGCTTAGAAATTTTGTTTCGCTATCACTTCCGATACGCCCTTGCTTCGACCAACCCTCTCCAGGATAAGACCCGCCCCTGACAAGAACTGACCACATTCCCTTCTCATTTTAATCGATGACAGAACAAAGAGATGCAAAAGGAAAAGAAAATAAAGAAGAAGAGATCACCGGATTGCTTCATTCTCCGCCCTCTTTCTTTTCCGAGTCAGTCCCGGAATTCCTGTCATTCAACCACGCATTCCAATAGTCGACAATCTCCTCAGGATAAGCGGTCTTGTAGAAAGCTAGCTCCCAGTCGGGCCGGTGGTGCTCGGCGATATCGAGCCAGTACTGCATCTCCTCGTTGCGATTACCACGGCCGGCGAAGTGTATGAGGAAGTCTCCGCGGCGCACGCGCTCGGGGCCGAGCGTCTCGTTCTGGAAGGCGTGGTAGGCGTTGAACCAGCGCTGCGGCACGTAGGCGACGTTGCGGCGGAACTTGTCCTCGTGCAGCAGCCGCTCCATGGCGCTCTGGTCGTTGAAGCGCAGCTCCTCGCCGGGGAGCAGGTGCCGGAAGCCCACGACGCCCGCGAACAGCTCGAGCGCCCAGCTGTTGACGCGCAGCAGGAAGATGCCGTTGTTGAGCCCGTTGCCGTCGTTGGCCACGACGACGTGCACGTCCGGCGTCGGTGGCAGGAACTTGGCTGGCGGCACGCACGGGTTCAGCACGATGGTGTCGCCGTCGACCCAGAGCAGCCACTCCAGCCGCGTCTCCGGAGGTTTTTGGAGTTCTTCGGCGAGGATGGAGAGGATGTATGCCGGCTTGTTCCACACGCCGTCGAGGACCTGGTCGCGCATCACGTAGCCGCGCACGCCGTGGATGCGGTTGTGCAGCTCGTGCGTGCGCAGCGCGCGTTCGTACGTCGGGTTCGGGTCGCCGTAGAGGATGGACACTTTGGCGATGCGTGCGGGCGAGGCGGTGGCGAGCGCGGCGTTGTAGTCGGACTCGTCGTGCAGGAATTGGTGCTCCGGGTTGCGGCACAGCTCCGGGTTTTGCTCCCATATGCTGCTGCTGCTGTGGGCGGCGGCTTGAGACTCGGACTCTGCTGGCGATCCGCTACGAGTGCTGAGAGAGGTTTGCATGACACCGGTTAGCTTTTCCCCTTTCCCTTTTTTCGAGACATCGTGAAGGAAGTCCGTGAGGATGAGAGGGGACTGGGGACGCACAGGAACGTTGTCGACCGGACCGTGAAGAACATGAATACCAGAAACGCCCATATTAAGAGCAGTGTGAGCACTGGGTACTTCATACCCTGTCGCGGAACCATCTTGTGGACCATCCAAAACTGTGAGTTGTGTACATGGCGTTCCCAGAGATCTTGCACGGCCATTGTGTTTGGTGTGGCGCCGGTTTCATCCTCAGAGTATGAAAGAGCAACAAAGAAGAAAAAGACAGTTGTGGGATCCTTCTCTCCTTTGTATAAAATAGCACAGTGAGCATCACAGCAAGGGATTTGGCCAAGAGCCAAAAGACTTGGAAAGCTCTTGGAAGGGGTCATCGAAGCAGTGGATTACTCCTGTATAATAACATGCGTTCCGTCTATCTTTGCAGCAAAAAGAGAAAACAAAAAGTGGAAAACGCTCTACCAGAGAACCGCTTGGCCACAACGCCAAGCCAGATTCCAAGTCTTTTGATATCTTCACAACAACGCCCTGCATGAAAAAGCATCGCATTTAAGAAGAAGGGGGAGTACCGGACGGCATAGCACCGGTCATGGTACCGTTGCCGCCCTCGCCACCACCGCCGAAGCCGGTGGCGCTGTCGGCGTTCTCGTGGCCGCCGTCGGCCTGGAGGTAGGCGGCGACCGAGTAGTAGTCGTCGTCGATGTAGTTGGCCGACGTGTTGATGCCGATCTGGATCCACGCCATCAGGCCGTCGGTGACGTCCGGGCCGAGGTAGATGTACTCCGGGAAGGGGTCGTAGTAGGTGTCGGCCTGGACGATGTCCCACATGTCGTCGGCGTTGGTCGTGATGGCCTGCTCGTTGGTGTTGTACGGGTAGACCGCCTCGACGGCGCTGCGCAGCTCCTCGTTGTAGAAGAGCTGGCCGATGTGCGTGATGTTGTTCGAGTCCGAGATGGTGTTGTTCGGGAAGCGCGTCACGTTCATGTGGGCCAGCAGGTGGGTGTGCGTGGCACGGCCTATCCATGGCGTTAGCTAATTCATATCATGCGTGTGCAGATGATACTACGCACCATCGTAGTGACCGGGGAAGATGGTCTCGAAGGCGACAACACCATCCTTGTCAGTCTCCTGAATACCACGGAGGTAGGTCGAGTTCAGGCCATCGGCGGCGTAGTTGCCACTATAGTCTTTGTGAGTTAACGCGTTCAGAGCGAGTTTCATGTCTGACTTACCTGGTGTAAATACCCGAGTAAACACCCGTAGCGTTGGCGTTCCAGATGTCAACGTACACGCCCGGCACAGGCTCGCACGTCTCAATGTCGATGTACTGCACCTCAAGGTACAGATCGACACCATCCGAGTACTTGTCTTCCTTCACGTTCTTCCTAATCATCTCACCAACGACGTAGCTGTTTCTGGCTGT
This sequence comes from Lasiodiplodia theobromae, assembly GCF_012971845.1. Lineage (NCBI taxonomy): Eukaryota > Fungi > Ascomycota > Dothideomycetes > Botryosphaeriales > Botryosphaeriaceae > Lasiodiplodia > Lasiodiplodia theobromae. Next base: position 2,914 of record NW_023336344.1, on the reverse strand, counting down.
CAGTGATTGCTCGTCAGGGGAAGGACTAATATGGAATACTGACTAAGGGCCGTCAGTGACCTCGGGGGCCAGAATGCAGGACGTGTTTGCGCCGAAGATGGCACCGGCAGGGGTCTTCTCGTCGTAGTTGTAGATGCCAGTCATGTTGTGGTTGACCGCCTCGAACTCCTCCAGCGTAGCGAGGTCACGGCGGAACTTCTGGGGCTCTGTCGATTGTCAGCATCTGAGACAATCTGCAGGAAATGAAGCAACACTCACTCTCGGCAATTCCACGCTTCTCACGAAGCTCGTGGGCAACCTGAGCACGGCGAGCATAGGAGCGAGCGTTCAGGGCTTGGTGCTTCGCGGCCGAGTTGCAGTTGTCGAGCGAACGCTTGGCAGCAGCGGCGCGGACATGGCGAGCAGAGATTTCACGCTTGATGTGGTGGTGGTCGTGGTGCTCGCCGGGGTGAGCGGCGGCCGAGGCGAAAAGACCGGCAGCGACGACAGCGCTGGTAAGCTTGGTAATCTGGACCATCTTGAAAGAAAGGCTGGAGTGGAAGGATAAGGTTGGAATGCGAACGAGTGCGATGTTGGGCTACATGAGAACTGAAAATCCACCAGCTATATACTCTTGCCGCAGACCTCGCCGTTCTAAGGTATCCCCTTTAGGGCATCCAGCTGCGTAAAAGGCGTCGTCAACAAGTGGCAGGGGTGTACTCGGGCCGGACCAGCAACGTCCTTGGCATGCTGCTTCCTTCCTATCCAAGCTTCGGCCAAGTACTCGGAAATCCCGTCCATGTGTGCATTGTCCAATTATCTCTGGCCCATGTGGACCCAATGCTGTTTTCTGTAATTGCTCTCTAGATAGGTAGAGATGAGGATACTCTCCGGCAAATCACCGGCAGATGCTATACGTTGAGTTGACTCCCAGAGAAACGAATGTCTTCCGCCCCCAGAGTAGACGACGTCATGTAGATACAAGAAACACGGAAGAGGCTTCACGTCTAGCTCAAAGTGTGGAGTGTCCGACGCCTCGTTCCAGCGCAAGGACGTTTGGTCGAGATTGTCGAGATGCTTGGCGTTGGGCGGTGCACCTCCAACCACCCAATGGCACCCCTCTGATTCGTAAAGCGCGCAGTAGCGCAGCCGGTGAGTGCGTAAGCTGTTTTCCCTATCCACCAATGCTGCGGGGGCGTGACATTGCACAGACCGGTGCGAGGTGTTTGGACGCGTATGTTCGCCGTTGCCCTACCGCACCGCTACCCGCTTATGCCTTCCTGAACGCGCTTGAGCGCCTCCTCAGCCTCTCAAAACGCTTGCATTCGCTTCGTGAAACTCAAACCCGTAAGTGAAAGCTCTTGATTGGGGGGTTTCTATGTGTTCTAGGGGAGTCCGCGGACATATCGGAGAAGCTGTCCCGTGTCTCGGCTTTCAGCATCATCTTTGTCATGTTCGGCGCATCGAGGCCCGAAACCCTAAGCGTTCGACTTGAAACTAAGTCTGTGCTATCTATAAACTTCCTTCATTCAGCCTGCGAAGTTATGTTTGGCCTCCAGTGTTTTCAGACGAGATATCGTGCCTCGGACTTAAGCTGAGAAGCTCGGAATTGCTGGTGTAGATGGTGAGATACGTAGAACTCACCGTATTGCTAGGAAATCTAGCTATTTAGAGAGCTCTTTAGTGGATCTTAGCCAATGGGAACCTTTTGAGTAATCAATGTCCGAATTCCAAGCCCAAGGTGGCAAGGTACGAGGTTCAAGATGCGTCCGTCGTTACCTGGTAGTCACGCAACAGTAGATGGTCAAGCTAGGTAGTTTTGACCATAGCAAGTATCATGTTCAAAGTGATTTTTTAGATCGCCAGTAGTCTCGGAAATTTCACATAATTACAATAGTATCGTCGTGTTACAGTAGCATGCAAAGTACGAGACAGCCACCTCTGGCTGAGGGGTAGTATTTACGGACCATGTGCTGTCTCGCTATGTACCTCTTTCTAGGTAGTCACTCACTACACTGTTTGGAAAACCCTTCTCTACCTATATTACCTATCTATTTGGCCTTGGCGTAGCCTGCTTTCCCCCTCTCCAGACTGTCCAAACCTGTAAGGCTTCTGGCCTTACCCACTGCGCCACGCCGGTTAGCACAGGCCTCTTCAGGGCAAAAGAGTACTGGAATGAACCCAATTGTTAGGGTTCATTGTGGCGTGGTCAGATAATATACCGTCCGTGACAAAACCTGGGTCATTTCGCAGCAGTATTAGCTGCTCGTTTCAGTAGTCCAACATATAACAGACAGACTCCATCCTTTGCCTCCCCTGGGATTCAAACAGGCGAAAATCCATCCACAACTTCGATTCCTCCGACGAGAGTCTCCTGCACGTTCAGTAACTTGCTTTCCCTCATTACGATCCTTAGTAGGATTTTGTTCATCATCTCCTTCTCCACGTTGACTTCCTTCTTCTGATTTCAGAGCAGCACGATTGGTGACCGCTTGCCCATCAGGCTTGCCATTTCCGACGGAAGTATCCAAAGTCTTTCCATTCTTGACCCGAGAGTTGCATCCCTCGTTAAAACTGTCTCGGTGGTGCCGTGGGTCATCGAGTTCCGGCCCTTGGTCCTTCGAGTCCTTTCCCAAGTTTTCATCGCGCATTTCCGACCCTGATAAGCCACCGTCTATCCTCAGAGAGCCTTTTTGCCGTTTGGAGCAATTCTTTTGGGAGCCTTCTGCTTCGAGTGTTGGATTTGAAGACACAGTGTCGGCTTCTGCGAGATTGTCGCGTCCCTGACCTTCATCCACCTGTTGGTTCTCTTCTGACCCTCGATGCTCTTCGAAATCTTGGTTCTTGTCTGATTCTTGGCCTTCATCCGGCTCCTGGTCATCCTGGTCATCCTGGTCATCCTGGTCATCCTGGTCATCCTGGTCATCCTGGTCAT